>NC_134038.1:117382735-117989347 GCF_965140245.1 Athene noctua | reverse complement strand
GCAGCAGTTACTTACTTCAGAAATACCTGTGCCAGGAATCCCAAACTGAACCTGCACAGCCCACCACAGAATGACACTTTGTGAACATATTAACCTGTTATGGATAGAAAACCCTTGCATGTAATCAGGGCTTTGTGTAAAGTCTTCCTCCATCCAGGCAGACATCTCCATAAATGTATTACCACAGTCACTTCATCTTTACAAAAACAATCATGAATATTTCAAGCTGACAACTGAAAAAGGAATTCCTATTTTTAATAGAAATTTTATGATAAGGTGTGGTGTATTTGCTCTCACTGATTAAGGGTAGTTACTGTCTCAATGTTAGCCTAATTAGTACAGTTCATCTTCAGAAGACCCAACTGAAAGGGAGCATGCAATACTCATGTGGGACATAACAGTTTATACATATTACAGTTGCAAAGAAGAAACATTGGGGGGGGGGGGGGGGGAGAGAGGAGAGCTACAGTCTGCTGCATATTTTTAAAATTCTGACTACATATTTTCACACATCTTAGAACATCAACTTCACACCAACAGCGCTATTTTCAAAACCTGTATTTTGAAGTGTCAGTACTCCTGCTCTGATCATACCTGTACACATCTACCTTTTGGTACCTGTTTCCTTCAACAGAGGAGGAGCTTGAGACTTGCATCTCCAACTTTACTGGCTACAACCTCCCATCCTAGCATCAGGACCCTACCCAAGCAGGTTGTGCTTGGGTTCCAAGTCCTTGACAAAGCTGGAGCCACAATTCTTTGTCCTGTGGGGCAGACCAACTCCTTCAACACCCACCTGTGCTCCAGATTCTTCTCTAGGAGTGAGGCATACTCAAAAGACTTCACCACAACATGGAGGAGGGACACACAAATGCCATAGACCACTACATGTCCTTCCAGCCCCAATGAACTCTTTAGGGAGGTTTTTTTGGCTTTCAAGATATGGTACTTTGAATTACGGCTGAACTACAACACAACTGAAAAGACACAGGACCATACAGAGCCATGTAACTAACAATACAGTTCCTGTTTCTGGCAATTGCCAAAATTGGTTCTTTCCAAAATCATGAATACATGCATGATTTATTGCAAGGTTCACTATGCTGGGTGTCTAGTTTACTGCAACTCAGTCTCACCTCAGCACAATCACAAAACCCATTTACAAACTGACAAAGGGACAGCAGAAAATGAGAATATGTTTGGACAAGGGTCTATTTGTTGGTCTAACAAAAGACTCCTCCTAATGCAAACTTCACAATCATTTCCACCGTGGAATGCCCTTGCTTAAATGAACTCCTCCTTCCTATATTTCCTTGAATGAAATTGGAGCTCCTTCTTGTTCCATCAAAACACCTAGCAACAATATAACTCCACCTGCTTTTCTCTGCTAATCAACTTCCAGTCTCCCATGCCTATGCGGTAACCGATCAGCAGCGGATGCAAAATTGCAAACATCTGTTGGCACTATTTCCATAATGAGATTATACAAGCCCTTGAAGAACTAAGATCAAGTGAAAAATCCAAAAGATTCAAAAGCCTTATTGACATCCTGGTTAATCAAAATTGGAAGTTGTTTTTAGAAGGAGAATGACTTTGAGATTTCTACAAAGGACTACTTTTCACATCTATAACTGGTAATAAGTAGCAGGAAAACAAAAACATTTAAACCGGCACTTCTCAGAAGCTCTATGGCTGGTTTAGTTTGCTTGAAAATGCGACATTCTCAAACAGCAGATGATGAGGACTGCTACTGATCACCCCAACACAATGGCAGGGTAAGAGGTACACAGCCCAGGGGGAAAACAGCAGCAAAAGGTTATTGTGCTGCCATACATCTTAACAAGCTTACTGTGATGATGAAGGGAACAAGACTAAACATACAGAATTTGGAAAATAGATGGAGCTCACAGCCATCATCTTTGTTAGAAGATACATGGCTTGTGGCAAATATAAGCTGCACCATGAGGGAACCAGGTGGGGCAAACAGTTGAGTTTGTAACAGTAACGTCAGAGAACTGAAGCTCTCATGTCAAATTCAGTTATAAGAATAAATGATACGACTAATACAGACAGGAAGAAAGGTGTCCTATTCATTTGCAGCTATACCCTTTACTGGAAAGATCACAATATTGCACATCCAGGAGCACACATCACCTCTCTGTGAGATGGCTACTATGGCAGTAGACCAGAACATGGATTCTTAATTGTCTCTGGAAGAATAAACTTCTGTCTCACCCAAAAAGTAGCTGCAGAAGACCAACATTTCGTTTAAACAACAAATACCATACATTTAGAAACTAATTCAGTCCCTGAATTATGAAGGAGAAAGATTTCAATTCTGCCTTTAGCAAGACACAAACAGGAAAGCCACACTCCGTTTTTGACTTCATTTTGTGGCTTTTACATGTTGGACAAGAAGACTCTGGAAAGGTAGAAGCATTTGTGCTAGGGAAGCCCACTGACACACTTGGCTTTTGGGGGGTGGGAGGAGCAACACATTTTCAAAGGAGGAGGTACTTCTAAAGAAGTCATCAATTGGATAAATCCTGATAAATAATACCAAAGATGATGAAATTCTGGATATATGCCACATTTCTTAAGGCTATTCAAGTTTCATTGAAATCTTATAGTCACCTCCACTTTCTACTTTCACAAAAAACATCTTTCTTAAAATTCATAGCATTTCATTTCAAAACTAATGCAGGCATGAGAATTTCCCAGTCATAATACGAATATTTTCAGTACTACAGTTTGATAAGTAGTATTTAAATGTCTCAACCACAAACTCACAGTGACCTCTACTGAACATTCGGTGCATCTTCCACACAGACTGAAAATGGAGCTACACTGCCAAACTCAACACTTGCAAATCAGCCACACGAGCAGCATATTGAAAAGAATGTCACCGTTTAAGCTACAAAAGCCAGAGATCTATTTGATATTAAACAGATAAAATTTTATGCAGGTATCAGGAGGAATCTTCTGATAACCCAAAAGAAAAAGATAAGCTTTGGACCAAAGCTTTATGTGTCACTTTGTGAGGTATTTAATGTTATTGGCTACACCTAGTAATTTCAGCTGTTCACTAAAGGATTATATTTATTCCAGTAAATTAAACAACAGGCTGCTTATGCTCCCAGAGTCTAAAAAATGACTGTGGTGAGAGCAGCACTAGCTGCAGTACAACTAACTTAGATTTTATAAACAGGAAAATTCAGAAATCTGTCTGGCATGCTTTTCAAACTATAGCAAATATTTCCATCTCTCAAAATTCTTTTCTAGGCTAGATATAGTTGTCCAGACCAGACTCACCAACCCTGGATGACTGCTTCCGTCCAGCTGTGATTTCCAGCAGAACAGGGAAAGCAGTGTGCTGGCTCGGGCATCCTAGCATCAGCCAGGGCTCCACAGTGCATGGCAGTGACCATGGGAAGGGAATGACCTCTTTCACCTTCTCCTTACAGTCTCCTACGCTGCCTGTTATGTGGGGAAAGCCAAATCACAACTCCAAGCCACAGCTCTGTCTGTCCAGGGGCAAGGGATAACAAGAACAAGTCCAAAAAAATTTAAGAACTCTTCAAATTGATTCTGGTCTCTGTTTCTGAGGGTGGGTAGAATACCATTTCAGACCCTTTTCCCTCTATAGGTCCCATTTTCTTCCTGTCACTAGGCACAGCAACCATCTTCTCCTGCTGGCAGACTCCTCTTTACCACACAGATTTAAGTCCATCATCTTTCTTTTCCTGTTAGAAAGTAAATAGCAAAGACTCTCTCGCCAAATCCACAATATCCTAGAGTATTTTCTCCAAGACCTGGAAGGAACAGAGGAGGTGTCTCAGGGCACTCAGCCCCTCGCGCAGTACAGAAACAGTGGTTCCTCTTAGTGTCAAGTTTAAAAAGAAAAAGAAAAAAACCAAAACAAAACCACAACTTATCTCTTGTGAAGATACCGGGGCTCTGTCCTGAATAGGGGGATCATAAAAACCATTAGAAAAGGCTAGACTCAATCATCTACCTTCATCCTTGCTTCACACAGTTGAGCTATGGTTCAACTATTTTGGTTTGAATAAACAGTGGCTTTGTTACAACATCCCTTTTTCTTAATGAAATATGGAGAACGTGTACACAGACATGATGCATTTTATTTACAGCCAAACTAAATACATTAAAAATATACTTCTAGCTTAAATAATTTTTAATACTTTTTATTATTTACACACTTACAATGTTTTAAATTTAAATGTGATTTCCCAGTTAGCAATATTCTCCTTTAGAAATCTGCACCTGAATCACTGATGGATTTAGACTCTTGGAAAATACCAGAGTTTAAAGACACAACAGATCAAGACTTTAAGTAAGGTGAGAACGTACATAAGGACAGAGCAGATCTGCCCTAATGAATACATTACAAATTTCTATATAAATATGAATATATAAATGTTCATTTATACACATTTCAAAACAGTATGTGCTGAATTTATGTGTGCGACGGGGCTTTTTTGGTAGCAGAGGAGGGGGCTACAGTGGTGGCCCCTGTGAGAAGCTTCTCAAATCTCTCCCAGCTTCAAGTCAGACCCACCTCTGGCCAAAGCCAGGACAATTAGCGATGGTGACTGTGCCTCTGCAATGATGTATTTAAGAAGGGAAACCTGGGAAGTGGAATGGGAGCTGTGAGGAGGAGTTGTGAGGCAGACACCTATATGCAAACACTAAGGTCAGTGGAAGAAAGTGGGTGGGGTATGTGCTAGAGCAGAGATGCCTCCCACCCCGCAGCCTGTGGTGAGAGGGCAGGCTGTACCCCTGCAGCCCACAGAGGTCACTGGTGAAGCAGATGCCACCTCGAGCCTGTGGAGGACCCCATGCCAGAGCAGGTGACTGTACCTGAAGAAGGACAGGACCCTCAGGGAGGAAGAAGCCACTGCAGCTGTAGTTTGGCGCTGGAAGAAACCTACACCAGAGCAGCTTGGGAATGGCTGCGGCCTGTGGGAAGGACTCAAGTCAGAGAAAGTTTGTGGAAGACTGACCCCCTGAGAGGGGAAATCACACTGGAGCAGAGGAAGAATGCTAGAAGTCCTCCCCATGAGAAGGAAGCAGCAGCAGGACTGAGAGCACCCCCCCCCACTCCCTGCCCCATCGGCTGCTGGGAGTTAGGGGAGGTAGAGAAAGTAGGAGTAAAGCTGAGCCAGGGAAGAAGGGAGGGGTGATGGAAAGTGGTTTTAAGATGTGATAATGCTTCTCACTGTCCTGCTCTGTTTGTTAAGTGGTGCTGCTGTTAATATCCGAATTAAATTGATGTTCTTTTTCTTCCCCTAAGGAGTCTGTCTTTTGCCCATGACTCTAATGGGCGAGTCATATGTCCCTGTCCTTATCTGCATTCCTGAGCCTTTTACTTTAATTTTTCCTTCCCATTCCTGAAGGAGAAGGGGTGAATGAATGGCTGCATGGTGCTCAGCTGCCCTCCGGGCTCAAACCACGATACAGTACGGAGGGAAAAAAAAAGATACACAACAAATTGAAGCTGAATCAGGACTTGTTCAAGTCCTACCTAAATTTTCTGGTTTTTCAGTCTTTAAAAATTCACCCAACTCTTGATATTTTAATCCAGAGTTTCATGACACAGGTTTTGGCTTAAACCCCAAATGCTTCAATTTTCAAAGACACATTCTCATGCAGTATTATGAGAACGATACTCTCATGACCAACATTCACTTCAAACAAATCCGAAGGATTTTTAAAAGGTAACCTCTTGAATTTTCAGCACTTATGTCATGATCTTTGAACATTAAGGGAGAGCAAAACTGAGTCTCCCATGATCTTACACAGAATTAAAGGATACATTTAACTTTCATATCTTAAAGGAGAACTAAGGCTCTAAGTCAACAGATAGCAAGTTCCTTCCATTATTTCTGTACAGACCCATGGCAAGCTTTGTGATTCTGAGACTTCCACCTCTGACATTAAGTAGGAGCTCATGGCTGCAAACCAAGCCGTAATGTATCCTATTGTGCCTGTTTTACAGTACTTGTATAACATGAGATCATATACAGTTAGTATGTGTATCATATGCAATTCTTCAATTGTTGACTCAACAGCAAGATGGTAAGTTACAAATATTTTATGGTATTTTATAGTGACTATAAAACTATAACATGATTTCCATATTTTTATGGCTCTAAATAAAACTCATATTTGTTTTGAATGAATGAAAGTGATGCTCCCACAGGAAAATGCATCTTTAGTTTTTACAACATTCCATAACATACAATATGTACAGAGGGTTTATTTAGCTTCAGAGACATATTTTGACATCATAAAATTTCCTGTCTTTGGCAGTTCTGAGTGACTGGAATTAACTTATTTACTTGGAATTAACATAACAACTTAACCAGATGGTATGAAAGTTACAGTTGATTTGATCAATGACAATAATGCCACCAAGTCTGAGCATCTGACCTTGGCAAAACAAATATTGCAATATTTACAGTAAAAGAGGCAGACAAATCTGTAAGGAATGACTGTTGGTAAATTGTATGAACAAAAAGCTCCTCATTAAAAGAATATGTTACTAAAGAAACTGAATGTTGTCACCTATTCTATAAAGATGCCTCCATTCTGAAAAATATTTTTAATATACATTCCAACCAGCATTCATTTACATACATGTGCTAATTTTCTCTTTTATTGGTTCATTTCTAGATTTAACAGACACTTAGATAATTGAAATTTTATATAGCACACTAAACAGAATGTAGGTCATGCACCAATTTTATAAACCAAAATTACAACCAGGTAATATACATGTATCTTTTTATTTATTGCAAATAGTTAAAAAACATACTCCATTAATGTATTTCTACCCTAAAGCTTTTTTGAATGCCCAAATAATTTCCCAACTGCATCTCAAAATTAAACTCCTTAGTTTTCATCTCTGTACTCCAGGGCTTTACTACACAATGCAACATATTTTAATATGGTTAAATGCTACTGATGTTGCAAAGTGTTATTCCTTATTGAAAATGGTCATTAATATCACTTCATACCTCAGAGAGTATGGTAGTAATTTGGTAATAAAACACACTATTATCATCGTCTTCTAATAACCTGAAAGTGTTGTAATCCTAGGGCCCTAAATGTGTTATGGAATATTATTAGAACAAGCACATTCTGGTCATTATTTAGATGGGAACATTTCCCATGTCTCTCATACCTCATTCAGTAATTGCATGCTCCTGCTATAATTAAATTTGCCCGTTTTAAATCGTCCATAATATTGTAAGGTTCATTTTCTGGTCCTGTGGGACACATGATTGACTCCATTTTGGGCACAACATATTTTTTAATTATGTATTTGAAATTGTTTATTTTTATTTAAGTGACTGTCTAGAAAATAACTTGAAATATCCTGAATTTGAGGAGGAAACAAAAAAAAAACCAGCAGTAGCTTCTTAAATATATAAAACAAGAGTGAAATGTTTTTACCCCCTTGAAGTGACTTTACCTACTTGCCCATCAGTAAAAGCATGTCTTCCAGGGAAAGATACTGCTTTGAGATGAGCAGCATTTACCAGAGACAGCCAAATTCATAGTACTATAAACACAATCTCCTAGGCTTGACCAGGAGCCTCCCTACCAGAGCCATGTGCACGCAGCAGCCACCCACTTTACTCCCTTAAATTCAGACCAAGATACTTAATTTAGCAAAACAAAACCTGAGTGAATTTCTAAAAAACACTATGGCTGCAAGGTAGTGTATTTAAACAAACCCCTAACCATGTCCAAGTATAAACTGCTCACTGTGAATAAAAATTTGAAAATGCATATATTTGAAAATGTGTATTTTGCAAGACTGGTGTCATTTAACATTATTAATATCAGCAGTTGCATGATCTGATCAGTCTTTGAGGCAGCCCTGTCCTGCCCAGCCAGAACTTGGGAACGAGCACTGGAGCACAGCTCACTGCTTCCACTTCCCAGCTGAAAGTAAGTCTTAAGCCATTTTCCTCTCATCTAAATAAATGTCCACATATAAGTCTCATAAGGGATCTGCACTGGATTTTGTTCACAAATAAACTGCAAAACTTGCATACATCAGAAAATCGTGGGAAACCCATAAGCAAACTGTATCCAGACAAAACTAACAAGTAGGACAGCTCAACCACTTGGCACCCTCAGCCGAACTGTGCAATACAAGCCAAGGATACAAGCTACCAGAAAGTCAAAACTCCTGAAGAACGGCATCTGGGTTCTCTAGCTGTTGTAATAACATAAGGAATAAAGTGCATTTTTATTTGGAAAAATAGTAACACTTAAAGCATATTCCAAGGCAATGTGAAATATATACAAGTCTGAATGACAGTACAAATCCATGAAACATATAAAACGCTGTAAGAAACAAAGCTCTAAAAGGGAGATCCCTTAGAAGTAAATACTGTGCTTAATAGAACACAATTTACTGAAATGGGAAACAAACTATTCCTTGTGTCTCTACAAGCATCTCTGGTGTTTCAAAACGCACAGAAAAAGAAGATTGAGCAGAAATGCTTTGCACGTCATTTTCACTACACCATAGATAACAAAAACATTTCAGAGTTTAACTAAACTACTAAAAGAATGAAAAATCTTCTTCAGCTATCTGTCAACAAAAGAAAGCAAAAGCCTCCAATAGCAAAAAGATATTCAAGGATAAAGGGGAAATCAAATGATTGATAAGGACAGATTTTATCATCTGAGAAGTTAACCTTGTGTATACAAACAGAAACTGCTGTGTTCAAAAATATTAAAACGTTATGGAGGAGACTGCAGCCAAGCACTCAAAAGTCCTTATACTTTGGGCATTTCCAGTACATTGTTAATATTTTACATTCCCCCTTACAGCTGACACTAGATATCCACTGAAAAAAAATTAGTTATGGAGACCCTATCTTCGTGTTTACGTGTATGTGGATAATCAAAAGCTGAACAGAAATCCTCAAAACACAACACTTACACCAACGTCAAAACATCTCTCTCTTTCTGTGATGTGTTACTGTCCAGTTGCAGGGCGATGTACTATGTCACACCCCTACACTCACAGATACTTCTTTTTAAACTTTCACAGGTTTTCAGCTTTACTGGCTTGCACCAGGTACAATGTCGGAATTGAAGCAATAAATTTGAACTTGACACCAGTCATGCTGCTGTACCTTGCTGTTCTGCAGACAACTAATTTAGGAATAAAGCAGCATTTTTTTCTTTTCATACTGACTAACAAGATAAACATGCTACAGAATTACCATTGCAATATTGTTATCACCCCAAATCATTCAGAATTAGTCATCTTTGCCCTCCAAAAATTATAAAAATTCTGATTCTCTTGTCTTCATTTCTGATTCAATCTGTTTGATTCATACATCTGATATGTCTCTAATGGTTGGAATAAGTGAAGAAGTAGAAAGAAGCAGTTCAGAAATTTATAAAAGGTATCGAGCCTCCACTGGAAAATGTCTAGGAGTTCACAAAGCAAGAAGGTTGAAGAGCTCTACCCTGTAACAGCACCTTCCTAAAGAGAAAACAGAACTTTGATTTTTAAAGTAATGATCTGATTTCAATAGCATGGATCATACTACAATATGCTGTAAAAGCTTGTAGCAGTATAGTATATGTTCCTTCTACAGATGTTAATCATATTTGAATGCTTTTAGACAAAACAGATATACTAGATATTACACATCAGCAGGCCAGGTTCTCCCTAAACATAGTTTGAATATAACAGAAAGATTTCCCAAGTGCCCGGGGAAAAAAAAACATTCACCACTCAGTGTCATTTGTTTGCATTTGGAATACACTTTTCATTATCTCTTGAACAAACACTAAAAAATGCATAACAATAAAACCGCACCTATGGTTATTTTATCCATCTTCATTTATAGTGACCTACATATCTCTAAATAAGTTACAGATTTTGCAACATTTTAATATAAAGTAAAAAAAAAAAGTTAGTGAATTCAGATCTTATTTTCTTAACATTTAATAATTTTCACCTATGCAAAATGAAGACCAACTCTTCCATAATTAGGTCTTCAAAAAAAATATGTATCTTACTAAATGACATACTGGTAGAAATATTGCTTCATCTACCTCTCTGCATAATAGCAAAGCAATGCTTCTACCAGTTCTAATCTTTCATAAAAGTATTTGAAAGCTAACAAAAACAAGCGGTTAACCAGCCCGGGGGGGGGGGGGGGGGGGGGGGAAGGAGGATCAGGAAAAGCTCCTAAGTGTAATTAAAGAGACTGAACACAAGAGGTAGCTAGTGTCTCCATGTTCTACCCTGAAACAGGAACGAGAACAGTGGCAAATAAAGCCGCCACAATGAAAGACGAGGTTTTGAAAGTGAGATGGAAAAACGGATGTTTTCTGGGCTCAAAGCATTCATAGACAGCTATGAGTGGGTTGTTCGTGGTTGCACCTCTATGGAAAGCACCTTGTTCACTCTGAGTCATTTCATAACAAAGCCCTGAATCCACACAGAAAAGTATCTTCATCCAGGCTGCTTCTTTTTTCCCCAATAAAAAGGAATGACATCTGCTTCACATGTCACCCCATATTTTCTTGAGGATTATTTTAACTGACCCTAATTCTAGGCCCTCTTTGTATCATAAGTATACCTTTTTGAAAACACAAATAATATTGCTACTGAACACAGAATTATAAATGCCCAAGTTTTCATACTTGTTTTCAAGTATGTTAATTAAAATCTGGCACAGTTGCAGAAAAAAAAAAATTAGCTAAACAAAGTATGATGTGTATAACATATCAAGTAGACGATAATTATTATCTCTTCTTGATAAAGATGTTCAGAAAATTAATGCTTCAACACTATGCATCTGATCATTTTAATCATCCTTTAACACAATGGACAAATCCATCGATATCCAAAGGGATTCAGTTACTGTTATGTTTCTAAAAGTGCACACCAGGAACTTGCAAATGCTTCCTAATGACAATAATTAAACACCTGGCTATGATGACCTGTACCTGTCTGTAGTTCATTCTCAAATAGTTTCACCCATTAATTACACACACGCTGAGAACAGAAAGAGAATATTCATTATGAACAACAACTCCATGCCGCAGAAGTCTGAGGCAGCTGGAGCAGCTCCCCACCACACTGACTGCTAGCTCCCTGGCAGCCTGCACATGCTCAGGTTTCAAACCAGATGCTACAGGACAGTTGTGAGAGCGCTAAGCTTATGCTCACCCGCCTGAAGTAAATATGCTGCAGAAAAAAAGGTGCTTTTATAAAAAACTTTTAGATTTAGCTAAAAATTCATAATTCATAAAAGTTGTACATATTACCTGTTGTTTAAATGCCGAAGCATCAGAAAATAATGCCCAAGATCTTGCAAAACTGACATTTAGTCTTTTGCAATACTAATAAAAAATGTGTTAATGTCACAGGTACTATTCCTAACTCAACCAACATACAGTTGCAGGAGAATCTACGACAAGGAACTTTGCACAAACACTAGGAAAACTGATTCTTTCTCTACTCAAGTAAGATGTAACATTCTCCTGTGTGTGTACACAAACATACAAAAGCATTCATACATAAATATCAGATTATGATCTGTTCTTCGGAGTTTCATCATTAGAGTAGGCATGGCCCTGCAATGGCAGGATCCCAGTTTTAGGCTAACATTCCTCAAATGAATGAATGTACTAAACATAAAAGAAGAAATTATGACTTACCAGTTAGTATTTACCACAAAAATAGCACTATGAATGGTGTAAAATTCTGTACTTTGAATAAAAGGGTTTTTTATCAACAAGAGATTTCATTTGCAACAAATGGGAGCGTGGGAGATTTCGCTAACTGTAATGTATAATACTCCATGCTGTAACAAACCAAATTTTACTGTCGTATCAGTACCCAGTTCCCACACAGAATCTTTCAGTAATAGATCTCAGTGCACTTAATGTTTTATGCTAAAAAGAAAACTATCTAGACAAAAGCATTTAATGCGTGGTATGCAGTGAACTCCACATCAGATTTCTACAGTATAAAATTTACCAAAGCGTAAGGAACCCCAGATATTAAAAGGGGGAAAAAATACAGTATAAGTGTATGCTTTGAAATAAAAATCCCATGCCACTTAACTTTGCACCACGTTCTTGAGAAATATATAAATGCAACTATACTATACTAGTTCCTGATATTGAAAACAATAGTAAAAATAAGTATGACCATAAGCTTCAATTCTGATTTCCTTTCACAGCTCATTTACTCCACATAAAAATGTCATTATTAAAATTTTAAAGGGCAAAAGAATAAACTGGCATACCTTTCATAATTTCTGAATTTGTCGTATTTACATTTTACCGTATTCATGTACCCATTTCAGTTGCTGTTAAAAACATCTGAAGCGATGCATTCCAGCAATTTTTATTTAAATAACTTTAGTAGATTTACTGAAATATATTTAACCTAAGCAGCTCAACACACTCAAGTTTCAACATAGCTATACCTACTCAATAGAAATTATAATTTTCCCAGTTTAATTGAGTGGTACCTGCAACAGCTTTGGCACTACCCACATGCACTGCCGTACTGTTAACATGGAGAAGCAGGTAATTCAGCTAATACTCTTACCCAGCTAATCTCATTAAATGCTGACGTTTATTTGACAAGACAAACCAGAGGAATCCGATCCTGAAATACGTACACGTTGAAGCACCAAAGGAGATTAAATATCAGCTAGGGCAGCTGGATACCATTTTATTTTGGCCTGAACTCAAGCAAAACCAAACACAGGCAACCTGACTGGAGAGCCAACAAGAAAAGGCCCAGAGCAACAGGAGCCCTAATCCAGAATCTGCATCATCCCCCACTTAATTGCATGCTCTTACTGAAAACTGTTTTATTGCAACCCCTGGCTTTGCATAGGCTCCTTGGGCTTCTTTGCTGAGGGGGATGAAGACAAGCGAGAGGAGCAGCCAGGACGGCATGCCAAGACTGGGCTTGCTACCAGGAAGAGGTGTGAGAGAGAATCAACCACACAGATAACAAGCATGCTCCTACAATTTAATCATTTCTGGGAAACACGTTCACAGTGCTAAGATGTCTGGACTTTGTCAAAGTTGAGGGATTTAGGCATTTAGGCACCCAAGACACTTCTTTAAATTGGAGCTTCAACAGCATCTGGAAACAAGGCTGCAGAGGCTTTTGCAGAAGCTAACTTTAGCTCTGCTCACTAATCTGCTTACACTCCCCCGGCAGTCAATGACAAAGCTGGTGCAGGGTCTGGAGCACAGGTCATACGGGGAGCGGCTGAGGGAACTGGGGGTGTTTAGTCTGGAGAAGAGGAGGCTGAGGGGAGACCTCATCACCCTCTACAACTACCTGAAAGGAAGCTGCAGAGAGCTGGGTTCAAGCCTCTTTAGCCTAGTAGAAAGCGACAGGACAAGAGAGAATGGCCTCAAGTTGCGCCAGGGAAAGTTCAGACTAGATATTAGGAAGCATTTCTTTACAGAACGGGTTGTTAGGCATTGGAATAGGCTGCCCAGGGAGGTGGTGGAGTCTCCATCCCTGGAGGTGTTGAAGAGTAGAATCAACATAGCGCTGAGTGATCTGGTGTAGTTGGGAACTGTCAGTGTGAGGTCAATGGTTGGACTGGATGATCTTCAAGGTCTTTTCCAACCTAGACGATTCTGGTGATTCTGTGAACTGTAGAGTGGTTCCACCAAAGCATGGCTCAGGGAGGCCAAATTACAGCTGCTCCTCCAGGAGGACTAGAAAGTGGGGAGCCTCACACTAGCTAGTTAGTCTCCAGGGAGGGACATCTCAGAAATGTTACCATCCCATTTTTAAGTGCCTGAACAAAGCAAAACATACTATCTGAAAAAGTTTTAACAGAATTTTTTTATTTGTGAATATTAAGAATGGTCTTGTCTACTACAGACAGGGCATATTACAAATGCTGGGTACAAAATGGACAGCAAGAACAGGGAGGTACTTCTCATTGTGTTGCCAATGCAGTTACTCCAATAACATTCCCTAGCCTACTTCAGATTTTTCTGTGACTGAATTACTGTACTTCTCATTTAGTCCTTACTATAAATATCCTAGATAAAGTAGTACTCCACCTATGAGGCTATAGACAGAATACAAACAAGTGATCATATTTACCTCAGTGAATACTTTTCTACACTGCTACATCACTGAACAGTAGGAACTATTCTCCATTATATCAGTAACAATTATGCTTGCAATACAGTTAGAAAAAACAATTTTATATTGCTGTGAAAAAAATCACCCCCTTGTAAATATATAAGAAGTACTATATAAACTAGTCACTCAAAAGTATGAATATTGTCCTATACTGTAAATCTACAAGCAAGTAACATCTTTACTCTAGCATTTAAAGTCCCTATTTATAGCCAGTTCAGTCATACAATCATACATTACTTACTATATAGTAGTAAGTGAAATTTAAATTTTTTAAGGTAAACATATGTATTAATCTATTGGTGCAGATACAGGAAGTTAAACGTATCTGATGTACCTTAGCAAATATCTTTTTCTACAGAAAACCTACACAAAGCAGTCAGCAAGACAAAGCATCAATCTAATGTAAAAAAAAAATTACACCATCCTATGCTACTGAGCACAGACATATTTTTGTTAAACTAGCAACTGTAAGCACAAGATCTCAGACAGTTGTGATAGCTGTCTCAAAGCTCATGACTTCATACATAAAATCGGATAGGGGAGAAAAAACCCTCAGTGTTTAACTGAACTCAATTTCATCTATCCTTATATTGCCCATCACTCAATCTTCTGAGGTCCAAACATGACTGTGGCAGACCCGGTCTCTACCACTCTAAAGAACTTCAGACCATCCCTCAGTTTTGCCATCTCCTGCTTCCCTCTATAGCTTATCTGTAGTCCTATTTAAGAGCACAAGTCTCAAGCAGTCATCTCTGAAAAGACCTGCTGGTGACCTTCTCCTGTTGACAATAAAACCTTGGTATTTACCCTTCCTCTCTATTTCCCACTTTTAATTTTTTTTTTCCTTGTCTATAGACAAACTTTCTCTCCTTTACCATGGATGTTAAATCTTCTTTAGAGCTTCTGGAGACAGACCTTGTCAAACAGCTTTCAGAAACCCAAAGAAGAAATATCAAACGGATCATCCTAATCCCACCAGAGGAACCCCAACAGATTTGTGAAATACGACTTATATTAACAAACATACCTTATCTCATGAGATAGAAAGCATGTCAACCCCTTCTCATAAGATTGGATTCATAAAAACATCAGAATGTAAGAAGAGCAATCAATTATAAAGTCTTCCTTCATGTTTGTTCCTTGCCAACTCAGACCCCACTCCCGCTTACATGCAGTTGTACTGTATAACAAAATCTGAGCTGGTCATACCACATTCCTTCTCCTCATTACCAACATGTGTCATACCAACAATTTCTCTGGAACAGACTTGCTCACAGTCACGCAGAATGCTTATGACAGAGTCAAAACACAGCCAGCCACAGAAGGAGTGAAACATCACTTTTCCCCGGAAGTACTCAGGTCGTTCCACTGACTTCTGGAAAAGAAATTTGTCTTTCCTCTCTCCTTCAAATACTCACGACTCACTCTTCACTCTTAAAGTTTCTATGTTTTCTTATTCAAAAAAGAATTTCTTGAACAAGCCACACTACGAGATGTTGAACAAACCACGCTACTATATGCCACATGTTCTCCTGTTTAACACTGGTCTGTTACTCTTTGAAAGGACAGTCCTATTTGCAGCTTAAAAAAATCTGAGGTTTCATTTACTTATTTTCCTCCACCCAGTGTCTATTTCTGTTAACCAGAGTATCATAATTAAATAATACCTGCTTCTACAGAGATGAGATTTGCCTTGCAAACTGAATAAAAGTTATGTTTGAACTTGGAAAGTATCGACATCTTACCAGAGGTAGATCACTGGGATTTCTGTAAATTATGCTTATAAACTACCGGAATTATTTTTTTAAAATCTATACATTATTTCTTAATTTATTTGATTATCGATCATCAATAATCTTAAAAGGTTTTATCCAAAAAAGAAAAAATTGAAAGGTACTGCCTTAATTCTATCTACACTGAAGATTGTTGCCATGTCACTAATTTACTGCTCCCAAACTTCTTCCATTAAATTAATTCACTGTGTTATAGATGCTGCTATTGATTTATCTACTGAACTAAATACATAATGAAGCAGAAGGTAAAACCAAGGAACAAAACTCTATTGCTATTTTTTCCCTCTTAGTAATTTTGTCATGACTCCAGGAATAATTCCTGCAATAGAAATAAAAAGCCATATGCCTTTTCACTTCCGTCTCTCCGTAAAACCAGCTTTTCTAGCAGTAGAATTAAGAAAACAAGTAGTGATGGAAAGATAAACTTGGAAAAAAAATGAAAGAAAAAAATTACTTCAAAAAGCAGGCTCCATTTTAGAAATTAGTATAATCAGATTTTTTTTTAAAGGGACTTTTTTTCCTTCAGATTATGATTCCTATGGTGAAATTTTAAGGATTATAAAAGAGAAAATTGAAACAAAAATCCGTAAGTCTCTAGGGTTTTTTTTTTCTTTTACTTTGTTGTTGTTGTTGATCAAAGCATGACATGAGGCTGCTACATTTTAGGAGTCCAACCCAAACACTGATCTAAACAATACGCGTGTAAAGACAAGCTAAGTCCAAATCTGCAATAGGCTTTCAATTTCAGGACATGAGAATAATGAAGTGTTTACCAAAACACAGCAAAAGATTAATGCGTTAATCCCTGCAAAGTTACCAACACATAAATTCACTGAATACATCAATACATAGCTGTCAGCTTCAGGAGCGAATTAAAGGTAGCCTATCTGGGCTCCATATTGCCAGACTGCTATATTTAGAAATTATTATGAACAGGTAAGAGCAGTTCCAAATATTTGTTTAACCTGAATCCAATATCCATATGATATCTAAGTCGTCCTACGGAAATCTGAAGGAAACCTTGACCTTTCTATAAGATAAAGGCAATACCTTCAGTGGTGCTAGTTAAGCACTTTTGCTCCCAATAAAAGTAAAGTGAGTATATACATAACAGCCTATTTTTTTATTTTGGTAGATGATAATATAGTTACTTTTCATCAGCCATTACAAAGAAAAGGGGTGGGGAAAGGGATGAGTGGGTACATCAAGATGATCATCCTGATCTTTGCACCACTAAAGATCATATATCAGCTCTGTAACATCTTTATGAAATAATCCTTTAAATTATTAGCAAATAGCCCCACTCTTTTGCATCTGATGGCCACTCAAAATACTGAGTATCTGAACAGAGATCAGAGAGCCAAAAGGCAAAGGGCTACATAGAAATGCCCTGAAGACCTACCCCACTCTGGTTGGACCCTGATGCCTACACTCCCAAACCTTTAACTTGCAAGCTATTTAAACAATAAGGAAGCTACATATCCAAAGAATGAAATAGTTTACTACAGAGTTCTACCATCTAGAAGAACTAAAGTCTTGAGGTTTTTACTAATTGGTAGATGTTACCTATTATTCTTTTAAGATGTATGACAGGAAAGGAAAAAAGTTTAATTACCTGTTCTGTAATCCAAATGTAACTGTTCAGGTATCTAAAAAGTCATCTGACTACAAGACATTAAGCCAAAGGCAATGCTCATTATTTAATTCATCTTCATCTGAGTGTCTATGCTCAGCCCCCCTAACTTCTAGCAGAGTATGGAAGAAGGAAAAAAAGGGAATTCATTCTAGTTCAGTAAGTGAACATATTTTTGTACGTACAGTACTAAATAGCTCAGTGAATTGTTTTATAACAGCAAGCATCAACATTTTTAATGATTCAGAAAATCTTTGTCATTCTAAGAAAACAAGAAACTACTAAACCAATGCTCTGCAACTGTTTCCCCCAATTCAAATCTATCCACATCCACCAGCGACTGCTGTGTCAGTGCTCCATCACGTGCCTGCAAAGCAAACAGGTGCAGCAGGCTGATAGGGAAGAGACGGATGTCTCAGTCCTGCATCTGCATCACTGGGACTGTACTCGACTGATGCCATGAAGTGAAACACCACTGCCCGGTGTCATTCATCAATACAGTGTGACAGAGTCAAGAAAAGAAATATGTTCTCTGCTGACAAGCTGCTTTAATGAAAATGCATTGCAATATTTTAAAAGTTTTCAAAGCTGACTTCAATTTATGACAGCTGACAGATTTATGACAGCTGTTTTGATGAAGAATGTGCAACAAGGATGATTTAATATTTAAAACAAGAAATCAATGTAGTCTGCTTTAACATGCCAAAGTACTAATAGAGGAAGAGAGAGTAATTCAGTAAAGGAATTACTGTAGAAGAGAATCTATGGAAGCTTAATAGGAATGTTTTGAGTTTACAATATTTTAAAAATTGCAACAATTCTTAATGAAGAAATTGACTTCAAGATTGACAGACTATGGGACACTGCAGTTCTCACAAGCACAAAGATACGACAGTTCATGTTTGATTTTGTGCTTAATAAAACCAGAATGAAAGCAATAAAACCCAAATAAACGGTAGAGTCACTGCTTCCTCAATTTTCTTGGGTTTTCTTTTCAGGAAACAATTGTGTGGGGTTTCTTTGGTTTTGTGGGGGTTTTGTTTTGTATTTTTTTTAACCAATTTTTAAAGCATTAACAGATGAAGTAGAAAACTGTATTATGAAAACTTTCCATAACTCATCTTTAAAGATGATCAGCACAGAAATAAGTAAAGAGATTTTAGTTTATAGTAAGCTTTCTAACCATGTATTTTAATACATATGGCAGATCTAAGTTCAAATCCCTGTGCAAATTTTTTTCTGATCATTAGGAAGAACCATAACCACCATCCCGTTCCACACTTTAACTTCTTTCCAACTTTTGGTCATAAATTCTATCCTGTGCTTCAGAAACTGCTCAAGGAAAGATTTTTTTTTTAAAGCATTGTACTCCTACAAGAAGTTCTGGCACTGCTTGGAATATAAATATGTAATATACTATTTCTGTTATTTTCTTAACTTTACACCACATGAGACATCTCACTATTTCTGAGCACACCAAAAACTATAGTGATAAAGGTTGTGGGAGAAAAAAGAAAATTATAACCTTGAGTTTTCCCAAACAGATTACCCTAGAAGAAAATCTGTCAGTCACAAAAGTTGAAACCATCAAAACAGATGACAAGAAGCTATTTATAGTGGAAGCATGAAATATGACCATCACTTTCTCACTACTTTCTATTTATTTTAAATAACAGATGAACAGTCATTAATATTTACTGTATTTCAAATCAGTCAGATAATGCAATCAGCAGCCTGAAGTCAGATTAGGCAGCAGCTGGTTAGATAGATGTCATCTGTCAGGGCCTGTGCTTCTAAAAGCCACTAATACTGTCAGTGAAAATTACAGTCCACAAATCAAAAGAACGTAAGTACTTGAACTGAAACACATATGAAATCAGACAGCTCCAACTGGATTTTCCCCATGTGCTATTACCTCCATGATCAATTCACACTTCAAGTGACAGAAATTGCTGAGAAAGCAAAACATCGCTTGCTTTCTATCTGAGAACTATACTTTGAGCCAGGGGACATATTTTTAGATAATTAGAATTAATTTCCCTTCCTTTTTGTCAAGAAACATTAAAATTAACCTGCTGTAAACCAAAACCCTCACTCACTCTTGCACAGCATATCATCAGGCAAAACTTTGTTGCTCTTACAAAAGTGCCAAACTTGTTAGTTGGAAATGAGATAAAATAATTTTCAATCAGCAAATCCCATAACATTAAACCATAACTTTTTAATAATACTATGAAAATAAAAGCAAAGACCATGCACTCAAAATTTCAGTAACTGTTCAAAATACATGTCAAAATATTGCTTATAGCTCAAAATAATGCAAGTTTTAAGCCATACAAGTGTTGTCGTTACACAAAAACAGTAGCAGAGCACTTAAAAGGTACTTTCAAGTACAGAAGGGTACTAAAACACTAGCTTTCTACTTCTGCTAAAGTGCTGGGAATATAAGCATTTTTAAATGGAGCGTTACCAGTAGGTATGTCCACAAAACATTCTTTTTTTTCCACCTAGTTTGTATTTGGAGGGGTATTTTTCCCCTTAATTGGACCAAAATGGCTAAACCTAGAAAGGCATTATTGCAGCTGACAACAGTGTCTTTTGAAATGCATCATCCTCATTTTGAGGATATAATTCTGTACAAATAGCAAATAAGTAGCAACAAAAATATATACAAAAGACAACAGAATTCAGGAGGAGATTTTATTTTTAAAAGCATGTTGCTTCCTTGCTAATTATGGAATGCCACCAAGAATTTTAAATTAATAATCAGTGTGCAGCAGTACTGGCTGGGTGCCAGCTGGGTGCTGAGCAGATTTGCAGAAAAGGACAGGCAGATCCCTCCTGAACAGCACTTGGAATGCGAGTCAGGAGTGTGCGCTCACAGTGAAGGCAGCTGCCTGCAGACTGGGCCGTGACAGCATGACTGTAGCTGGCATGTCCAGGTACACGCCACCAGCACGGTGGGGGCTGGACCACAGGATATACAAGGAGATTCCAAGAGGGCTGGGCTTGTTTGGTTTTAAGAGGAGGATAAAAGAGAAGCTTGTTGTTGCCTTCTATGGCCTAATGGGAGGACAGAGAGAAAACAGAGCTGGGATCTTCTGGGAGGTGACCAGTAGGAGGAGGAGAGGCAACACTGAAGCTAGTTGCAACACCAGAAATTCAGATTAGGCTTTGGAAACACTTTTTCATCCTGGCAGCAAACTCAAGTCCCCAGAGAGGCTGTGCAATCTTCATCCCTGGAGATGTTCAGACCCCCACCACAGAGGCCCTAGGAAAACTTGCCCTGTTTGGGGCAGGGGTTTGGATTAGGTGATTGCAGAGGTCCCTTCCAGATTCAATCATTCTGCAATTCTGTGACTCACTTCATTTCTCACTCCCCTCAGTGCGTGCCTACATTTCAACAGCAGATCAAAAGCATCAACCATGGCAGAGCGGGTATTTCCAGCTGTGAGAAGTTTGATGAATATATGCAGAATTTATTAGCTCAGCATGCTGCATTTGGCCAAACTTAACCTGGGCTTCTGTGGGTCACTGCCAGGTCTCTGTGGGCACAAGCAAGACTGCGGACTTGTCTTCCTTTGCACCTCCTTCTTGCTCTGCACTGGCAGCCATTGTGCACTGCCAAATGAGACATCCGATCTGCCATTTCGTCCCCTCGGCTGGAAGGGTTGAACCCCTGAGGGCCATTCCCATCCAGCTTTGCTGAGGGAGACTCATGCTCTGCCATAACATCTATGGCTCTGACAACAGCAAAGCTGCTCCCCGCCTCCAGACTGCTCCTTGCAGCAGAGACCTTTGTCTCTACCCCTTCTTTCCCACCTTTTTCTGGCAGGTTTAGTTCTCGGGCCAACTGGCACGCTGATCCCACTCAGCACAACAAAAAATTTCTAATGCTGGTGCCAGAGAGAGGTGGGAAGCACAGCCATGGCTGGGGGGGGGAGTGCAAGGCCACCCTCCTTTGCAGTACCATGGCCTCAGATCAGCTAAAATGCATCACAAAGCCACACCTTTAGGAATCCAAAAGTGTGGTTAATCACATTAACTCTTAGATGAGCTATAACAACAATTACTCATGCAGAATTAAAAATAATAGCTCAATTTAGATCAGATGAACTTGTAAAATTGTCAAAATAAAACCTAATATTTTGTTTGCATTAAAGAAATCACCAATTAAATTTGAAAAGCTCCTGGCAACATGCTGCTATTTCAACAGCACAACAACATATTTCCCAAGATGATATGAACATACATGATGCCATATTAACCACCAGGACAAGGCACCAAGGGAAGGAACCTGCCGCCTCTGGGGGTGGGTGACTCCTCTCTCAGCACACTGGAATTCAGCACAGAGGAGGGCATTAACCAACACCATCACAGTGAACACCACCAAGACATGATGATTTATACTCTGCTGTAGGAAGCATCCTAATACATACATCTACCACAACCTCCACAAACAAGACTCAGTAAGCAGGAGCTCAAGGCTCATGATGGCCAAGTCACTACCACACCACTCTCTTCTGATTTTACTCTGCGTTTAAGTCAAGGTGGGCCTACCTCACCCACTATGACCTACCTCACTGTGCTACAATCACAGTTTTAATAATAATAGCTAACAACCACAGTTACCAGCAGGCTATGCTTCAGAGTGAATGAGTTCTGACAGGCCAAGTTTCTTCTAACAACCCAGTTGCCAGAGGAACCTACACGCTCTTATCTCCCAGTGCTCTATTACACACATCACATACTTTTTCTCTTGACATGCTTGTCTGGTTTCATTTTAAAAGAAAGAGGATCAGATTTTAACAACAAATCCTGAGGACTCACACTTAAAGCTGACTTCCTTCTCCCCAGAGAGTACATTCAAGATTCCCAAGAGACTTTAAAACAAGCTCTTACAAAAGATAGGAAGAAAATCAATACAAGAAAAGCAATTGCAGATTATGGTTTTCAAAAATAATGTCCAATAATTAACTGAGATTTCTCTGATCCCTAATTTTTCTTTGCTGCTTAGGTATTTTAATATATTACAATTTATTTGCTTCGCTAGCATTGTTGCTATGGGTTTTGATCACCAGACCTGTCACTCACCAGCAGCACTGCACATGGCACATCTACTATATATGTTCCATACCAGAGTTTAATGTGACAAGCCACTGCTCTCTTTGAGCAGCCCGCTTCCCTTTACATCCCCAACCTTCCCAGTGCTGTTTTTCCACCCAGTGTTTCCTTCCAATAAGAAAGCAGAAAGTGTAACTCATAGGCCTTTGCCTGCTCTCAGATGCTCATTACAAGGGATCTGGAGCACTCCTATTAACTGAATCATATTTAAACACAGGGATCTGGAGGTTTTCTAACAACACCCTCTTTGTGTGTATTGTTCTGCATCTGGGATAGCGGATGGTGCATCCCACACAGTTCCAGAATTAGAGTTTAAAAGAAAAGGGGGAAAAAAAAAGGTTATTCAGCTCAATTCTATAGCACTCCATGGAAAAAAATAGGAATATACAGGAACAAACCACGAATCTGCAGCCTGTGCAAGGTCTTTATACTCTTGTATGAGCCTGAAACCCTGCCAAGTTCCAAAACCTTATATCCAAAACATAAGTAGTTATCATGAAAACAGTTTCAGATCTTAATTAATCCACTGAGGCCCCAGCCTATGTCATGGTAATCAGTCAGCTGGCAATGACTGAGTGAAATAGGACTTGAGAGGCTCTCACAAAACAGCTAAAAATAGCACTGGATCTCTTCTATGTTCCCCTGCACATGAGGATCTCAATCTAAATTTTTCTTAAAACTTATTTATAGGTTTTACTTCATGTAACTGAATTTGTTCTTAATTCAAAACAAAAATTGAGGCAACTTCTCCTAAAACTATTAAACATTTCGTAGATTATGTTGCATAATACTTGTACACCTGACAAGTTACTGCCTACATATTTCTGTAATGTGGCCTTCCATCCAGATCAACTAATATGACAATATCAGCACTCAGTGAAAGTAATTGCCATCAGATTTTCTACCTCAGAACAGATAGGTCTAAGGAAATCAACAGAATTTAAAAAGTGATCTGTAGTAGTAAGTCATTTCATGGGAAGATTACCTTGGAAGAAGTTAATTTTTACATCAGATGGATATTTGAAATTGTTGGGTTTGAACACTTTATGATCTTCAATTTCTAATAAATTAGCTAAGTTAACAAAAAACCAGAGAAAACCAAGAGATGTACAGCAATTTGCCTTCAACACAGCCATATCACTGTAATTCAGAAATCGTGACAAATACTTTAAGATGTTCTGATTCTCATTAATATTTTACCAGTGATTTAAGAATCTTATTTTTTAAAATGAAAAAAAAAAAAATCAAAATGGAAATTTCACCACAAAAAGGAAATCAAACTCTGCAGAAGAGAGATGTCAGTGATACAAAGGCCAAAGAAGCAGAAAAGGATTTTATAGAGTATTATTATTTTAACAGACTTTGATTGATATCAATCTACCAAAACATTTAGAAAACTAATTTTGGCTTGACTGCCTGTATAAGCAGAGGCAGAGTCTTGTTTCCGCAGGGAACTACCCACATGAAACCACATATATTGTGAGCAGAAAAGTCTACTGTTGTCTCCTAAAACAGCACAGACCAAAGCACAGCTTTAAATATTCTCAGCTGTCAAACATCCATTAGAAAAGTGTTTTAAAAAAATAAAATAAAAAAGGAGAAAGACACTTAAGTAGCAAAAAGGGCATTTTTAAGTAACATTTCTCCTGCTGCAGTAACTGAACTAATGCTCTTAACTTGAGCCCGGAACAAAGCCTGCATAATCACACAAGTTATATTGTACTGAGCACAGTTAGATCTGGCTGGCCGAAAACCAATCAGATTCTAATAACTTTTTTAAGTTCGACAGTAAGCAGTTGTGTTCTATGTTCAACAGCATTTTCAACACATGTAGCGGGAGTTGCGGGGGGAGGGTGGAAGGTAAGGATGGCTTTGTCTCAATTATAATGATCCAAAGACTGAAACAAGACCAAGCTTGCAGGAAAAAAAAATATTTTTTACAGTTAACTGGGGCATTTAGAGGGAAAACAAACAAACAACAACAACAAAAAAACCCACCCCACCACACACCAACATTCTTGAGGCAGAAAAGACCTTCCTTGAGAGCTATCCAATATGCAAGTTGACCAAAACAAGTCTTCAGCTAGAGTGCTTCATTTCAGCTGTTTCACCCACTAACATGTTGTAACCAAGCCAAAGTAGTAAAGGTTTCTTAAAACTACTCCTATAATTCTGCATCTGTGAGTACTGCAATTCAGACACACATCCATGTGAGTAATGATTTTAGCAAAATACTTTTTCTGAAAGTGACACCATAAAAGACTAAGTTGAAGCAGATTACTTTCTTTTTCTTTTTGCTAAAAAATAGAATTTAGAGGATTAAATAATTAAACCAACAAGAAAACACATTCAGAACTTGTTCAAACATCAGCTTGAATTCAGTAATTGAGTATATTTTTCATTAACCACTAGAGGTCACACAATAACCATGGCAGCTATCCAAAAGATGAGAGGCCTCAAGAACCAGAAGGTCTGGGAAAATTGAAATACAGGGCTACTCACTGATTTGCACCTACAAATGAAATTATTATATTATTTTTAGCCTTTCCATTTCCTCAAAAGATCAATTGAACTTGAATGGTCAGAGATGTCATTTGGTATCTTAAATCTTTATAAAATTTGATTTATAATTTTTACTTCCCAAATTATATCTGATAATAGAGGAAGAAAAGAATAGTCGGACCTTGGTGCTCTTTTGGAGGCGTTCCTGATTTTTCAAACATTTCCTAATTTAAAACTTCAGGAACTTTGATTCAAACAATTATATTACTATAATTACCACTGAAGAAACACACTGAAGCTGGAAAATCCTAGTATTCTACTAGTCAAAATTTTGCTATTCCAATAAACATTTTAAGCTTTCAAGAACCCAGAAATAGTAATAAAAACAAATCTGAAGTCACACACATCAAATTCACTGTGGTTTTAAGCTAATACCAAAGTTTATGCTGGGCACAATAACTTAAAATTCTCTTAGAGCTGAACAGATACACTGCCCTTGAAATTTAGGAGATGTGGTGGTCAGGGCCTGAAAACTACTTGGTCATGAGAAATTAACTTATATTGCTAATGAAAATCTAGGCTATTTCAAAGCATCTGTGGAAATACTATTTGCAAAGTATTAGAATATTTTGTTTTACAAAGCCAATTAAAAATTCCCTGGAAAATTCCTTTAAACCCTGCAAAAAGGCACCCAGTGCACACAAATACAGAGCAAGAGATGGCTGATAGTGAGTGATCCTGTGCTGCTTTCATATTAGATTAAATAGGAGATCAGTGTACAAAAACATTTCATGAACTGACTCACTTGTTTTTATTCCACTTACTACAGTGCACACTGTATCTTCTCTTTGGAGAAATTTCATTTAATTAGATCCCAACTACAAAAGATAAAGACCTGCGTATGAAAGTCTTTTACTACAGCAGCGCAGCACTGCCGAGCATTAGGCTGCCCTCTAACCCTAAGAACTGGTCCCACCAGAACAGGTGCTGCTGCTGACTTGCATTACCTGTTCTGGAATGAGTAAAATATTTCACTCCCTAAAGCTCTCAGTCTAGTACATTTCAACATTAAAAAAATAACAATAATAACAAAGGGCAGTGAAACAGTTGTAACCTGAATAATAATTTCAAAAGTTTTAGTACTCATCGTGTTTTTCAGCACAACAGACAACACATTACTAAAAGCTTGCAGAGCACATATCACACTATAGGAGCAACTCCTTGAAACAAAACAGAAATCATAAATCACATCTTAAAAGCAGAAAAGATGCAGACTTTTCTTGCAATAAAATTAGCACCACAAGTTTAGGTAGCTCTTAATAAATATTATAGCAAAAAAAATCCAGCTTTATCCACACACAAGCTTGTACGTATACACATACGTACTCACACACAGATTGCAAATCAGCAGAGATTGTTTTCTGCTTTGTATTAACACAGCAAGCTTTACAATCTTTTTAAGAATTTAGGAAGTAAGGATTTTTTTTTGAGAAATATCCAAATACGAACCTGCTTTTTCTGCGTGTGCCTTTTTTGAGCACCCAATGTAGCTGACTTAAAGCTAAGAGACTTGGACTGTCTCCTAACTTTCACTGAATCTCTCCGGCGATCATATGAAAAAGACGATGACTTCTTTGTAATTTTCCTCTTAGGTGTGTCTGCCATTTCATCCACCAAAGTATGGTTACCTTCAAGCAAACAGCGTTCCAAGAAAATAAAAACTTGGTACCGTCAAGCTTCCACCAAGCTTACAAGGAACAGTCTTCAATCCTATAGGAAGTACAAGGAACAGAGCCCACCTAAGAACAATTTCAGTTCTTCCAACAGGTTGTACAAATGAAAGAAGCTGATGGTCCTGTAATGCTGTATGTCACTGAAGAGCAAGTAGAACTTCTTGCTGTACAAACTCAAACAGGCTTCAGCAGTGATGCTAATCTGAACAGTGTAGTGACTATCCTGCTGAGCACGCTAAAGGTGAACGGAAGGTAGTTCCCTGCACACCAACAGGGTGTGGAAGTATACCAACAGGGTGTGGGGATGAAGCAGAAGACTTTGGGTTCAAAGCATCTTCTTAACTCCTTCCTTTCTGAGCTACTGCTAGGAAGGTATCTGAAAAGTCAGACTGCTGAAACCTCCCCAAAAAAGACATATTTTTTTCTTCTTTCTGGATCCAAGGCACTTGCTGAAGGAACCTTTAGCATGAGGTAGCTGCCTCAATCATTAGGATCCCTATTTTAACCTAATTCAAGTATTTCCTTTTCTCTCTTTGTCAGAAAAAACTACTCATGCTACAAAATTATGAAGTACTTTACTGACTAAGCCAACTAGAAAATAAAGTCCAAGCCTATGTATGAATCTTACCATCCTTCCTGGGAAATAACTATGAAGTTACAGCACTCTCTTAAGACCTCTTGATATCAACAGATAAGAAGGTAATGCTAATGAATTCTCATCCTAGTGATGGTGTGAGAATCTTATCAGACAGCTGAGATTGCAGCTTTAGTACCAGGATGGTGTTTAGGTAGGAATGCTTCCCTTGCATCACGTATTAGTCAAGGAACACTACAAGGGTGTAAAGCCCCAAGACTTGCTGCTATTGATTTCCATTAAGCAAAACATATCCAAAGCATAAAGCTGTGCATATGGGCATGTGCCTGCAAACCTAATGCTGTCAGATTTAAATCTGTGTTAAAATACAAGGAGGAAAACTATCTTTTGACAAACTTATGCCATAGAACCATAGAATCATCTAGGTTGGAAAGGACCCTGGAGATCATCTAGTCCAACCGTTCGCCTAGCACAGTTCCCACCTACAGCATATCCTTAAGCTCTAAATCAACCCTACTCTTGAACACCTCCAGGGATGGGGACTCCACCACCTCCCTGGGCAGCCCATTCCAACGCCTAACAACCCCTTCTGGAAAGAAATGCTTCCTAATATCTAGTCTGAACTTTCCCTGCCGCATCGTCCCCAGTCTTTTACAGAAACTTTTCCTTATTTTATTCATGATGCTATTTCACATACAAAACAACTGTGAATAATTTATACTTGCAGGATTATCCATTACTATAATTAAGCTTTAATATGGGTCAGTCCTCTAGTGTATGAGTCTCACCACTCCTGTTGGGAAATATCTGTGAAGTTGAAAAAGTCTTTCTTTTAAGACCTGCCGATATCAAGAGTAAGAGGGTAGTGTTAATGAATTCCCATAATCAACCTTTTCAGCAGTTTGTTCCTTTGTTGTAGGATGAATAATATACCTCGAGGACAAAGTCATATGGCTAAAATTAATGAAAAGCTATCAGAATATCACGCATTTACTACCCATAATGGCCCAATTCTAGATTCACTGTAGAGTTCTGTGGAGATTTACACTGTGAAGAATTAGAAAGCACTGGTTCATATTATCTACATCTAAGAAGTGAATCTGTAATTATTACAGGACATAGGAAAAAGTCTATTAATAAATATTTTTAGTACAAAGTATCTCTTAACTGTGATGGGTTTGTAATACTGTAGCAGTCATCATCCATAGCCACATACTGACCTTCAGTGTTACTAATATTAGACACTGAGAGACCATCATCATTTCAACAGTCTCTGTGGTTTTCACCAAAGTTTAGATTAAGGAAACTCTTTCTCATAAATTACCAGTTCCCATGATTTACAAAGATCACCTTTTTGAAGAGTAAAACTAAGCAGCCAATTCAGCATTACATGGGCTTTTAAGCCATGACATCTCAAGAAAAAATGTCCTCCAAAATTTCTTGAAGCATCTACAGCCTTTGATAAAATTCACATGTATTCTGGTATAAAAACTAAGGTCAAGGGAAGTTTGAAAGCCTTTTGGAGATAGCTAATCTTATGACATATTGTAATCAATATGTCAAATATTAGCAATTAAAACTGACAAAGGCACAAATAAACTTTAAAATCCATTAAAATGCATCTGACTTTGTATCAATATCAAATACAATCCTGATCATTTTACTTCAACAAAAAACACATTATACCTAAAACAGGTGCAAGAAATGTAAAAAAAATCATCAGAGTTAATGAAAGGATTTCTGAATGAGAAAAATTAAATTACAAAGGAAACTGAAAAGGATAGAAGACCCTAAAATCTTTAAAGTTACAGAAAAATATCTGGATTATATTTATTCACAGTTCTCCTAAATACAAGAAACTGAAGCACTCCACAAATCCATCTGAAAAGAAAAAAAAAAAAAAAGGTAGTATTTTATACACAAAGCATATCTCCTTTCATTTACTTTGCTAATGAAAACTGCAGTTTCATTTGATGCCTCAGATCTTGCACTGAAAAAGACAAAGAACAATTCCTCTATGTCACCTCTGATTTTACAGTCATCTACAGTTTGCTTCTTCCGTCCTTTTTTCAAGGCTGAGAGTCCTAGTCCATTTAGGTATTGCTGGTAAAGAAGCATTTAATCTATACCTGCAATCAACGTTGGCATTTGCTCTGTGCTTTTGCTATTTCTACAAAATCTTATTTGGATGCTTGGTTTGTGGCTGGAGGAAGAAGAGGGCTCAACCACTAGCACGTACAGCAACCAGATCCCATCACCCATTCCCTCCCTCTATGCCCGTTGTTTAACCCCTGGACCACTCCAGCAGCTCCAAGGCCACTGGCAGCCTTGCTGCACTTAAGGGAAGGTCTCAGCCTGCTCACATTCCCACTCTCCTTCTTACTTCCTCCTTCACACTTCATGCCACTCCCAGCAGCAAAGTCCTCAACCTTTCCTCCTCAGCTTGCCGGATTCTTCGGTGAACTGACAATGCTCATGAAATAGCAGAGAAATATTCAACTATTTTTGCAAGGAGGAGTCTTCTGCCATTTTAGTGAATAAATCTGCTACCAGGTAGGGTCCAAAGAGTGGCAGAGCCTGCACAAGCTAAGCATCAGGACCGGAATGACAACATGCAAGAGAGGCAGACACAAGGGCAAGCTGCTGGCAGCCTTCTTAGATCTTATGTCTCACAGAGCTGTACCTTGCAGTGTAAGCTGACGTTTCCAGAGGCCCACTACAAAATCAAAAACATTTTCCCAAATGTAATAGCTAGCTTAACACTCATTATTTTGTGCATCCATTTAAATGAGTGTCTCTCTGAAAGCACATCACGTTTGCCAAAATATTTCATCCACCATGTTATTGTACCCCTCTGAATCACAGGATGCTTCTGCAACCCTTCTTAATCAGCATTTACCATCAATATTTGGTTTCACACAGAATAGTGTAATTTTTTACTCCAGTATTCAAATCCCCCTTCTCTTTTTTCAAAACAATATATAATAAGCAATACTTTTTCCATCTTTCAGCCAGTTACATACCCATAAGACTCTTCCTCTTATCCCATGATAAGTTTGTGGGGTTTTTGACTGTACTAACCCAGTCACTGTTGCTCAGTTCTCTCTCTCTGCTGAGAATACAGGCAGGTTTGTGAGGCATGACTTTCTTCACAACACTGTTATGGTCTTGACCAATATATCCATGTATGGGACTGCTATTCCTCACAGAACAGTTTTTACGAAATTATTCCATTTTCAGACATCAGATTTACCTGCAGCTCTTCAGATCTCCACGGAAACTAATTTACAAAAGTCACACCACCCTCCCACCCCCACCCGGGGGAATTCTTACTGGGTTGATACAAGTATTTCAGTAATAAAGACAAAGAATTGGGATACTGCAGTTTATCCCCAAAATAAACAACAGATCATGAACGGAAATGCTGTCTTCACAGATCTAGAAAAAGTAAACGATGATGAGATTAGTAATTCAGAGAACAGTGCTGAAAAAGATGAAAAACTAAGAGCTACAGGTGGGAGACAACGTTTAGTTAACATCTAGTATCTCTTAGTGATAGGAAAATGCACATTTCAATATTAATGTTTTGCCCAGTATTTCCTCAGTTCCATGGGTTTTAGTCTCATCCACAAACACTGTGAAGTTAAAAATTAGTTTATTAGAAATACTAAAAGCATTTAAATTCCATTCTCTGACAGAAGATAGTATTTATATTTGGAGTACGTTATTTCCAAATAGGTCTTCATTAAATAGAAGCTGGGAATAAAGACTACATAAAAACTTTGATTTTCTACTTTAAATCTATCAGCAAGAATAATCTAAAAATCATGTGGCTATCCCAGTAATGACGACTCAATAGTGTAATGCCAGAAAACCTGGTTACAACAGAGACATTCTGTTTTTTCCATTTTGTCAGAACTTTGGTTAATATCAAATTGCCAATCTCTAAAAGTGTAATTAAAATTAAAAACACTACAGGATATTAAACGACTAGGAGTTCGTTGTTAAACTGAAGTTTTTTAATTTTTTAACAGAAAAGAATCATGGAATTATTACATAAAGTTTTTCTCCCAATAACAATACTCTCCCAAGCTCAGTAGCTCAAATAGTTATTTTAAGCTGTTACAAGAAAAGAACGCCTTATGCTCAAAATGTGTTTTGCCAAGTCACTTATGAGTAATAACAAATTGTTTCAAGGTCATCCTGTTTTCCTGGGATACAGGGAAGGCAGTCACAGAACAAGAAGCGAGAAGCTGCAGAGATAATCACGGTAATAGCTGAAGTTTAATTTGGTAGAAAAGTTTTGAGGGGAAAAGAAAGAAGGGCATTCTAATCATAGTATTGTAAATACTAAGAATCATATTTTTGAGTAAATTTTCAGCATTTTTAGGTTTTGCTGTTGGATTTGCTGCACTGTACCTAGACAGTCTTTTGTTTCCTCCATGGTTTTAATCTGTTAATGGCAGAAACAAACTTATAGAAGTAAAACAAGAAGTTGTTGTTCTTTGCTGTTCATGGTTTTAGGGTTAAATTCTTAAATTGCAGAGTCAAAGAGAATTCAAATGTAAATTCAGCTGTAAGTTTGCTTAAAGGAGGCAGAGACACCCAAATTTAGAACAAACAAGCTACTTTAAGCATTCTGATTATGTGCTGATGGAAATGTAAAGATAACACAGCTTATCTGAGCAACTTTCATCAAGTTCAAAAGCTCTTTAACATTTTGGAAAGAATGAACAGATGCAGAGTTACCAGAATCTCATTCTTTCTACAGCACCATGTTGTCACTGGTCTACCTAGAATTTACTATAGAACTGGGGTCTTGCATAACTGTCCCTAAAAATAAGAGTGACAGAACAAAAATCAATAGCGGCAAAATAATGTAGTCACAGCTGTCCAGTCCCTAGCCAGCCTTTAACCTTAACATCATAGTGCATTTGCTCAAAATAGACCTAATTTTGTGTTGCTTTCAAGTTAACATTTGTTACAAACAAAATAGAGTCATCTTTTCCAATCCCACATTTTGTGTATCACATGTCTCTAACTCAACAGTGCTTTCCAAGAGGAAGTAAACAAAACACCAGTATTATTTAGAATTGACCATCTGTTTAACAAAAACCAAAAGTTCGTTTCCTTTCCACCACACTGGGAAAAGCTCCTAATATGCCCTCATATTACATGAAGAAGCTGCTCAAAGACTTTCCCCCATCACGCTAGAAGTAAGCAGGCACTAAATTCATTATAATATAATATTAAAAGCGTCTCTGTAGGTCTCTAAAGGCAGATACAAATCAAGTGCTATTGATCTCACTGAATTTCAGCAGCAATTTGATCACTTATCATAGTTAAGTCCAGATTATGAATGTTTGCAAACTCCATTTCAGCACAGATCTATGAAATTAATATCCCCCCCGTTCTCACCAAAAGTATTCCACTCAAAACAGCAACTTCTTATGTGCCTTTCTAGAAGGTTCAAGTACGTCTAACTAGTAGTAAGCACCAACATCATCTTGATTTTACAGTGACCTGGGCCAGATACTAACACCATGCACACAAACACTGTGGTAAGCACGCAACTTCACTCCAGACACCACCAAACCATATTCTTTCAGTTTTTATCTCTGTACTCAGTGGGTGTAAGTATGAATTATGCAGGGTGAAGAGCTGACTGAATATTTCAAAATGGTAAGTCAAGCAAACTCCTTATTTAGAGAAATAAATCCAGGCTGTAATGCTAAGCATACACCAAAATACAGTGGTTATTTTTGAGAACTAGAGTGTTGAATTTATTAAGACAGTGATGAAGGAAACAATGACGATGCCTTCACATTTACAGGTTGCTAATCCCAAACTACCAAAAACCTAATGCATTCAGGCAAATGAATTTATGAATATTTGACATTTGGTTTATATCCGACATTGTTTCAAACTAGCTCTATTTGCCCAGCAGTGGCTGTTAAAGGCAGATCCTTGTTCTCTTGGGAAGGAAAGACTGTAGCTACACCAAACATAGACATTTTGATCTCCAAAGCCTTTCACTGAACAACAGTCTGAGCACTGCCAGGCAGGAAAAAATTACATATAATCGCACATGAAATAATTTATTTTACATTGTGCAAAATACAAGTGACTCTTTCAGTGAGAATTCAACTGGAAGCGAGTTATATTCATGCACGTGCTTTTAAAATGGGAGATTACATAACAATTTCCTGAGTATTTTTTTTCCACGGATAAACAAGGGTCTATGAGATCTCTGAATAAGTACTTTCACATAACACCCAAAGTACGAGGATCACTGAAGTGTCTATGTGCCTCAGCCTGCCAGAAGAAACCATGGTTAAGGATGGTTGAGGGCAGGGGGCTGGTGTTTTTCAGTTGAAGTTTTTTTGCTGTTGAGTATGTCTGCCTACTAAGAACTGAACTGAGATGATCAAGCTGGAAAGTTGACAAAGTTGACATATGTTTTCTGAGAGCCTTCAAAGAAAGGGCTACTTTTACAAGTAACAGAAACCCAAGCAAAACAGTTCATTAACTTGTCTTTAAAATATTGTTCTAATCACTAAGTGCACAAGAACATGCACTTTTAAAATGATGAAAACAGGTTATGAAGCTAAGCAAAAGCAAACTAAAGGGAGTTATTTCTCCATTTCTGAAAAAGAGATTTTGGATATTCATCTGTCCAAGCTTCTCAAGGAGTTTCCTCAAACAGTACCAAACATGCTCATACTTAAGACTAGAATGGATGCCACTAGTTGAAAACAGATTCTTGTTTCTTGTAGCCAAATATTTTTCAAAAACAACAAAACCAAGACATCCCATTTGTATTCATGTACACAGAGAGACAGATAAATATAAAAAACATTGAGGTATTTCCATCAAAAACTATCTTTCCTTAACAAAACCTGGACAAAATTTGCACCTCAGTTAATCACAAAAAAGTTTTCCAAGAAAAAAATATGCAAATGAGCATGTATTAATTTTTTGTTTAATACAGGTACTATCATTAATTACATTAACCAAGTTTTCATCAGCAACTTTATGGGCAGTGATATTGTGTAATATGAGTGTTGAAGTTGCATGCCAGATAAGTTAGAATGCATTAAATGCACTTTCACAATGAAATATGTTAAAGGGCTTAAGAAAAGCTGTTTCAGACAGGAACATCACAAATTATTCCAGAGAGCAACTGGTTAACTCTTACTTGTCTATTCAGTTTTAGTAAGTGACAAGAGAATACCAAAATATAGGGACAGAAGCTGCTAAATAAAGTCACCCTACCATGCTGCATGTTAATGTGAAGGACATGAAAGATACTTCTCTTATTCCATTCAGAACAGCTGCTGTTTCTAAGGGTCTTTGTATTTGTTACAACATAGAACATTTTCTCCATGGAGACAGTGGAACAGGAGTAAATATATTCTTCACATTACTTAAGAGTTTTATTTTACTAATATAGTTGACTATACAGAGCAATAAATTCATCAAGACGACAAGCTGGTCCTTAGCTGTTTCGCATTCTGTATTGTGCTTATATGACACTGTACAAACAATTATGGCGTAAAGGCAACCTCAAAAAGACAAAAACTACATTTATCACTGTGGGAATGATCCTTACATCTAAGGACCCATGATAAGAGCAAGCCTATCTTCAAAAGTACAGATGATAGGTAGTAAATAGCACAACAAGCTTGTCTTCAAGAATGTAAAGAACTTCCTTGTGAAAATGAACAGAAAGACAGTAAGTGTTCAGTTCTGCAATATCCTATATAGTTCTGTCCCAATTAAAAAAATATATACACATAGACTGTTTAATTTTGAGCATAACTAATCCTGCAGACCTCAGTAATAATTAAATGTTTAGGTATGACCTGTTTAAGTGCTTTTTAACAAGATATGCTTAAGTGTATATATAGAAAATATCACTAACTGGAGATATATTCAGAACCTTGCATTAATGAGACCTATATCAGGTTCTGCTAACACAAAACTAGTTGATACACTTGCTATGGAGGAAGCATCAACTGCAAAGTTAACAATCAAAAATTAAAGAGAACCAGGAAGGTCAGCTGTAAAATATGAGAAACTGAAAAACAATGACTAATGTCTGAAATGCTTGGGGGAAAAAAAAAATAAAAAAAAACCAAACAAACATGAAGGTCAAGTAAGAATGATTAATTCAAGGATATAAACCAGTATAGCACAGTGCATGTTTATATTGCACCTTCCTAATCAATGCTACAAGGTCCTATAAAAAAAGGAAATTTAACTGATAAGTGCTATCAGTAGAGACATGCCAGATTCACAGAATCAAATCACAGGATATAAGCTTGGCAAATGCAGAAATAAATACTACTAATTACTAGGTATCTTGTCCATCTATACACAAAAACAATATTGTAATAATGACTTTGCCTGTTTCAGTTGCAGCCAGAGTTTTTCAGCTATTAGTCATGCACATAAAAACACCCACAGAGTTTCACTGTGAGGAATTACCCCACTTGAAGGCGGTATGGAAAGGTAACAGCCAAAGAATGAGGTCTTGGAAGTCACCAGAATTCAAACTTCTCCTTCTGAAGGGAGAAGCACATGAGGAGCAAAAGTAGTGCATGATTCAATAAGTTAAAAATTTATATATACACACTAATACATATACGTGTGTGTATATATATAGTGACAACTTGCACCAGCCTCCTTGAGGCCTGTAAGCAAAAGATAAACTGATCATGCAGTTCAGCACTTCAATATGAGATAACTAACCAGAGGTTTTAATTAGCTTTTTGTGAAATCTTAGCTGGGACTATTTTTATGGAAGAAATTCCTGAAAACTCAGCACTGTTACTCTATACAGCTTGAGTAATTCCAACATTTCAGACAGTGAGGAATCTCCATGTCCCAAGACTCCTCACATGATTTTTTTTATTAAGTCCTGCTTGAAATAACCATGGCAATTAAATTTTGTCACAAAAAATAACTGCAGGCAAAGTATTTATTTCTGAAAAATTAACCTAAGAGTCATCATTTGGCCAGTTTTCAAGGAGACTTCAGAGTACTTGTTGCTTCCAAGAGGCAATTAAGGATCCTGTCTGTGAAGGAGCAGGGTCCTGAAACACATTTCCAGACTGAAGTCCGTATTAAGCGCAGATGCTCTCAAGAGCTTCAGCAAACACATGCGGCTTTGCAGACAAAAGTGGTGTATTCACATACAACTTTAGTGTGCCACAGTGTTTCTTACCTTATCCTTTTTGAACATGTAATTCAAAGACGCCAGTATCTATAACCTCAAACAGCCAATAGCCAAAAACCTCTTAGCTGACTGAGATCTCAATGTCTACTTAACAAGAATAAAAGCACTCAAGACCCAGCAGTGTATAGTTATTTTCTCAAATCCTGTGTAACTTGCAGTTCCTCACAAAAAGATGCTTGAGAAACAATCCACCAACTCTCGCCAGTTTAAAAGCAGCCATATTTTGCACATATTCAACCAGCAACAAGAAGCTAAAAACATACTCTTTTTTTTTTGCATTATTGTTGTACTGTATGATGGTTTTCTCATTCTTGCAGCCTCCTTTTCTTACTTGAACTTGTAAAGAACCAAAAACGATGGAAAACCCATGATCTCCATAAAAGGTTTCCTGTACTTTTTAAAAAACATAACAGTAACAGACTTCTCACATCTGTCAAACAAACTATATTAAAAAAAAAGAAAACTTCTGCATTGATTCCCGCTTTTGGAAACATGCAGGAAACACAGAACACTGACACACTAACACACAGCATGTGCTGAGCTGCCTTCATCACTATTCTTACTTACACGGTCTTTGTCATCAGCTACATCACAAAGAATGTCATCAAGATCCAAGATCCCACCATCCCCGTGCTCCAATCGATGAACTTGTATCCAGTAGTTTGGATCCTGCATAAAAGGAGAAGAAAACATCACATATCACATAGCAACACAAAAAGGTTATTCTACCATACAGTTAACGTCACAGTTCAATAAATGCTTGACATTAAAACATCCATTTAGGCCATATTCCTGTAAATAAATGTAAATTGAGAGGAAAAGCCAAACTTTATTTTTTAAATTGCCATAGATTAGAGACATACTCTTTGCACTTTTATCAGCTCTGCATGAGTCACAAGTCCCATCACTGACACGCAAGGGAATAGCATTCCCAGTGTTACTGAATATACAAGCTACAAAAAAAGAAAATATATCATCCTCAAAAATAAAGTATCTCAGACAGTGGTCAAGAGACACAAAATGTTACAGGACAGCTGTAAAGCATGGTGGTTTTTTAGAGGACAGCTACAGAAGGTACAAACAAACATTTAAACGGTATCAAAGGGCTTTCTGCCTGTGCTTTAGTGGAGTTGGTAGATGGGATATCTAAATCTTTTACAAAGAACACTTTCCATGTTTTAATTTGAAAAAGATACATACACACAGAGACACAAATGCACATATATCTCTGTGTATGTTTTTGTGTGTATAGATGTGTCTACCCGTAACTGGTAGACTTCACAGTCTTTCAGTATATAGGCTCTATTGTCTTTATTATTACTTTTGATACAAAAGGAAACCATAAGGAATAAAGTTGTATCCACAAAGTGTCTTCTACATATCACTACATGACCTGAGAGTTGTTTAGTACTCAAGGTGCTATTCTTAAATGGTTTGTTTTCTAACAGGGGAAAGTTGCAGTGTAAACAGACAACCTGAACATGATGCATAATCTTCTCTTGCTTCTCAAATACTCCCCCATAACAGTGCCAATGCCCCAGGCTGTTCTTAAGTCTAGCAATAAGAGCTTCCCTGCTTTTCAGTGAATAGGCAGGACTGCAGAAAGCGACTAATGTGAGGATGACCTTCGAACTTGCAACATCTTGCAAAGTGCCTGACTTCCTAAAAACAGCAATTAATATCACAGTCTTTTTTGGTACCAGTGTCTAGAAGTCAAAAGCAAAAAAGAAAAAGGAAAAAAAGACACCAAAACCAAAACAAACAAAAAACCCACTCAAATAACAACAAAAACAACACACCACAAAAAACCCCAACCTACTCCACCCTTAAAGAACTTGAAAATAATCTGATTTCTTAAAGGATGGAACAGGACAAGAAATGGGACCACCAGAATTCCTCTAAATCCATATGTAGTTTTAAATCTTGACAGGACATGCTGCGTATAATCTTGGACAGCATGCTGCATGGAAGAACATGAAGGGATATTAAATTTGGTTTTAATATCCTAGAACTCTGTTTAACTGCAGTGATATATATGCCTAGGTCAAAGATTTTTGGGAAATGTGATAACCTTGAAACTTACTTCATTGTTTGTATAAATACATCGACCTTAAATACTGCTATAAATCATCATCATCAGATGATCAGATTTCAGAATGACATTTTACAGCCATTTAGGCTAGTCGTTTCCAAAATTAAATTACAGATTTTTCTCTCTAATTTCACTAAGTATTAAATATCATTACCTTACATTTGTTCTAAGCAAGTATTTATTATACAATTAACCGATTTTCCTATTATATGGCTTCTCCCCTAACAGCACTCACTCTTGAAGCAGATTATATGAGATAATTCAGCACCCATTTTTTATTTTAAAAATTCAGGAATAATTAAAAATAGTACTGTTATTTATATTGTCATGCATACAGAAGTGCAGACACAGCTACATAACACGGAAATTTACTGTCCAAAAAAGGTATGTAATGCAAACAGAAGGATAAACTTTTTGATGAGTTTGAATACTCCATAACATTTACAGACAGGGCTGGAAAAAGCCTTCTGTGTACACCAGAAATCCTTCAAAGTTCCTGAACAAACAAGTTCTAAATGGAAGTCCACTGAAGAGGTGTCTTTGTAAACTCTGCTCTCAAACTAAAAGGGAAGAGGATGCTTCCTCTTACTCCCGTCCATTACAGAAATCTTCTCTGCCTCTCGTATCTACACCAGAGACTGAAACACTGTTGGGAAGACTCAGGCTTTGAATACAAAACCAAACTGTCAAGCTACGAAGCATCTTGCAATCCTAAAGGACTTGATTCAGCTTTCCTCTGCTAATTTCTCCATCTCAAGGCCAAGTCTGAATTGAACCATAGTCAGAAATGGAAAACCTAGACTGGGCTTTAAGACAGTCTGATCCCTCATGTATCACACACTTCACCATTTTTGTTTGCATCACTTAATCTTCTTACTGAAGAATGGGAACATTAAAGAAAGATATCTGCAATACTGGCTTAGTGACTTGACTACATCCATCAAACAAACAGCACCCAAAGTGAAACTACAACTTCAATATTACTGTATCCTTATTTTTTGATACCTACCACAAGTATTTCCCACCTCCAAAGCAAATGTAGGAAAACATGCATGCTTACAGAATAAATAATAGAAACGCCCACTTCTAAAGTACTATTGTGCTATTTCAGCATGCACAATCCACATTAAAAATAGCTTTGATATATAAGCTGCATCACTTTTGCTAATTAGTTACTTTAAAAGTTTCTTGATATTGCATAAGACGTTTTAGACTTCATTTTTTCCTGCATCCTATTTGTTGTGCCATTGCCTGAACTGCTCTGGTCGCTATTCCTGTCAGACAAGGTCCTGATACAAAACAATACGTTAGCAAGACCAGACAAGAAATATATAAAACTAGTCTGGCAAGAATCTACTTTGGCAGGATTTGGTAAGTAAATATGAAATAACAATGAAACTTTTCATTAAAGCCCTCTCCAAACTTCACAGAGCTGTCGTTCTCTTGAGGCCCTTTTATTCTATTAAAGGTTTTACATAAATCAAGGATTTGGTGGAGGAGGCTTGGGAGGGAAAAGAGGTCTATGGGGGAGGGAAGTACTCACATTTTGTAGTGATTAGTTACACAATACTGAAAAGAAAAAAAAACACACACTAAATACACAACATTGAAGCTAGTGATTTTTCAGAGTTAAGAAAACTCACAGCTATTTATGGTTCCAAAATTTAACAACTAATTCTATGTATCAACCAACCAAACTGCATAAACGTTCACATTTAAATTCCTATTCTGTGTTCTGTCTACAATGAATGTATGTTGTACAAGAGTCAGCTCCTGTGCACTGTTTGCTAAGTACAAAAGAAACTGGACCAAACTTAACACTGATTTGAATTCAACTACAACTACATCAAGGTTACAAGGGTATCTGTATTCACAGCTTGGTCAAGCTGTGTTTCTCAATCACAGGCAGTAAACAGATACTCATAATTCCCTAGGCAACAGCAGTAATACAGTCTGCAAGCATTTTCTGAAGCAGTCAAAAATACTGTTTTGGCTTAGACCAGTAACTGAAACCATAAAGTGGAAATCGGCAATTACACGACTTCACTGGAGTTTACACAACTTCAACGGCAGGGTAACCTGGGCCCAATCACTCCTTCAGGACACCCAAAACACCTTTAGGGTCACCCTCTCCAGGTGGCAGTGCCAGGCACTCAAGTCAAATGTCACAAACAAGTGACTGTCTCCAACACTTACCCACAGAGAGATGACCTGCTTCAGGGCACATGTAACAGGGTGCTTACACGAGTGAAAAGAAAAATGTCTTCTAATTCTAAAATAAAAAAAGTGCAACATGTATCAAGTCTACAAAAGTCTGCTTCCGTAAAGATGAAAACAAATACTAAACAAAACTTTAAAAATTACTGAGAAGCTTTTCAAGAAACCTGCTTCAGAGTTGTTTCCTGTTTAAAAGAACATCCCAGAGTCAGAAGCTTTGCTGTTGTTTCAAAAATCGAATTTGTATATTATAATTAGATTTTCACATTTGGTCAACAAAAAAAAAAAGCCACATTTATATTCTCGCACTGTTATGATTGTGTAAAAGGGTTCTGCACTCTCCAAATCTGCAATCCATTTAGAGATATAAAAACACGCTTTGATAGAAAACTCATTAGCTACATTGCTCCACCAATGTGTAAATTAGCAACGTGCAATTATTTTGTAAAAGCTGTATAGATGCCTTTGTCACTAGTTCATGCAGAAGAACAAGCAAGTTCACTTCATTGAATAAAAGGATGGAAGTAATGCTAAACCTGATTTACAATATCTTCATTTAAATATTGCATCACTCAGCTCAAGTCTAAGCAAGTCAGATCTCTTTCCTGTGTACACCCATTTAACTATTCTACTTGACTATGATTATGAAGGTATTTATAATTTAAACTCATGAGCACCACATTTTCTGCTCCAAAGTCCTCTATAATATAAGATAAATATTAGCTAAGTGAATACCAGCACTGAGTGTGGAAGCAAGAGCACACTACAAAGGCAATAAGAATGTAGCCATTCATATTCTGTTTATTCCATATAACATTACTTCTACAAAGCATAAAGGAAAAACTGAGAAAACCATTAGTTGAAGTAATATCATTCAGTATTCTGTAGCTAACAATTTGATATTCCCACATAATGGAAACAAGGACCATATGTGGAAAACAGTATCCAGAAATAGGAATGGAAACTGCAATGGGTTCTTATTAATGGCATAGGAGGAGTTCTTATTCATTTAGATCTAAATGTACCCTTTTCAAAAATGTATAGAAATGTTTAACATAAGAAGTTACAATAAGATTATTTTTTGAAATATTTTGTCCATATCGTCCAAGAAGAGAACATGTCCAAGAAGAGTAGCCACCTATTTAACAGCAGAAAAATCAGGCTCCTAAAGAGCCACCTTACAATGCTTAATGTTTACAAATTATGCCCACTGCTGTTATTTAATCTCACCTGCCCACCAGGAGGATATCCTGAAGCATCAAGAAGACTACTTTATCTGCATGGCTACAATTATGCAGTTGCGGGTGGGATGTGGGGGGGTAGTTTCTTGTGTTTGGTTTGAAGTCCACGCAGAGAGCACTACTGGGGTAGGACAGCAAGCCCTCCCCCTAAGAGGTGTCTGAACTTCCTAACCTTTGACCATAACAACTCAGGTTTCCCAACTGCAGCTTTCAGCTGGGTGCAGGGCAACTGTAGCTGTCACTACCATTTGTTACACATCTTGAAATCAAGTAAACCAGATTTCTTTTCCCCACACATCCCTATATTTTCCAAACTCTTCAGGCCAAAATAAGAAGACTATTTCTTACCATTGAGCAGTGGGAAAACAAATCGCCTCTTCCAAGCTGAGCTCACCAAGGCTCTCTGTGCCTATCAGAGATTCTTTCTAAAACTGAAGGGATTTAAATTTAGATATAATTTATAGCTTTTTGCTTTAAGATCTTTTTCAGTAGACAGATCATTTGATGATTTTTAAAAAGACACTGTCAACTGACCAGTCGTGCACAGGTATTTCAGTGTAATTCTCAAAGAAAAATGGACTCGCCACCAGGCCAAGTGAAAGCATGAAGCAGATCCAAGGGTATCAGTGTAAATTCTCATTTATAAGGGAGAATATAAAGGGAAAATAAATATATATTTTTAGTTTCTGCTTAAAACCATCTGGAATCTAAGATTACATGGCCACATGTGTGGCTATCTTCACTGGTTTGAGTCTTCTGAGAACAGATAAAGCCGTCATAGCAAAAGAGTACACACATATCAAGACCAACTCAATCATCAGATTTGTGTACCAGACTTGTCTGTTCAGCGGCATATGCACTTGGGCGTGTTAACACAGTCTGAAAGGAAAATAATGGTTATAAAAAAACCTAATATATCTGAAAATTTGCCAGTGAAATTCATTTCCCTGTCTAGCTCTGTGCTGCAGGAATGAACCGTCAAAACAAGCAGTCGGGTGCCAAAGGAAAGCCACGAACACTCACAATGTCAGCAGGATTCTAGTTACGTTCCACAGCCCAACAAGAACAAGTCTTGAGTTTGAATTGCATCTTCATCCCATCATCTGTCTCCTCAAATTACAGGCACAAAGACCTGCTGTGTAACACACAACAGCAGCAACAGGAGAAAAATTGGCTTCAAAGACAACTGTACTCTCTAAGGTATGCTGATACTGCACCACAGACAGTTGGCAGTAATGATACAACATAAGAACATTCACCGTCCCTGCAAGGGCACAAGCCGGCAAAATACTTAACATTAACAAAAGTAGCCCAGTAGGCCTCAGAAAGCAACCGATACCTGTAACAACTCTAAAGTTACCAGGCGCTGAGTTGAAGGGACAGTTACCTTTTTCATTTCTGACCACATGCCATTGGCAATCTCTCCCCTTATACCTTTACTCCACCTTGTCCTGTGTCCCATGAAGAGAAACAGGGCTACAGAAGACTACAGAAAACAGCTGAATGCCATACAGTAAAAAATAAGCCTCATTCCTTTCGCCTTTTTATTCCTTAACCCGTAAAACTGCTCTTTGTTCGGAGGATGTACCACACTAATGTTAATTTCTTGGTATTTTGTATTACTGAGAAACAGGGATGAACACTCAGGAAGGTTATAAATCATGCCATTAGAGGAGAGGTTGGTCATGGATTCAATTTTTTCAAACATACAAGTGCATATATGATGTCTTCAACCAAGAGGTATATACTGATCCCAGATATTAACCAGTTATGGAAAAGGAAAAAACATGCAAGTCCGATCACTGAAGCATCTTGTTTGACTTCTACACTCACCAATGCTTTCCCAGCCTTGCTAAAAGGGCTGTAACTTACCAGAAACCTATCCAAGAAAAAAACTGAGCATCTGGCCAGTATCACTCTTCCTGAGACACTGAAATGTTGGAAAGGGTGTTTATGAAATTTTAGAAAAAAGTAATGTTAGGTTTTGCATGCATCCTGCATTTCCACTTTCAACAGTAACAGTAATTTACTTGAAAACTGATCACATTACACTATCAGTTTCAGCCTCAGCATAAAAGTCTGATAGCCAAAAAAATGACCCAAATAGTCCTCCACTTAAAGCAATTAAATGTCTCCTAAAACCCACTAAATTGAAATAATATGGTCAGTAAACCACTGGAACACTACTACATATCAAGTTTTGCATTACTACTGGAGCACAAAAGAAGCATCAAGGAACTACTGGGATCTTGCTTTAAACAGCAAAAGGTTGGTATTAAAAATGGTAAATTTTCTTTGGCGGTTAGCCACTACACAGTTTGCATAAACTTTCAAATATATATGAATCTCTTGCTCTTATGAAAAGAAATGGTAATTTCCTAAATCCGTAAGGCAAGTATATACTGCCTTATATAGCCAAGATATACTCTAGAACTACCCTTCCTGTTTTCCTACCCTACAATTTTCTAGACAAAATACTGTGTCTTCGGATATGCAAGTTCTTCCTATTAATGAATTAATTCTGTGCACCACAGAAGTCTGGACTTTTTTAAAAAAATTTTTTTAACTCGTCCACTTCACCTAGAAGCAATCTATACCAATCCATGAAAAATCATATCATTAATTTAAATCAACTTTCCTATGTGCTGCATATACCTATTAAATAGTACATCATCTCCATATGCCCTGATAACCTAACATCATGGAATAATTCAGATTGGAAGGGACCTCAGGGCATTCCAGAACTGGACACAGACTGACACATGCTGTGCAGAGGGCGGTGATCCCTTCCTGTCTCCTGGCTATGCCCTGCTGATCCAGTGCAGGATGCTGCCTGCTGCCATGGTGCTGGGCTGGCTCCTGCCCACTTATGGCCCCCAGCCCCAGGACAGTTCCAGCCCCAGCCTGTGTCACCATACAGGCTCCTCCTTCCCCACTGCAGGACTGGGCACAGAATCACAGAATAGTTTAGGTTGGAAAAGACCTTTGAGATCATTGAGTCCAACCGTTAACTGAGTACTGCCACGTCCACCACTAAATCATGTCCCTAAGTGCCACATCTACACATCTTTTAAATACCTCCAGGGATGGTGACTCAACCACTTCCCTGGGCAACCTGTTCCGATGGTCAACAACCCTTCTGGTGAAGAAGTTTTTCCTAATATCCAGTCTAAGCTTCCCCTGGAGCAATGTGAGGTCATTTGCTCTCATCCTATCGCTTTTTACTTGGGAAGCCAACACCCACCTCACTACAATCTCCTCTCAGGTAGTTGTAGAGAGTGATAAGGTCTCCGCTGAGCCTCCTTTTCTCCAGACTAAACAACCCCAGATCCCTCTGATACAGAGAATGATTACTTGTTTTGAGACTTATTTACTTACTTACTTAAAGAAAACTGCTTAGCAACTTATTTACTTACTTATAGCAAGTTATAGTATTATAGTATTTTTTTAATATTGCTAAGAATCCCGCTTGCCCAGACTGTTCTATGGAATTTTACCAAGAACTTCTGTGTTCATCAAAACAAAGCAGTTCACTGTGAAAATCTACCAAGAATTACAATGTTCAGCAAAATATTATGGTTTTGTCCTTGGGGAACAGGTGTATCCTAACTAGCTGGAATCTTGGTAAAGAGTAAAGATAGCCATATACGGATGGTAGGAGTTCTATTGGTTCTCTTAAAGATAGAAAGTAAACTGTCTGAAAACCACTCTTGATATTCAAGAAATTGGCCAAGAGAATCTGTGCATGCTCCAGGGAAAAAACAAGGTGAGACAGACTACGAGCCTTCCTCCCAAAGACCCCTGAAGACAACCACCAGGAGGCAATGCGGAGGTGCAAAAACCCATAAACTGTTGACATCAGCCTTTCTAACTAACCCAGCCTTACTCATGCATGTGTATGTTTGTGTTATGTAATCCAATGAGTATGGATATTCACACTCTGAGTTTTTGGTAAAATGTGCGGTGGGTGTGCAAGCTTTGTGGAGAAATCCCCTTGCACCCCTGAGCCGGAGTAAACATACCTGCTTTATAACTCTATTCGAGTTGTAGAGTCTTTTTCTGTGAATCACCTCAACCACTCCTCCAAGGACTTGTGCTCTAGACCCTTCACCAGCTTCACTGGCCTTCACTGGACACAATCCGGCACCTCAACGTCTTTCTCGTAGTGAGGCGCCCAAAACTAAACACAGTATTTGAGATGCAGCTTCACCAGTGCCGAGTACAGGAGTAAGATCACTTCCCTTGTCCTGCTGGCCACACTACTTCTGATACAAGTCAGGATGCCATTGGCCTTCTTGGCCACATGGGCACACTGATGGCTCATAATTCAGCTGAACGTTGTCAGCCAACATTCCCAGGCCCTGGGGTTCTGGCTGCATTTCACATGGCTCCTGGCAGCCTATTCCAAAAATACTGCACTGCAAGCATTGCTCATTGTTAAAACTAATGACATTAGTGACGTTTCTTCACAGCACACAGCCCTCTAACCACTAGGAGGTGCCACCACCAAAGGGTAGTTCCAGGTTCCTGAGCACCCCACCAACCGGTCTCTGCTATTAGCATCAAATCAGGTACCTACAAAAATGGAAAAATTATTTTGTGCTGCCCCTGGAATGTATGTGGCAAACAAATCCAAATTAGGAAATTAACAATAAAGCTTTATATAAATAAATCCATAAAGTTATGGAAGATTAACACATCTCTACCATGACTACTGATTGTTTGTGCTGTGCACAGTTATGTTCTCTTTGCTAGGGGAAAAAGAATTAAATATGCAAGAAAAATATATTGAGTGGTGTAACACTGTATCTCTAAAATCCCTAATGTCCATGCTGTGAGCACTGAATAACACTGTCTTGCCCAAACGGCAAAATAAAACTTTTAGGTGGGATTTATTCCTCTGCAGGAAGATTCTAGACATATATCCAAGCACTGCCAGAAATTCCAAGTGTGCTAAATCCACAAGTAAAGTAAGAAAAATGTAGCCTTTTGAGATTATTTTGCAGTAACACAGAGTTTACTCCATAAACTGCATTTAAATACAATAAATAATGCAACAAACTGGTTTATAGGTTACAATCTGTAACTATTAGTATTAACTCCAGGTGACAGATATGAATTACACTAATCAAGTCCATAGCTCATGAATATGTAGTGAAATGTCCTGGGTACAATGGTGCACAATCTTCTATGCAGGGACATTAGAATTTGGGCAGCAATGCTGAAGAAATGCAGACGTCAGATTGCAGCTTGACAATTGAACCATGAGTGAATTTGATGAGATACAGAAGTGCTTTCTGTTTCTTCCAAGATCTTATCTCTTACCTCCACCCATCATTATTCGCATTGCTTAAACTTAAGCATTTATTGTTTTTTTCAGTCATTATGATAGCTCTTCAAATTCAGTACTAGATTTAGACTGGAATCATGGATTTTACTGGAATAACCATCCACATAGGTATGTCTGTACATACACGTATATATGTTGTAGACTGATATGTGTATGATTGATCTATGCTGATTAAACAAACAAAAAAGTGAGTCTGGCAATATGTTTCAAGGGAAGATTTAGGAGGGTAGAAATACAGTTGTCTACCCTAGTGACATCCAGCATGAGATGAAGAGCCTAATTTCAGAAATGTACTGGAAATAGGATTTCCATTTGGGGGCCATTAATATCAAGTGCCATTAAAGATGGAAACAACCAATTTTGATATGTGCTCCCAAGTGGGCACAGTCAATTAATCTTATAGTATGTGAACTCTAAACAATGATTAATATACAAAGAGAGTTGCAAAAACATTATTATATACTCACATTTCTGACACACTGTAACTATGAAGTTAAGAAAAAAGATGAAATGTCACTCTGTTCTGATGACTATATTATTCCTCTGGGAGCTTCAAAGTCAATGCTTGGTGGGTAAGACTTTGCAATATAAACAGCTTTGCTGAGCCATGTGGAAGGAATGCATAAGTTATGTGAATCACAGGAAAGTTTATCTCAATTTAGGTCGGCTATAGCATCTTAGGTTTCTGATGGGATTTAGAGTTTTAGCATCCCAGACGCCTTACTCTTCCCTGCCACCTGGTCAGCCATGCACAGGGGCACCCATGAGCTCTCCCTGACTCTTCTGCAGTCGCTATAAGCAGGGTGCATGTGGGAAGAGATCCCCCATGCTCCCTGCACTACAGCACAGCTGTTCACATGAGCAGCGGGTTGCTTGGGCACCGCCTGCTGCCAATTCACAGTCTGGTTTAGAGGAGAAGCAATGCGTCAGCTACGTTTGTTGGATCAAGCAGGTATACGGCACAAATAAAAAGTGATAAATTAATGTATGTTGGAAAATACCTACAAATCAATACTGGGACCTAAGACCCTGAATAAATATGCGGAGCATTTCTACTGATTTACGTTGTAGGAAAATCCTGCTGAGAGTGAGTGAGGGACTGAAAGGTTCAGGAGTTTCCACTGTGCCCTATAAAACTGCTCCCAAGACTGTAACTATATTCCCTTCCTTTGGTCTCCATGCCTATGTGCACATTATAGCTCATACAAAAAGCTACACTGCCTAAGCAGGCTGACATGAGGCCGGAGGAGCCCTGCACACCACCATCACTCCACCATCGCACCCGTAAGGATCAGACACCCATGGAACAGAATCTCTGTTTAACATATGCCTGTGCACACACATGCAGCTGCCTCCAGATCAAACCCACCAAGGAAAATTAGTTTCCAGTTAGTATCTGCAAAGGCAATGTGGAAATAATCACAGTAGCATGTTAATTTATCTGTTAAACACTTTTCAAGATACTTTAACCAAAACAGGCCTTATTTTCATCTCTGGGGAACAATTTTTAGCAATAATATTTATCTATTACTTTTCCAAATTACCCAATCTTTTTGAGACAGTGTAATTTTAATACTTTTTGTGGTACTGATTTAAGTGTGTAGTCACTCATTTCTAAACATGCCTAGCATTTTTCTGAAACTGAGAACAATCACTATATAAATTCAACTACTATAACCATGATTATTTTATAAGGTTAAATAAAACAGATCTGTCAATCTTCTTGAATTCAGGGTTCTGATTACTGCTAATCCAGAGCAGGAACGGTTGTGCGGTATTCCACATTAGGGCGAAGGAAGGAAAATACCTCAAAAGCAAACTCCTAAAAGCAGTAATCTCAAGGATTGTTTTGTTTTCAAATGCATTCAGAACTCATAAAGACTTGTTTTTAAAAAAATTACCTTAAGGTAACCTTAGGTTTACCATGGCTCTACTCCTACTGTCTGACCATGCTGCAGGGTATTACCACATTTAAGATGAAATGCAGTTAGCACCGTCACAGGCTCATCATGAAAAATAAAGACATAACTGAGTGCTACTAACTCTGCATTTTACCTTTCCTGCTATTTCAATTTATATCCATGTTTTGTTCAAAGGTCATCAGTTATGGTTCCTCCTCACAAATCCACAATAATCCTCTTTTTCAAATCAAAAACTAAGGTCAGGTCTGGTCTAAGGTTGAGGCTAGCCCCAGTTTAACCAGAAAAAAACAGAATCCCACTCCCACACTCTTGAGTAGTGAAGAAAGCCCATAACAGGAAAACCCTAACTCCCCTCCTTGCCCTGAACCCTTCAAACTTACAAGTGATTCTCCTCATTTTCAAACTCCTCCCTCAATCTCATATCCCGTTACAGAATTTTATATTAAAAAATCACCCACCCCCCATGGCTGCCAGGTGCACCACAACCTTCCCTCCTCCTCTGGCTTCTTGAAATCCACTCTTCTCCTCCGTCATTCACATTTACTTGTGGCTCACCATCACTTCCATATCTGGGCAGCAGTAGAAATAGAGAGCATTTCCAAGATACTAAAGCAAACAGATGGCAACTAATTGAAAAAGACTTAAGAGCATGTCCCATCCATTTGCTACACCAGTATTCCTTCCAACTTGACATTTCAATACCCTTACAGACCTAGCTGCTTTAGTGAACATCAACATAAGCAAAGCTTGCCAAGTTAAGCCCTGACAATGAATCCTCTAACACAGGAAGACAGGGGTTAGCATATAAAACCTCCTTTTACCTCCTTAGTTATCTTCTCCCTTGTCACCTTCGGTGACAGGGAGCAGCTAACAGTAGTACACTGAACTCTAACCCATTACACATCTTTCAAAATCGCTTAAAGCTCTAACAGCATGTCTGCACTCGTCAAAATTAAGGCAGAAGACTTTATTAAGAGAGAAGCAAAACCAGCTAGTCTTCTTGACCAGAAAAGAAAGCAACAAAAAATAACCATTAAAACCCGTGAAGCAATGCCAAGCCCTATTTTGAACAAAAGGTAAACCTTCAAGTCTTCTCAACAGCTTTGAGTATATCATATAGGAAATAGTAAAAACTGCTTAATTTTTCCCGCTCAGGGCACCACAATTTATATCTCTAGAAGTCTTGATTAATATAAGACTGATATGACACTTCAGTGTTCTCAGTCATAACTTATAATGTGGTCTAAATTAGAAATTCCTATCTTTGTAACAAAGTCAACCTTGGCAGAAGATACAGAGAAATGACTCAATTGCATACAGAGTAACAATGTTAGAAATACTCAAATGCACCATAATATTTCACCTAGAATTATACCTTCAAGCCCTGTAAAACCTAAGCCATTATCTCTCTTCTCTTCTGCTAGACAAATTATGAGAGTAAATCCCCTGCTTGGTCAAACCTGAGTTTGAAACGTCCTGTTTCTAGTTGATTATGTCCTTTGAGAAACTGACTTTACTGAAAATATTTTCAAAGTAACAACATAATTATATACACACACACACCCCTATATACATATATACAGAATATGAGAATTCTTCATTACGAATGGCAAAAATAAGTTTCATATAGAATTGATTAAAAACAATTAGAAAAATCCATTATTCATTTATGTGCAGCTCATGTTCACAGAAGTAGTATTTTTTAAAAGCACTGCAAATTTCATTTTCTATAACTTTTAAAACAAATACAGTATATTTAAGACTAAGAACAAGCAGCAAACACTGTCTAATGGGCTCTAGAAAAAAACCAAGTTCTTTGAAGCCACACAACTTTTTTTTCAGAAAACCTGTTTTATATTATTCACCTGGGATCTCTCCAATTGGTACCCCACCAAAATGCAGACTAAAGGTGCTGGTATCTCTTGCTGACTTTGAACAATCAGTGCATAACCAATGCTGTTGTTAGGTACATTAAGAGAGCATCTTAGGCTTCACTGAAGAGAAAAAACTGCTTGCTGTTCTGCCACATAGCAGAGCGAAAGGAAGAGCTTAATGACTAGAAATAGATTAAAATATGGCAACTTTCTGACTGTTTTAGCATAAGTTTTAGATAGTATACGCTAACAGCTCCCCAGCCACTACTGCATCAAGCTAACCAAAGCTTTAAGCCATTTCATCTAACCACAAGCCTCCATCCATGTGTTTTTGCAAAACACTTCAAATTAATTTAACTTCGCAAGTTTTCCCCTAGCAATCAACAGGCCTTTTTTATGTCTTTTCTCTTCTACATTAATAGTAACAGCACTGTTAAAAATACAGTGAGTTTCAATAACTGAGATAAAAATATATTTCTTTAAAAATCTCTCACACTGTTCTAAATAGCAAGATGCCCGGGCTGACAGAAGCTTACAAGCATCAAAACAACTACCTTGTGTGTGTGTGTGTATATATATATATATATATATATGCCCACTCTTCTATATAAACCCTACTCTCCAATTCTTAAAGCCAAGAACAGTGCTCTTAAAGAGGAAACATGCCACAGAAGATTTTTTAATTTGGATTCTCAGATTTCTGCCATGCACTATTTTGATTTAGAAAAAGAATTATGTATGCTCACACAACTGAAAATAGTCAGGACAAGAAAATAACTGTTAAGAGCCTGAACACGCATTTTCATTTCCCAGGAGCAGGGGGCTTGCTTTTTAGCTGAGAATTCTGCAACTCAGCAGAAAGTCCTACAGCCGCTCTTACATGCTTTTCTCCTACAGGCAAGTAACTCACAACCACGTACAGATGAAAGCCCCAGCACAGGCAGGACAAGTCAACTGCACACCCAAGTCACTTATACACACCACCTAAATCATCACCTGGGGGCTGAGCTGCTCCATGCCTGTGCCAGCCAGGCTGCTGAGAGAAATTCCCAGGGGAGATCCCAGTCTATATATAGCAAGCTGTTGAGATATTGAGAGGTCATGAACTTTCTTACTTTGGTAAAACATGGAGCAAGATCTACTGGCTGCAAGCTACCAGATGAAGCTGGCCAGGGGCCTTTGCTATCTTCCAGGTGGTCAGCATTTCCAATTCACAGACCCATATCCCTTCAAAACTAAGGGGGGGGGGGGGGGGGGGGGGGGGGAATCAAAGTTTTGCTGGATTTTTATGCATCAGTGCTGAAGAAAAGGAAGAGGAAAGAAACCTATTCATTTAGTCCTCAATTTAAAAACCAGACTGTTTATACAAGTAGACATAATAGATCTCAATAGACTGCATGAAGTAGGTGGGGGAACACAAAGACAGGTCACAACAGTAATGCAGGAGGAGGGATTACACTCTCCTGGCTGTTAAGAATCAGACACTGACTCACAGTAACACCCTCAAATAGGCCAAACTTCTGTTCCAAGTTCACATGCATGGATTTCATCAGGAGGCTTGCACTGAACAGTAAAGTTTAGCCCTAATAACAATTTATTTTGCTGGATGACTCGTACCATTTCTATGCTTCCTATTTCCTAAAAGGCTGACTTTGTTTTACTGTGTTCCTTTACATAGCATGCAGGGTGTTACACTAGGAATGCAGTTACCTTCCCGTCTAGAAAGACAAAGTACAACATAAAAATCAGTAATAAAGTAAAATTTTGCCATTTGAAAGAAGATTAATATTTCAGACAGCTTAGAGATATTAGGAATTCTCACCCTTAAGAGAAAATTTTCTTAAATGCAAGCTTCTTGAACACAAACTTCAAGTAAAAATGTCAGTTCTGGCAAAGCTTTCATTTGACACAAAGATTTTCTAAAAGACACACCAGTGTCAAAGATTAAGGCACCTGACATCTTGGTTGAAAGAGATGCAGCTTTGTGGAGCACTCTGCAGAGTACGGCCTTGCTGCTGGACCTCCCATGTCCCAGCTGAGTGTCCTGCCCCATGGAGACTCCCTCTCATGCATTTTACAAAAGCTTTTACAAAAGCTCCCCCATTTATTGAAATGCTGTAAAGAAACTAAAATCTTACTTATTTTCACAGAATAGAAAACTTGTTCCCTAGCTAGTTCTATTATTTAAAACCACAGTTGTTTTAAAATTTACTTAGCTTTAGCAATAATAAAAAAAAATAAAAATTAAACTGACTTGGACTCAGAAATTTCAGAACTCTCAAGCTCATGCAAAACCTTTTCAGACTGTGTATCTAAATCAAATTAGATCAAACATAATACTATGATAGTCAAACATTCTCCTAAAATTATAAGATGGGGAAAAAATGCACATTCTCTTAACTCTGGAATTTTTCATACTTCCTAGGAGAAGTACAGTCTCATTCCACAATACAATAGAAATACAATAGAACATATTCAAGCTGTTCCCTGCACTGGTCTGTAAAGTAACAAGTAAAAGCAGACATGTTTATGCTGTTAATTTGGAACATGCCATATTTTGTAAAAATCAAACACATCAATTAGAATTTAGCACACTGATGTTTTAAAGTGATAATTTACATCTTCATACATAGTAAATGTAATAAAAATTCTTATACTTTGAATTTTAAATCAGTCTTACCTGAATGACTGATTTAAAGATATTTTAAAGATGTTTAAAAAGTAAAGACTTCCTTGAAAGTTTTAGTGGTCCACCACACAGTGTTTGATAAGCTACACACTTCTTTCAAGATTCACAGGAAAAAGGTCATGTCTTCACAACAGCTACTCTTCCAAACATAAAAAAAAAATTTAAATTGCACTTAAGCTTTCATACTCATATGTGCTCAAAAGACAATGTTACACTGAAACAATTAAGACCAATATACCAATGACAGACATCAGAAATAGTTCAATAAGTAATTATGTCTGCATATATTACTCTGTACAGAGATATTCAGGATGCAAAACTCTGACCTTGGTCGCAACAGAAAAGATGCCTGTATTTTGTTTCACACCACCATCATGATCAAAAAGGATAAAGAGACCCCAATTACTTTTGCTTTAGGATTTTCACCTCAAAATCCAAAGGCATATAAATGCAAAGCTTTACTTTGAGCTCACCTTTTTTGTGTGCATCAGAAACAGGCAAGGCTATAGGTACTTATTGAAAATGCTTAACTGAAACAGAGCCCAGGTGGGGTGCACAGAACACCACCAGCTCAGCTCCAGAGGGGTGCAGGAAGCAGAACTGCAGTTGAGCAGTGGCATGGACAGTGGCAGTGTGGTAATGGAGGAGCTCAGTGGAATGTCTTCCCCCTCCACCTCCAGCTTATTACTGACATGACCACAGCAGCTAAAGATTTCAGCAGCAAACAGAGTCCTGCCTTCCCGAAGATGGAGCATCTGCCTCCCAAATATTATTGCTATTAGTTGATCCACCTGAAATTATACTGACCTACCTAACTGAATTTCTTAAAACTCATTTTACTATTTTCAGAGAAGATTGTGCCATGGACAGGGGGTATCCCACAAGTAAGAAGTGCTCATAACCTGCCAGTGCAAGGACAGCTACTTTTAATTCTGGAACAGGCATCAACAGCCTATTTCGGTGCAAGTTCAATGAAGAAAGAAACACTTTCCACTTCTCTAATGGACTTGAAGTACAGCCTTCGCGCCTCTGTTACACTGCTTGCACTGCATGGGAAAAGGGCTCTCCCCACTCGCTTTTCTATTCTCTGCTCTCCTGGCTGTCTCTGAAGCCAAAAGAAGAAAATAAAACAGGGGGTTTCAGACCAGAAGTAAACACTAGTATACTCTAACCAGCAGCAAGAGTTTGGGGAAATTACATAAACCACTGCCACTGCAGTCCCTTCAGAGAATCAGGGGTTTTGTCCTACACCAAGAAGCCTTAAGAGTCTAAATTATATAGATGAGACATGGGTTAGCCAGGCCAAACAGGAGGAGAGCAAAGGATGAAGTTCAGTGGGTGATGTTCAGCCATCTTGTGAAGATGTGCAGAAGCAGCTCTAAACACAGCACAAAAGTGTCACAGGGAAAAGATTAAAAAAAAAAAAAAAAAAACCCCACACCAACAAAACCAACAGAATTTGTCATTACTAGCAGATCTCTGTCCTTTAAAAGGAAAAATCATCATTATTTCAGACAAACTCTGAAAAATAGTTTGTCTTTGGACTACAACACACAGCTCAAGTTTTCACAGTGCAGCTCAGACACAGAGGAGATAAGTGTAGGGTTTTGCACAATTAACTTGTATTTAGCTTTAGAATGTTTTTGTCTACATAAATCCTGTTTCAAATCTTAAAGGCAAAAGAGGATCAGGGAAAGGTTACTTGAGACTTCTGCTTCTTACATTCTCTTTTGATTACAGACTAAATCCAAAAGAGACTACCCTGAAAGGCCAAGATAAACGTGAAACCACATAATTGTTCTGGCTCAAACAGCACTCAAGTCAGGAGAAAGCGCCCCCAACTCCAGAGACATTCAGCCTGCACTTGAACACCACATTAAACTCTATTTACCATTTGCCTGAAAAGTCATATACATATGCTACAGGAATGTTTTGCCAGGCTCAGGCAGTGATGGTAGATATACCGTAAAGAGCCCTTGTCTTCTGCCAAGATGTGTATAGCACATCCGCATTGTTTTTCTTGGTTACCCTCAGAAAGCATTTTAACTTGGCATAGAAGACCATGTTTTATTCTAGTGAAATTCTTGCAAGCTATGTCTTTACAATGGGTCAACGTTAACAAACATTTGCAGAATTTTGAACTCCAAGTACACAAAATACAGACTCAGAAAACAAACTAAATGAAGTTCAGAAATACATTTGATTCCTAACACACAGTATGGATAAAGAGGAATACTGTCATTTTGCTATAAAACAGGTACTGTGCTGTGATACAGTGCAGTTGGCACATATGAATAAATAATGAAAGTGTGTCATTATACATAAGATGTCTATCTAACAGCCAGCTCATTAGTTTATATGAGTCCCTCCTTCACTAGATGAGAGCAGATTCGGTTTACAGATGACAACTAAAAGGAAACTCTCAGACACATCACACATGACTTCAGGGACAGCAGGGATAAATTAATGAATTTCAGTGTAACGTTATTACCAGAAGTTTTGGACAGCTACAACGTGCAAGACAGAAACAACTGGAGGTCATATATGATGTTCCCCAGCACAACAGTACTGCCTGTCCCTGGAAAACATCACTGCAAAGGTCTGAGCCACCCACCCGTTCATTTTTCTTTATATACATTTTTGTTGCTTATTCTGTTCCTGTTTATGCTGATAAAACTGTTTTGATTACTGTAGTTGAATTAATACTGGAAAATGTTTTCAAAAAAGTAAAATCTAGACTAAAATTATCTTGTAATTCATGATACAGATTTTTTCCAACTGCTTTGGAAAGCAGAAGGGAGAACCAAGGCACGCTTAAGAATGTATTATTTACCAGTTCAGTCTTCAAAACAAAATGCTAACACTGACATCCCTGCAGTATTCATTTATGCCCCACCACCTGTGGAAGTCTGGCCTCCTGGAGTGGGTAACACAGATGACTGTAGGGATGGAGAAGAGGAACAGCAATAGGGCTGCCTCAATCCAGAGGGGATGGAAGGGAGGTGGAGGTAGGTGCCTGACAGGTTGGACAGGGAAGCATGTTCCCCTCAGGACAGCACAGCATCAGCAAGGCTCAAATCACAACCCACTGGATGGGATGGGCTCTCCGCACACCTAATGCTGACCCGCAGCCAATGCCACTCATCCCCAGGGGTGCTATGATGGTGGGCCCTAGCAATACAAGCACATTAAGCAAGCTCAGGTCCCCAGGCCTCCCCAAGCTCTGCTTCTTCATCCCTCAGCACAACCTGGGTCTTTCCTTTTGTCTCCTCAGTCAACTTTCAAGTGCTGTGCAGGTAAGTGGCTCCCAAATGCTGCCTCTGCAGCAAAGCCAAACATAGTGGGTAATGCAACACCAGTGGTAGCACCAGCTCAGGTTGGATTCAACAGCTATAAAGCAGCTTCAAATTCAACCAACAGGCACTTTGGCCAACAGTACCAACAACCCTCGGTCTGCTGGACGGTAATAGCTATTCCTCTCACAAGAGACAGCACCGTGTGACCTCAGGTAAACAAAACCAACAAGGCATGGAGGCCTCCTCCACTTTGCCACGGACTACCACAGAACATTCAGGTAAGAGAGGATGGGAGGCTCAGTGGAAAAATTCACTGGATGTTGGCAAAGGGTAACAAGATCTTTCCCAACTTCCTCCACTCTCCTGTTAAAAAAAAAAAAAAGCTAAGCTACATAAGGTGTTCTAAGCCCTCTGCCAAGCAAGCAGTGCAACCACACAGACCAAGGAAAAGATAGCGTAGCAGAAATCATGGATGCATACTACCTCTCTATGAGGGAGGAAAAAAACCATATGCCACAGCTACTGTAAACCAGGTGACCATAGAGAATGGGGCCACAAATGGTCTTCAATATACTCAGAAATATACTGCCCAAATACTACATTGCTGCTGAGCAGCCATTTTTACACACTGCATCCCTGCTGCTTATAAGAGAACAAGAGGAGTCATTCCCAACAAAATGCACTGTTGAGGCTTGTAGCATGAATCCACGACCACAACCAGCTCCTTACATATCATTACTGGCAGGTGAGAAATGCAAGAGGGGGAAGGCAGTCCAGTCCTCTTGTGGGTTAAGGAAGTTCACCCAGCAGTCACATGCACCCAGCTATTTCAATGATCCTTAAGACAAAGTGGCCCCCAACCACCCAAGCTCCAACATTCCCTCTCCTGCCAATACCATGTAACCGAGCCTGTCACACCAAATGCAGCAGCATTTTGGCATTCACCACGTACATACCAAAGGGCTCCAGCCTCTGTATCACTTCACACAGAGTGTGAACCCTGGCTCTGTCAAGCCTTGATAACGTGGCAAACAAGCACTACACATTTTGCAAGAAATCTTGGAGAATGCTAAGCTGTTCTGGTAACTTACTTGCTTTGTTGATATTGCAATGTCTTAAATATTAAAATAAATAAAAACGTAACAAAATCAGAAATAGCCACCACTTTTCCCCCAAAAAAAGAGGGATTTGTAGCATACATCACTGGAGGGAAGTTGGGGGTTTTTTTAAAGATGTCAGAAAGCAGCAAAATTGACAGTCAAATGACAGGCTCCATCAAATTAAGATTTCAGAAGAAATTAAGCAAGTACTCCACAATGATGGGAAGTGAATCTGTGGACAAAGCAAATACTTCGACTGCTTTCCTCCAACTCTTAGAGTATTATTAATGTGCCTTTTCCTGTATACACAAGTTTTAAAGCTAATTACATTCCAAAAACGCTTACCAAAAAAACAGCCAATTTATTGGAGTCTTTAAAATAACAGAGGTTAGCTGGAGAAATATATCTACTGGTGCATTAAAATGCAGTTACTGCTGCACAGTGTAGAAAGCTGTTCCATACCCAAGAATTCAGATGCTACATCATGTAATATGGAAACCATGACAAAAATGACAAAAACTGAAACGAATGTAAGCTAGCTTCCTCAGTTAGCTGAGTTCACTGGGTAAGACAGAGAAAATCATAATTTATAGCAAACTAAGGTTTTGCCATGAGCAGTATTTCATAGATTTCATCCCAGTCTGGTCACTCAAAATGAACAAGAAACGCAGCAGGGCCAGAGCGCTGCTCCCCCCTGCACAAAGCACATGCATAAGCACCCAGCTTGCACTCTGGTTTCTGATGTTATGGATATCTGGTCTTAAAAACTCCTGAAGACTGTTTTTTTAATATATTATTTTTTAAATAACGAGCCTGGGTATCTCATTTTGTTTCTTATATCTACATCTTACAAACGAGAAGTAAAGAGGACTTACTCAAAAGTAAATAAAACCCTACTAAATATCCACACAGAGTCACTCGACTGTGAATGTAAACAGCTCACTGCAAATGCAGTTTGAATTTTGGCAGCAGAGACAGGTAAAGGAACTATAGATGAGTGACAGTAAAGTGTTACCTCTGTTCTTCCAATTTCCTTCTGTTCTCCACAGGCGCTTTTTTTATTATAAAATTATTCCTTTGATTAAAAGTCTGGTGAATCCATGTATCATTGAGATACATTTACAGGCCCTGTACTGCATCCTGACTTAGCTTTTTTTTTACTAGTTTGTGCTTTAAACACGCTCAGGTTTTGTATGGTTTGTTTGTTTGGTTTTTTTAATGCTTATGATTAATCAATTCTTCGTGCAAGAATCAATGATGTGCATTCCACTTAAGGGCTCAGGCTTCCCTTCCCAGTGTCCCTTAGTGCACATTTGTACTCGCCAGTGTACCATCTCTCTCCAGTGCAGAGCTTTAAGAAAGGAAGCTCACTCTGAGACGCAGACAGGCTGTGTTCAGAACTGGTGCCAGAAACCCTCTACAATGCACTGCAAAAAAGACTCTGCAACAGCCATGTATATTCTGCAGTCTCTTCCATTTTCTGCAAATTCCTGCCTCCGTTAAAAACACACTATTCACTTGACAGCAAACTTAAGTACACTCAAATAATTTGCTTTTCCATTATTACATTTTTTTCATTGATTTAGACTGAAAGATGTTCCCATTTTTTAAATCTGAAAGAAAAATTATGAGCAAATCTCCCCCACCTCGTCTGGAAAGAACATGCCTCCTTCACTTGAGAGAGGAAAAAAAAAAGTGTGAATACAGTGGGAACAGAGGGAATGGGGGAGGGTATGGGGAACACATGTCTGGGGTTTTGGGGTTTGCTTTTGGGTGTTGTTTTTTATTGTGCTTTTTTTAATCTATTTTTATTATTATTTTAACTTCACAGCTATCCTCTAGAGTCAGAAGATTTAGGAGACAAGCACAATTTCTCTGCAAGAACAGTACTTTGAGCAGTGGACTTGGGGATACCTGCTTTTCATTTCAAAGTACATTTAACATAATGCTGTATAAATATAGTTAGAATTGCCTTTCAAAAACTCTAGAGAACTCTGTTCTAATGAAACAGGCAGGATGCTTAGTGCCTTCTGTTGTTACAGCATCTGATGGGAATACTCCTACTGGAAAATTTGGAGCAGTAACCCTCACTTTTATAACCTCAAGTGAGAAGAATTTTGCAGTATAAGTAAAACATCATTTAAAAAGGATTTTTTCATGAAATCCTGTGCCTTCCACAAGCTTACAAAAGCTTCCAATATTAGGCATTCCTATAAATATTACGTATCTTCCCTGTTAACTAAATTAATATGTTTACTAAACAGATACCCTACCAGTGGAAAAGCACAAACCATGCTCACAACACATTACAAACTTTAAATGGGCACCTACACCAGTTGCCACAAATATCTGTACTGTTAAGTGCTGCATATGACTTACGGCAGCACAGCCATGCAAACAGCTGCTCCCAGCGCCACAAACACACCTGCAAACACAGATAGGGTGGCAACACTTTGAACCCTTCCAACAACCAGTACGCCCAGCTTGGGCTGCTGGAGGGGGAGCTGAAGTGGGGACAGGAGAGACAGACAGGGTGAAAGAGAAGGGAGCCCTGCTGGGGTCGTGACTGACCAACACACCATGCCCAGGGAAGCCCGAGGAGGCACTGCCAAATGGAAGACCTAGTGCAGGTGTAGAGGGTCCCAGAGAAGACAGCGCACCACTTACTGAGCTTCCTCAGTAAATTTAAACCTCTGCAAGCATCTACTCTGCAGTACAGTTCTTTCTCAGTCACTATAAGTTTCTTCATAACTTGTTTCAGGACTGGGGCAATTCTGGCCAGTTAACAGAAACCAGCAGTATTGTAGCACACACAAGGCTGCATGCACAGGCCTCTCAATCAAGGCACCTGTAACAAAGCAATGAAGCATACATGAGGGTAACCTTCATGCTATTGCCATCTGCCTCATCAGGATTTACTACTCCATGGAAAGGATTTACCAAGTTTTGTTTATTTTCAGAAGTGTCTCCTGAAGTTTTTCAGTGGTTAAAACAGCAATCTCCGCCCAGCCTGAGGTTACTACAGAATTCACAATTTCACTGGAAGAATAAAGTCACACCAGTAGAGACTTCTTCCCTTTTTCAACAACAATTGATTTTATACTAAAATATTTTATTAGCAAGATCTTTAACTTGAAATTTTGCAGCAGCAGCAGAAAACCCTGCAGGTGACTAGACAAATAGGAAGACTGCCTCCAAAAAAAAAAAATAACAGTGAAACTCAATGTAATTGTTCACAACTACCTCTGCTAATAAACACATTAATAAATAAAATTAATAAATGCCTGAGCAATCATTTGAGAGGAAGGTAAAGCATGATAGTACCAGGACAGGATGTGGAGAGATCCCACCTTCGAGACGCTGTGTGTATTTCAGTGCGACCACGCAATGAAACCTCATTTCTTCCCTTTGAGTGGGGCAGTCACACTGTTAGGCATCAGCTGCAGAGATGGGTACCAACCACCAGGAAAAACGGCAGATTTCTACATTACTGCAGACCTATTCGCAGATCCAGCAATGACACGTTTTAGTGTCACTTGTTGAGGCTGGCAGGCAACAGTATAAACACACCCCAGTGGAAGAGTCTGGTTTCTGCAGTTGCACATCTCACTGTCTCATCCTCTGCCTCCAGATACCTTAGTCAGGGACAGAGTTCAGCACATAGACAGAGCTCAGAAATCTCAGTTAAAGATGAAAAATATTGATATGTATGTATCCTATCACCTACCACTCTGGAGTCTGTGTAGTAGCTTGGTCACACTACTAAGAAAAACAGTGTGTGTCTCAAATAGAACAGGACTTCCATGTTCTGACACAGCACAGACACAATACAAGATGAACGGACTCACTTAGCTCAGGTCTTTCCGTTCCTCATTTACCCCACTATCCCCACCTTGCTTAGCACTGAGTCTCCAGCCCATCCCTCTCTACTACAGTAGCTCAACAACAAAAACAAGGGTGCATGCTGACTAATTAAATTTCAGTAAAATCATCACCACCACTCAAAATCAAGGCTTGTAATCAGTTTGCTATGATCCTCACAAGGGCATCCCCTCCCCAAAGCAAACATGCCCATATTCCACATCACTGGAATTATATCCCTCCTATTTATTATCCTTGAAACCCATCTTATTCTTAACCATTCTGCTCCTTCCATAAAAGCACATACCTCCAGCCCTTCTCCTTCTGTTCTCAGCTACATCATTCAGATAACATAATGCCTATAATGGAACAACACATTTTATTTCTGTCCTTCGTGATTTTATTTTTCTTTTCAAAATCCATTTACAAAGCAAGAACCAGGGATCATGGAAGCTGACAATGCAGCAATGCAAAAGCAATGATATATTCACCCCAGGGAAATTGCTGTCTACTGAAACAAGATACAAGCTTCTTTCTGTTGTCATCAAAGAACTAACTGGAGAACATGCCAATAATTTATAAAGGAGTAGACACGAGCATAACTGATGAGGGGAGGGAAAGACCTACCAGCTTCTGTGCTGCAGAGAGGCAGAAGACAGTGATGGCCAAAAAGCAGGAATTTTGGCTCCAGCTCCAATATTTCTTATAATAATTATAGATTAGTAACTCACAGCTCAGACTTGGAAAAACCTCTATATATTTCTCCTATTGATTACACTGGGATCTGTAGGGGTACGGTATTGAAATAGAGCCCCAACATCCCGCTGCCCTAGTTTTCGCTTTCTGTAGAAAGAGGAATGTGATTATCAACCATTCCTATTAAATAGGGGAAAGAAAAAAAATGTGCAAGTACTTAAAGATAGAAAGACATTGCCTGCATGTTATTAATGCCCTAACTATTACAATGTGAACCAAATGAAACAAAAAGTTGGCTGCAGGGAAGGACAGTCTTTCTTTGTGGGAGTTGGCTTTCTGGATTGGGTGTTTTTTTGTTATCCACAGGGATGGCAGCATCAGCATGGTAATCCCTTCACAAGCTCAAGAAGGACGTTAAATTGACCGCATGTTGACTTTAACTCCAAGTCACCCTCGTGTACACTCATGAAATTTCTGCTTTCCTCCAGCTCTCCCATGATTACACACAAACTTGCAATCTTCAAATGTTTCCTTTCCTGGTTCCTGTCTTTATTTTCACACGCAGCACAAATGCTTCCTTGGTTCTGCTCCTTGCAGGCAGACTGTCCTCCCTTCCCCTCCCCCAGCTCTGTCCAATGAACTTTTAAGCAAAAAAAAATTTCTTTCGCAACTTTGTTTCTTCACAGATTTTGTCCAACGGCTACAGGAGTTTCTGGTCCACTTCAAAGCATTGCTGGCAGGGCTGTAACTGAACCTTCTTCCCTGTTCAGTACAGGCATTACTGGAGGGATGATTATCCTTCCTGGCCTTATTATTCCTTGCCTCTGGCTACAACATCCTACCCTTCTCCATTTGGGAGCTACTCTACTTGCTCATCAGGTTCTTCCCCATTCCTGATGCTGCTGACATTTTCCACAGCTTCTGCTAGAGCGACCACTTGCTCAACTCACTCAAAAAAACAAACAAACAAAAAAAAACAAACCAAACCAAAACCTTTCTCCATATTGGCTCCAACAACACATTCACAGCAGAAAACTCTGTTCCCTCCACAAGTAACATCCCCACAGCCCCACGACAAGCACCGTGCACAGGCTCCCTCCCCATGTCTATTGCATGGGACTGAATCACTGCTACTTCTACAAGAGTCACCATCCTGACTCGCAATAGGCTCCTGGTGTAAGTGAGAATCAACTCATTTCATGTTTTAAAATCAAAAACCACTCTTAGGATGACAAATACATAAAGCCTGGACCTGCTATTGATTCCACTGCCAGTGATGGTATCCAAAAAATACCTAAAACTCTGAAAGTTGGAGGAAACCCCACCCCAGTTACCTACCAGTTCTGGAAGTATACCCCATTTTACAAAGCAATAGCAGTTCTTATAAATCTTCTTAGACCACAGTTCAAAATCCAGGTTAGAGGACCACTCTGAATTAAGAGGAAACAGTGGAAATGAGAAAGTCAAAGCATACAATCACAGCAGGCAACTGTAGACCAACCTCCTTGATGAAGTCTGCAATTTCTCCTAATTTTTCCTAGTTTTGAAGAGTTTCCCACAACGTTTTTTTTTTTCCCCCCATAATCTTTTAACTTACAGTAAAATAAGCAACATCTGAATGTAATGTATTTGAAAGATATACACCTAATAAATTTTCCCAGGAAGAATTCCTCCTTCTAGCCAGCATTGATACTGGTATGTATTTTTACAACGCTAGATAGCAGTATTCTTCTCACTGGAATACCAGCACCTAATGAGCAGAGACATCCTAAATAGTTCATCATAAATTCTATGTTGAACATCCACCATGCAGAACAAAGATTTTAGAGCAGTCCCTTTTAAGACTGGGGAGTTGCTAACTGCAATATTTCATTTCAAATCACTATTAACTTCAAGACCTTCAGAGCCTGCTTGTACGGGCCTGGGAACTGTTACAAGAACCTCAAATTTGTTCAAATGTCTGAATTGAATAATCTGAGAAATTAAAAACTTCAAGGAAGTAAGTATTGAACCCTGAATTTTGGGATTTACCTGGTGTGAACTTTCACACTAGCAAGGCCTGACCAGGCAAATTTTGTGCACCAGCAAGGAATGTGGTTTTTACCCTGAATGCACAACACGCCACCCAGACTGCTTCAGAGGTCACGGCTGGTGGTAAAGCATCTTTCACCCTTCAACAGCCTTTAGCTGTACCAATGGGTTCTCTGGCACTTGATCACTAACTCACTACACCCAAATTTACTGTTTCACAGTAATTGCTATTCATGATACTTTGTATTTGTTCATACTACCCAGAGGAAAAATGCTTTAAATTCAGATTTGTCACCTTAATTTTAGCTCTTCTATTTGACAGATTCACACAAACAAAATGTCCCAGCTGTGGAGCATCTTTAAGGATATGAGCAGCTCTGAGTTCAAAACCACACACTTTTAGCATCACATAAACAGTTCCTCCAGTTTCACAAAACAGTGCTGTATCTCAACTTCAGTATAGACAGGTATAAGCATCAGTGTTCACCAGGACATAGCAGTAAAATGCCAAATGAAAACTGAGGAAAAACAGGTAAAGATCACAGGGCCCATCTGCACCGAGGAGCCCAACTGCTTTAAAATACCCGTTCTGTTCCTGAGTGCTCAGTGACCACCAGCACACACGCTTTATCTGCTGACTCAACAAACACACACTTAAACACTGTGAGGAAAAACACTAGGTAAGACCCACACTGGGAAGAATAATGGTAAACCAGTGATACATGGAGGGAGGATTATGAAGAATGACAGTGAGAAGCAGTGCAGAACCAAAGAGAAAGCGCCCTGATAGACATACCAGTACCCAGTACTGAGAAAGAAGGTGGCGTTTGTGGAGGTTTTCTAATTAAACAAAACAAAAAGTATTTTTAAAATCATTTTATGATCACTAAGCTAAGACCCACTAGGTTGCAGATCGGTTTTTCATTGCTCACATAAATGAAGATGTGTCTCGCAAAGCAACCAACTGAAATATGTTTTCATCTTCCATACTCCATAACTGCAACACAATACAGCTCTGGCAGTTAAAACTGTTTCAGTGGTGAACTGCAGGCTTGGAATGGGAGAGGTTCACAGCCCTGAAACAATTCTCAGTATTTTGCTGAGCAAAGGCAAGCAATAAATATTGTAACAATAGGGATTACAAAAATCTATGTTCAAAATAACGCTAGCAGTGGTACAAAACTCCCAATGCCTGTCCATCCTGAACTGGAAACATTACACTTCAGGACTGCAAATGAGTATTTCACCTCCCGGTACTTTTCAATTCAACATACAGTGATAACTTGACTGTGTGTGATAGTATTTATGACAAGACATTATGGATATAACGAAAAATTTTCTTTTTACACTCTTATAAAGAGCAGTAAAAAATTTTACTGCCAAGTTTACCAATACTGACAAGTCATTAGCTTCAACTTTCCTCCAAAACAGTGCAAGTAACAGCCTGCAACTTTATAGACCTGCTTTTCTTTGTAACAGGTTGTCTGTAGGTTAGGTTTACCTGACACTGACTATGTCCATAAGGGCATTCCACTAAGAACAACTTCAGTTTTTAAATTACAGTATATAAATTGCAAAACAATACCGTTTGTTTCCCCCAACACACTATATAACAACTCCCTACTTGCAGAAACAATTGTTTTCTTCTTATACCTTTTAATTAGAGTTTCAAAATGTTTACATTAAAAGGAACAATTACCCCGATGTCTTTTCAAGCAGCTTCTAAATCTGCTGCAACATGCTTGTGTATCTGATTGACACTACTTTTCACTACACAGAAGTGGCTATACAACCCCAGGAACTTCTCTTGCACTTTTTTCCAGGGCTCCCAATATTTATTCCTCACATCTCATATGCAAGAGTAAGGCACATGTAGAACCCACTTGCCTCTATCCGATCACCACCTAGCTATCTGGTTTCAAGGCTGTGGAAAGAGCAGGGATGCAAACCTTGAAACACATTTCAGTTCAGTACACTATTTAGTTGAAATAAGTAATTTTAAATTATTTCCTCTATCATTTGTAACAAAGTCAGCGTGAAGTTTTTTCCAACTAGGTCAGAAGCAGCAAAGGGAAACACTACATGGTCGATATGAACAGACTCATTTTTAAAACTTAACCACCTGTTGGGGTTGAAAAGTTTATCTGAGCTTATTTAGAAATATACACGTATGCTTTTTCTAAACATTTTGATTCTTAAGTGGCTGACCTAAAAAAAAAATAAAAATCATCGAATTGCTGATGAAATAGGAGTAAATGCCTCAGGTGAGAGGAGCCGGGGAGTCCCCATCCCTCCTCCTGAGAATAGATGCAAAGAAGCCTTTCTCAACATGGTTCAGCTCCATGGAGTTGAGTACTCCCCAGAGTACAGAGAATTCTGTACTTCATCAGTGAGTTAAGTACGGTCTCATACAGACATCATCAAGCCCTCACAACATCCTGCAAAGCATAAACATTTTTATCCAAAGTAAAGGAAAAGTGCAACCTGCCTATGGCAATACAATGAGCTAGCAGCAGAGATTTTCAGGGAGGCAGTTTGGGCTTTTGCCATGCGGATGCTTACTTTTACATGTAGCAATGAGCCACTCAGATCACATGCTAGTACATAAAAGGGAACCTGTGACAAGAGGACATATGTAATGGGTGGGATCCACTGGAGCAACCTGGACAGTCTGCACTGGAAGCATGTGTGCCTAAGTAATCACAGGCATGATGCTGCCAGCTCCCAAATTCTAAAACCTGAGCTATTTCACAAGGCTGCTTCAGGACAAAGTAAATCACATCTTAAAATTATGTATTTCTCTGCACCACCTCTAAACAGAGCCTGTGATGCCCAGACCAGTCATAGACACCAATCTTATAGATTAACAGTTAGGCTACATGAACTCTGCTCTACACATCAAACTTAGCTGGGGAGTGAGGGAGGTGAAGATAACCTCTCTAAGCATGAGAATATCGATTTGTAACATCAATAAGAAAAAGAGCTGCAACTACAGCTTTGTGCTGAGTCCCTGTGTACATCAACAGCATTTAATATAAGAAACTGTGCTACAAAAGTATCTTAAACTATCCAAGAGAAACTGACAGTTACACAGACCAACCTGGTAACTCTGCCAGACTCAGTTTTAATTCTCAGTATGGAATATAAAACAAAAACAAGGGTAAGGATTTTGGTGGTGGCAGTGTGCACATCTAGTGATGTGCAACAGTTCTCACATGCTCTGACATTAGCCCTACTAGTGGCAAAGAGTCTCTATGACTAAATCTTGACAAGTACAAGCCTTTTCAATGAAAAATTCTACATCTTTATTCTCCTTGTTGAAGGCAATGTGAGCCTTTTGTTCCTTCTCATGGACACCTTGGTACACACTCCCACTTTAGTGTGAGTGCATAAATTCAACATGCTCTCTCAATACACGCCTGCAGCTTCAACACAGCCTTGTGCTCAAGAGTCCACACACACACTCCCTCACCCAAACAGGGCTGGCTGCCTGACTCACTTATCGTGCTAGATGATTCGTTATTGCATTTATTGTTGGCTTCTGACTGCAAAGATACACCTTTAACGAGCAGTGCATTTACCCTCAGCAATGATACTGGGTTTGGTTTCTTTCACAATGATTCACATTTTCTATTACTTAAGTTCAGAGTGCTCACTAGGTGTCTGGCATCGTTTCATTAAATACATACTGTGTATCACAGGATAGTAAAGTTCTGGGATTTTTTTATTATTAAGATTATTTTAAGAATACTGACTTCTTGGGGGATGAATATTAATTTTATGAAACAGCAGTAGCAAGAGGAGTCTGGATGTTCTCCAGGAAGACTCAGTCCAGGAAACATAAGATGTCCCATGTTAAAATGATAATTTTGCTTAGTCTTCAGAACCACATTTACTGCTGCAAATGGACAATTTTTAACCTAAATCATATGGAGGGGGGGTGATGTATATCCAGGAAAGAACATGAGATATGCTAGTGCTTGATTACAATCAAATATCTCAACGCTTCTTCTATTACAGTTACTACAGTGCTTCTGTGCAGCAAATGAGCAAGGGCAACTTGTATATCTGAGGCAGCTTCCAGGCAATGAGACACAGTATGTGTTTCTAGAGGCTGAAGGACAGCTGTCAATATGCAAGGCTACACAAATGCAGTACTTAAGAAGTCAGTGCTTATGATCCTAAATCTAAAATATAAAATGAATACATGTGCTAAAGCAACCACTGCATTGACTCTCGAGTGTGTGGAGTTAGGAAACCTGTGATTTCTTAGATCTCTCATCCCAAATCAGGACTGGCTGGCTCTATTCCCTGTCCCATTTGAGCAAGAGGTGTATATTACTAAAGCAGCAAGTGCTGTACACTTGTGAGAGCCTAGAGACACCAGTGCTTGTGAATGCTAAAAGAAAGCTTCATTTCTTGTGAGAAAACTGATTTCCAAACACCACAAAACTGTGCTCAGATTTTCTGGTTTTTCTTATGCCCTTGCAGACAGCTGAATTGCTGACTACATTCACCAGCGAACAGGCTTCTCTCAAAGAGTTTTAACATTTGTAGGCACAAAGCTGCAAAGGCAGAGACGCTGCAGAAAGCGTGTGCATTGCTCATGAGCATGAATAGCAATTCAGCAGAACTACAGAAAATCCATTTTAGAAATAAAAAAGTCATTAGTTTACATCATTGTGGCTTGCTTTCTCTAGAAAGGATGGAGTCATTCTGTAGATCCTTACACTCATGCTATTTATCAGTAATTGAAGAACAGCCTTCTCACTGGGACCACATCACCTGGATCAGCAGGAAGGCTGAAATCTCAACTCTCACCCATGAGGGGAAGCAGGCTATCTACAGCAGCTGATGCCAGTAGCACCAAATCGCCCCAAGACCAAACTGCATGCTCAACCCAACCTGTAACAGTGGAGCAGTCAAATTTATAAATACCTGGTCATTTCCATGCACCACCACTCGTCCACCCTGAAGAGAAATGGTACCCATATGGCGGCTCTCGGCCACAGGAAAGCATTCATACACGTTTCAGTGGAGCACTCCAAACACAGTCTAGAAACACTGGGGTTTTGTTGAGAATAAAACCCAAATGCTTTCTTGGTAAAACAACAATTAAACTCTATTTCAGAAAGATCTTTGTATGTGTGTGCAAGTGTGAGAGTGACAATGACCAAAAAAAAAAAAACCCCACACCAAAATAAATTAGTAAAACTCCACAGAAGTTCAACCTCCAAACAAAAACTAAGCAGAATCACTTAAGTAACTCCTCAAAACATCAGTAACCTGACCCTCAGGACTATACGCTTAACTCCTTAATTATGGACTCCGTTCCTGTAACTGAAATCCAATTAAATTCAATCCTGTGATTATCCAGAGCCCAAATAAAGACAGTGAGACTACATTTGAAGAGAAGGCATTGCAAGATCAAATGTAGCCTCTTATCACATGACCCTTTTTCCCTTCAGTTTTGCACATCAATGATACTTAGTTCAAACTACTTATGCAGAACAGGAAGGATAAATGCCATTATAGAGCCCGCAAGTATCCACAGGCAAAGAATTTGATTCATGGGGTCCTCCAGCACCACCAGAAAAGTTCTGAACAGAATCTGGTCCTGAAAACCCAAGACCCACCACACTGGCTTCAATATAAAACATGGCTGAAAACTAATGTTCTGTATTCAGACCGGAAATAAAGTGCACATTCTCAATAGCAAGAAAATCACTCAGTAGAACTTTTACCTAAAAATGTGTTGGCTTCGACTTCACTAGAGGTCCTTCAAACCACAGCAGAGCCAACTGTAGGGAACCTCTTTGACAGGCGATCAGGAGTGGCTGTCGCTCACTCAGGCATATTGCCCCACAGCGACTCTGGGAAGGGTAACAACACTCAGTCAGGCTAACAAAGCATAAGGTCCCCTCTGACCCTGGATGTCACAATCACCTATGTAGCCCGTCCCTCCATGGGTATTACTGCAGAGTGACCCAAGCAAATGACATCCGTGACATTCACCACCTCCAAAGAGCAGGATTACAGATATGGACAGTCCGTGTAATGGCTTAATACAAATACATCCTTCTGTCTCTTCTTCCCCACCCTCCTTGCCTGCTGCCTCTGCACACCAGTAATCCCCGGTGATCAACACGTACCCAAAGCACCAGCCTTGCTCAGAGCTGTGAACTGCACAGGATCACCCTTGTGATCAAGACCACCTCTGCTCATGGCGAGAAGTTGCACTGCACGGATTTCATGACATGACATGTATTCAACCACAGGGCTGCTATCTGAAGGAACTGCAAGTCATATAATGCTAAATGTATACCATTAAGAGTTTGGCTTCAGAATTTGACAAGCAGTTGTACTGACAGATCCCTCTGTCTGGACATAATTCTGCTGATTTGAGGGTGCTTCCACCCTGTTTCTACCCAAATGTGATCCTGATCACATAACAAACAACAGAGTAATCATTCTCCTGTAGGGGACTGGTGCCATATATGTTCATCCCAAGACTCAAAAGTGGGCTTATATTTACTAAGTGTGCTATTCTCACAGAGTACAGCAGAAGCTGGGTTGAGACAATTTTCTCTTTCAGATGCTCTACCTTTCAGATTTGATATGGAAATATCAAATTCCAGACACGCAGCAGATTATTTTCTCCATTCACTCATACAGCATGAACTATAGGATGTTTGCAAAGGTTTTATGCTTTGCAGATGAGATACAGGGAAAAAATGCAAATAGGCTTTTTAAAACAGAAAAGAAGATAATGTATTTCAATGGCCAGCAGAGCTGTGATGACTCCTATTTATTTTTTTGTACACAGTCCAGCTGAATGTCAACAACCAAGCCCAGGCTCTATGCAAGTGTAATAAAAAGGAGGTACTGTAAAAAAATAGATTGAACGTTTTGCCCTGGACTGATAAAGCATCAAGCAAATAGTACAACTGTACAAAAGTGTGCTTGGTTTCTGAAAGCAGACAATCTAAACTTATTAGCTCTACAGCTACAATCAGCTAAGGAGGGGGTTGGGGGGCTGGAGGGAGGGAAAAGGGAAAAAAAAAAAAAGAGGGGAAAATAAGAACATTTCCCTTTCCATCTGGAAACATAAGATCAAAAAAGAAGTGTCCTTCAGTGTTTCTGATCCTCAGGATATGCTGCTTCCTCTTATGAAAGAAGTTCAGTTGACTCAGATCACAGTCATGTTTGAGCAACCTGTATATCAGTGAGCATACCTGATTTTAAAAGCTTTGTACTTCAGTGGAAAACATATAGTTGTATAATGCAGACAATTGCCTACTTAAATTTCAAACTAAATTATCTCCCCTCCTTCACATTGATCATTTGGGGTTTTTTTTCCTAGTATTGATTTCTATATCAAGTTTCCTTGGCAATAAGCCCAGCCAATACATTTTCTGTCTGTTGTTGCTGAAATGCTGACTACACATCCTCTTAACATCAGTAAAAGTGTTTACATGAAAAAAAGTTTCACTAGCTGTTAAAAAACAAGGTTATTTAAGGGTGCACAAATTCAATCTAAGTATATCCTGGGATAGAACAGACACAGAAATATCCTTTTAAATCATTCTCAGAACAATCTTCATTTGGAAACATATCCCACTTACATATCCCACTACAGAGCAAACAGAAGCAACATCTGAACTGGCAGAGTCCTACCATCACATATTCATTCATCACCATGCATTGCAGTTCAATTCAATTGCTTTCAATAAAACTCAACTTTTTGTTAAAAGTCCTGACTCAGTAGCATTTGCAGGATTCCCATGACAGTACTGCTGGTAGCTGAAAAATCTGTCCGTCTGCATCCTCCTCACATGGCGAGTTCAGGCGTATGAGAACAGTGCAGCACATAAGAGCATGACAGAGTCTGGACAGAAGGTACGCTGCTGTAATCATTCCTGCACACCAGCCAGCCTTTTTGTTTTGTTATTGTATGTCTTACGGAACAGCTCATGTAATCAGGATGCAAGATGAATAGGACAGTACAGGATTCCTTGATTACTTTTCTGGTATATGGAATAGCCTAAGTTTAAGACAGCAAAAAAGAAGCTCAAAGCCTAAAAGACAGCCACCAAAAAAAAACCAAAAAAAACCAAAAAAAAAAAAATATATATATGTGGCAGAGTAAAGGAAGACACATTTATACATTGTTTACAAGCGCTTGCAGACCTTCTCCTCCTTTACTGCAGGACACAGTAGATGAAGCAACAACCACAACTCAAGTACTACTTTCCCTATGATTTCTTTCCATAGCATCATTATGCAACTCAGTAATGTACAAGGAAACCTTCTAAACCAGAGCCTTCGATGTGCATATAGTATGTAGAAGGGAAGGGGACATTGTTGTGCAACAATCAATTGCAAGAATCAGAAACAACACCAGAAAAAAAAAAAAATACCAGAGGCTAGAAACTAGTAGAACAGAATTCATGTTGATGAAAAAGCCAAGAACAATGATGCCATTGAACAGGTCAGAAACAGCTGTTTCCAAAGGCAGCAAAGGAAGCGAAGCATCTTCACTGTTAACTTCAGGATGGTTAAATCTGAATACAAGCAGCTTTTATTTTCTCAGAGATCTTCTAATGAAGAAAGATGTCTAAAATCAGGCATATGCCACAACAAGAGAGAAACACAAAATAATGCATGTTAATCATATTTGCTACTAGGTTTCATTTGAAATGTCAGGCTATCCCATTTCAAGAAATTACTTCGCATTATATGTCCTCATGCCTAATAACAGCATGTTTGTTAAGCCATACAGAGTCACTTGAAAAGACAGAGAGGCAAAAGATGAACAATTGGTTATAATGTCATCTGAAATTATTTAGTAAATGCTTCCATTTGCATAGTCCACCAGCTGCATTTCTGCAAAATGCTGGAGATAACATGACAGCTGTTAAGAAAACCTGAAGGCTTCAACAAAAGAAGTAATAATAAATGGCAGCATTGCTGTAGCATGTTTTTCAAAAGATGAATAAATCACCGCTTACTAAACCTCAAACCAGTCATTTTAAAAAGGATGGTTTAGGGTAGAATTATAATTTGCAAAATCCCAATTTTCTGGGTTTAGCATTATTATTAATATGTACTATAGCAAGCACTTCTGTGTTTGGTCTCTCAAACCCTACTGCAGCTCTACATGTTTCCTTATCCCTAGTATAGAGATCCTGAATATGACATTATAATCATGAAAGCTTACATCTACAAGGGGAAAACATGCTTTCTTCAGCACTGCATGCAGAAGGGATTAAAAAGTTTTGGTAGATTGAGTTCCTTTTAAATCAGCATCAGTAGCACAGTAGTCTACAAGCAAAGTTGAGACCAAGGCAATTAACCCCATCAATCTAAAACTAATGCATAGGCATGAAGACAATTCTTTCTTACTAGAATCAGCCGAACACTATTAGAGCATTTACTGACTACCTCAGATTTTTTGCCCATTACTAACTTATTTACAACACTTCTATATCAGAAGAAAATTACAGCACTTTAAAGGGGAAAAAAAAAAAATTAATTCCACTAGCAGGGATCAATATTCTCCCTTCTCTAAGTTTCTCATATTTAAAGCAAATACATCACGACAGATCTCCTTCTGGCTTAGCTTTAAAAAGAATTTTAAAATCACTATTCATAAATCACTTTAGATAGCTATACTGAAGTCAAACATAAGGATGTCCTTTGCTTTCATTCTAAACTATGAACATGTAAACAAGTATGCAATACTGGAATCAACATCCTCACTACCAAGTACAGATTTCTATATAAAAGTTTAAACCACAGTATAAGTAAATTTAAAAAAAAAAAAATTACATAGGCAACAAAAATTAAGTAGCTTAACGTGACAGCCTCCACACTTTCCTAAGAGGAAGATACTTCCTTTTTAACAGCCAGTTACTACAAGATACTCCCCTTTCAACTTGGCAAAGTGCGGCATGTCGTTTCATACAGAGGCTGAGCTACAAGAGAGCAGAAGGATTAAATACAGCAGTATTTGCCACATCCTTACTAGAAGGGAAAGATAGTCTTGTGGTTAAGGAGTCAGCAGGTTGGCTCTTTTTCCAGCTCAGTGCTGAACTGCTTGTGCAGTCCTGGACCAGCCAGCGACCTCCTGTGCCTCCCTTCTCCACACACTCCCGTGGGGATAATTACATACTTTCCAAACTCATGCTACCACATTTGTTTGCAGATTTGGGTTCTGAAAGGAGAAAGTGTTGAAGTGCAGAAGGAAATTACCCAATTAAAAGGAGAAGGCTCTGAAGAGCCATCTCCTTGGTCCTAGTTTGGGTGCTGCATGCTGTTATAACTGATGAGTGTATTGCAGCTTTGCTGCAGCACAGACAACCAGTACAGCAAAGTACTTTCCTCTTCCCTAAGGTGACTCAAAGACACACAGAAAAACCACAGAAGGACTTCATGCAAGTACCCACTCACTGTAATTAACATCATGCTGTTGTGAAACACAGTTAATGAGGTCCTGGCAGAGAACGAGCCACGGGAATACATGATGCTGCTCCAAGGTGAGCGCTCCTATTCTCCATGATCTGTATTTGGAATAAATCTATGCAGCTTCCCAGTTAATGTGGGGGTTGTGTTGGGAGAGCAGTGATTAAAAAGAGCCTGTTCTGACTCTGTGTGCCTATTTCACACCAGAAAAAAGCAGGGCATTGATAGATACATTTCCCTTCTCAAGTCACAGCATCAGTGAAGCAAATCTAACCAGATATTTCCTGTATCTTCACCACAGGATTCAGCCCATACTTCTGAAAGGAACAAAAAGGCACTACAAACATTTTCTTAAATCCTAGCCACAGCATTTATAGCCTCCCCTATTCATTTCTACATATACCTCTTTTACGTCAGATTCCTGTGCACTTGAAAATCTGTTAAAATGGAGTAAGGAATAGTTGTCATAAAACAAGTACCCCTCAATTTTTTATAATACATTACTGAAGCCACATTAAACTTCTCTGAAGACACTCTGATTTCTGAGTTCCAGCTCACTTAGTGAATCTTTTAACTGTGTAGGGACAAAAAAGATTTGGTCTTTACTAACAACCTGTACGCATAATTTTCCTCCATGTTAAAGGCAATTGAAAGTAGTCCATTCTATAACGAAAGCAAGCTATAAAAAAACATTATCTACTGGAGAGGAGTACGCCAATTGTAGCCCAACTACGTTTCAAATCAGAGCCTCTGCTTACCTTACAGTAACAGAGCTGGTGCCTGTATGGCACACAGCAAGCACAACACAGCTGCAGTGAGTCTGGATACAGACTGTGGAAATTCAAGTCCACGGCAATGACCAGGGCAAAAGTGACACAAAGAGGAAAAGTCTCCAAGCTTTTAAACATTTGAATTTGAAGTGGATTTTATTAGCTAATTTCCAAAGGCTTCCCAAATGGACAGGTCCAATGCCAGTACACAGCTATAAAAATTACTTGAAAAGTGATATGAAGTGCTTGCTAAATAGTATCGTCACCATTAAAGTGACCTAAGTAGTAATAAAACACAGATCTAGTTTTAATTAGAAGTTCTATATTGAGCATAATATGCATTAAAATCCATGTTTTAAAAAAAAATGAAGTGGTAAATTTTATTAGTTCCACTTTTTCCTTCTGTGTATTTACTTCCCATTTATTTTAAAATCGCTCTGATATTCTCTTTCTCCCTTCTCCATTTATCAACATTCCCAATGAGCAGAGCTGACTGAAGCTAAAAGCCTTGTCCTGCTGCTGGCATATCACCAACAGATGTCAGGACCACTTAATTGCAAGGCTGCAATCTGCTCTCTGAAGGAGGCTGGCAGCAGGTGTGACAATCTGGTCTGCAGAACAAACTATATATAAGGATGCAAGACGTGGGAGAGAGGACTCCACAATTTTGCTTTTACGTATCATGTTGGATTTGTAGGCCTATTTATTCAGGGGGAGGGAGGGAGAAGGGAGATATAAAGTTAAAACAGGTAAATCCTGGCATCTTTGAGCTCAGTGTTTGATTTTACAGCTCCTCACACACTGCAAAGTAGGCAGGTGAGCAGCACTGGGCTGACTCCTAATTGCTGCTGAAGCTGAGAAAGGCACAGTTTGCAACTGCAATGAACAGACCATCATATTTATTGCATCTAGGCAGAGTTTAAAAATCTGAAGCTATGTAGTCTTCACCAAAGGCCAGCTTTCTGAGCAGCGCATCAGGTGAAAGGCAGGCTACAGAGGGCTGTTTATTATAAACTGACAGATATCTACTTGCTATCTCAGCTGGTAGCTTACACTGAAGACTAACACAAAACACAAAATGAATTATTACACTACACACTTGAGTTCAGAAAGGAACACCACACTTTTTCCAAAAAGCGATAGGAAAATTCTGGATAAAAACCAGCATGTTTCTAAAATATAAATTAATTACAGAAAAACTTTTTTTTTTTTTTAATTCCAGTATCCCACACAACTTCACTCTCCAAAAGCGATCAAGAAAAAAAATGTACTCATTGTGTCTTAAAATGGATCTCTATTCAAAATGTCTTTGGCATCCACCAACCTTTGGAAACAAAGCCTTTCAGAAGGCAACAACACTGAATCAGAAGCAACTTGAAGGCAGCTAGAGGTAGAGTAGTCTTCACACACTGCGTAATCACAGACATAATATATGGTCTAATAAAGGGAAACACAGACAACCCATAAGACAGGACATACATTTTACAAAATTAGCTATTATGATTTACAGATTCAAAATAATTTAATAACTTTCACATAAAACAAAGAAAAAAACACCTCTTTTAATTTTGTTCTGCTATAAGATCAAGCAAGTGCTGAATTATGAAATGGAATAATTTAGAACCAAATAGACCATTTCCTACAAATTGGACTCAAGTACAATAGATGGCTATGGTAAATACTGAACTACTTTTTTAAAACAAAAGTGGAGAGTAGCATCCATGAGTAAGCAACTACAGGCCCACCTTGAGAGCATTTTTAGAAAGGGGACTCCCACATGAGTCTATCTGATCACCCCATATGGCCCACAGAAAGACATCAAGACCACTGCCCAAACCTTTCCTTAACCCTTTAGCTCAGCACTTCTCCCACAAGTCACTGGCTGCCAGAAAAATACCACCAGGGAAAGCAATCTGAAATACATGATTGTCAAAAATATTTTGGACATAGACTTATGATACAGTTCCCTTCAGCAGCTTGTTTAGACTTCTCCAGATGTAAAAGGTAAACAGCACTAGATCCAAGCTAATTACTTCATATGCACATATCAAAAGAATATTTAACTCAGCACAAATTAGCTCTTCGTACAAGCTAGCTCCCCTTCTCTGCTGCTTTCATTCCCCAGTGAGGGAATTCCACCAGCAAAGGAAACTTCTTACCTCCAGATACAGGGTGAGGACCAGGAGCCTTTTCAGCTAAATATTTTATAAACTCCAAAAGATACAATACTGGATACTCATTATCTGTGGCTTGCAATTTATCAGGGGGCTTCAAGCTAACAACAGATATTTTGTGGCAACACCAAAGCAACAAAAGGGTCATCAGGCATTTACCTCAAACAACTATACTACTAAAGGGAAGATTTATAAGACACTGATTACAATAACATTTCACATATAAGAACATCTGGGTTTAGTTTACCAAAGCATTATGTTCTTGAGTGACTGCTAGGCACAGGGTGAGACTACTCCATTGCCTAATATAACCGCAAGTTAAATACACTGTTTTAAAAAACAGAGCATAACATTTTGTTTTTAGACCAGGTTAGCTAAGTCTAGAAAATACAGGTTTTCTCTTTAAACAAGTGGCAGCACTTAAACATACAAATATTTTGCATACATACAGTTAGAGACATTTAAAACCACATTCACTGGCTGTTTTACAACACAGAGCCTACGCTAACAGACAACTCCAAATTTAAAAGCTCTACTTACTTTACCCAGTCCACTTTTTCTTGTAATTTCTTAGTTCAGACTTCAAATTTTCCAGAATATTACAGACCACATCTATTTGTACTATTTTTCATTTGAAGAAAAATTAGAAAAAGCAATAAAAGCTGCTGTTAAGAAAACTCAGTGAGAAAACAGCAAACCTATCTTCTCAAATTAGTATTCTCAATGCCAGAAAAAAAAAAAAGTCAATACAGGATTTAGAAAAGACACTCCGAACTTGCACCATGCCCAGAAGACAGGACTCTCAGTTTTAGCAAGAATGGAGGAATTTCTCGTGCTGGGACTTTTCCTTTCTCCAATCCCCAGCTGTCTTAGACTTACAGTGGGGCAACAGAAGTAGCATCTTCATCAGCATTAAACAATTAACTTGTGACACACCCTCACCTTGATCCAAACCCCGAAGTGCCACTTGAGCACCAAGCCCCCTCACGCACACCTCGCAGGAGCCCTGTAGAAGTGGGAAGCTCAGCCTGGGAGAACCACGTCCATGGCCAAGCTGGGCTTCTCTCATCTTCCTCAGAAAGCAGCAATATGAGTCCTCTTACCCAGCCCTCATCCCTCGATAATAAAAGGCAGAAACATCTAGCAGAACAAGTGAGATATGGAGATGACTACCCTCCAACTGGCTAAATTGTTAAAATTGCACAATATTTTTTAACTTTCAGCAAAGCCTAATGCTTCAGGCTAGCAGTCTTTCAGCAGCCTGGTACTGCCAAAAGATGGAGACATTTCAAGGGGGGTAAAATCATCTTCACAGGCTGTACACAGCACTGAGGCAAGAGGCTCATTCACCAGGGACGGCTGGCCACCACAGCCTCGCCACCACAGCCCGGCTGCCTAAATTCTTCTTCTTTTGGTAGTTGGTAGCTGGCCGCTTTCCCAGCACTCACAGCTGCAGGCGAACAGTCTTCACAGGAAGGCAGAGGGGAAAAAACTGACAGCACAAACAAATGCACACTTAAAAAAATGCAAATAACATTTGGTACAACAGGTTCGTGAAGAGACCAAATTAAATCAAGCCTTGTTATTCCACTTAGCGGTTTATTAAAGAAGCTAAAGGTTCTGAAGCTTCGAATTTATTCTTAAAAAAAAAAAAAACAAAAAAAAAAACAAACCTGTCATTTACGTTGTTATAGCAATAAAACTTTCAGGCTACCTGGTCTCATAGACACTTCAGCATCCCTAGAAGTAACTTTTCCATATTTCATTAACTTCTGCTTCAGCTCCTTCCTGTTCAGAAGCATTCCGAGAACTTGGAACAAAGTCATTCTTCTCATTACATGCACAAAGAGGTGTATCTCTGCAAGTTTCTCACAAGTAGGATATTGCTTCTGACATTTAATAGAGAAGAAAAAAAAACATTATGTGGCCTTTGCCTAGGGGGAAGATAGAGTAACTCAACTTTGAAAGCACATGCAAAAAAGATGGGGTAAGGTGAAACTACTTTTTCACTTCGTAAGTGTGACTACATTTCTTCAAACAAATGAAAACACCTAAGTGGCTGCACAGGCAAACATACAGGCACTCCCAAAAGGCCTATCTCCATTTAAAACATTTTATACCCATGTAACTTTTTTTTTCTCCTATTAGTAATACAACATGAATACCAGAAACATTTTAAATTGCCATTCTAAGTCTGTAAAGACATGCATACCCGGAACAAAAATCCTATAAATGTGGCCACTTAAAAAGAAAACTGCTAATGATGTACCAGCTCGCTCCTCCTGCAAATGATTCAAAATCTCGCTGCATCAGCAACAGGCTGAGCATGAGAGAATGTGGAAAGTATGGCCAAAAATGTGACATCGCTTTTCCAAAATAGTGTCTATTTTCCCCACCAAATCAGAGATTCATTATTTTCACTAAGCTTATTGCCCAAAAAGGGAAGCTTCCTATAATAAATTCCACAGGTTTCTTTTAAAAAGAAAGCCTTTTGGGTGACATCTGTTGTGTCACCGAGGTCAATTTTTCATCTTCTTCCTAAATTGACCACTTACCTCCAGGGCAGCAAGTTAAACAGTTTCTTCCCATCTCCAGCTCTTTATATTTGCCAGTACTTAATTTACTCTGTTACAGTCTTGCTTCCATGCAAACTCCTGTTTCCCTCTCATGTCAAAGAAAAGACACCAGGAGTTGTATCCATCTATCATTACCCCAAAAGCATTTCCTTTCACCAGTTTCCAAGGACATCCCATCCTATTTTTCATCCCCTGCAGAAGACCACCCTTCTCCTCACAATCAATTCCCTTCTGCCAGCCCTGTCTCTGTTACCATAAAAGTCCTGAGGAGCTGGAGACACAACGACCGAAGAGATGACACCAGCCAACTGCTCCAGCACCAGAGCACAGTGCCTGGCAGGAACACAGTAGCACCAGGGCCCAGTTTCATGGGATATTCATCTCTGCTCCTGGGCAGCAAGAGTCACACCCCCTCGCACAGAAATACTCTTGGTCTTTATTACTCTTCCCCTCCACTGGAGACCCTGGCCATGAGACACAGGGTGGGGGATCTAGTCCAGGAGTTTCTAGTAGGGATCCATTTCTCCTTTTGTTTGGGACTAAATAGGTTATTAATGTGTATCACTTTACAATAAGAAACTGAAGTAAGAAATAAGGTACTGCCATGTACCTGTTACCTGGTTAAAAAAGAACAACAAATACTGCAAAAAACAGTTATTAAAATTATTTCCACTTTAACAAATACCTGGAACCAATTTGAGAAAATAATTAAGGTTACCAGTAAGAAAAAATCTGACATTGCTAAAGTACTGCAACAAGTAAAATTAATGTGATTATCTAAAAAACAAAAAGGCTCTAATGCTCACTGTTAATTTAAATTTATTTTTTCCTCAATTTAGAATTTAACTCATTTATCTTTCACTAGTAATATCAATCATTTTGAAAAGTATTATTGTGTATGTCTGTGCTGCTGTACGCTTTTTTTTTGTTCATTTTTATAAACAGCACCAGCAGATTATGTAACTTAGCTCAAAGGCAGTTTAGCTCTTTGGTGTTTTTTTAACTATCTTCCAGAACCAGGCTTGCTGAGCATTACAGTAAAATGACCTCAAAGAAACAAGGAAAACACACAATGTATATTAAACAGGAGGAAGAAAAAAAATAAAGCACAGATGCCCTTAAGTATCATGCAGAATTTTTTAATACTTTTTGCTCCACTTTTTATTTTCTTACTGCTCACAAAATATTTCTGAGTGAGAACATCTGTGCTATACTCTGGATTGATGTTAGAAGAATTCCACTTTATTTTCAATATACATAAGCATTGGTTCAGCATTGTTGCATGTTTTATCCATTCAATTTATATTTGGATGAAAAGGTTTGTTTTCCTTTGAAGAACCAGGAAATTGTTTTAAAGCTACATGAACCGTATTCTGTATAACTAACATCACCAGTGTTTCTCCCCCATTTACTCCATCTTATTTTACTGGATTAAATGTGCTACGACCAGGAGATATCATAGTCTGGTACGACTAAGAAAGTGTTACTTCCAGTGGTGTTTTTATAACAGAACTAAAACATCTGTGACTCTTATAACCAAAGTTAAAGTGTAAAAAGCTATGAGAATCAGATGGTTTTCCACTGGTGGAAGGCTATGGCCCAGAAGAAGAAAGGCTGGCAGCTCCCTAAACCCCAAATTGCCTCCAGGAACCATCCTCTGAACACGCTGAGCGCTTTCACAGGCTCCTCCACAGTTGTCCCCTCAGAGCTACAGGAATTGCTCACACCAGCCAAACGGTGCGTTTGCTCAAAGGAAAACCACTCTCAAGCCACCCTCCCACAAACACACACTTCACTTCGATCACCATTAAGTAACGCTGAAATACTGAGAAACCACATAATGCCAAACTGAAAGCAATGATGTGTCCCATCCAGCTAAAGGTAGGTACTGCTCACATCCGCCAACCACGGTAGTACCACACATACCCGTTACTGAAAACGCCTTCAAAGTTGAAGGGCTTTCATGCTATCCGCTTTTTACGCCCCTCTTCATAAGCACCACAAAATTTAGTCGTCTTCTTTACTAGCCTTGAATAATCCCAAAAGCATTTACCCTGCCTGCTGAAACAACAAGGGTACAACCCCAGCGTGGCTCTCGGGCCTCCCAAAGACAAGGCTCCTGCCTCATACCACAGATGGCTGAACACAGGCAAGACCTGGCGGGGAGAGACTGCGACAAAGACCTGCCTGGGGTACGGCAGGGCCCGTGCAGCTTCCCACCTCCCGAGTCACAGGTCCCCTTGGGCACAGTACCCCTGTACAGCAAAAGTCCCCATGCTCCACAGCCGCTTCCACACTCGAACCAAAGGTTCATTCCTACCTTCACTCTGAAACTTCTCATGCAGTGCGTGAGTCACCTGTGTTCACAGATAAGGACAATGACAGAAAAACATTCATTTGGCTGAAAACACAGGGAGTTAGAGACAAGAGGTTAAAAGAAAGTTTTCTGTAATAAGCGAATTAAATCACTATATACAAGACAGAGCCTTGCATTTCCAGCACCAACTGCCAAACCTGCAAGATCACACAACAGCTTTCTAAACATGAAGCAATCATGACCTATTTCAGTACTCTTATTCTTTAAATTAGCAGCTCTCCACTGCTTTCACCAAGCTGCAGCAGAGTGACGTTACCCATCAGCTGTGTTTCACGGCCGCTGTTGGGAGCCCAACATCAGCAAAGAGGTCAAGAATCAGCTTGAGAAAATTGCCAGCAGGCCCAGGGAATCTGGGCTCCCCTGGTTGACCTCAGGTAAATCATTGAAATACTGCCCAGCCAATACTAAATGTGTAGCCCAGAGACTTCATCCGGGTTGCATCAGCTAGAAGTAAACCAACAGTCAACTGAGCAGCAGGGGTAAGAGGAATTTTGGGGGCTTTTGGTTCCTTTTTGGGGTGGAGAGGGTACCTGCACATTCTGAAAACAGTCTTTAAGACTTCTTTCTACTTCAAACAAGCTCAAGATTTACACAGATATCAAAACGAAATCTAATTCTAAAAAAGAAATTTTAATCTTTTTAATGCTAAATTTAGCCACCCCCACCCTTGAGGGTTTTCATTACAATTCTAAAGGGGTCTCTGCATGGACACTGTGGAGAACTCAGGTAAGCCTGTGCCCAAAACCCAGCCACCAGGCTCAAGAGGAGAATGTGCTGAGACCAATACAAAACCCAAGTAAAACTGGCAGTTTCAGACCAACCCACCTCTATATATTAGGACTTATAAACAGTACCCCAGTGACACACTCACAAGCAACTGTGAAACCGCTCTGCAGAATGTAAAAAGCATCAAAGTCGCCATTGCGCACCTGGAAGACAACTGGCTGCCTGGGAGCTGACTTCTAAGCAAATAATCTGAGAAGTCCTAGTTAGCTGACACTAGGGAAAAAATCAAAAACAGAAAAAAAGAAGGAAGCTTCACGCATCCACTGACTACAACCTTCCCCTCTCACACTTCCCTGCTGATGAATGTCAGACCTACCAAAGAGGTGGAGCTTTAACTTCTGGGTGGCCCAAGCTTCCTATGTACAAATTAAGTGAGAATATGGTCATTTGACACCTGTTACCTTTGCTTACACAGCCAACTTCCCTGGAGTTCTGGTCTCTTATCAGCAACTGCCTTCGAATGCTATCAAAGAGCAGATTACAATTTCTTTTCACAAATATTAACATACCACAGTTTTTAAGTTAACAATTCAAGTGTTGTTCCATACAACATCACAAATGCCTAAAAACTTCATCTCCCACAGCATTTGGTGAGGAGGGGAAAGGTGTCTCAGAAGAGTCCTCCTAAAATCTTTCTGATTCAGCTGGAAAACTGTGAATTTAGTTATTTTAACTAGAAAATCAGGGTTATATACAAGGTCTAGGAACATCACTACAAGTTCATGATACACAGGACATCTGACTAGACTGTCATAGAGACCGAACGATCCTTGTAGGAACTGAACAACTGCTGTAAATCTATGATTTCCTATTCTTGTATATTGTGCTTGTGCGATATATCACCCAAAGACAATATAGCAATGCTATTTTTTTAAAAAAAAAAGTTATACCTACCCATTACCTATGCAAGCTTATTTATATTTGCAAGAAAAAGAAGATAAAATGTGAAATACTTACAATATCCCAAAAAAGCCAAAGCACACAAAGATTATGGTGACAGTCAAAAATCACCAAAAAATGTCAGAAACATCTCTGGTTACAACTAGATCAAACCAAAGGTACAGGATGCGCAGTTACTTCTTTTTGCTAAAATGATACTTGATACATTATTTTTATAATAATTTTCCACACTTTTAACACTAGGTTATAGTCAACCATTTGATAAACACATTTCATCTCAGCTGCCTGTCTGTCTGCTCCCTTTTAGGGCAGCCCATCTTCTCTTGCCCACTAATGTTAAACCAGTCAGGTGTGGCTGAGTTCCCCTCCTCAAAATCATTCTTACCTTCTTGCCAGCATTTTTTTATGATTAAATTAATTGCTAGGAAGCCATAAACAGAACTACATCAACACAAAACTTGCACAGCCCCTGATCAGCAGGGTTTGGAAAACGCACCCACCATTTCTCAGGCCAGTTGCCCCCTGCCTAAACTGTATTCGCTTAACACTCAGAAATTGTGCCAGAGGCTGCATCAGTCCATGCACACAGAGTATCATTAGTGTGCCACCACGCAAACACGTTTTCAGCAAGCGCGATCAATTTTTGCTGACTCCAGTTGGCCTGGACAAGGTGGACTTTTCAAATATCTCTTATCATTTGCTTGTTCATTCCCTACAAACAACTTGCAGAAAACAAGATCAAGCTTCAGACACAAAGCTCCTTTTGAAATAAAAGCAAAGGAACAGAAATATTTCCAACCTTAAAGCACAGCCTGTCATATTAATAACTTGTTCCACACCTAAAGATTTAGTATTGACAGCAGTGTTAATCCATAATGAATTTTTTGAGATTTATGAATCCTAAGCAAAGACAATTGCATCCAGAAGTAACTGCAGTCACTAGGTATGTTATCTATATGCTTTTTAAGTCTTAAAATCTTACAGAGAGAACCTTACTATTATGTGGATTATTATCCTTCCGTAAGTATTTTTTTCCATTCTTGACATGTCTCTTCAACCTAACTAACACCAAGCCAGAAAACCGAGGTCAAATTTTTAAGTTACTCGCTCCTGGCACTCTGCAAGCATGATGCCAGGCTGCCTCAGCATGATTGCACAGGTATGTCAGAAGTGCTCGCCGTGCAGATCACTTATTGCTAATCACAACCTGGAAACCATGACAAAGCGGGAGGTAATCTGGGAAGGGCTGACAACTCCATTCTCAGAGGCTTTGAGTAGTTCTGAAGAAACTGCTGCACACAGCAGACACACACACATTTTTGCAGGATGAGAAATGCTGGTTTCCCCGTAAGTATGAAAACCATAAACTTAATTCAAATATTTTGAGTAATCTTCCACCAGATATGCTTTTTTCCATAACAGCACAGTGGTGGTGAAGTAGATTTCAGTGTCAGCTTGGTACCAGCTGCCAAATCGTACGTTCATATGTGCACACATATTTTCATCCTCTCAGTTAGGAATTACTTTGTCCCCTCTCGTCTCTTTCTGAAGTGAAGATTTGCTCATCTGCTACACTAGCATATAAAGAAACCACCTAACTGCTATAAAAAGGCAGTCATCTATGCAGTTCTGCCATTGAAACCATAAAATTACTATGTTACTCTACAGCAAGCACAGCAAACAGCTCTATCCATTTACTTAGAAGACACTGAGGATCCACCTCCTTGCTACCTAAACATCACCACAGAAAATCTTCAGCAAATTTAAGTTAAAAGGTTTAACAGTGACTGTATAAAACAGAGAAAGCCCATAGACTCTGCTACTGAGTTTTCAACCACAGTATTTCCATATAACAGAAACAATCTCAGTAATTACGGCTACCTCAGGTCCACACCAGTGGCATATAGCATAACCACCAAATAAATACTAATAAATAAAACCACCATGTCATTTTAAACCTGGGATTGAGAGCTTTGGGGACTAGGGACGAGTCTGGCTGCACCTCTGCAAACTTTTTAGTAAATACAATGGCATACTCAAAGAAGAGTTATATTTTTTTTTTCCATGTTTCTACAGGTGGGCCACTTCTTTCCTGAACAAACCCATACCATTTGCAATCATGTAACCTTTTCCTTGTGACTGGCATGTGTTTCTCCTGTGCTCACTACTGCAGTCACTTCCAAGCTTAACATACTGCAGAACGTAATTGCCATCCCTTCATGCAATTTAACGGTTGGAAACCAGGACGCAAGTCCAGTGCCACATGAGTTACAGAGGCCACAGTTCTGAAGTACAACACATCAAAATAAATAATTTCATTAATGTTGCAACACTGATGAACAAATTCTGCAAGAACTTTTCACCTGAATGGCCCGATGAGACATTCAGTGCTCCCCCAAGGGACACACTTTACTGTTCACCGGTTTACCTTAACCAGAATTGTCCTTTTGGCCACTGTCTCTTATGTGCAGGTAGACTGGCATGTGCACTAACTGCCATGTATAAATAACAGCTGGTGTGCAGCCACAGCCATATCCTAGTGAATCATTTTACTGTTTCTCCAGCCAGAATCACAACTGCGTTACAAGAAGAATAATACAAAGTACGTTTGTCCTCTCCAAAACCATGTTCTTCAGGAATCCTGCAGGGAAGCGATGGGAACTTAGTTGCTTTTCTCCTCCCAGCCACTTGAATTCTCTCCAAGAAAACTGATCTTAAAAATTTTCTTGGGAATCGCATCAAACCAATCAATATACTTTCACAGTATTCCTTCCGCTGCAGGTTTCAGAGAGTGTGGAAGTCAGCATTTTGCCAAAGCAAAACTTCCAGGTTCAGAAGGGTAAAGCGTGTCTAAAGGGCTTAAGGGGAAAAAGCACACTCAACTGCTTGGACGGATCAGGTAGAGCAAAGGAGAAAGGCACTGCTCAAGTTCTCAGCCAGCAGTGGTCATAGTGCCCCAACAAACCACTCGATTAAAAAGAAGTTTGCAGCAACAAGAAGAAAGTAGAGAGAAAAAGAAAAGGGGGGGGGGGGGAAGGAAAGAAAAGAAACAAAGCCCAACAAGTCGCCTAGGCAGGGAGGGAAAGCCAAGTGTGCAACTGCCTGCACACCCACAGCCCGGGATTTCAACATGGGGCTGAGGGGGGCCGGCGCAGGCGGCACTGGGGATCAGCCCCGCCGCGGGCCGCGCCGGCGCTCCCCGCACCCCGGGGCGCCGCGGATGCCTCTCGCACAGGCGGAGCCCTCCCCCGCCAGCCCCCCGGGAGCGGGGCGGGCGCGGAGGCTGCGCGGGCGGCCGCACCGCTGCGGGCCCCCCCCCCGGCCCCCGGTCCGCCGCGGGAGGGGGGTGCGGCCCGCGGGGCGCCGCCGGACCCCCTGCGGCGGGCTCCCCCTCCCGCCGCCCTCCCCGCCGGGCCTGGAGGGCCGGGAAGCCTGGGGCTGGATTTCCAGCCCTTCGCGGCGACTCCCGCCCGGCCCCCACCGCCTCGGCCCCGCCGCCCGCCCCGGGTCAGACCGGGACGGCCGGCCCCCGCGCCGACACCCCCGGGGGCCGCCACCTCGCCGCCTGGCACCGGCGAACAAAGGGCCGAGGCCCGGCCGGGCGCCCGCGGGGAGCCGCGCGGGGGCCGCGGAGGGGCCGCCCCGCCACCCCCCGGCTCCCCTCAGCGGCGCCGGGCACAGGCTCCCCGCGGGGCTCCGCCGCCGGCCGCCCCCGGCCCCGCGCCCGCCGCCCCGGCGGGGCAGCCCGGACTTTCCCCTTCCCTTCCTTCCCTCCCTCCCCACTCCGGGAAGCGCCATATTGATCGCGGGCGCCGCTCCCCGCGCCCCTCACCTTGGCGATCGCCTTCTTGTACCGGGTCACCGCTTGCTGGATCAGGCTGAAAACTTTCATGTTCCCGTCCCCGCAGGGCACGACCACCCGCGTCCTCCCGAAGCACACGGTGACTTTCATCCTGCGCGGCCGGGGGGCTCCCGCGTCCCTCCAGTCCCGCGCAGCCTTCCTCCCCTTCCTCCTCCTCCTCCTCCTCTCCGCCCTCCGCCACGGCCGCCCCCCGGCGGGGCGCGGCGCTCAGCCCCCGGCCGCCGCCGCTGCGGGCGCCCTGCCTGCGCGGCCGGCCCGGGGAGGCGAGGCGAGGCGAGGGGAGGGGATGGCAGCGCAGGACAGGGGGGCCGGTGCTGCCTTCCCAAGGGAGCGCGGCCGAGCGGCGAGAGCCGGCGGCCGCTCACATGCCGCGGCACTGCCCGTTGCCTGCGGCCACCTGCTCGGCGCCTGCCCCGGCGCGCAGCGGCGGCGGGCGGGGCGCTCTGGGGGCGTGGGGCGGTGCGGCGGGGCGGGGGCAGCCGGCCGGCTCCGCGGGACGCCGGGCAGCGTCGGCCGGGGGGCAGCGGGCCCGGCGGCCCGGGCTCAGCACCCGGCGGCAGCGCGACCCGCCCGGCGCTTGAGCCGAGCGGGGCGGGGGGAAGTGGGGTGCGGGGGTGCCGGGCCCGGGCCCCCGCGGGTGCGGCGGCCTCCGCCTCCCTCTGCCCTGCGGGGGTCCGTGGCCGCGGACTCGGCGCCGCACCGGCAGAAGGAGCCCCGGGAAGCCCTCGGTCCTCGCCCCGCGTTGGTGCGCTCGGGGGACGGACGGGCGCCGCTTGCGCGGCTCCTCCCGGGGCGCTGCCTGCGGCCGCTCTTCCCCAGGGACGCGAGCACACGGGGAAAGCGAGACCTGGAACCGGCGGGGACGTGCGCGGCTGGAAACGGCAGCTTTCGGGTGTCCCTGCTGGTCTTTGGGGAGGGCCACCCTACGCAGCCGAAATCCGGTGGTCTTCGTGGTCCTCTGGGTGTCTGCTAAGGCAACAGAACCAACACGGAGCGAAAAGGGTGCATCATCAGTAACGTCAGCATCAACGGAACCGCTGAGCAATTTCCTACTCAAAGATACTACTCACGTTTTTTCATGGATTTCACTGAGGACAATGGAGTCGCACGGTTCACTGGGCATTCGGTATGGCCTGACAACATGTTTCTTTAGGGTAGAAATCGTGAAACAAGTCAAATTAACTGCAGAGTGCAGGCAGACTTTGGAGAACAGGAAGGCAGGGGAAAGAGAGCGCTTTTTTTTTTCCCCCCTGAACTCATACACGGTACTAAAGACATGAAGTTCAAGTAAGCTTTGTAGCACATCAACATCCTTCTGCTCCTACACAGGGCTCCTCAGCACGTCTCCTCTGGTGCTCCCTGCCCGGCAGCCGTCTCAGCTGGCAGTCCACTCTTGTTCCCATAGCAATAGCATTAGTAACATTAAGAACTTCAAACCTGATAGGAACAGCAAAGCTATCTGCGGTTTAGTAGGTACGCAGTTACGGAGCAGAATTAACATTCTTAAAACATCAAAGGTGAAATTGTTGCCCGATTAAGTCAAGGGTGAGAACGGCATCCCTAACCCTTTGTATCCTAGTTAGCAGTTTCCAGTGAAGAAAATGGAGGAGGCAGTTTGTATTAGTTTTGTCCTATGTGTATCTGGTCCAATTTAATTGAAATCCGTAGAACTTTTTCTACTAATTGCAGTTTTGGAAAGCTTTGGGATGCTTGCAAGATCAAACAGTCCATCTGGTGACCTACAGATAATTCTAAGCTTAGGTGTTAATTTTATTACCCACCTGAGTTATCCAAACTAATAATATAGATGATGATCTGAATTCTATATGAGAAACAGTACATCTGTCTGTTAAAGCAGAAGACAAGCACACCTGCCATGTTATATTTTATCATATCCCCAGTGTTCATTTGTGTGGCAGCATGCAGGAGTTCAGAAAGGCAGAAATGAAATAAAACTGGACTAAACAGCTTACAGCTCATGACTGATACAACTGAGCACACTCCACATTTTTATGGCCAGAGCTCATCAAATTTATTGTTGGAAAATCTTGAAAATTTCCATTAACCTGCTGTTCCTGTACTTTGCAAGTGATCATAGGAGCTGGTGGGAACATCCTGAGAGGATGAGAGAGGTATAAATTCTTGGTTTAATAGACATCATCCGAGAAACTTGCAGAGGCAGCTGTAAAAATGTTGTCTAATAGAGACTCTTCCAAGACTGTCTTTAACAAGCAATTTTACAGTGGCATAAACTTCGTAATATTCGACATTATACTTCAGTTGTCATTTGCATTTATCTGCTGAAACATAATGTTGCATATCAGGAACTTTACCACACTGCTATAAAACTTCTTATTAGATACAGTTGCTGGTCGACAGTAATTGTTTCACTGTTCAGACACAGCTACAGGTTTTTCATGTTTTTCTGGAGATTTAATTCCTGCTCTTACTGTCTTTAGCAAGTTTCTTGGCAGTTTTCCCAGCTGTTCTAACAGTCTCCTGGAAAAAAAAAAAAAAAAAACAAAAACAACCACACCACTATAAAACAGTTTAGAAAGAAATATTGATAGTTTTTCTATTAAATGTGTAAAATGGGAAACTTTAGTAGTGAAGTACAAAGAAAACAAGTATATTCTAGGATCTGATTCAAGGCCAAAACTTAACAGCTCACACATGAATGGTGATAATACTAACAGGAATGAGGACCTCTGAGATTTGAGTTTCTTTCCCCCTAGCCACACATGCACAAGTTATACATACATCATTCTGAAAGCATTTTGAACACAATTTACCAAGTACAGTGTTTGTTGATGTCTTAGAAGGAAGAATGAGCTTTTACAAACAAAAGTAACAAGGCTATGAGATTGTCCAAGGTCTAATTATGTAAGATAAATGAAGTATAAAACATTATTATAAGAGATTATGAGGAAAAGGATTATACTAATCAGGAGAAAAATTGGCAAGAGTTGCTAGTTTACAAAAATTACAACTACTTTCCGTGCACTTAATGGGAGGACACCGTGTTGCAATATGGGTGGCATATATATAGTTCTGGATGTTGAGCTTTTCTGGGATAATATACATAGAACCTGACAATTCATTTATTAACCGGTACATTGTTGGAAGATTACCATGAAGAGGCAATTATCTGTCTGTCAGGAAGAAGAGGGAGATGGAGCATGGAATGGAGAGAATCAGAGCTTGTGGTTACTAATGATTAATATTCAAGTTCTGTTTAAAATGGCCACCAGGTTGAAATCCCCTGTGTAGACACTGCAAACATGCAAGAAGTGAGAATCTTGCAGCTCAGTGCAGATAACCGAAAGTAATTTTTATCTGATTGTTAAAAATACTCAGGCATTGGAATTCAGAGCTGTTTCACGATTTATCCTGCCTTTATAACCTATGTCAGAGAAGCTTTCTGGAATAATTCGGTATGTGTTCAGATATAGTAGTCTGTCCATGGCATACAGATATTCCCTGTTCTGACAAGAAAACAGTGATTCAGTGTACAATATGTTTGAAGTTCACACAATTTTAAATGTAGACGTTTCCTTAAGCCATGAGAGTTAATTCAGAACTGTGGAAAGACCAGTATCAAACTGAAGAGTAATAGTATTCCTCAAAGAATCAAAGTTTCCCAAAAAAGTTATGAAAATCATATAGAAGTCAAAGTTAAAAAAAAATTAGGGTAGCTAAGTCATATGAAGCAGACAAAAAAAATTATGCTCTGGCACCTGATATGAGTTCAAAGTGCCATTTGTAAAAATCACTTAGGGAATATACCAAATGCTACCAGGTTTTGACGATTTAAGATACCTACTTGTTATAACTCTCCTCCTTCTCAGTTATTAGGTAAAGACTTAACTTGTTTTTCATACTTTCAAAAATTTGGCTTTTAAAGCTCTGAATCCTTTATGTTTTACTGAATCTTTAATGTTATCAAATTAAAAATGCCTGTGACTATTTGAGATCTTTCTGTGAATAACTTTTTAACTATGGGAGTGGGTTGACCTCCCTGCCGTTATATTTTGTGATGTTTTCTACATACTGACAGTACTTCCACAAAGGAGCAAGGAAATGGTTCCTAACATCTTGTTTTATGAATGAGACAACCATTAAACATTATTAAGCAATTGTGGCTAGCTCTGGCCTGAAAATGAGGCTGAATAAAAAATTATTTTCTACAACTTCTCACAAGAGGCTGGGATTTGGGGAATGGAAAGTCCTCAAATCATTAAAAAGTAATTACAGAATCATTCAGGTGTTAATGTCAGTCTTAGGAGATGCAGACTCACAAGTTTGGGAAGACAAGAACTTTCTTTGTGTTATAATAGAAGGAAGAAATTGTAGCAAAGAAGAATCAATGATTTTGAGGAAAAGATACAAGACAGTTGAGCTTTCCAGGGGCTCCAACCTGCACCTCAAGCAACTTCAGGAAGCAAAAAGGTGGTTAGGGTTAAAGAATGAGTATAGTTGTTTTGCTTTTCTGTCTGTATCCATACTGGTCTTATACTACTTTTTAAAATAGATATGTTCAAGGATTTTTAATAGTTTTCTTATTAGTTTTCCAGTGGTTTTCTGCTATCATCAGACTTTAAATGGGAGTGCTTTCTCTAAGATATATCAAGTAACGGCTTCATTGTGCTGCAAATTGGGAAGGCCTGAGCTAGAATACTGAGTCACTTTTTGGTGTGGGCACTTGGAGATAATCCACAGGGAAGGAAGCAGAACTGTTAGAAGTCTAAGAAGTGAAAAACGTGACTTATACGGAAAGGCTGAGGTACTGGAGGTGTCCAGAGCACAGAAGGGGGCGTTACCATCATATGGGCCATACACAGAGCTATGAATTGTTGTAAGGAAAACATTCATGCAACTAGCTTTACCCAGCCCCAGCTCTCGTACCACGTGCTGTATTCATGCTATGGGCTGAGTAGAATCATATTCACATAACAATACAGGTGAAGTTCTGAATGCCCCTGTACTTCAAAACAGGTATCTAAGTCAGATGTTGGAGCTGGCCATTCTATATTTGCCCTTAGGGCCATGGAGAGTCTGCAGCTCTGTGCCCACAGTGGCCGCAAGTCACCACGGGGATTGCGCTGGGAGGAGAATGATCTGCCACCTTTTCCCATGCCCTTCCATGGAAGCTGTTCTGCAGGCTTCGGCCACGCTAGTGTGACTGATGTGTTTGCTTTGGGGATGTGAGCCCAGTTATCCCCAAAGTCCACCGTCAGTTATAGTTTCAGAAAGCTTTCCAGAGGAAAGGAAAAGGAAGAAGGGGAATAGTGAATGTCAGCAGCTGAAACCAGAAAATCCTAACAGAATTTTACAGGACAAAGAAAAAGCACTATCACGGATTTGGAATTTCATCCCTGACCATTTTCAAAGAGCAGCTCCAGACATTCAGTCATCAGAGCTTCCCAACAAGAACTATCAAATGAAAAAATAATCACAGCATTTCTCACCATGGAAAATACTAGATAATCCAAGTAGAGGGGTCATTGCTATAATATTTATTGAACACAAACATATAAACATATCATTAGTAAAACTAAGTTTTTAGCAACTTTTCAATTACCAGCAATTATAATTTAAAACTCTAAAAATAAAGCTGTTAAAAGTAATAGAACTTGAGAAATTTATAACAACCACAAGAAATCAAGGTGAATATGTTTAATTTACAGAAGACTGAACTACAGGGTACTTGTAGAATATGTAATTTTAAGACCCTAAGATGTTCATTTTACTTTTGTCTTAAAGTCTTTAGAAACTTGGTGTTTTCCTAAAATTATCAGAGGTTACTTATCTTTTCAGTCTTCATCTACAAAAGCCACTTGGAGATATTTGTCTCTGCTGAGAATTTATTGGATGTTTTCATTCTCCTTTCATACTTTCTGCCTGTCCAGAAGTTTGCTCTTTGCTTTTCTTCCAGCCTTTTAGATATCAATGAAGTTCCTGGCATGAATTTCCAAACTCTGAAACACAAAATACAGGATTCCAGCAACTGAAAAGGCTTGTGGAGTCTTTTCTCTGACTTCTGTGGGCTTTGGATCAGGCCCTAGGGCCTTATCTACCCTACTCAAATAATGAATAAACAATATCAACACAGGGCTACAGGACTGGGCTCTCTTAGTCAAGTACTTGCCAGAGTTGGAACTACTGTCAGTGGAACCCATTTGCTGAGGAGAAGCTATGCCAAATTATTTGCCACAATCAGGTTTTATCTATTGATGAGCATTCCTGAAAAAATACCTTCCTGTGACATGAAGAGAAACACCCACGGGGTATGTTAGTCAGAAGGCCTATCAAAACATGATAGTACATATATTCCACCATACAATTTATTCATGTGGTTTATAAACATACTAAGAATGTATTTCTCAGCTGGTGTTCCTCTTTAGGGATTCCTGTTTAATTTCTCACCCTGTTCTTATCCTTGTTGGACTGAAAGGGAATGGGATAGTGTCACGGCTTTCAATGACAAGTTATCTTGATGATTGCAGGAAAATATTGATAAAGCATGAAGGGAAATATAACCTCTGCTCAGCTTCTCCCTGTGTTGATGGTAACAGGGAGGACTGCATGGGGTAAGAATATTGCAGCAGAGACTTTCCAATTTGCACAGGAATTTAGAGGGATATAAATACAGACATGCACTTGGAACACGTCCGTCTCTGTTACACATTGAGTTAAATGCACTCCTGCTGCTACTCGTGCTGATAACACACTATCTATCACTCCTGCCTAAATATTTGCTCCTGAGCAAAGTCCTGTAGCACCTGCAGAAAGCCTTTTGTAGTGCACAGACCAGTAGACAAGTGTCAAAGCATGAAGGACCAACAGAGGATGAATGACATTATTCCTTTCAGGGAATGAGACCAGGATGCACACGGTCACCTTCACTGCTGCTGCAAAACTGCTCTCTGAAAACTTCCAAAAAATTCCAGATACACGCTATGAGTAGAGTTGAGTACTTCTGAGGATCTGTGGCTCCCTTTAAAGAGGAATGGAGCGAAAGTATCTACTTTTGACACTGAAATTTTGAGCTGAGTTTTGGACACTGCTTTTAAGATCATTTGCAACTTAAAGAAGTTGAAATAATAATAAAAAAAAAAAAATCAGTGAGAGGTGACAAGTGGACTGTTTCACTCTTTGCTTTCTCCCATTTTCCTTTCAGGAACCTCAAAATCTCCTTTCTTCTCTTCCTCTACTTCAATTTTCCATACCCAATCCCACTTCTCCTTTAATCTCACATCCTTTTATTGCCTTCCCTTGCTCTTGTCTTCCTTAAAAGTATTTGCAGCTGCTGAAATCAGTAAAAAGAAGTCTCAAATGAAATAGAATCCCCACGAGCTAAAATACATGACAGATTGTCACATACCACCAGTAATTTATTTTATTCAGGACTGAAAAGAAAATGACAGTAAATGAGTAAGTTTTCCAAAATTCAGTGCAATGTTTTACAGCATAAGGATATTTTAATTCTTCACAGAAGAAGTCCCAAAGCTTAAGCTGATCTGCAAAGATTTAAGTTGTTTTCTCCGACACAAAGATACTAACTTAGCCTTGGCGCAGGTAGGACATCAAGTCCATCAAGGTGCAACAGGCAAGAAGAGCTGACATCCATGACAACAAAATCACTTGATAAGATCAGCTTTTGGTTTTTAATATGTTGTTGGCTGTGCTAATGCATGGAAAAGAGCACGCCACAGGAGCATCTCTGTGGAGGGCAGCAGCAGAGCAGCTTGAGAGCCACTGCTCAATGACAAAAAAAGTCTTCACCCAGGTCTCGTCTCACTGAGCAAAAAGACATCCTCTACACAGGCCCTTCAGCAACTGACCTTGCATGTCTCAAGGAAACACTTGGCAGTGTATTTAAAAATCAGGATGTATCACACATTAAAATTACAGAATGGTCTTCTTCAGGACCATTCCTGAGCACAGGTCCTGCTGCCTTCTGCAGGGGCTGTGTATTTAGATTTGAGAGCAGAATTCAGAGCAGATTAATTCATGTATCCAAACCAAAACAGATAGATCAGACAGACAAGATTAGCTCTGCCAATCCTCCTGCTGTCGTGGAATTACCAACTCAGGAGCCTTCTAATTTGCCAGAAGTTCACACTGTGGCTCCACACTAATCCAGCTGACACTGCGGTTACATCCATCATGACATCTGTTCTAGGATTTCAGTTTATCCCAGGTTTAATAGCTATTCCCTCATATGGAAGTAAATGTGCATTATATATGCTTCAGTAATATTTTCTACAGTTTATTTTATCTTTTTGGAAAAAAAAAAACAAACAACAAAACAAAAAACAAAACAAAAACCCCAAACAAAACAAAACAAAACCACTTCTTACTAATAAGTTATTCAGAACTTAAATTATATCACAAGTTGATGAGTTTAAGTGCAATGAATCACTAGTACAGGATATTGTTTAATACAGAAAGACAGTGGAAATAAAACATGGATATTAGTATGCATGTGCATTATAACCAACAAAACTCTAACCACTTTCAAGGAATGAAAAATTGGCTGCCTTTCCAACACCACAGAAATTACCAATGCACAACCTCACCTGAAATTCAGGGAAGCTGACAAAGAGTTTAATTACAGATAGGCTGTTGCAAGAGTTCAATAATTAAAATCTACCAGGGTCAAACAACTATTTTCTATAAGGGAAAACAGTTTCTTGCTAAACTGTGAAACTGATAACAAAGAAGATAGAGGTGATTTCATTTAGCCCATGGTTTTGCGAATGCGTTTTCTTCCATGCAAGATTTATCATCACACTGCTGAAGTTTTTCAATTTTTTTTCTTTACTATATTCAATACCTACTCCAGCTCACAGTCTGAAATGAGAATGCACTTAATGCTGCTCTCTCTATACTTTTCCCACCTGAAATAGATTTTGAAGTCTAAAACTACTGAGTGGGGATGTGGACAGAGTCTATGTTTTCCAGCTCTTACCGTAGCAAAGTGCAGCTGCAATAGACACCAGTACGTTAAAGCTGGAGCGAAGCAGTTTACCCTGCCCGGGGGTTTTCTCCACCTCGCTCCTGGAGGTTGCTGACCTCATGTTGCAGATGGACAGATGCCACGCTCTGAATCGCTGCAGTTTAGATGACGATGTCCAAAGGCAACCTGAAATGGCCAACATACTTCAAAATACTGGCCGATAAACCATAGCAATTCAAGAGCTGCTTTTCATGATGCTGAATTGTCTTTGTCCACAGCAGGACAGGCAGCGGTCACTGGTTAGAGCTTTGGGCTGCCGGTTTCGTGAGTCACCATCCTATCTGTGAGGGCTGTCTAGTTTTGTCTTCTGAGATTAACAGCTTTGATATTTAGCCCTGCTCATTTCAGCGTTATGGGGAGCTATTACACAGATGGGTACTCTGTTCGGGCTGGAGCTTTTCACAGCTTTGAACTGCATGGTTCAGGCTAAAGGGAGGGTGCTACCAATGCCTGAGAGACATCTATCCAATTCTATCTGTCCAAATTTTCTGAAACACTAAATAATCACCACTTACCATCTGTAGATCTCAGCCTGATTTAGATCTAGTAGGAATTTTTAGTATATTTTGTTGGTGTGTTCTTGACCTCTGCCTTTGCCTATTGTCTGAGGTTTGCTTTATTTTTTGCTGAGTGAATAACTGCAAGCAAAACACATGGACAATTTCTTATCTTTTTTCTATTAGCAACATTCTCTAAGTGGCTTACATTTTTTTGCACTGTATTCATTCCAGAAAGGAACTATCTCTGTGTATTTTCACACACTGAAGTCCTTACCTGTGCTTGGAGCACCTAGAGGGTGTCAAAAAATTGAAAGAGGTTTATGATACAGATTTACCATATAATTTGGTATTTTTTAAACAACTCAAAAGATGAGCTGAATAAATTTAGCTCAGTCACATAAGCTTTAAAATTCACAGTGAACTGGTTAATTTGAACGCCTGTATATGTGCATGAGCAAAATCGTAAGGGTAAGATAGTGTGACTGTTCATACATTATGTGATTTCTGTCAGTGCTTAACCACCTAATATCTGCTTTGACTTACATGCCTGCCACAAGGCCCACTGCTTGGCCAGGATCATTTTGACAGCCTAGTAAATAAAGAGCCTCACTAGAAACCTGTGTGCAGGGAGAGTTATGTTTTTCTGAGAAATTTCAGTCTAATCTCATCCTCTCCATCTTCGTTCAGACTTTTTCTACTGATGCACCTAGTTAAGGGTCATTTTTTCCAGACAAGAAATGTCTAGTATATGTAGATCTTTCCCTTCTCTACTTCCATGCACCCTGTTTTGCACAGAGCAATTATCTGAACTTGTTCATCTCTTGTAGTGACTGAAAATTTGGATTCCTACAGTTCATCGTAAAAATATTTTATATATTCTGCTCATCTTTACAGGACAGCTTTGTATTCACTGCATCTTCTTGCATTCTTAATTATTATACAATGAATATAATTTCTTGCCTTTTTTAATGTTTTAAGCTTTTAGGATATGATGACTAACTTTCCTAGTTGCGTGTTTCTGTTTCATCAGAGCTCAAATCCATCTATTCCCTTTGACATTTTCAGATTTTCTGTTGCTTATGTAATATTGATATTCCTTTCTTTTTCTATTTTTACGTTTCCTCCTTGCATATACTGATCCATGATATCTTCAATAATTCACAGCTGCTTACTAAAAAAATCTTTTCATCCCTAATGCAGACACAAACACATGCCCAACTGGGGGAGCTGTGTACATAAAGCCCTTGAAGAAGCTTCTTTTTGCTAGCATTGCCTCTCTGTTTTCCCATCCTTACCATGATTTCTCTTTCTGTTTATCTCTTTTTTTTTAATGCAGCCTTCTTCTCCTTCAGAAGTTTTCTCCTCTCAAAATGTTTCTTGCCACTAATCTTCGGAGCTGGGAAATAACCATCCCTGCAGCAAGCCACAGTCCTCTATGGTCTCAAATTTCTTTGGTCACTAAAGAAAAGGTAAAGCTCCCCTTTAATCACAGTGCCCAGACCAAATATCCAAACACATGGACTGAGTGAGGGCTTTCCCTGAGGCCGCACAGGTGGGAGCAGGCAGGATTTGACCCTTGTCTCTGTAAATACTGAAGGATAAACTCGGCTGCAGTTGTCAGTATCATCAGGAGACTTCTCACTGGTGCAGGTGGAACTAATTGTAAAGCATCATCTTAGTGCGTGGGAGGCTGGAGGTAATTTTAGTGATGGTGAAAGGTGCCAGACTGATCAGACATGGAAGATATCGCTCCAGATTTTGCTTGTGCAGTGCTTTATACCTATGCTAAAAATGGTGTAAAACACCATTGCTGGTTTGACTGGGGAGTTTCGATTTAATAATCATTAGCACACTTGTTTTGCAGCACTAATGACTAGGCAAAGGTTTCTCTTCACCAGACAAGTACTGAATAGGCAGGAGTATTCACAGCATCATTTTGCTGGAGTCTGCCTATTCTGCTGTGGAGTCAGCACTTGTATGTATGCAAAATTATTCAATATATCTTTGGTACCGCAACTAAGCAAATTAACAAACTTTCTTATGCATCAAACCAGGGAAGCCATTAATTTGTTTTTGGAGAGCACTGCACAAACACACTCAGCTCTGAACTGTCCTCTGCTGTACTTCCTCAGAGACAAATACATACTTCTCAGTTTTTATGGACTCTGGAAATGCTTAGGAAAAAATGCATATTGTGTTATTTTACTAACCAGAGACATGACAGTTATTTAAACTGTCATTTAAACTAAGAAATTAATAAACCCCTTTTTATTTCTTAGCTTGCCCCACAATATTTTAACAATTGTAGTGAAATCATAAAACAAATACATGAAATGCAGTATATTTTTATTTTATTGAACTCTGTGGACTTTATTTAAGGGCAGAAGCAGAATATATTGTTGTTTTGCTCTGTAGCTTCCACTGGTCAAGCAACAACACCCAGCCATTGGCTCTAACTGGGACTGTCAGTCAAAGCTTTCCTTACGCGAAATATATGACATTTCAGAGGTACTGGTTTCATCAGTCATAACAGACAACATTGGTGGTCATTTTCAATAAAGGTATGCCTAGGGCAAAGCCTTTAGTCCAACACCCTTGACTTACAAGAGAGCTTGAACAGTAATGCAACATTTCCAGCTGAGATTTAGTGTCTACAGTGGAACGGTATGGATCCGTCACGAACCTGATGTGCCTTCACACTGCAGGAAAATTTGGCTCACTGACACCAAGTTCACGGGCTCAGGCTCATATTCATATTTGAATATCTGCTCTGAGGATTACATTGCTACTACCAAGGAGCAACTAACACATCCAGGCAGTCCTGCCCTCCCTGGGGGCAGATGTTCCTCTGGACTCCAGCACTTTGTTCCCAGACCTGCCTAATCCCATCCACGCTTCCAACTTCCACCAGCACAGACTTTCTCAACAGTCATTTTATAGAAGCTTTTCTCTGTTTTATTCACACCTGATGATGAAAGATACCTGGTAAAGCACAGCTCTCCTTGAGAAAATACCACAGAACGCCTCCCTGCCCAAAATCCCTATTTATTATCTTAAGTATCTCCTTTTTCTCCTGCAATCCAGAGAACAACAGTGATCCCTGAGGCTGATAGGACCAGTTTTCTTCTTCCTCTTAATGTATGTCTCTCTGGCCAAAACTCTTCTGCCAGAAGCAACATGGACACAGATTTTGGACTCATTTTGTCTCCCCTACCTGACTGCTCCCACCTCTTCCCAGCACTGCAATGATTTCCTATCCGACCATGTTAACATTTGTAATCAAGGGGGCTGAATATGAAGAGGCGCTGCAACTCCACTTTGCGATCAGCAGCTTCTATTATGTATGCCACCACCCAAAAGAGAGACCAGTGTAAAAGGATTAATTTCCTTAGTATTATTATAGGATGTCTGATGTGTCTAACAGAGGGATGGGAAGTTCATGAAGCTGAAAGAACAAGCTATAGAAGAACATTAAAATTTATGGCCCTGAGAAAAAGCCTCAGAAATAGACTTGAGTGAGCCTGAAATAGGATTTAGATCTGAGAAACTGCTCCTAAGATCTGCCCTATACTAATGGAAAACAAGGCTTTGATTATAAATAAACAGGACTGTGCCACAGACACACCTGATTTCATCACCAGTTTCTCATCAGACCGTGGAATAACCCACAGCGCTGAACTTGACTGTTCATGTCAACCAGAAGAGTCCAGCAAGTTTAAAATATAGATAACTGTGCAAATAGTAAATATCCTAAGCACTAACCTGAATCCAGGCAGCTTTCAGGTTAGTTTGAAAGATGAGTAACTACTTCAGTCAGCTTGTTTTTGGATCCAAGCAGAGCTGGCAGAAGAGAAAAAAAACCTCAGCTCTGGAAGCCAAGGGCAAAGAAACAATGCGGGAAACAAAATGAAAGTTACCTTGTGAATGGCAAGTTTCAGCTTGCTTCTAACTGCAGTAATGAGAAAGCAAAGTGATTCACTCTGGCAAAGTTTTCCAGCTTGAGGAGCTTGAAATAATATGACCGCCCACCACAACCGCTGCCTGTGAATGAGCTCAGAGGAGAGGCCAGGGGCAGCCCGAGAGTATCAAGGAGATACAGAGAAGGTGGAAATGGAAAGTTCATTTTCAGCAAAGTAGAAATAAATGGTGGCCTGCTGGGGAGGAGACAGGTAGTAGCAATGGTGTTGCAGTCTCGTAAAAATAAAATTAGAGTGATGGTGATTTGTTCTACGAAAGAAAAAACATTCTGCTCTTTCACAGCAGCTGGGAGATGGACATTCGTGCATGCCACGTAGCACTGTGCCTTGCAGGAATTTCCAGGTCACCATATAAAGTCTTCATTTTGTGAATTGTTGAGAGAAGGTATATTTTAGAGCTGGTAAGAAGGTTCAAGTGACTTACCTGTGGCAGGCTAGTCACAGAGTGGAAAAAAAAGTAAAATAAACCCAAACCTAATATTGATTTATTGCCTACATGTGGTTAATATTTATCTAGATGTTCAAACTGGGTATCAGATTGCAGCTTATAAAAAGGTGGCCAATCAGCAAGATTTTTCAACTAAACAACAATTTTCAAGTACAGACATGCTGATACAACTTAAAAGGAAAGCTACAAAGTAGCAGGTCTCATTATTGTCACTTAAAACCTCCAAGACAGTTAATTATGTGTATGTACTTTCAACTTTGTCAGAATACATGTAATAGGCAATAAATTTAAGTTTTTCAACCTATATTTAGGTGGGCACAGTAACCATTTTTTATTATTCCCAAATTGCTTATCACAAAAATTGTACTTTGGCCCCAGGCATTTTTCTCATTTCTTTCTATTCTGTAATTCAATGACCACAAAATTACATGAGTTTAACTACAGAAAGATTAATTTTAGGCTGTAACTGTTTAATCTTGCTTGGGCGTTTCTCTTTGTGGACCATCTGTGTTTGATAGCATGATACCCAGTTTATTTACCTTTCTTAAGAGTAACTTACGTTTAGTGGTTTCAATCCTTTTCAGTATGTAGACCCCTAAAAAAGTATCAATGGATCTTTTGACCATTCCATAAAAATTTGAAGCCTACTGACAATAAAAGGCTCTTTTTTACTTGCTCTTTCTTAGTGGCAACAGCTCAGAGATCCACGGACCACAAACTTAAAGCTACTGAAGCCTCTGTAACTTGCACAGACTTACTCCACCTGTTCTGCAAATGAGCGTGACTTTAACCTTTCTTGTACTAATGAACACCACTAAAGCTGTGGGCAATGTATGAACTGCATATATGTATACTGCATGGGACATGTGAAATGCAATGGCTATGTGAAATATGAGCTAATAAAACAGTATATAGACTCTTATATAATGGAGACATAAAGAAATGCCAAGGTCTACGACTGTATACAAAACTCAGATTTCTATCTCCTTCCTTCCAGTACATCTATGGGAAGAACTGGCCATGTTTGGGCTTAAATGTTCATCGAGAACCATTTTACAGCTTAGGTGTACGAAACTTGACTGCAGCATGGTACGACAACCTTATGGAAGTGAGTCCTCCTCCTTCTGTAGCCTGCCTAAGCCTCCAGCCCTGAGCAAGGATTTTCCCCAAGGGTTGTTCATGCCCAAGGAAGAGGGAGCTCAGAACACGCTGCACCCACAGATACTGGGTGAGCATCCTCATTTCAAAAAAAAAAAGGGGTTGAAAAAACTCGTATTTTGAAAGTTCCTAGTCACTAGCATGGAAGATTTTCTTCTCTGATGACATTCCTCTCTGATTTGTTTTTGTAAGTTCAGGCAGTTCTCTGCTGGTACAGCTGCTGCCAGAGTCCTGCCAGAGGAGCCATAATTTCTTAATAGCCTCCACCAATGAGCTGTCGTGTTAACAAAACAGAAGATGAGAAAATGTAGTTGTTGAGCAGGCAGATGTAACCCGGGGCTAAGGAGGCAGCCACTCGTAGCACCTTCTCTAACGTGGCCCCAGAGGAAACCGGGAACTGGCGTGCCCAGGAGCAGGTGGGATGTGACCCTCCCTTCTGAAACCACCGAGTTTCTGTCCACCTACTTAGACATCTAAAGACTCGACCAAGCTTCAGCTGTGCATCAAGGCCAATCAAGGTAGAAAAACAAATGCAGAGGATTTCATGTCTCCACTTCTGAAGAGGGGGCCCAACAGTAAGACATTGACAAGCCAAGCCATCAGCTATTCAAGAGCAAGATCAAGAGCAGTGACATTTCCACATTTTCAGAGCTTTCAACAAACATAGCTAATTAAGTCTTGCATCATCACTGCAGTTAAACACAAGCAAGTATTCATCTCCCCTTCTGACAGAGGAGGAAGCTGAAGTCTGGGGGGTATTTAGGGCCATGGAGTGAGTCACTGGCAGAGCAAGAGATGTATTTTAAGAGCCGTAAGCTCCAACATCACTGCCTTTTCATTTAAGTTATTAGACTGAAAAATGTCTCCTTCTCAGCGTAAATTAAAGTGAAGATAGAGAATATTCTTCCATTATCAGTAGGAACAGGATAACCTTTTTCACAACGTGGAACACCTATCAGCTATCTATCAGACACCAACTATCAAAGTATTGTGGCTAATTTGCAGTACACCGAATATCTCTAATTTGGGGGGACTATTGAGGTAGGAAAAATGAGAAGAGTTGATAGGGGTCCCTGGGTCTTGTGGGCATGGCTGGCACACAAGACAGGGAAGGTTCATAAATTGTCCTGCTTTCTTCCCAGTTCGGCTGCCTCTTGCTCTGCAGATATTAGTGCCTATGGGCTCCAATCAAGATTAGCAGCCCTGCTGCACCGAGAGCCTTCCAAACTCTGGGGAAATAGCTTTTACCCCAGTAAGTGTTACAAGAAGACACAACAGGTGGATTTAAAAAAAAACACCTGTAGAAGGAAGTTTTCAGTGAAATTAGCCTCTCTCAAGGTCTGTTTTTTAAACTTCAAAAATTAACTCACTTCCAAATATAATAGCCACACAGTCTTTCATTCAAGTTTATCAAATTTATGTCAGAATAATCTCATATACATATAATTATCTATGGACAAAGAAGTGGGCGTGTGCATGGGCGTCTGAAGGCAATGACTTCTTAAAATGAGTGTTGCCTAAACTAACCTGCCTCAACTTGTAACAATGCTTTTTCAAAAGTATAACAGTGGGCCTGTTTGCTGGGTGTAGCAAAACTGGAGAGTGCAAGTCAGAGATTGGAACGGTGGCATCAGTATCATTTTTATATCACTCTAATTTCAAGGTTATTTTCTGAATCACTTTTTTCCTTTGTGCTCTAGGTGTCTCATAGTGCTATAAATCCAAAAGGTGCTTGGGAGCAGCATCCTGGGAGGGCATCTCCCCTGAGCGGTTCTGGGTAGCTCTGATCCCTCTCCCCAACTTGGTCAGGAGCAGCAGGTAGCAAAGGATCATCAGTACCTGAGAGCCAAATTCCTATGGAACATCCTTCCCAGAGATGAGCTTTCCAGAACCAAATAAATCAGCTTTGTGGAAAAATGTCAGCTATATTATGTTAGAGGCAATGGTTTAATGTATGCACTGAGTGATATCACCTCAGATAAATTCTGCTCTCCATTCTTTTTTGCCTGGGGAAACAAACAGTACACAGGAAATTCTGAAAAGTGGTCATCACACTTATTAGCAAGACATAAGTTAACATTTTTGTTTTAATAAGTAATACAAATTTATGAAACTACCATAAATAAATATTACAGATAAATGTAAATACTGACAGTTATTCATGTTTCCATATTTAGAACTCATATCTAAACTGACCATCTTGCTCATCAGCTGAATTTCATCAATGGCTATGATCTGGTATGTTTTCTTCACTGAAAATGTGCAAATGTTGCTAGTTCTAGGCTGGCTAATTCAAAACTAACTTGGGGTGCAGTTCTGTTCCCAACAGCACCATCTCAAAATCTGTATTGCAATTAGAATACTTGTTTGCCAAGTGAATACCAGGAACCTGCAAGCAGAGGGATACAAGATAACACATAGTGCCAGCTAGATTCAAATGCAATAAGCAATAAAATAATCTTTCATGGTCAAAAAGCACCTTTCACTACCCAGTTTTATTTGCTATTGTGTTGTACCCACCCTTTCTTTAATGTTTAAATAGCACTTCTATGCTGGATGCTCATTATCCTCCAATCCACACATTTTGCTCATTCCTCGTTTTTTAACTCATAAGCAATTTGGAGATATACTGCTGTAACATGCAAGCCTAAACCAATACATATGTATAAGAACATAAAATCAGCCATACTGTGTCAAGAACCAATATCCATCTAGCTCACTACTGTAACTCCAGAACTAGTAGCAGATGTTTTTGGGAAGGACTACAGAAGAGAAAGTATTTTTAGTGTGAATCTCCACATGGTATTTCTCCCCAGCTTCCAGCACTACATTAAATATTTATCTGACTGGTGTGGTATTTCGTATTTCCATGTTTCCAGATCTCCCAGGGCTAGAGTATAAAAAGGATCTTCTAGTAAAGAGTAAAACATTCAGGCTGCTCTGAGTTAGCCCATCCACTGTCATTCTCATCCCCAAATTACATGTTGTTCAACTAATTTTCTTTTGTCCATCAAACCAATCTGATTAAGAGTCTGGATTAGTGTTCATAAAACACTGGGAATACCATAGAAAAAAGACCCTCAGGGCACAGTCACAGCTACTGTATTATTTATACATGCAAACCTCACAGCTAACACTGCAGATAGACATCTCATACCAAGTATCAGCCCAGTGACCTTCTGCTCCAGGGCTCAGGAGTTGAAATCTTTGGCTGTTTTTTTATTCAATCCTTTGACTGAGTTCGTGTTTATGTTTCAGAGGGCTAAAGTTTAGCATGTGGAGATAAGGCTGTCTCTCATTCAAAAAATACTGTCAATCTCACCGAGGGAAACAAATGCAGGAATTGGCCATTTAGAACCATGTGTTTGCTGGCAACGGCACATTTCTAGGAATGTACTGGCTTACTACAGATCAGTCATTAAAAGACCTACCATAAAATGGGACTTTCCAAGAACCACGGTTTTCTTTGTAGGAACAATGTTGTCAGCTTACACCCAGCAGCAAGGCGCGAGCACACGAAGCGGTGACAGGCTCAGGGCCACCAGATGCTGTGACAAATGCTTAGCATTATCAGAACAGCTGCCCTGAAGCCAGACTCGGCTCCTGGGACAAGGGGGACACTCTGCACCTCCTCCTTTGCCCCCATGGCTGCAGCTGGCACCCGGCTGCTGACCTCCTCTTCCTCCCTCCAGCCATTATTTCTCCATGGAGCCTGAGCCTCTCTGGCTCTAGCTGCTGCCGTTGCTTCCCCTAATTTTACCTGAAACCTTTTGTGGTGGGCAGTGCAGCTGTGTGCTGTTGTCTGCCCCCTCAAGGCCATTCTTACGCTTCATGTCACCTCCACTGGAGACGTTTGCCCCAGGACCCTGCGATGCTCCTGCAGGGGAAGGTTAAGGGACGTCTCTGGCTCCTTGCAGGGCTGAGGAAGCTGGGACATAGTCCTGGTGGGGCTGGAACCTTGCTGGAGCTGATCCTGGCCCCTGCCCATCCGCTTTCCTGAGCCATTCCAGAAGAGTATGACTCTAGAATGAAGCAGAAGGGCTTAAAAACTAGTGAAATAAATAAATTTCAAGGACCAGAGCTTCTGCTAAGTCTCCTTGTCAAATTTATTGTCATGTAACATTTTTGTTTGTATTTTTATCATGATATTTCTTCCTGTTACTCTGTGAAAAAGTCTGACATCAATGAGGTCTTTAAAGAGATTTACTACAGACTTTACCTTTCAGTATCATCTGGCTGTTTTGGAATGTAAAATACAAATTTTGTTGTGACTGGATATGATTGTGAGGAACTGCCTGTCTTTTCCATGAAAAAAAGATATTGAAATTATCTCACTAGCTAGAGAAATGAAAGCATGAAATGAAGCAGCTTCTGTCTCCTGAGGTGACTGTCTAAACTTTTATGTTACACACACATTATATAGCCTCTGATAGACACTTGCCAAAAATAAATTACTTGCTGTACATAGAAGTTTTAAAACCAGCCTGAAAATACACCTCTTTTGAATCTAATGGGCAAATTCTACCTCTGTGAGTATTTGTTTCTAAAGGAGGATGCCATGCCTACACCTTGCTTGTTACAGAGGGTCGCATGATTTCTTTAGCCGGCTGAGTTTTCTTTCGTACTGTTTCTCATGTATCATTGGCTTCTCTACTGCCCATTTTCCATGTCAGCAAGCAAACCTTCTTAAAAAGGGTTTCACCTTTGCAAGTTTATAATATCAAGAAAATATATCCGTCACACTTTTAATATCCCCTCTCACTGTGAGCCCTTCTAAAAGATTATTTTCCCTCCCTCTGTTTTATACAGTAAGACTTAATTTCTCCTGTCATTATTATTTGTCAACCTTACAGCAGTGTTTGCTGTAAATTGTACTCTGATGAAATTCTAAGATGAACGGTGCAAGAAACACAAAAATATTCCTTCACCCCTAGTTTTTCTGTGCTCCTCCTTTTATTATTACTTTTCTTATCTTTGTACAGTTGTGTGTTTTGCCTCCCGTTTTTGCAATGCAGCCGTGCACTTCCAAAATGGACCAAAACACCATTCATCCACACAACAGAAGGCTTCTGCTGGCACATGATCAAATGCATGGCAAGGTCCTTAAGGGTAAAGAGAGAGACAGTATTTTCCTCTTTTTCCAGTGGAAGACTCCCTTGAATTGAGCAAGATTATGTCTTTATGATATTCCCATGTACTTACAACAAGTAGCAATGGCTGACACTGGAAGGAGTCTGGAGTGGACTAACAAATCACTTCTCATTTAAAATCAACAAAAATAGCTTTGGCTGATGCTGTGTCAGCTGAGATAACCAAGGCTTGGACAGAGAACCCAACACTGAGGAGAATTTTCCAAAGCTGCTTTTTGCCATCCAGTTCCCCTCTGCCCAGAGCTGACTCTCCAACACTAAGCACTGCCGGAGGCTGCATGGCAGGGGGAGGTATCGCCTGAGGGACACAACTAAGGATGCTTGGGGTTGCGTGTATTCTCGGCTGCATCCTTTCTGTTAAACACAGAGTACCTGATGATCACTGACCAAACAATTTATCAGGAAGTCCTTAAAAATATCCCAAATTTTGTTAATACTATGAAGGTTTAAAGAAACCCAACTGAAGGAGAGCATGGGCAGTACAGCAGTCTTCATTCAGGATAAAAAAACAAAAGAAGCTGCTAAGCTCATTTTAGGCACAAACTAGTTAAAATGAGAAAAACTGCTACCTCAGGCAGGTGCTGCGCTCGTTGGAAATTTAATAATATGAGGTGGTGAGGAAGGCTATAGGAGGGAAATGAAGGTTATGGCTTTGTGGATATGTTCTGGAAAAAATAAAAAAGCAGCAGAAAAGCCAGAATGAAACAAGATAAATGCTCTTAACTTAGCACAGAAAGAAGGCAACAAAAGCCCATATTGACCAGAGGGCTGGGAGGAGGAGTACTGAGGCTGTGAAAAGGCACCACCTCCTGTTGTTGCATTCCTAGTATCTGTCAGAGAACATAATTTTAGATATTATTTCCATAAATAAAAAAATAGTATCTCAAATAGATGTATCTTGTATGACTTTCATTTCTAATAAAAGGAAAACCTAAAAAACTGAATGTTGACTGTGCATTGAATGGGCTGCTAAATCAATTAGGCAGACCTCCCCCTCCCCCACTGGGAAATAAAAAACAGGATTTCATACAGCACTAAAGCCATCACCAATAAATACAATCTGGAACAAAATTCTTGATTAATTCCTGTAAGTTTGGACAGGTATGCAGCCAGACTGCAAGCACAGCAACGTTAGTGTAAATCCGGACAACTCCACTAGAGCTGACAGTTTTCTCAACTTCACATATATAACGACTTGGTTAATAACTGTTGAGTTTGGTGTTTTGTTTGGGTTTTTTTTTTCCCCATAAAGCAGCAATGCAGAGAAATTAATCCCATGGGCCCTTCTTTCAGATGAGAAACCTTTAAGTAAAAGCCACCTTTCAAAAAACTTGCATTAGTCTCAGAGTGCTGCGTTATTCTTCTTCCATGCTCAGGTACTGCAGCTGCCTGACCTTGTCTCCTGTACATCTGGTGAAATCTCCTCCCCATCCACCCTACCCCTTTACACATCACCACCATATGACATATTTAAATTTATCATGTAAAAAAACAGTAGCACAGACAAATATTTCTGCTTCTAAGATTTCTTTCTTTCACTTAGGTAAATTGAGCAATAACATGTAACGTCATGGTTTAAGCTTTTAGTTCTTTCCATTAACTTGAACTCATTTCAACTCCCATCCGAAGTGTCTATATTTCCTTGTCTAATATCTCTTTTTTCTGATGTGTATTTACCATGGAGAAGCATTAAGTCATTTCTACGCTGTCTTGGGACAGACCATTGATTGAGTATATATACTACATTAGATATAACTGGTAGCTATATAGTGATAAATTTGTAAACAGCACATCCAATAACTTCATGGGTAGGGAGTGAATTTTGTCTTTCCTAATTACTTGTGAATGAATCTGCCTGAAAATTGCCAAAAGACACTAAAATATGTAATTAGGAATTATACGGTTTACGTACATCGCTTTATGTTTCCAACCCCCCCCCAAGTTTATTCACCAGTGCTTGCAGATTAGGATGAAAGTGCTACACTGAGGAGGTATGGACTACCCACCAGTAAAAGTCACAGGAGTCTGCTCCCAGGACATGGTTACTGTCATCAAATCAATCACAGATACAATAAACAAATTTTGTTTGTTTGGTCGTTTTTTGGTTTTTTTTTGTTTTGGGTTTGTTGTTTTTTTTTTTTTTTTTACATATCCATGTAACTTCACAGTTTTGTAATGAGCTGCACAGCTCTCAGGAAATTCTTGCTCTGAGAGACTTGCTCTGAAGGACAATATCTTCTTGCGCTTGGCTGCTTACTACAGTTTATAAAAAAGTTTGAGTAAATATGTCCAGAGACCACATTTTCTTGAAATAAAGTAAATGTCAAGTAATTGTGTTGCATAATCACTCCCATGCTTTGCCTTCACTGCAAAGAACTCATGCTTTCCTATCAAGATATCAATCCTGTTACAAAATACTAATGCAGATCCAAGGTAATCAGTTCCAGGGGACTCCATCTACACTAAGTGTCCCTTTTAGGTTCTACCCTGAGATAGACTTCTCAATATGAAGACACACCTTCTCTGAAATACATAGCTGAAGGGAGGGCAGAGGCAGCTCGGGTGCTCGGTGCTACTGATAAGCCAGCCTCACATCACCATTACATGCAAGAATACTCAGTACTGATCCCTATGTATCTCAGCATAATCCTTTTTATTAATCCTGGAGAACAACACACTATTTGGTTAAAATAAACATACAAAAACTATAGCAACTTGACATTAGGATAATTTTCTATGAGTTGATAGGTGGATACAAATATTTTCTTAAGGGAAGTGTTGCAGACACGTATGGACTGTATGAAACAAATCTTCTGCATGAAACTTGCTTTTCACTGCCACTCCCTCACCAATAAATTTTACAGGGATCTAGGCAAGCACCAGCTGCTCCTTTCATCTGTGTTACAAATATGATCTCCAGTGGTGAATAAACACCATCGTCTTCTTGCATTCCAGAAAAAGACCCTATAAAACGATGCTGGTGAACATGCCAACAGCAGAAAAATTGCTTGCAAGGCCTTGCCAGTCCGAGTTCAACTGCCGCCTGCTGTTTTGACAGGCTGGCTGCTACTCGGAGAGCAGCACAAGACCTCCCTCAAAGTTTAAAAAAAACAATAAAACACTTTGAAATGTGTAGATCTATGTGAGATGCTAAAGCAAACTTGCTGATTGGTTTGTTACATGATACTTGTGTCTTGATTGTTAAATGGCTTGTTGTTCTGGCTTGCCGTTAAAATAAATGGTTTCTCGTTTTGGCTTGCCGTTAAAATAAAAAAGTAGACATTTGTTGATCTATCAAAATAGCTTTCCTTCCTTTAGTGACTGTGATCCCATAAGTTGTGTCAAAAAGACCTGGTGGAGCAAGGACAGTTACACTGCATGTCCATGTTGAGACAGGCGCTGCCACTGCCTCCTCCGGACTCCCCAGTCTCTGCTCGCTGGCTCCAGCCATCACTGTACAGTGAATTTAGTCAACATGGACAGGTGAAGTACAGCATGACAGTTCACCAAGATGGATGAACAGATCAGTTAATTTCGTGTTTCTGTCCTGGAAGACTTTGCCCAGCCTAAAATACCCCTTTCCATTGGCAGGGAGTCCATCTCAACTTTCTGTAAGATTTGACTAGGTGAGCTCTATGTGTCCACATCTTTAGTAATCAACAACTCAGAGAAAAGAAAATGTCAATAATGTAGTACAATATGGAAGTACTGATTTTAAATATATGTATATTATTAAATACAGGATTTTTAAAAGTGTCCAAATCACTAGTCAACTCTTGGAAAACTTAATCCATAAATATTTTTAAGCATTAACATCTTGTGCTACTATTAATGAAACTATTAACTGTCAACGTTATTGATGTTAACATCTCATTACTGCAGCACTAAGACACAATTCTGAATCTTAAGATAGAGTGTGTCTGAATTCTTCTTTGCATTTTATTTTGTTTAACAGTTAAAACAGATTCACTTTTTAATATGATCCACTCTTATAAAGCCAGTTTTACTATCTGACTTCAGCAGCAGAAATAGCAGTAGTGTCCAAGCTGCAAGTTTAAACTTAAACAAAACCATTTTTGCTGAAGTTTCACAAGCAAATGTCAAGAAAACATTCTTCCTGTGCAGTCACTGAAATTAATACCCAATATAAACCCATCAGCATTATTAGCAAAATAGATAGAAGGAAATACAGAATATCATGGCTAATTTACAAGAATCAAACCAGAAAAACATCATCACAACCAACAATGCAGAATCAGACTTTCACCTTCTCAAGCCTGTAATTCATTATCTTGTATGTACTTAATATTCCCTCCTTCTCACTTGCTATTTTCTGGAAGTTAAAAACTAGAGAGTTTCATTGCTACTCTTGTTACATGCTTTAAAAAGGCATAAGGATTGAATCTAGTTGGGTAGTTTGCTTTAAGATGTTTTTCATAACAGTACACATCTTTCTTACTGCTATACAATGGTTTAACCATTTACTTGAGCTGCTACATGGCTTCTTTTGTGATGCAAGACTATTTTTACTAGCAATATGCATCCTGTATTAATACATTTTACCTAATGACATTTTAAAACTCCTTTGAAAGGACACATGCCACATATTTAATGCAGTGACTTTCTGTGCACTATCATTACTATTACAAATTTCTTCTCTTTGTCCTGGTCTTGCTCAGGATGAGATGAGTGGGTCTTGCTCTGTGGAAGGGATCCTCACCCTGAGGCACTCACAGTGCAGAGATGCAGCAGGACGGGGTAGGACAGGTCAGCCAGGGTTCGGCTGTAATTTTTACCAGAGCTCTGAATGCGGACAGAGTTAGAGCTTTGTAAATAAGTGCTGGAAGACAGCATTTTAGAAAAACAAAAGCGCCTCCATAAAAGTGAGAAAATCGTGGGGGCAGAAAATTTTGTAGATAGGGTGAGAGCAGGGGATGACATAAAGCTCAGGAGACGATAAGGAGGAATTAGTCAGAGCTCCCACCATTACACACAATAGCTTAAAACCCCTATAACAACTTTCCACAGTGAACAAAGTTTTTTCATTCTAATCCTTCAGGCTCCTAGTCAGATGTGGTGACAGCTGCTCATGCTATGATGCAGGGTCAAAAGAATTTTAAATATGACTTTTTTTAACTCTGAAAAAAGCCTCCATTCTTGAAGTAGCTTTCCTCCCTGGCCACCTTAAATGATTGGTTGCTGCACAGTTTGCACAGCTGTGAAAGTCTCAATTTTAGACACTTTTTAGATAGCTCCTGACTCCAAGTGGGTAGAAATGGAGGAAGCAATGAAATTTGAAGAAAACAAATGAAGATAAACTTTACTTTCTACTTTTAATGTACTGTTATACTGGTACTTTGGCTTAAATATCACTGAAGTTGATAGGTATAAATGCTACCTTCATGCCAGAGCATCAAAAATGTAAGAAATAATTAGGCTTATTCTCTAGCAATCACCACATACAATAAAAAACCTCCCATTAACAAAATATTCTTTGTCACATACTGCTTCAAACTGACAGCCACATGGAAAAGAATTACAGCCTATTAGGGAAGAAAGTAGTCCCTGACAAATCTTTCTCCAGAAGTCATTCTCATAGCTTTCAAGCAAACCCTCAGTCTTTCAAACTTTCAAAAAAGCAGAGCACTGAATAAGGACAGATCTAGCCAGAATCAGAAATGCAAAAGCTACCAACCTTCCCCCAGAAGGTCTACAAGAAATGTTCATAATTCCTCAACCATGAAAGTTTACATCTAGACATCCAGTACGTGATGCACATCATGCAGTGTACCAGAGGTCCTTGTAGAGTATATGTGGGAGAAATCTACCAACCACTATGCACTAGAATGAACTCACAAGAATTATAAACAGAAAAGCACAGTTATCATTTAACATTGCAAAACACTAATTCCCTCTTACATCTCAGTCCCAATCTTCAGGGAAGATTTACAAAATATTTAGGTTTAAGTATTATTATTATTACACTATTTAGCATTAAATAGTACAGAAGAATCAGAGACACTGGTTTTATGCTCATTACAATTCTCTCAACATTTCATCTCCTGCTGACTTGTCCCTGTTCTGCAGATGCTTTCTCTCTGTCTCAATCTGTCACCTCTGCTGCTACCGACAGCTCTCTGGTAATATAACTTCTCTCATAAATGGGCTAATTAATTAACATAATTACAGACTACTTTTTTCCTTTGTTTAGTTACTTCAAAATGACCTGCAGAATTTCACTTGTTTTACAGTACAGTTCCATTCTGAGGGAATAGACAATTCAGGGATGAGGTGACGAATGAGTAGCTCTGGAAGGGTGAAACAGTCCTGGTCTTGCTTTGTTGCTGGGACAAATATATCAGCAGCCTGGGAATAATGATTTCCAGTGATACCTGCACCAGACTTACTGAAACGCTTGCATACCGGGAAGCTTGACCACTTTGTACATCAGTTAGTCCAGTAACACACATTACCTGTTCTTACAAACCTTCCTTCTTCCACTAGCTTAACTATCAGAGCTACAACACAAATGCTATAAAAAAGTGAAAGAACAAAGAAGCCACTGCGCAGGCACCAGAAAATAAATAGCAGGCTCCATCAGTGGAGGGTGTCAGGGAGAAGGGAACAGGAACCCCCAGCTGAGCAGCTGCCTACTGATACTCTACTCCTACCTTGTTCAGGGGAATAAGCTGACATACGTTTTCAAATATTTGACCCCCCATACACTCAATTACGTAGCAAAACTCATACAAAAGACCCCAACTGTTAGATAGTGTATACTATATTACACTGAGAAATACAAAAGATGGCCATTAAACTTATCCAACCTATTAAGATGACCCAGTCTCTTCCCAAAAGCAGACAGCCTTGGAGATGAGCTCTACCAATGGAAGCTTTTGTACTAGATCTTCTGCCCATATTTCTGCTGCTGTGCCATTCATGAAGGTCAGATCAAATCTGAATTTATCTGAATGCTGCCCATCTTCTCTTCTGTACCTGTAGTGCTCCTTTTCAAACTCTGGTCATCTTAAGTTTCCTGACAACCACCTATGCTTTGACCTGTGATATACACTGAAAAAATATATTTTATATAACAAGCAATAGAAAAAGATGTTTATTTGACAACCACTACCTATCTTGAAAGGGAAGGCTAAAGATACTCTCTAGAGCACTGCCAGCAAAGGCCACACTGTGAGCAGGGTGACAGCTGGAATTCCTGTAGCAGTTCTATTTTGAAAATGTGTCTGACAGGAATGTTGCTGCCAGCACAGACTGCTGCTGCCTAGGTTAGACACAAAAACCAGGAAAATGCAAAATAACATTTCAGAAAGACAGAACTTCAAAACTCCTTTATTTTTATGATTTTTGGTCTCAAAGCATTGAAAACAGATGTTATTTTATTTAGAATTGTAGTAGAATGGTTTGGGTCGGAAAGGACCATAAAGACCATCTAGTCCCACCCCCCCTGCCATGGGCAGGGACACCTTCCACTAGACCAGGTTGCTCAAAGCCCCGTTCAACCTGGCCTCGAACACTGCCAGGCAGCCACAGCTTCTCTGGGAATCTGTTCCAGTGTCTCACCCCCCTCACAGTGAAGAATCTCTTCTCATACCAATCTAAATCTACACTCTTTCAGCTTGAACTCATTCCCCCTTGTCCTATCACTACATGCCCTTGTAAAAAGTCTCTCCCCATCTTTCCTGCAGCCCCTTTTAAGTATTGGAAGCCACTATAAGGTCTCCCCGGAGCCTTCTCTTCTTCCAGCTGAACAACCCCAACTCTCAGCCTGTCTTCATAGGAGAGGTGTTCCAGCCCCCTGACCATCTTTGTGGCCCTCCTCTGGTCTTGCTCCAATAGGTCCATGTCCTTATTATTTGACTGACTTCACTTACATTTGTTGTTATGAAATACCTCTGTTAGGGTACAACCATCAGAATCAGGTCCCTACTGTGTAATGGGCCCTACAAATATATGCAACACACAGTCCCTGTTGCACAAAGTCGACTCTTTAAGATAAAAGAGGTTTGAGGAGACTGACTATTTAAATCAAATAAGCATTACTCTCTTTCCTCATATAAATCATAATAGTAGCATCTTTCATTTGTCCTACATGATTGTTACTCATTGTTTCCATACAAAAATGCATATTTTGGGGAGAGGGTTCTCATATTGCTGATGAACTGGGGGAGGAATCTTTGCATATAGAGGCAAATATGAAACAAATGTGTGTGTGTAAATATAATGTATATAATTAATAATAAATAAATAATAAACCCATAATAAATGTGTGTACACATACACACATCTAAATTTTAAAAAAAGGCAAGTGGGTGGAAAATGAAAGTATCACTGGTAAAGTGAAGGTTATGAGTTAAGACAGGAGAAGATAACGGAGAGAGGCAGAACTCTGAAGTGTGTTCAAGGTGAAGACAAGAAGCTTAAACTTTGTATGCTGAAATGAGACACGTGCATCAGGAAGGAATGTGCCTGAAGTGACAGGCAAGGAAACACGGCTGCAGTAACTACTCACTGTGAGGACTGCACAAGGGCTCCATTAAGTCAATGGAGGCTTGAAGGGAAAGTTCAGTGGAAGAGTTCTAGCTGGGCTCATAATCCTCAGTGCTAAAAATGTTCATCCACTTTCCCACATTTGTATTCCTTGCTGCTGCTTCTTGCTTTGCATTTGCTCAGGTGCTTGTTGGACCTCACCATCAGAATACCCAACTCACTAAAAAGGCAGAAAACTAATCCAGCAACAAGAAGCAGAGAGCTTTCTGCCAGGCTGAACCCAGGGTCTGGCAGGTGGCAGAATGGGGCAAGAGAGGAAAAGGAAAAGGCAGGAGGAAAACTTCCCCATTTTGATGCTGAACAGATGTAAGACTAGCTTAGCAGTCATACATAATTCTATCTTGAGGGGAGGAAGGTTCCAGGAGTTAAGAGAAGATACTCAGATAAAGGATTCTGGTAGTTTGGGCACAAAGAAGGGGAGGAAACATGTAAATAGTCATAAAATTAATTAATGCATGATGGGTGTACACCTCCAAGAGGGACAGAAGACTTAAAGATCCCTCCTAGCTTTTATACTCCCATAACAAAGTTGACAGCAGCGATACCAACAACAGCAGCTCAGTTTTGAATCTCAAATTTCAGTAGTAGTAGGAGATTAAGAAAAAGCCAGAGGGAGAACTTGGCGTAACTGATAAAAAGATGATTATTGAAAGCTATGATTAGTACAGGGATAAGAAAGTTGATCATGAAGCAGTCAGGAACTGGTCCTTCTGTCTGCATTTACATTGTAACTTCAGTACCTCAGTCGGAAACCAGAGGAGTACTGGGTCATGAAACCACAACAGACAAGATTCCAACAATATGTCCATGGGTTACAGCATAAAAACACAACTGCAGGTGGTTTCTCTTAAATATGAGCCTTGTATATATAAGTTGAAGGTATTCCTACATCCATAGATAATCTGGAGCAAAGAAGGAGTGCATCTGGATATTTGTTTACTACTTATCCTGAAACATAAAATCACTAGTGTATATCAAAATTAATAACTATTTCACAGTTGATCAGTTAGACCAGGTTGTGAAGCACCTGAAGCTCAACCAGCTGCAGCCTGCAACATCACCTTTCTGACATTTTGTCTGCTGTTGCCAGATAACACTAAGTATGCAATGCTGTGTGGTCATTGGATTTAAACAGAAGCTGCCAGTTACCAAGCGTAGCTTTGAGCTGTAGACTGTCCTCCCAGCAGTCCATGTTCCAAAAATGACCGCTTCCACGAAGCTATACCCTGCATACAGCAACTGGTACATAGCAGCCTTTGGTTACCCATACACCGCAGTGCGGCAAACTTGAAAACAGTGACAATCCAGAGAATATAAAATACAAGTTATGTGAAAACAAATGATCTGGATGATAACTTTTCTTACCCTCAAATTAATCAGAAATCTTTACATTTGAATATTTTCAATAATTCTTTGCAGGGTATCAAGATCAGTTGAACTGCAAGCTTCAGGGTCTCTGCTGAGGAATTACAGATTACCTCATGCAGCATGACTGCAGTGGGAGTAGGTGAATTACAGCACCCTCTGCTTTCCATTTGTATTTGATATAAGATCGTTCTATGACTTCTGAGGCTTCACAATGATGCATAAGCAGAATGATACTAGCAGAGAAAATTCAAATACTAAATATTTTTGAGTAATCACTGAACCTGTACTCCCTAACTGCAGACAGGTTTACTTGTTTGTCTGACTATATTAAAGAGGTCTGATCTCCCACATGATGCTTGCCCTACTACACCTTATCTGCTCTAAGGTTCTCTCATCTGTTTACAGTAGTGCTTTTGGGGGTTGTTTTTGTGTTTTGTTTTTTAAACGTAGAGAACATCTTGGTTTGTCTTTGAATACAGCTCATCTTCCCTTGTACAAAGTTGAACACCACTCACCACCTTTCTCAAAGAATGAAATACCAGACTCTGATAATCCGAACTGTCTCTGATGGGTCAGTCCCAGATGCTGCCCGGTGCCAAACTTGTGTTGATGAGGAATGTGTGCTTCATGAGTCAGTGAGCAGGATGCACGTCGGGTAGAAACATACTTGGCTGCAAGATATAGATCAGAAAAGCCCAATGTCCCTGGACCAGATTGCATCACTTCAGCCTAGAGAAATACCCAGTATCTCAGTGATAATCCTACTGAGATTTCAGGGGCCTGCTTAAGCAGGTTTGTGAGGTTTTTTTAGGAATGTTCAGTTCATGTTTGTTGTTTTTTTTTTTTTTTAATTTGGACCGAGCTTGAACCTCAGCCTGTTGGCCTGTGCAGCAAAATAAGAAAATAAGGCACAAAAAGTAGTGCTTGGGTGGTGAGGAGGAATTAAAGTGAGGGTTCAGTGGACCAAGTAATCGCATTTCTTGGACTTAAATCCTTTTTTGCTATGTCAACTTGTCTGATATAATTGCATGAATAACAACAAAATCTGTGAGAAAGTAAGAGCTCTGCAGGATACAGGCAGGTCCCTCAAGGTGATCATGGCATCTGTTAAATCTCTGGTTATTAAGTCCATGCTCCTCCCCATGTACCTCAAAGAGGAGAAAAAAAGTAGGAAGGGGGGGTCTATAGTATACATAACATCTACAACAGGTGTAATTGATTGCTACTTCAAAAATCAGGAAAAATATCAGTCCAAAAGTTATGAACATCAATAGAATCTTTCTAGCAAGATTCAAACTGCTGTTGCTGGAGGGCAAGTTCAGAAAAAAGGGTAAATTTTTCACTCTTCTTCAAAAATCTGGATTAATTCAAAACTAATCCTTTCAGTATTACATTCAGCTGACTTAAAAACTATGTCTCATGTCTGTTTTTGACAGAAAAAAGACAAGCCAGATCTTCTCAAAAGCTAATTTCAGGAATCTGTAGATAATTGGCTCAGTACTCACAAACTAAATAATGTGCAAGAGCAAATAACACGACTGGGAGCCTTACACATGCAGATTTGGAGGTACAACCTGCATAAACTTCCCATCCTTCATCACCTGGGGGCTTTATATTCCTGCTGGAAGGACACGGAGAAGCAGCACTACTGGAGGCAGCTCTTGGCTCTCAACAGCAGGGTTCTGTCAGCGTAGGCTGGTACTCCTGCGACACACGCCAGCGCAGCATTGCAGGGGCTAGCCTCAATTTTCAGCTTGGCTTTCTGCTGTCACACTGAAGGCATTTTACTCTGAAGATTAATCAGCTCACCCTACACATTCACTGCTAATTCTGGCATCTACTTCCGACCTGGAAGAAATTTTTCTCCAACAGTAAAGGGCGAAATAAACATTTGCTTTCCAGGACAGCAGGTTGGTTTTGCAAAATGTCTTTGCTTCTTCCCTGGCTTCCAAACTGAGTGATATAACATTACCTGTGGGAGTAAGCACAGAGAAGCGCTAGCAGGTAATAAAAGTTTAGCACTCACCATCTTCTGAATCCTTCCTTACATAGGGGGTAATTTCTCAAGGTATCAGTTATCACTGATACGTTATTATCTGCTGCACCAAGGACACTGCACTCTTCATGAAAACTTTTAACTCATAACAAGTATATGTTTGGGTTGGCTTTTTGTGGTCTATTTCTTTCTGATTTGGACGATACTTATGCTGCCTAAGCATTTACACAGCTGCCCTTGCTGCTAAAAACAATGCATTACCATTGAAACTGTATGAGTGCCATCATTCACATTAACGAGGTATTTAAAATCCCTAAAGGCTTCACTGAACAAAGCCCTCTGTGTATACATGCCCATGGGAAAGACAGTGCATTTTTCAAGGTGTGGTTTTCAAATGCCCGTACAGTCCTCATTCTGTAAAAGTGACAGAGTAAAGAAAATGTAGAGGTACCATCACAAAAAAAGACAAACGTGGGTAGAGCCGAGACTGCGCAACCACATGGCGATCTTGTCACAGGATTCCTGCTGCACTGAATATTATTGACTCACTAAATAGATATTCACTGCATAGGCCCAAGGCTTATTTATAGTGCACCCAGCCTTTGCACCGGGTGCAATATTAGCCATCTATTTCTGAAAATTTTATGAACATTTTACTACAGCATCTGAGTGCTTTTGTTCTCAATAACTCTGAATTGAACAGAGAGTTTGTGAAGCAGAGGAAAATGAAGGCCAAAACTGCTGAGAGTACAATACTTTTTAGATTCCTGACCGGAGATGATGAGCATCTCACTTGTCAGTGAATTTTGCACTGTGTAGAACATTTTTGCATGTCCAAAATATACACCCCAGAGACTACAGTGCTTTCTGTGAGTAGCCAACATCTCTGTAATGCGGATTTAAATCTGGAAATTCAGAAACAGTTTGGTTTTGAGACAGTTGCCTGGGATTATACAACTGTAGTTGCATAATAGCAATTACACAGCATATTCAGAAATATTAAACCCAGATCTTCCAATTCAGCTCTTTCTGTTGCGAAAACAGATTAATGATACTGATTTGATGGATTCTTCCTTCAGCCTGGGCAACATACTGTAGCCATGCTATTAGCTCACACTTTCCATGAGCCTATGGCCATCTCTACACTCTACCACCCTGCTTTCCTCATTGAGGTAGCAGCAAGAGCCCTAGTAGGCAGGACAGAAAGCTGATGGCTGTCGATGGACACATTACTTTTGGCAGATACACAGCTGGTCAGCTGGGCATCAGGTTTGCTCTCACCTGCCTCTTGGTCATTAATCCAGGTTGACATAAAAGGGAGAAAGAGGTAGAGTTTCTCTCATCAGATCAGATCAAAGTAAAACACACCACACAAGTGAACTTCCCTTTGGATGGGGAATAGAAAAGTATAATAAGAAGTGCCTCTAGGTAACAGCTTCCCTAATTAGATCCTATACCCATGGCAGATTTGCATCAGCCCCTGTATCTAAAACTGCTGATCATAAAAGCAGAGAACTTTTGTTTACTTCAGTTGTTTAACTATCCGCACTTCTTCATGATTAATGGCATCCCTCATCTGACCCGAGGGTTAAAAAAAATACTCTCAGAGAATTGATGAACACTAAATGTACACTTTCAAGTATTTTTCTATTGTCTTAAATTAACAACTACAAATAAAATAGTTCTTGAATTCATTATACCCATTGTCATTCTTTGCACTTTCCACAATGAAGGTCTTGCATGTTTTGTCCCATTAATTCAAGGCACGATTAGCAATGCCAGTGCACTCTTGGAGTTGCTGCTCATCAGCTTTTAGGACAAACTCATAATTATTAAACACCAAAAGTCTTCCGAGATAATTTTAAATAATTTAAAAAAACCCAGCTCTTTGTAGCTTATTCTGGAAAGCAGTATGAAAGCCTGACCTCAGCAAGTTAAATATACTTTTGCATCTTCTAAAGTACAAAAACAGATCTCCCAGAAGTGCTTTGGCATGGATAAGGCTTTTTTTCTTGAGTTTTATTCCCCTGAGATCAGTATCTCATTTTAAAAATAAATAAGAGTAAAGCCAACAAAACAAATCACTATTATAACATGACAGGAAAAGAAAACATGGTTCTGTGCTATGAGGAACATGCAAGGTTGCTCTGGAAAAAAAGCTACCAACCTAAGAAAGATTAAATAGCTTTCTGGAGGTGAAAGAACACTGAAAAGGTCAGCACTAAGGTACATCTAACCCAGTATTTTATGCTCCTTAAGCATTAGCCCGGACCAGACTGTAAGAACAGTGCAAGAACACATTGCACTTTTGCCACTATTTTCTCCTTCTCCAGCCATTTTCAGGGATTTCTTGGGCTGGATGTGGCCTCTTTGGTATTAGTAGCCCTTAACTGATTTCCATGAACTTCTTCAGTCTCCTCAGCCAAGGAACTTTTATCAGTCACAACATCATTCAGGCAAAGAGTCTAACCATTCAATTGCCCATTCTATGAAAATTCACTTCAGTTAATTTATTATTTTTAGCCTGGCTCCTGCTAGCTTCATGTGATGTAGTTTTTTATGAAAAGAGATGGTGAACAGAACTCCTACTCGTCATTTCCACACCACTCACAGCTATGGCCTTTATCATGTTCTCCCCTACTCCCACTTGTTCCCTAATTTCTGTCTGCAAAACTGTACTTCCTGCTCCAAAGCCATGGGCAGGTACAAAACGGTGGCCCTCCGCCACAGCAAAGCTTGGTCAGGCAGGTCCTTGAAGCATGGCTACACTGTATATGGCATGGGTGTCACTTTTTATTTAGCAACCGACCCTTTAAAGGATAAGAGTTTATCAGTACTGTCTCATCCTAATTGCATTATTCCATTAGCTTAAAGAACAGAGCTTTATCTTGCAGTAATCGAGGCACCAGCAGCCTGAGTTTCATGAAGGATTACTGACTTTAACCCTGTAAGAAACAGGTTACATCTGTCAGCCTGGCATCCTCTTCCTAGATGTCCCACCTCCACAACCAAAGTCAGTCTCAACAAGCCCTCTCTTCTTTTGGCATCCTGAGTAATTTATTTCTGACAGCTGCTCCTGGGTCTTATTCAAACCCTAAACATTTCTGAATAGAGGGCAGAAATTGCAAGGTCTTTTTCTGGCAAGTTTTGTGCCCAGCCTTGTTTCCCCCTTGTAGCAGTCCTTATGGCCAAGCTCCTAGCACAGCATTCAGCTACATAAATGTAAATATCTACATGTAAACTAATCACTCAAATTTCCTCTCACAGCTGGTGGAGATCCAGTCAATAGAGTCAACAGCATCTCGAGAGCATTTTCTTCTCTGAAAGGAGCCAGAATAGCTCAGAGGAAACCACAAAGTACCTATTTATTGCTACTGACTATACAAGAACTCAGGTGCAAACATCTACACTGTAGCCTTCTAAAGTTAAGACATCTCATAACATCAAAAAATAATTATATATATTGTTAAAATAAAGGAAATTTTATCCAGATAAAGAGATATATTAATTCAACAAATACAAATTTTATCAATTCCTACACATTGTTTCAAAGTTTGTATTAAATGCAAAACTGCTTATGATTATAAAGGGCCTACTCAGTAAAAAAATCATTAAACCATAAGGCCTTTGCTTTCAGTAGAGATTTAGAAAATAGAGTGCTATAAAACAACTGCAACTATTCTGCAGCTCATTTAGAGAGACACAAACAAGACTAACTTTATTTAGACAAATAATCTAATTTCTTTGTTCTTGCTGTATTTAATACCTGTAAAGGACAAAGAACAAAGATCCTTAGAGCTCTGTGGATGCTCTCATCCAGCATCTCAGTCAAGAGAAATTAGAAACGGTATAAGTCTTCTAGTTCAATGAACTCTGCACTTGTCAAATGCCTGGGTTGTCTGTCTTCTTGTTTGTTACATTCTAGTTCTAAGTATCTCAAAACACTGGGATGCTGAGTTTGTTAGAAATCATGGTAAGGAAAGTTTTCCTCATATTCAGCTTGAAATTTCATCAGGTTCACCCAACCATCCCTTACTGTAGCTTTTTTATGCCCCCAGATTGTCTCCCTGCTTGCTTATATTAATCCTTCAAATATTCTAAAATCAATTCATATCTCTTGAAACCAGAACACACTCGAAGAGATCATCTACAGTCCTACAGCTATCAGGTTGCTTTGTGTCAGGTGCCAATTTCTTACATTATTGCAGCTGACAGTCATCACAGCAGAGCTGTGCTGCATGCCAAGGAAGGAGCACTTCCCGGGCACGGCTGCGCCAGAGGGAGGAAACCCTACCAACAGCTAAGCCAGGGAGAGAGCTTCAGCTGGCAGTAATGTTATGTTACCAGTAGTTCCAGAAACAGGACGGGTTCAGGTACTTCCCTGGAGTCTTCATCCACAGCAAGAACTAAAGTACTTGTTTTCTGGGTGGTTTTTTGCATGCTGGCAGCTGATACTAGAGGCCAAGCCTGACTCACTGTCACCTTCTCCAAGGTGCTAGGGCAGCCACTACAGCTTTCTACAAATGACAGAACAGTTTAGGTTGGAAAAGACCTTTGAGATCATTGAGTCCAACGGCTAACCAAGCACTGCCAAGTCCACCACTAAACCACATGCCTAAGCAGCACATCTACACATCTTTTAAATACGTCCAGGGATGGTGACTTCACCACTTCCCTGGGCAGCCTGTTCCAGTGCCTGACAACCCTTTCGGTGAAGAAATATGTCCTAATATCCAATCGAAAATTCCCCTGGTGCAACTTGAGGCCATCTCCTTTCATCCTACTACTTGTTACTTGCAAGGAGACGACACTTTCAGGTAGTTGTAGAGAACAATGAGGTCTGCCCTGAGCCACCTTTCCTCCAGGCTAAACAACCCCAATCGCCACACACAAATGGAAACATCCTGAGGAGTAAAGACACTCAGGAGTTGCTACCATGCTCCAAGCCACCAGCAGGTACCTGGCAGAGCAAGGTCATTCCTATTGCAGTATCTGGTAGATTTTTCTTATCAAATCTTTGCGATTTGCCTAATAACTTTTTTGATTAAAGCCTGTAGGCCAAATTCTCTCATCTACTTACATGTTTCCTTTTGAGAAAGAATTCATATGAACCCGGCCTGTCAAATCTAACGATATTCATTCTGCCATTCAGCTTCAATCTCTCTATTTTCCTTTTAGCTCCTCTCGCATAGGTTTTAATTTTCTTATGCAATTTTATGCATGTTTACTTCATTATGTCTTCAGAGTATAATCACTGGCCTCAGCCCCATGAACTAGGTGTAATTTACCCATAATTAAAGTCATTCCTCACTTGTAAGGTTCCATACATGGCAGTGGAAAGGAGATAAACATTAACTGGAACAGATTGAAATGTAAACTATGCTGTCCCACCATGTATTCTTGGACAGCTTAGAGTAACTTCAGCAATCTAGTTTCCTACAGGGGCATCTACTGTTCTTAATATTATCATTTTTGCTGATAAGGGATGCAGGTGGCATTCAATAGCTGCTAAAGAAAGAAGCCAGAAAGTGAGGCTGCACTCCTCAAGATTTTTAAATCTATTTCTAAAAGTCTGCATTAATGTTAGCACAGACTAGACTTTAGTGAAGATACACGTACCATTGCCTCTTGGTAGAGCTAAATGCATGCATACACAGAAGGCCAGTGCAAGTAAACAAGAAGCACAAGAGGATATGCTAATTTAAGGAAATCCATAGCACAGATGTGGGTGCAACTGTAAGTGAACAAGTGTACTTGGATGGAGAAGCTGAGAAGTTCATGGATGAAGGTTGGGAAGAAGAGACAAGCATAAAGTTTCTTAAGAATCTGAAGGGAGGAAAGAGAGAATGTGTGACCAGACAGGGGTGCAAGGACCTGCCAGGTACCTGGGATCAGTGCTGTGGAAGCAGAAAGTGGCCAATGCACTCATAGTCAGCTCAAGCACAGACCTACAAGGAGTCCTGAAATACTTACTTTGTTACAGCTTCCCACTAATATCAAACAAAACATCCAACTAGAACAGGCTGTTCTCTTGCCAGTTCCCCTTGCCACCCCAGTCTAAGACTTTGCTGTTTTCATGTGTGTGTGTGGTTTTGGTTTAATAATCATATAAGAGGATTTCAGATATTTTTCCCCTGGTGCTCTCACTCTATTTAGCACTGTCAAAATCTCCTCCTTGGTAGTTTAGCCCTGCCTAGGGTTTGTATTTTGCACACTCTGATTGAATGAGGGCACTAATCCAACCGCGGAGGTTGCCCGTGAACATTTGTTCAAGACCTTTGTGCATGTTAGCAAGAAAAATAACATTTTAAAATATCTCTGCTTCTCACAGAGATGGGGACTGCCTTTATTAGGCCAAGGTTTATTCAAAAATAAATCACTGTGCTATATTATCAAACTAAACCCAACAGTGACAAAAACTGTGATCCTGAAAGTTCATACACAAAGGCACCTTACTTTTTTTGATTTTCAGACATTCCAGATAGGTGGTGTCTCACCTCTGTCAGAACTGCCTCAGTCTCAGCAGGACTGAACAGCTCAGCACTGCAGCCTGAGCAGGCTCCAGAATCTGCTCAAGTCCCCTAAGGGGCTCACTCTGAAAGGTGTTTTCAAAGCACACAAGGTTAGACACCCCACAAAGTGCATTAATAGCAGGTATTTTCTTTTAAAAGAGAGCCAAAGGAAGGCAGACTTTTATTTAATAGCCTGGTAGTTTGAACATTCAGGAAGGAGAAGACCCAGGCTCAGTTCCCTACACTGAGCCTGAGGTAATTCAGTCAGCCTTAGGGGCACACTCTAATCACCTTGCTAAAGGTTAATCTAGGAGGGAGCCCTCTCCGCTTTCATTACTGAAACCATGCTGCCGAGCACAGAGGAATTCAGGACCCCACCAGGCCAGACAGAAAGCACACTCCCATCTCTTGTCTACCTGGGGCCGGTCTTGGCTTCTCCTCCCAGATGCGCCTGCACATTTCTCCAGATCCACAGCACTGCCCACCATGGCGTGTAGCCAAAACTGCTTAGTTCCACATGGTCCTGGATTTCTTCAAGGACTGTTCCGAGTGGAGCAAAAGATACTGTCCGAAAGCCAAATTATGCATTCAGGCCTCCCACTTCTACACGAGTGACCAGCCCACCAAACCAGGATCCCTTCTTGCTTTTCCTTCTGTACTCACATATCCTAAATGCCCATCGGTACAGTATACTAGCCTCATTAGGATGGTTATAAAGTATTTCCTACTAACTTTACTGCATTATGCTGAGGGCATTTTAACAGAAAGTACTTAGCATCCATATATAATCCTTTTTAAAACTACTTTTCAGGGGAGGCATATGAACGTGTGTGGTTTTGACCTTAATCAGAACACAGAATCCAGATTTTGCATCTCATTCATGTACTATAATGAAAAAGTACAAAATCCAAGTAAAAACAAGTAAAGCTAAGAGAAAATGGCAATCCAGAGTCAAAAACTGTAACTAATAATTGTTCTGACACAATAATTACCGTTACCTTAAAAACCTGGGCAATTAACTGCCCACAGGCAACTCTAGAACTTCTCAGCAATATCTGAACTTTACTCTAGTTAGACTATGCTTATGAATGTTTTGAAGAAACAGTCATAGGGCTTTTATTAAGTTTGAAAAACATGCATCTTGACTAAATGGATTTTATATTTCATTAATTTCAAAAGTTGTAACTCTTACTTTCTACTTCAGATCTCAAGGATTAACATTGTATGAACTCAGATATTATCAGACAGTATTAAAGTCACATTTCCTCTCCTTCACAAAAACAAAACAAGTTTGCAAAATATATAGCTAATGTTCTACCTGAAAGTTGAATGATTAGGCCTCAACTTTAGACACAAAAGACTTTCTGTGCCAAAGAGGCACATTGCCCAACCACACTCAATTCCACCTTTCCTTCACACAAGCAAGAATCCTGTAACTGAACTGATTTTGTGTAGATATTGTTTAATATGCTTTACCATGCTGACATTCAAAATGCTGGAAGCTATTTCAGCTAGAGTGTGCTGAAAATGCAGATGATTCTATAAAAACAAGTATTCTGCAACATAAATGGTTAAAGTATCTTAATTTTCTCAACACATTTGTCCTATGTACACAAGAAAAGAGCCCCAAACCCATAATGACATTAAAAAAAAGGAAACAGCTTTCATACACGAGGCATTAAGCAGTGCAGTGGTAGCCTCCTTATGACAGGATTTATTGTGTCCATTTTCTACCGTCACTCTTTCTCCCTCCATGACGATTAACTGCAGCCTGTTTCAAATGCAAAGACAGGTCCAGATCCCCCAGCTCCATTTACAGCCTGTTCCTCTGCTTTGGGGCTTCTCCCATTCTATCCTGCCCACTCAGGACTCAACATACAGCACTGCTAACCCATTTCAAGGGTTTGGAAAGAAAGTTTGCAATCTGCACCTGGAACTCTCATTACTTTCACTACTTCTAGCTCCTCCAAATCAAGTTTAGATCCCACATTTCACTCACACCACACTCGCCACCATCAGCCCTTTATTATCATCAAGGCTTTAAAAATCCATACCATCGTGAACTCCACACAAAACTCAAAGGAAGAAGGTTTGGAGTTGAGGAAGCAGCTGACAGGAACTCAAGGAGAGGGAATATTAAGAGAGTAGTAAATAACGGGGAATCAAACATGAAGTTTCTCATTTGTTACCTGTACTTGTACTTAAAAACCTCCCAGTTGAAAGACTGTAGGTTAAGGTTTTCTGCCACCCTAGACAAAACTGATGCACCACACATCAAAACACAGCAAGTATTTCTGTACTACTAGCTTTGCATCTGTCTATTCATCCATTTCATATGCCCTTAAACTCCCAAACTGTATTTCTCCCCACCTTTCTAGAGCCCTTCTACTCTTAACAGTGATTTGGCTGTAAACATCATCTTGTTTCTCAGTGCTTCTCTCTCCCTCTTGGCAAGAGGATGATCAATACCTTCCAAAAACTGCAGTGCTTCCCAAGCCTCTTCCTACGAGAACAAGTCATCTCCACCCAGAGGTATTCTAGGAGAGAAGTGAGGTACATTTTTCTGCAAGATGTGGTATCCTTGCTCAGAAAAGGCATTTGATTAGGATGCAAAGCACCATCCCCATTTTGCCCTCTCACCCACATTTGCTAAAAGGCAGCAGCTGTCTCAGCACAAATGCATCCCAGCAGGGTCCTAACTTTCAATCCCAGCCCCAAAATCTTATGAGCATGGCACCAGCTCCCAAGCATGTGTAACACGTTTCATTTGCTTTATGTCCTATGCCCTCTAAGCTCTCCTGTTCTCCTTGATGGACCCCACAGACAGCTTGCCTTGCTCAAGCATCTCCTAAATACTGATTCCACAGTGGAGAGTATTTCCTCCCCAAAAACATACTGTTAAGAAGAAATGGCTGCTGCTGTGGGAAACTGGCTTTAGGACCAGCTGAATTGTAGCGGCAAGCAACAGAGAACCTGGTGAAGACAGGGAGGAGAGAGCCAGCGCCAAGTAAAGGCTCTCTCTGCCCAGTTCAGCTGTCATTGCTACCTCCACCAGCAGAAGGCTGCAGTGGGGGCTCTGCTCCAAGAATAGGCTTGTGCACCCAAAATAACCTTCATACTAAGAAAGGAGAAGCAATAGATTTTATTTTCTTCGTATTTGTCTTGCCAATATTTGACCTCTTCAGCAGAATGTTTTGTTATACTGCTTTCCCCACAATCACTAGGACCGGAAAGCCTCCTATAACAGCAGAGATTCTGCTATAACAATACATTCTAAGGAAATCCCCTACATTTTCACACAGCCGCAATTAAATCAAGAGAGTAATGCTGCTGCAGAGCTAGCAGGGGAATCACATTGTACTAGTGGCTCCAGGAAAGATGAAAACTGCCCGCTGACAGTAACTGCCCCAAGCAGGTTTGATAGCTTTCTGCTGCCTTCCTCCAATTTTCCCCATCAGCTAACAATTAACAAACCCAAATCAGTGGAAGGATCTCTCCCTTCCTTGCTGCAACTCCTCCTACAAATAATGACTTCAGAGCAGTTGTTATTGAACATAACTCCTCTAAAATATGTGAAAGTCTTTGTAGTCTCCGGTAGAAGACGAATACAAAGATCCTGTCACAGTTGCTTCCTCTAGCACTGCAGATGATGGCTTGAAAGGGAGTTTGCCTTTATGGTGTCCATACTCTAACTAGTATGTAGCTAAGTGAAGGTTTTCACTAGCACTTTACACACACACACAAATAAACAAAATAACCCTCAAAAGGAAAAAAAGTTATTTCAAAATATTACTCTCTAACACATGAAGCATCAGCTGATAGTTTGAAGTGCTCTGTAGAAGTGGTATCAAAACTCTAGTCTGCATGGACAGGATTTAATGAGGTTTACTTTGATGTTAAAAGCAACCATGACCAATGACAAACTCCTGAAGAAAAACTGATTTAAGTATCCCAGAACTCTCACAATTATGACAATAATAAAATCACATTCCAAGGAAGGCTAGGACAAACTGCTTGTTACAGAAGCAAACATAGGAGTAGAAACTTGTGATGTACCTTCACAAGCACAGAATTAAAAAAAAAAGAAGTTTTAAGGCACTACATATGATTGCCATATATTAAATGTACTAGCTAGGTAACAAGGCCTAAAAGGGTATGGCAAAAAAAAGAGCCCCTGCAAAGAGAAACAACTTTCCCATGTCTGGAGCTCAGACAACCAACCACTGTTAGAGATGTGGAACAGCACGATGGCCATTTTAGACAGCATGGAAGGAAGCTGTGGGAGATGCAAACCCCAGAGCCTGCATCAGTAGGAAGTGTGAATTAAACATCCCACAAAACCCCTCCAAAACAAGCTCCTTGAAGATCTACTTTTCAAAAGTCTGCATTTTATTTTACAAAAGGACTTACAAACCAACAAAAAAAGGAGAAAGCAAACCTGTGCATAAAGCATCTATTTTGTCTGTCATATTTTCATCTCTGTCACTGCATATGACCCATATAACCTAGAGTTTCCTGAGCCACCTCAGATAACACACTACTAAGAACTTTATCCCGTGCTTCTTGGCGTTTTTATACAGAGTTTATGATCTCTGTCCCTAGATTAGAATTAAATCCTCACAGATTACACCCTCCTTTGCCACCTGCAAATCCCCCCAGCTGCAGCAGGCTGCCTCTAGCAGTGTGCCTTCCACCCGTCTCACTCCCAACACTTCCTCCGCTGCGAGCAGGGCAACGATGCTGCCTTTCCCTACGAACCGGTTGGCAAAGCAAGTCTTGTCCAGACATGTAGCCCTTACGCTCACAAGAGCTGCACCAGGAAGAGAAGGAGCAGATATTCCAGCTCTGCCTGTCAAGTCTGCATTTCAAAGGTTGTGCCTGGGTGTGGGAAAGAATAAAGAGGGTCTGTCAGTCCACACACAAAACCCCACGCTCTTTTGCCCCAACTGCCAGGCTGTCGCTCGGAACCTGAATACATGTCCCCACCTGCCCCCTCCCACTAAATTAATACCAGTTTTACTCAGCGACACAAGCTCCATTTCTCTTCCATCCTATCTGTCAAACTATATACATGTCTTTTAAAATACACATTTTAAAAAATTAACTGCCCAGTGGTCTGAAAGAGGGAGGATATCCAAAACAGGCAAGAGGGCTGAGGAACAGTTAGTGCCTTTTCTAGATTACTTTACTCAAAAATGGATGATTGGTATTAATTTGTGGGTCTCCTCTATTAATAGAGGCTTCTTAAGGCTACAGTCTATTTTCACGCAGATGGAAGGTTTCCTTACTCCCAAAATAAGACTACCGTTGTTCTCAGCTGGAATGTTACATCTTCCCAAATCTCTTTCACCAGCTGAAATGGGCACATCTCTGATTCACAACCATGACTCAGACTTTAAGCAGTGCACGCTTTCTGGGTGTACATCTATTCCTTCAATTTGTGGCTACAGTAAGGCTTAGATACAACATTACCAGTACACTAAAACATGTGGCAGCAGACACCCACTTGGGAGAAGGGAGAGAGAATTTCACCTGGAATCACTAAGGCCAGGCTATAGGTGAGATCCACATGATTCATTTTCATGGCTTCACATGATGGTCAGGCAGAACATATGTGCAAATCCAAAAAGGTAGTTCTGAAAGCCTAATTTCCAAGTCTTTCTGAGTCTCCAGATGGTGAGATGGCCATGATTCATTCATCACTGGTAACTAGATTACTAGCTATCACTCAAGTCTTTTATGGACATCAACAAACAGAGGATGAAGTTTGCATACAGAATTCTGGCCCTGCTGCTTTCCTTCTGCACTGAGAAGCAGGTGGCTCATCTTCAGTGTACCAACCCACTGACCGGAACCCATACCCACAGCCCCAGTTCCCACAGGAATACCTTCATGACTAAGCTACAGATCCCTTGTCCCAATTACTGGTTTTTAGTCCCTTGAATACTGGAATGAAAAATACACAAAAAGCCTTGGGAAGCAGGTAAGAGTTCACCTCTTTTGACTGCTTTACCTTCAAACCAATTTAAGTTTGTACATATCCAAGAGAGGTAATATGCCTTTCTTGCCTTACTGGTTAAGACTGAGGCACTCTCCTGGTCAAGGAAAGAATGAAAGACAGACTCATCAAAAAGGCTGGGGCTCCTGCTTCTTGAATGCCCACTGGCATCAGCGCTTATGCTCTCTCTTTAAAAGAGAAAAAACCCCTGAAGAGTATGCATGATGTGCTAGATTCTGCGCGCAGCGACACACCAGGTCAACTCCTGAAGCGCAGGAGTCAGCACACTGTTCATACCCTTCCACTGACAGATTCCTCTTGATTAGTTCCAGGCAGCAGCACCTCACGCCATGTATCTCACCACTCTGAAGGAGTCAAATGCCTGGCATTGCTTAAACAAATCCCATAAAACATTCTTAACTGGCTTCAAATATACAGATGACTACATAGTATCATGAGTTTCAGATATATTTTTTTATTCTCTCAAACTCAAGTTTTGATGACCATGAATTCTATTAAGCTGGTGGCTGGAAAGAAGGAAGGAAAATGGACACAGAAGTATAATTGTTAAGAAAACAGCCCAAGTACATCTTATGAAACTGAACAGAAACTGTTCAACATAATGTGAAAAACTATCTGAGAAGTGTTGCACTTTTTATTATATACACATAGTAAGTTATAGATGATTTAACCAACACTAGAAGACAGGCAACAGTGACCTGCCACATTTCAGAACTGTCCTCAAACCATTCCTCTTTAATAACTGCTGGCAACTACACTGCTACTGTTCACAGCTGCTGGAAAAAGGTAGATGGATGCATATCAGAACCACGAGCTTCCACCAAAAGGTGACAGTGTTTACCATTCAATGATTATGCTAAGAACAAGGCCTCTTTCAGATGAAAACACACCTAACAATCTCCTTATGTATCCACTGCTTTTGTAAACACTAATATATCAAATGTTTGGTTGGGTGTCAAAGAACTGATGCCTTGGCTATACAGACATTGGGAAGTTTTTCATTCATCCTACTTTACTTTCTGTAGTCCCAAAATACATTATTTTCTCTTCCTGGTATATTACACTACATCAGAGAAGATCAGGAGAGCAATATTTACAGAAACGGCATTGTATGACTTTGTTTACCTCAGTGGAATAGGCGAAGGAAGGCCACACAGTACAGCCCTCCTCAGTATAAAATACCAGAGAAGATTTCTGGCTCATCCAGAAGCTTTAGAAAGGGTTCATATACAGCAAGCTCACCAGCTGGTCAAGTGTCAAGATTTAACTTGATATTGTTAATAGACTAGCAATGCACGCACCCATTACTTTCCCCAGCTGAGCAGGAGGAACTTACTACAGTGTTAATGCAAGCTGTTCATTACTTCAGTCAAAGCAACCACACAAGTGAGCATTTTAGTTTTGCTTAAGTGACTGTTGATATCTTTCAGTCACAAGGGTCATACAGAAGGTGTGGAAATGAATGGTGGAAGTAATTGCCTAAACTAATAGAACTATTTTAGAAGTAACTGCCAATACCTTTTGAATTACTTCATCCTGCTGCTCAGGCTTGGAAGAGTCCTTTACTTCTGAGATGCATACGCAGGACTGGACTTACTGGGCAGACTAAGGCAACTTTCAAGTCTTGTGCTGTGTGCCCCTGGGACAGCTGATGGGAGCAGCACCAACACAAGGCTGTCAAGCGTTGCTTCTTTGAATACTCTAGCACACTTCTTCCTTAAACGTGTGACAAGTAATCAGCTATATTGAACTAAATAGTAATCTTGTTAATTAACATGTGCATGTTTAAACTATTCAAAGACAAAGAACACAAAAATACAACTGCAGTACATCTCAAAGGGAGGCGAACTGGCCAGCCTCTTCATCTACCTCTTTTTGCTGGCTGTTATTTTCTTCCCATATTGATGCAATTGCAAATTCCACAGAATGGAGACAGTAGGAAATGCACATCCAAGCTACATGTGTCTGGTTACTTTTGCCAGACACATTTGCTCACCCTCCCTCTTTAAAACCACACACACATATACTTCTGTTTAATAAAGTCTGGCATTGTTTCAAAATTATTATACCCGAGCAATTTGATGATCCTTCCTCTTCTTTTGCCTGAAAACTTCCAGAACTTGGTTTTATCATCATCTAGGAAGTACAGTACAACTTACCATAAGCAAGTAAGGATAACTTCAGATTTGGAGTAAGAGAAAATACTCAGTGCAAGAACAGTATGTTTTCATAGACTGTAATACCTTCATTAATTCTAGGTACTTACCATCTTTGTAAAGAATGGACAGTCCTAACATATTTGTCCTAGGGTACACAGAATTTATTCTGCTCAAGAATCAATACTATGTTGCAAGACTTGCTTTAAAAATAACTTTTTCAATGATAAGAAATGGCTTTCTAAGCACAGCTGAAGTACTACCTTATAAAATGTGTTTCTCCTTTGACCAGTATTTGGAAAAGTGATGTACTCACTGAAAGGTTTCTTAACACATAATGATATTCTCTGCTTTGAAAATGGTTTCTCACATTATGGTGATTTAAGTACCTTTCATAGCTCCAGCATCCCTGTATGTATAAACACACTGAAATACACGTACACATTTTTCTTTCCTAGAATAAGATAATCAATCTGAAGGCAAATTAAAACATCATAGAAATACATTTTCAGTAAGCATAAGAATTATAAATAATAGCTCAATAGTAGAGGTAAAATGCATTTTGATATTAGAAATGTATGAGATATATGAAATCATTATGTTTCCAGACTCAGCTGTATGGCACCAAATAAACTAGCAGGTCATACATGTCAACAGGCTTACAACAAATTTAAAAAAAATCTGTACAACTATACCAGTTTCTTCTAGTGAAAACTTAAAAATGCATGGCATTTTTGTATGTCTTCTCTTCTTATAATTTTCCCCTCCTGTTAATATCCATTAGCACTTTGGATTTTGAAATTACACTTGCCAGATGTATGGAGTCGCCAGGCTGTAGCACCACACTGTAAGCTGCACCACTGTGCCAGCAATGACTTCAGTGAGAGGGCTGAATCTTTGTGCTGCATTTTTCCTTAGGGGGAATGTGTGAGTTATAAAGCAGAATACAAAATGTTTCCCAGCTATAGCCATGTTTACCAAGGCACACCAAAAAGACTGAGTTTGTGTGTAATTATGAAAGACACTGTCTGGTGATGCCAACTGCGCTGAAATATATGAATGTTTTTAACTCACTAAACATGTCTCAACTTGGCAGCATGCTTATCTGAAAAACAAAATTCTACTTTTGATGGTTTAGGTATGCAAAAATTCAGAGATAAGGTAATGGTAAAACCTTACACGTTTGGGCTAGAGCAGTAAAGTTTTTGTTTTGTCTCTGAAGTGATTCTGAAAATAAATTTGTTAAGGCTTTTTCAAACTCAGTCTTAAAATTTTGCTATTGCAATCTATATTTAAATAAAGCTTTTATTAACCCTTTTATGAAGAAACAAGCATAAAATCTGTTGACTCATACACAAGTTACAAGATAAAACACATTTGTTTCCAGAAGCTTTGGTGTCACCATTAGTTTGTTTTCTGGAGAAAGGATCCTATGATTCAATGGTCAGGCAATATTTTTTCTATTTTTTCAACTGAGTCATAGAATATTCCCTCGATTGAATTTTTTGTCGTAAGAATTACTGAATTACTTTTTATAAAGCACAGAAAAGTTTCACAACTTCACACAAGAGATTAAAAGTCACTCCAGTCAAAATCTATGCTAATGTGTCTCCTGTTTCTACCCTTAGTGACATTAGAAGCACCTTTGCTGTCTCCCAACACACACATACAACTCTGAAACACCACTTTAGACAATGAATTACTGCACCACACTCAGATCAGTTAAAAAACTTACTTTTTTAGGACATAAATCCATTTAAAAAATCTAGACTTTAGTGTAGTGGGATAAAATACCATAAATACAGAAGAAACGTTTAGTGCCCTTCATTGTTTATTGCCCTTTATTTGCCTTCAGCAAAATCCACATAAGGAAAACATATTACCACTTCTTGATGCACTTCCTAGTTAACTACAGAAAGTTTACTATACCCTCCAGATAACAACTGAATGCGATGCCACTTAAGAAATAAGAGACAGCAACAATCTGAGAGAGAGAAACTTTCATACAGCGAAGAAGTAGAAAAAGAAAATAGGAGGAAAAAGCTTCCCCCAAAGGGTTTTTCCTTTAAAATTAATTATTGATCTGTGGACTTTTAGTAGGTAATGAAATATCACACAATCTAAAAAAATATTGCAAATAATATACATCTACATATATATTTTTATATGCACACAAGTAAAGTTTGGCAAAAATAGAACATTTGAAGTTAACTTAATATTTATCCTGTCAATGATAATTGCAGGCATAGCCATGAGGAAGCTCTTTTCTGCAGCAGGCATTGAAGTGTGTTCACACTCTTCATGCTCTTAAATTCCAATTGCTTCCAGTGTTAGAGTTAGAACCTTTTAAAACTATACTTCACTCATGTGAGAGTGAAGAGTCACCATGCCACCCCTCATGAATAATGCAGGACATGAAATAACCCATGGATTTCTTGTCCTGCCCAAATAGCTAGAAATCTAATTGGGGCAGAGGAAAATATGAGTCAGGAGGGAAAACAAGAAAATAAACCAGTATGGGCTTATGTGGAAACAAACATAGGTACCTACTCATGTAGTGTTTCTACCCAATACATTAGTGAAACAACATTTGTCAATTACCAGTCTGCTATATTCCTTCCCATTAACAGGGTGGTTTCCCAAGCCACTGAACTGTATCTTTGATGTTCATAATAAACATTCCTAACTCTTTGTGAACTACACTACTCAAATCCCCTCAAACATCTGTTTATTTTCTCTTGTAACATATTCCTACAGTGTGAGATTAACAGACACAGAGTAGGTCTTCAGGCACTAAGAATGTAAATGAGCCTAATCTCAAGAAAACAAGATGTGCACATAGCCATAAATATTCTGTTATAATCACATCAAACATAACATACCTACTATTCAGTTTTATATAAATTAGTTCTTACATCAGATCTACTTCTGAGGTTATCCAAAGCCCAAACATATAACATTATTTTTACTCTTTCAGTTCTGAATAATATTTACAGACATTCAAGACACATTATATAACTTTATTTTTTTATTTGACAAGCAGCAGTATCATGTCTGTCATTTTTTTTACATTTTAATGTAGATACAATTATTAGGTTATCTGTCATATTACAATATTTAGGTTGGTTTTTTTGTGGGTTTTTTTGTGTTTGTTTTTTTTTTTTTTTTTTTTTTTAACTTTGTCTTAAGATACATTAAAAAACATCAACTGCAAACGTGAAGGGGGAAGAAAAAAAAAAAGCATGGTACCCAACCAATTTTCCACATTTCAGCAATACTTCACTCGTTCTTTTAGTAAAGTTTTAAGAAATGTCATAATGACATGAGCTTGAAATATCTATAGGCATTTTCATTGACGCTCATGACGTGGCACTGGTGATGTTGTAAACAGCAGAAAAACAGGGGCTGCCAAGTGACCAATTATGGAGGCACAGGCCTGCCTCTTCCCACAGGAACACACCAAACAGTGACAGCAATGATCTCCTTACAATCATACCTGCAGGATAGCAACATCACGCTACATAACTGTATTCGTCTGCAGAGGCCTGGCTTCGCTCTATGTACTGTTTGTCTATCAGAACTTCAATACACTTCTTAATCATGCTGATACTTGGATTAAATCTAGCTCTTGATTGGCTAATTACCTGCAAAAGACAGACATGGGTTTTGTGTTATGTTTATTTACAACATCTATAAATGCTATACAAATATTCACTAAATGTTTTAAGATAAATCCAGGACATTTTTCTTTTTAAAGACAGAATTAAATAAATTTGGAATAGTTAATTTCTAACAACCAACAAAGCATCTTCATACATTAGTGCCAGGACACTTAAACTGACTGCTCAGGCTCACTGGTTCAGTTTGCCTTCATGCTAATCAGATCTTTTCAGTCCTCATGATTGCTTAATTTGTCATGGTACAAATGAAGAGAAATATTCAGGTTAAATATTAATCTAATATGAACACATTTCTTTACCATTATCACACTTCAAGAAAAGTGAAAATTTAGTAAAACCATATACCTTTCCATGCTGGCTTTGCTAACTGACTTCTCTTCCTAAACTAGGTCCCTTTTACTTCTGTTTATATAATTTCATTGTTCTGAAATATTTATTCTGAAAAATTTTATTTGAGTTATGGCAGTCTCACTCAGAAATTAAATGCCTGAAGAACGCGTTAATCTTATTTTTCATAATAGTTTATGCAATTTTGAATGCTTAAATTTCACTTGATTGTATTTTTCAAAACTGCCTCTAAAGCTGAACTCAATTTTCTTCTCATCCTTCACCACTTTTGTTATCATAAAAAGATAGAGAAAACATTTTCATTTAATAAAGATTTGTGAAACAGGTATTTTCTTTATAGCATTAAAAAGCCACGTTGCAAATGACCAAAAAACCTGACTATAATGTTGCAAAACCTTATTCATTCTTGAATGACACAGTTTAAATATATTAAAAATGAAGCCTACAGCCTACCCTCAGAGATTGTACTGCACCAGACAATCAAATCTGCAAGAAAAAAATAACACCTCTTGTTTGGGAAATTTGCTTAAAAGTCCTAGATGACATTTCCCATCACAAAAGACACAGCCCAACTAGTAATCATTTTGTAAGGTTACACTACTTTATTGCTGTTGCAGCTGCCAGGATATGAGATGTGAGCTGGCTTTGTCGTGTTTTGTCTAAGTTCCAGCCCATGTAGAGCTGTATGTATGTATGTAGAGCAGTCCTGGAAGGCACTCCAACTGCTCAGCTGCCTGGAAGGTGTAAGTGGAGTCCCCCTGCCGCTGACCTCTTTTCCTATACAATTTGAGACAATGAAGATTAACCTCTCTTTCTTCAGTCATTGCACAGACCTACAATTTGGCAAGTTCCATCTGGCTACAATGGAACTTTAATACATACAATACAAAATTATTTATTGTAAAAACAAATCTATATACGTATTGTGGAAGAAACTGCCACTGCAGGAAAAACTTCAGATGTCTCTTAGTAGTTCTCAGTTCTGCCCATTCTCTTGTAGAGAAGAGGAGGAAATGGTGTGTAGTAACAGAATATGCATACCTATTAACTTGGAAAATTTTTCAAACAAAAGATCTTCCTACTCAAGTGTCACAATACATTTTGCCTGTAGTTTCTCATTTGTTCTGTAAAGAAAGTGATTTTTATTTCAGCTGGATTTCCTGTTTTCTTTACAGCTTTTCATGGCTGGCTCTGTCCCAGCTCTAGAGCTTGCTGGAGCCCTCTGTGAGCCAAGAGAACTCACCAGGTAGAACTCACCCAGCAAAGCAAACAAAAATCTCAAGAGAGTGAGTTTTGTTGGGCTAGCAGCCAAGGGTCTGGTATGTTCCACAGCAGTACAAATGAGAAGAAACTTGGTGCTAACAAGCTAATATATCTGCTCAGATTTCATCTAACTTCACAGCCCTACACTCAAACTGATGGTTATCATCATACTACATGCATTTACTTAAGACAGAACAAAAAATAGAATTTTGTATTGGTAAGGTGTTTTTTTGTTTTGGTTTATCAAAGATAATACAATTAAAAAGGATGGATAAGAATACTTGATAGAATAAAAAACTTTCTGGTAATGACTGGTAGGGACATATCTTAACACAATTAACAATTCAGCAAAGACTACATTCTGACACATACAGGTCTATCAATAGCCTTGAGTATTTTCTTGGATACCTCACCATAAATGAAATGCATGGTGCTGCAGTCTGTTAGAATCAGACTTAACAATGTTAAGACTAGGAGTCTTTCAATCATATCTCTAACAACAGTATAATCCTGCCCTTATATCTCAGAAAAAAATATTAAGAGGTGAGAAAATATTAACCATTCATAGTAAACACTTCCTTTCCAAAGATTAATTTTTAATCCTCAAGAGGTCGGACTAGAAATTTTAAGTGAATAAATGATATATAAATATATAGACATCATGATAAAAGTAACATTAGTAACAATATCATAAACTAATGTTTTAAGAAATAAAAAGTCTTTTGACAGTAAATCAAATCTTACTACAAGGTTAACAGGGAAAAAAAAGGAAGTTAGACAACCAAGTTAGTTACACATACTCTAAAAGTTTAATAGAAGTGAAGGTTATTAATTTTATAATAAAAGTCAGTCTAGTGAGAAAGCTGAGCCTGTTCAACTTAGAACCACCTGGTAGTTTGGCCTTATTCATACAACATGAAGCAAAACAAGCTACTGAGCTCAATGCAGACATAACTAGGTAAAATTTCCACTTAACATGAGATTTTCATCTTCGTGTTTAAGCATTAACTATACAAAAACATGTCTCCTCACAATTTGCTCTAAGACCTGGTAATAATTTCTCAAGTGCCTAAGGGTACATCTGTAGCACAGACTGTAGAGAAGACACCTAACATTTTAAAGAATAAAGCTCAGGTCCCAGTAACAGCTCAACTAAGGCAGCACGGAGACTAGCACAAATTAATTCAGAGTGCAAAAGAAGGAAAAATTAACCCTAGTGGATTTTTGTACTGCTTCACCTTATTGTTTGAGGTTTTGCAGCTGCTCATTTAAAGCTACATCAGGTCCCTACACTATACTGCAGCAATGGTATCAATTACGTAGAAGCCTAGCCTTTTAAACTCTCTAATCCATCTGGGATTTAAATAGTATTCAAAATTGAGAACCAAAGACTAAATAATAAAGGATATGATTTTCAAAAGTGTCATAAACTTAGTTAAAAGCTGAGGTGGAAAAACAATACAGGGTGGATGTGGCTGGTGATAGATGAATGGAGCACCAACTTTACTCTCTATTTAGTTTGTAACTGAGTAATAATCAAAATAGCCACCTTTCTTGCAAAGCATGAAAAAGCTTGTGATGTTAATAGACCATACTCTTCTGCAAGAGTACTGCAAGAGCAGAATGCAGCAGAGGCATGTTGTACAGTGCTCCTCGAGTTAAATACAGGAAGAAGCCATCAGAAAGGATTTTTTGTTTCCAACACATAAACATTTGTAGTCTATTCCACTTTATAAACTGGTCTCAAGTGAAGTACAATTTGAAAACTTTTTCTAGGAATTTGAGAGTAGGGTGAAAAAAGTATTTTTAAAGATGAAACAGTTTGCCTACCATTTTCTAGTTTTAGCTGTAAATTCTTACAGGATTCCATCATAATTGCATGCATGATTTAAGTAACAGGAAACCAAATAACTGAAGCTTTTGAGAATAATCAGGACCTACACTGCTGCATCTTCTAGATATTCAAAATCAATTAAATTTTGATTTTAATTTTAATTAAATTAATTTTAATTTTAATTAAATTAAGCTTGCTTTCAGAGAATATTTGTGTACAAGCACTATTTCAATATCCAAAACCTTTAAGATGTCTCACATTGCCAGTTCTAGGCTTACAAGCTCCCTGTAGCTGCTTATTAATTTTAGGAAATAAAAATTAAGTGGTGGATGTGGTAAACTTTCCTCCATCACCACAAGACAGAAAGCACACAGCAGATCTCAAAATGACTGAATGCTTCTCCACCTCCATGCTCAAAATGGTTGAATAAAGCAGGAATCTTTATTCCCTCTCCCACCAGTCCATGCTGAGGCTATCCAGCAAGATTTAGGAGACTCAAGAATGAATTAGACTGAAGAATACTTGGAAGGCTGAAAAAATTTAAACTGAGAACTGGTTGGTAGGAGGAAAGGCTCGGTTGGAATAAGAAATACAACTGGGCAAGCAACTAGCATGAATGGGAAAGTGGGAGGAACCCAAAAGAAATAGCACTTCCTTCCCAGCCAGTCTGTGATAGTTCATAGATCATCAATGCAGAACCTAAAAAATCTAGACAACTGTACCATTTAATGGGAAAAGGAGATTAAGAAATACATATCTACATACTCAGACAACTTTAAAAATTTAAGCCACGAATTAGAGTAAAATCAGCGTTAGAGCTCAAAATTGGCTCAGTGCATCTGTGAAAATTCCATACCTACAATATCCTCACTCAGGTTTTCAACTGAACCTATAGCTCTGGCAATGATTCTTACATGATACAACATCTGTCAGCCCAGAACCAGCCAGCAGGAAAAAAGCAAACACAGACACTTAATGCTTTAGTGCTAAGACACATTTACAAGATTGAGGGATCACAGGTAGTGCTCCAGTACTGCAGTTCGAAGTAGGCTCCAGTGAAACTCTCACTAATTTCACTGAGGTATTAGTTCTGACATGGGAGAGTTCTGTGGTCAGATGTTTTACCCAACTATGCTGAAGATTTTCATCAAATTATGCTTAAGAAGAGGATTTCATCTTACCTCCTGAATAAGAGCATTATGTCGCAACACTTTACGTGCTTTCATGATACGGACTATAGCAGCTTGGAGATACATTTTTCTGTCTTCATCTACAGCACTTCTGGTCTGCTCCATCTCCTGCAATACAGGAAGAACAGTAATGCTTAAAATATATTAAGATCGATAAACACTTCATAAAAGTATCTTGAATCTATACTTTTTACTTTATTAGAAGTGGTCAATAAATACAAAAATCTAGGTGAAGCTCAATTCCAGGCAAAGTACTTCCATAAATGAAGAATACCAGGTTTCATGAAAGCAAGCAGGAAGGCAGGGAAGAGATGTCCAAACCAGCATTTTTGTTAGGGAGAAAGGCAGGCAGAATTTACTATAATATATTGAGTTTGGCAGCACATACGTCTCTTGTACAAAATCCGGTGTTTTAGGAGATACAGAGGAAACACAGATTATCAACACTGGAGTTAATTTTAGTTGCCAAAGGACACAAAGTCATAAGAAAGTAGAGTTGATTGGTTCTGCTGTTCCGGAAATAAGTTGCGTTTATAAACACCACCAACAAAAATGTCTCATTAGATAAGACAAGTTAAATGTCAGTCACACCTGATACAAGAAAAATAGCTCTTGTTTATCTTTTTCTTATACTTTCTTATTCCCTACTCCATCTTCTCCTGCCTATATTTTAAGTACAAAAAAATAAGCAGTGCTTAAGCTTTAAACTTTAATAATTAATTTACGGTGTTGTAATCTTACACAGGGACTAGTACATCTGCTTACACCAAACTAATATAATAAATTCAATTTTAGAAAAATAAGCTTCCTAAGCTGTTCAAGCTAGAAGCACCAAAGAGTACTTGCCTGTGGCGTGTCTTTCTGCATTGACGTAGTAATTTTAAATTTTGTTCTTTTACTGCTGAAGTTCATATTTAATGAAAACGTAGACTCTACCTCTATATCTTCCTGCAATAAAGAAACTTTTTTAAAAAAACAGAAATGGAACCAGAAAATATAACAATTTATATTGAAAAATCACAGTTAGGGGCTTGCATACATACAAACAATTTCAGATTTGTAGCTGGAAATTCTAAAATGCCACTTTAATGAGGTCAACCTTTTAAGCTACTGTTTAACTAACCTAGAAATCAAGTCTATTTTAGAAAACACTACAAAGAACTCTGAAATACATGAATTTTGAAAACAAGTTAATATGATTAAAGTATTTTCTGTTTTAATACTTCAACAGCTCATCTTAGTTGCAAGCACTCTCCATTTAAACTCATTTTCTCCCTATGAAGAAAGTAGGATTTGCATTTATATATGGCAGAACCGCAAGAGAGCGAGCTGCTCCTTTCACAACTATTACTAACGTTGCCTTCCAGAACTTAAGGAAAACCATCTAAGCATTTTTTCTTACGTTATAGGAGAAACTGTTGATAAGCTGCAACTTCTACCGTTCCACATCCATCTGTACATTTCTAATTCTTTCCTTTCAGAATCTCAATTCTTTTCCACATGTAAAAGTCCGTTTCTTTCAATAAATGGTAACTAGTCCCTGCAGTCCAAACATCTTTACATTCAACTAACAGGATGACCTGACCAATCTTTGCAGTTTCCAGGCAAGATTCTGTACAAGTACTACCAATTTCCAGCAGAATGAAGTACTGGGCTTCTTAGACTTTGAAATCTTGCCAAACTATGTTGCCTCAAGTGCAAATACTTTAGTAAACACAGTCAATATTTATCTAAATATATACTCAAAACAGTATTAATTCTAATTTTACATTCTGCAACAAATATACTTTATCGTAACATTTTATAATATCCAGGCATAGTATAGAAAATTTAAGATGAAAGGCCAAAGACCAACACCTTTAAAAAATATAAGCTACCATTAAATTTTAGCATTATTCTGCTTACATGGTTGAGTATAAACCAAAATAAATTGTGTTGTGCCTGAACTCAAAAGGCATGATTCCAATAAACCAATAAAGACTTTGCCAAAAGATTTTTTCTTCCCCTCTTTCAAAAAACCCCAAACAAACAACAGTAAACTTCAACATTTAATACAATGTACTTTTCTGTGTGGCTCAGATACAGGTTAAGAGAAGTTACTGTATTTAATTTCATTGCTTAAGCCACTAAAGTTCACTGGCTTATTGAATAAGTAAGCTGATAGACTGTCTACAGATCTGCTTTCACACTGCTGGATGGAGTGCAAAGAAAACAGAATTAGCAGAGACCTTTGAATACGTACCCTGAAAGTTAAAGAACCAGAAATGTAGTGGTAAATATTAAAAGGTAAAAGGGTTGGAAAACTATCATTCACTCTTCAATGACATATGCTTAAAGAAACTGGGAAACCTTATACAGCAGACATAAATAAATGTAAATCCTTTAAATAATGGGCAACTTTCTACAATTATGAAAAACCTCACTGCTTTCTGTAATAGCTCCCAGGGTTATATTTCACCCGTGGCTTAACAGACATCTTCCCAGCCACTGTTCCAACCTGAGCTCATTTCTAGATATGAGAAGCGGGTCCTATGCTTCAGTCAAGCATCAGACTTTCCTTGTGATCTCACTTTCCATTTTCTAATATTTTCGTGGTTAAAAAAAAAAAAAAAAAGCTATCAGAGCAGCTTTGGATTTCATCTCATAAGTGAAGTGAACGGCTTATCTCAAGTTTCTTCTACCTGATACTCTCTGAATAACAGGCTTTTCATGCTAGCTGGAAGCACATGCTAAAGTTTGTATGGTACACACAGGCACTTCTGTAGTGTTTCTTACACAGCAGACATCTATGCCCTTCGCTGTATGGGGAAAAATGGTAACTGGTTTCATGTAGGTTGTACAAAAGTATGAGGCAGAGTCGGGAACAGAACCTGTATCAACCATTGCCATAACCACAAACAAAGCTCAGGTATCACTGGAATTCCATTAAACTCATGGAAGGACAGAGTTTGGCAAATTGCAGCAAAAATCCTCTCACACAATCCCTCCTTGCTTTCTTTCCTCCTCCTTCCTCATCCTGTAAACTGTTAGCAAGGAAGAACATGGTTGTGGTTGCTTTCAGTCTCTTAATTCCACAGATTTTTTTTTTAGGATTTCTGTAAACTCTTAAGTTTACTACTCAGGCTCCTTTCCACAATTCAGTACAACTTTTAAAGTGGTGTATTTAAAGAGCATTCCCCTCCAATGGCAGTGAATCTAAAGCCATGTCAATGAAATGCAACAGAAACAATAAACAGTCCTAGCATTATTACCTTTTCAACATACCATGCTGTTACAGGCATAGTGAGCCTATATGACACAGATAGTCTACTTCCTCCCATCTCTTTCCTCATAAATACAGATTTATAACTGTTCACAAGGGTCAATAATACAGTTTAGAAAAAAAATAAGGGGAAAGAGTGGATGCTATTATATTAAAAAAGTCCTATTCTAGTGTATTAAAATAAGCCCTTAACAAATATTAGAATCACAAGACTGAAAACACAAAACTGTTTAATATCATTATGCCATACCTTGTCTGAATCATGGTTGATCATTTTGACATCAAGTAAGGATTTGATGGTTTTTGTCAGTTCCTTCTCATTCATTTGTGTACTATCCTGAAGCTCCTTGTAGCTGACAGTTTCACTGTTGTTGAAGGCAAGCAACACTGCCATTTGGTATGTTGTGACCATGGCTACATAAGGTTTGCACAAATAATTCATTTTTACTTCACCTGTAATGATAGAAGCAGTATTTTATAAAGCGATGGAATGTGCTGAAAAGTCTCTGAAGCCTAACTACTAGAGCTCCTCGTACATTTCTGGACATTAAACTCACACCTAAGTATGCATTTAACACTTGGAATAGGAAGATGGAAACTGGTGGTGTGAATTTACACATATAGAATGTGGTGTGCAACAAAACTCCCTCTGATTAACTATGAATACTAGAACAATACTGTTTTCAATAAAAAAAGAAACCTACAGTGTTGAATTTAAATTAAAAAAGGAAATTCCAAATAGCCTCAATGCATTGCAATGCATAAACTTCAATTAGTAATAGCTTACAGAGAATCACAGAACAGAGATTACAGGAAAGTGTTTCCAACGAAAGATTTAAAAACAAAATAAGACTTGTTCACTAAAAATTTTTCACAATATTCTTATATTCTTTAAATTCTCCTGAAATTAAAGAAAAAAAAAAAAGCGCTGAAGAAATCCGCCCGAAAGCAGATTTAGATGTTCTGTGTGAAGGTGAGAGTGAGTTAACGGCAATCTTCTACTACCAGAACTAAATTTTCATCATATTATATTGTATGCTAGTCTGGTTTTCACCTTCATGTAATATGTTGCAGTCCTCAGTCATTAAAGCCTGATACTGAAAGCACTTGAAATAAAATATGATTGACTACTTATGTACTAAACTAAATTACAACTTTATATATCTCTTCTAAGATGTATTTTAACATAGATTTCTGTATAGTAAATACAAACATAAGTAAATATTTATCATAGATACTTACATACCTGAGTAAAATAATTTTAAGAATGCATATTATACTTTTTCATATTCAGTTAGGGGGTATCTGATACTACAGAAACAATTACAGGCAATTGTTAGTAACTTCAACAGTTCTGTAGTGCTGTTAAGAATGCACAACTCTAGTTTTACTTGGATTTAAATAAATCACAGATAACATATGCAAATTTACAAAACAAATTTTTTGAACACTAAACAGCAAATATTAGTTTAAAATGCAAAGTAAGTCAGCTGACTGTAAATGCAACATAATGTTCCAACTCCAAAGTCTGTTGCCATTTGAAAAAGACTTTTAACAAGTAAATGTCAGTTGTATAAAGCCTAAGTTTAGCAAAGCACTTATTTTTACCTGTACAAAGATAATGTAACCAAGTAAGCTTCCTTCCACTAAAATGCTGACTGTAAAATAATTCAAACTGCAAAACAAAATGAACTTCAATTAGTCACATATATAGCTACTCACAATAGTTTATTATCACACTACCACCCCAGTGAAGAAATACTGGTTTTAGATTCACTATACTGGACACAAACATTGCAGACCAATTCATGACTGCATTTTCCTTTAGAAGATAGGTGATGACTGAACATCAGTCATTTACTGAATTACTTGAACATATTAACATATCACTTGATGAATAAGTCAAAAAGACTGTTGACATATTCATACTCTCAAAGCGTAAAATACTGTAGTTAGTGTTCGAACAAGTATCAACTCTACTGAATTTAAAAGAATTTCTAGGAGGTTTTAGCTATCAATCTTGTTAGGTTTTATTATTTTGTTCCTTCCAATTCCATATAAAAACATGTGTATTTTTATTTTTTCACCTTGATGAAACCATTCAATACTCTATGGCTTTGATGTCCTATTTAAAATTAATTCAGAAAACCTATTTTACTGATTGTTTTTTAACAACATCTTTCAAAAAACATAAACTTTTACTTAACAGGTATTTCACACGATTTTCATGACAAATCTCATCTTACATTCCTGAACATATTTCTAGGAGCAATCCCAAAACAGCATGCTTGAAAACGGGCACAGTTTTTACCACCTTCCAATTTGGGTTTCATGCTAGATACAACTACACAGTTTGCAAACATCACAGAATCAATAAGTGAGTATAGATCCTCAAATTTCTGTTGAAACCTTCCAGAACGTATTTTCACAAAGCATTGTGATTTAGTTTGATTTATACATTAATTTATTGTCATTATGAGAAGTGCTACATCAATCATTCTGGAAAAGTATTTTTTCCTGGTATTGAAATTATACAAAGACAAATATATAGCAGAACAGGAATAAAAAAAACCCCAAAACACTCTAAACAAGAAAAGGCCTTAAAAGCAACTTAAAAATTCCTCTCTTCTTTTGATTTTGTGCAAGTGAAAATTAGTTTGAAATCAGGCACTAAATTGCACGTCTGGCTACTGTAAATGAGACCACTTTCCAGAAGGCTCTAAGAATACAATTTGTAGAATAGTCTTTCAAAGCTATATTTATGTACATTTAAATGTTATTTTAACCAACAGAGAAGAAGAGAAGGAAGAGCATAAATGACCTGTGGACTGTGATAAGAAAAACCACATTTACAGAGGAGCAGTAAAATAATCTTATTTTCATATTATATATGAAAATATATCATCAATCCTGCCATTCCTGGAAACTTGCAAGCAATGGAGAGAGAATAAGAAAAAGCCCTGGGGAAAAAAAAAAACCAAACAACAAAGCACTGGATTTTGAATAACAACTAAAAATATTCCAGAATATTTTTAAAACCTTTTGAAGACATGGCTTCTAGCTTGCTTATTCTGTGGGTTAAACTGATACAGAAAAATCTGACAGGAAGGAAAAGAAGAATTTCTGCAAAGACTGAAGTGGAAGTTTATGGCAACACTTGTAAAATTCAATATTTTATTTTAACATATGTAATATCAGACTGTGATCATTTTGCTTGTAAAGAGGACTACAGAATCGAGGATTTTTATTAGCATTTTAGTAGCTACAGCATCCTCTTGGATGTCCTCTGAAAATAACTGAAATTTGGCTGAAAAGCCAACAGAAAAATAAAAATATAAATCTGACCTTAATCCCCTATAGCCAAGAGGAACAAATCAGACTGCATATATTGTGACGTGCCTGCTAAACCTTAGTTACCTTAGTTTTAGTATTTAAGCTTCTTTTTGGAAAAAAAAAAATTTGCTCTCATACTTCTTATCTGGAAGAATCAAGAAAGCATGGCTTGCAGACTAATCCTAATTTGAGGTCTAACTACTTTCTGGGAATGAGAATAATTTAAGCAGATTTGAAAAACATTTCCTTAAAATGGGATCAAACCTCCCTAAACCCCACGTAGCAACACTGTGTACACATCAATCTGGCTTACTCTGATTTGGTCTGGCAACTCTGATTAACATCAAAGGAAAACACAAAAAGGGGTACTTTTGACCTCTTTAAGAATCAGGTGTTTCTCCACCCACAAGATTACATAGTATGAAAACCAGTATTTGTATTCCATTCAAATAAATACACATTTATAGGAAGTTCCATCAGCCTTTGAGCCTGAAGAGCTGCTAAACAGCTTGCCCAGTTACAGAGGTGTTTCCATGCTTTGGAGTGCAACTGCAAAATGCTTTTTTTCCTTCTAAATCCCAGCCAGAATCCTGAGAGAACTCTCTCTTCATGTGTCAAATGATCAAATTTGATAGTAGAGACAGACATTGCCAATTTTTCAAAGACTCCCCAAGGTCATGTTCTGTTTCCCCAAGGAATTATGATTATAATTTAGAGCATTAATTCTAGCTAGGTGACAAATGAATAGGTTTGCTCCTTGAAAATGGCAAAACAATGAGGTTAGGCAAGCAACCCAGACTCTGAGCTGCTGCTGATACGCAACTCTGTAAGGATGTTCCAGCTGAGGCACAACTGACAATACTCCTATTTTAAGCCGCCCATAAAACCCAGCAAAATGTCAATAATCACCTTCTGTGGATCCCATAGGATGGGTTGTAAACTATTACATTGTTAAAATCAAGTGCCACTTAATCACTTAATACAGTGGAAATAAAAGCTGAGTAAATTGTTCTAATACTTAGTAGTAATCCACAAAAAAGCTCCTTCACCACAGGAACAGACATTTGCCATTATAATTTACATCAGATAGTTATTTAAGTTAAAAAAACAGCTTTAAAAAAATCTGTTGTGTCCAGTGATATGAAATTTTTATTGCCTAAAATGTACTTCACCATTAAATACACTTCAGCAGAGACCAACACACATATTCTGTATTTTAACACAAACATTGTACAGCTAGTATTTTAGAACACAGTAATATAATCAAAACTAATAAAATATTCCACTTCTACAAAGCAGAAATAATCACATAAAAAGAGAATATTTGGCCAAAGTAAAACCTTTACTGCTTTGAGAATTCGTAAAAAGAAGTTTCCACAAAGCCTGATTTTGACTGGCTCCTATGAAATATGGGACAAGAAACCTGTGTCGGAATTCTAATCTGCTATTAAATCTGTTCAGATTTATTATTAGAAACAAAATCTTCTTTTATCTAAATATCAGGAATTGGTTTTAAAGCTAAGAATCAATTCAGTTCACTTGATTGTATTTATTAGTATCTCCCTCATTAATCACGAAGTGTAGAAGAGAGATGTGAAAAATACAGAAAAGCTATGCAATACATACATAAATTCAGTATGGCATTTGGGTGACCCTTCCAAATTTCGTATGGACTGGAAACAGGATAGCCACAATTTACAAGCAAAATGAAGCAGCTCAGGTTTTTCTCTTTTAGAGTGATGATCTTTTATTTGGAGTTATTTTACATCTTCCACATGTTTACAAGAAGCCCCCTACTAACCTACCATCTGTACACTTTTTTCCAGTTCCTGAGGAATTGCAAATGTAGAAGAAGGAGCCTGAGTTAGAGGCCACGCACCAGCCTAAAGGTATTGGGAAAAATAAAAGCATTAACATTTTCATTACATTAAGAAAAAGTAACACTATTAAACAGACCTATAGTATATATTATGCCATAAGACATTCAATTTACACCAGAAGTTTTACTGCTCAGTTTTTACTGCTCATTATGCATGCCCCACTAAAGTATTAATTCAAGACAAGAACAAGGCATTTTACATCACTACTGTTTAGTGTGCTAGCAGATTAATTTTAAGAAGAAATGCTAGGAAAATAAATTATTTCACAATGATCACAAGGTGTCCGTTTCCATATGAGAAGTATTCATAGTCAGAAAAATTGTTCACTTGTTATCGAAACATAAAAATTAAGTACAAATAACTCAATAGTAATAAACATACATTAGTACCTGTAGAACATATATCTGAAAACTAATTCCCAAATCAATAATCGTGTCCTGGTTTTTGATAAAGTTGTTGAATTTATTGTTGAGATCAGCACTAACACTCATGTCTGTATACATTCGATGGAGCTTGCTGGTAAATTCATAACCACAGGCTTGCTGTGAAGAAATATTGTAACAGGTTTCACAGTGAAAACAGTATTTATTATAAACTATGCACATTCACTACTAAAATATGAAAATCTAGTCAGCATATGCGTTGTAACATTTACAGAGAACACTAGCTACAATAGAAAACAAACATTATACAAGCAAATTATGATTTTTGTCTTAGTTTCACTTCCTATACATTGATTTATATGAACAGTGTTGTTTTATAAAATTGAAAGATAAAGCTAGTTTTTGAAAGTCCTTGGTACTTTTATAATGTAATTATGAATTATTTGAACACACTTAATAAAACTACCCAAAACCTCATAAAAATCTCAAATGCCTAGGTGATGTTGGCCCATATGTCTTTTACAGACTACCAAGAAATTAGTTTTTCCCTTCAGCTATTGGAAACAAGATCTACTGACTGCTAACTTATCTCTGACACCCTCTGCTGCTCCCTCTCAACATTACATACTCCTATGTTTGTTTATACTGCATTAGAAGAATATTACATTACCTTTAGCTTATTAATCATGGCCTCTTCAGAATCCATAGACATAGACAAACCATGAATTAATCTTTTTGCCAACATTCTGGCATAGAACTGCATTAAAAAAATCATATATGAGGATTTTTAAAAGCATAAGCATATTCTTCAAGTATACTTTAAATGTAACATTTTAACATTTATGGAATATCAACAGTTACCTTTTGGAATACGTCTTTGTCATCAATGTATTTGAAAACAGTAATGAAACTCGTAAGTTTGTCTTCTACTTCATTCTCTGTCATTCCTTTTGCTGATTTCTTCAACAAGTTGTCACAGTACTTTGCCAGCTCAAGTTAAAAAAAGAAAAAAACAAGCCCAAACCTACTTGTCAAGCTTGAGAACAAATGTATGCCAAGGTATTCCAAACTTCTACACAAAAGTTAAAGCATGAAATAAGTCATAGTCTACACTCTCATGTTCTATTACAATGGCTGCATTCACAGGTGAACAATACATACTACATCCACAGAAAATACAAATTAGGCATCAAAAATTACAACTGCACCCATTCTGCACAACCACAAAACGTGTGTGCGTGTGCAGGTTAAGTTATTTATTACTACTGAAATACACACCTGAGGCTGACTCAGTGTGAGAAACAGAGTCATGGGATGAACCCTACACCAATTCATTTGACAAATATAAAAAAGCATTATTACTTTCTACAGTAATAAAATATATCACTTACCAACTCAGGTGCTTTGCAGATTGACTTGGGCTCCCTATAGTTAACTACTGATGTCAAAGCCTACATAGGAACAAAGAGCAAAGAGAAAAAAAATATAAATTACTTAAAACTTTTTCTTTCATGAAATTTGAAGAAATAAAAAAGATGTTCCAGACAAAGACCATCCAAGACCCTGTAAAACTGAACTACACAATAAGGGATCAAAAAAGAAATAATGAATAAAAGAGTTTCAATTACTGCTTTGTGAGAATTTGTGTGTTGAACATTTTTGCTGAGATTTTAGTAAAAGTAGAAAGGGTAGAGGAACAGAAGTTAACTACAGAAAGAAAGTGAAAAATAAAGTTCTAATTAGAAACTTAAATGTAAAAGTATGAAGATTTTGGTATATAGCAATATGTATGGTCCAAAAGTATGGATAGAAACTGATGAATACTTTGCAGATAAAGTAGATTTGAGCAGCAGCACATCAACAGCATGTATCTTGAGCTGAAAAACATACATGGCGTGCTCACAACAGTAAGAAAGATCTTTTCCCTGTGGGATTTTTTGATAAAGAGGAAAAAAGATATTGTTGAAAGTGGAAATTTGAAGCAGTGCTGTACAGAAAACATGTAGCAGCCAAAGAAAACCTGAATCTGATGAAAAAGAAAAGGAAGGAGATAACCCCAGTTTAGAATTGGAAATAAAAGTAAATCTAAAGTTAAAAGTGAATTTAAAAAAAGGTCAATTGTCAACACAGATATTGGAATCATCAAGATTAGTTTCTAAACTATATGTCACATTTAAATGAACAATTTAAACTAATACTGAACCAAAAATATTGCATGATCATAGTTCCGAGGAATTATAGTGCCTTTTATGGAAGGAAAACATTATTAATGTTATTATTATAAAGAAGAACTGACAAGAAACTCTTTTGTACAATGCTTCAACATTCCAATATTTGATAATAGGTCCCTAGAATCCCTGTGAGAAAGGAATGCATGACTACAAAACTCTTCGAAGCTTAGAATACTCTTTTGCAATAATACTGGAGGCAACAATAGCAATTTTAATATCCACCATGAAAAACTGTCAGCAGGTTAAGATTCTAAATATTTATTGTAATAAAGATTACTGAAATGAAGAACTGACGTATTTAAGGAAAAAGTACATTGCCTATGTGCTAGCAAATGTAGTTGTCAATCTCATATTACTCCATCTTCTGGTACACAACATTAATTGCAATTGAGACAGAAATGTATTAGGATACTGAAATAAGTATTTGTTTTAAAATACTAAGTAATTATTTTCTCAATATCACAAATACAAAGGGATAACTGCAATTGATATTATTACTGGTATCTTCATCACTATGTTTTACCAGATTAACCTTGGCTAAAAATTATCAAATCTTAAGACTATGACCCTAACAACAAACTCTGATTACTGTAAACACTGCAAAAGAGCAATGAAATGTATACATGCATCCTGTGACAGGAAATTATGGATAGCAAAGTAGTAGTAAGTGCACTCTCTAGGAAAAAGGTACAAGGAGATATGGGAAAGAGTGGGAAATTAGCAGACTAGATAAAATGTACTACTTTTTTGAGGAGAAGCCACTCAATCTCTCAAGAGCCCAGGAATGTTTTGCAAAATTTAGTAATAATAACAAGAACAATAAGGTTAGTCATTAACAATAATAAAAAAATTATAACAATTAGAACTGTTATCTTAAATACCTTCATGGCTATGCATTTCAGAGAAAAGAACAGCAAGCCTCTTTCCCTGAACAGGCTTATTTAACTTCAAGTGCAATTCTCTCTTGGAAAAAGTTAGCTATTGTGACAGTGATTGAAATAAATGTAGGTTTTCAGATATTCTTTGTAGTCAACTTGAAAAATATAAGCAAAGCTTCTGTGTAAGTAATACTACTAGCATGCAGAGTTTAACCATTATGACAGCAAGCACATTCAAGTACAAATGCATCTAAGAGTTACCAAACTTCCCAAACCCCACAATTTTTCTAGTTATTATCTGCACTTAAATTTACATTAAATGGGTCAGCTCCATTTTTGTCTTTTGAATTCTGATGAAAAGAAAGGTCTTATTTTCAGAAAAGATTTAAGTATTAAAGTGGTTTCCTTTGTACATATATTTTCCCCTAACAGTGAATTGCCTTTTGTTCCATTGCATTCCTAAACTAGAAAAACTGCACAAGAGTCCTATCTTTGCACATATATTGATGTCCTGAAGAATTATGGTGAGCCTGAAACAGGGTCCCACATTTTGTTTTCCAATGCTTTTTTCACTTAAGTAAAAGTTACCTTGTCAAGTGCACTCATAAAGTGTTGATCACCATTCAAAACAGTGTTGATGAGTTGAACGAATTTACTGTGTACTTCCAAAACTGACTCCACAAACTGAGTTGGCATCTAAAAAAGGCAGATAAAACAGAAAACAAGTTAATGAGGAAAGTAGTATTATCTACACAAAACCATATCTTCATTGTTGTGCTTTTTTTCCTAATTATTCTGTTTGACAAAAGTTAAAATCATAGTAATTAAGTCTTTGAATGTATGGATTCTGAAGTGTTGTACTCATACTACCATGCTTGAGCATGTTTCAGAAATAGTCTATGGCTACATATACAGTCACGCTATTAAACATAGATTTGAGTCTATACTACTCTCATGCTGTCTAACTTTTTCTATCACATTCTAAAATCCTCTATTAGTCCTTTCAAAAATCATTAATGCTAACATGTAAATACAGCAACCAAGCTGAAAAGCTACTGTACAGTAAACTGCTGCTTTTCCAACACATTCTGACTCCACAGACAGAAAACCTAAATGAGCCCTTTGAATTTTCCCACACAGGACAGTTACTGATCAAATTAAGCGTGCCATATTTCAGCAGAACATTTTGTATAGAAATGACTGATGTGAATAAGAGGAGTCCCTACACAGACAAGCTGGTAGGCAGCAGTGCAACAGTGTGCAATGCACCGGCTGCATCATGGGACTCCCCAAGTGCATTCTCAGGATACATGTTAAAAGTGTTTTGATGACAAAGTACTTAATCTACACAGTGGAGCAAGTATATCACATTTTGAATTTATCTACATAAGGTTGTGAATTTTCATTACCCTCATGGCTCTGCATTCAGTTCCCTGTGTAGACACTATTAGTTTGAAAGAACAAGCTCAATAAACCTAAAAATATTTTGAAAGCGAACTATACTACTAAGACTTCAACCCATTTTCAGTATGCACAGAGGAGTTACGGAAGAGTAAGCGCTCCTGTGCAGTCAATAAAAGAGTGAATGTACAACAACAGTTCATATCTATGTATCGTTACAGACAGAAACACTGGGTGGCTAAAATCATCATCCTGAAGTGAGCACAGATCTAGACAGCAAAATGTATACATGTACAAGTATAACGCCAAACGAAAGTTCATTTGTTTCTGAACAGCAATGCTCTTAGAGAAACAAAAATGCAATTGAGTAATTTCAATATGTATGAACTGAAAAAAGTTTCACACACTTGAGTAAAAATAATTAAGCTACAGTATTTTCAGGAATTACATGAAAATATGAGACTACAAAGATATTAGTGAAAAACACCACAATGAAATCAGGGCAGAATGTCAGGTCTTTACAAATAACATGTAGTTAAACTAAAAGGAATCACTGGTTCCTAACGTACCAGAATAGCAAATGCCACTGACTTAGAGAAATTCAGAAAAAAAGATACATACATGGAACAAAAGGACCTACTTGCCATGACAGCATTAAACAAACAACGAGAAATATCTAGCTGTAGTTGTTTCTGGTTAGATCACAACAATCAACTCTCAGGATAGATATGTGTTGCACAGCTTAGCGTGCTGATTAGAAGTTACAATTTATCCATAATGTTCCAAACCAATTTCATATAGACAAAATTAAAAAACAGAATAGACTAAAAAGAAAAGGGTAAACATTTCATCAGGAATGTTGGCAATTTCAGCTGCCTGAGGAAACTCACATTTTCCTGAGAAAGATTGCTGGTTGCTCTAAGGCCCTCATCATGGATATGGTTTTGTAGTTCCTGAATCATATGAGGTAAACCACTTGACACAGCACGAAGTAGAGTATACATATTTGCCATGTCTGTAACAGAGATACATTTTTATAGAATATGCTTAGAAACACTAAGAAATCAACACTTAATATAGTATCATAAATTCACACAGAACTTTTCAAAGACTGAAACGAGACCAACTGTTTTGAAAATTAACATACACTGGATCACTGACAAAATTAAAAAAGGAAAGAATAGGGCTAATAATCAGTATTTACTGAGTACTGCCATTGTGACTACCTCACTCTTCCAATATTGCTTATTTAGGAGAGACTCCAAGAGTAGAAGTGGCCTAGAATGGAAAAGTATTGTGCTAGTTTATTTCAGTCCTTGGCCTCCCTAAATCTCCCTAGCTGCAACTGACTAAAACCAGTTTAGACATCTTCTTGACTTTTTATATTTTCCTCCAGTGGTGGCTTAAAATTTGTCTCAGGTTAGGAAAGCTGTAAATAAGCAACTGATATTTTCATTACTTTTTTTCAAAAAAAGGATCCAAGCTGATCAAATTTGCAAAACTCTGGAAACTGAATTAGAAACAATTTGACTGTGAAAAATAGTTTGTTTCACATAATAAATACCATCTTCCATGCAAGAACAAGCATTTTTTCAAGAGGCATGTAGTCATCAGGAAGCATATTTTTTTTAGTCAGGCAGGGAATATAACTATAAGAGCATCTGCTTCTGTAAAAAGGATTTTGGAAGAGAGGTCACAAAAGATTCAGGACAATAAAAAGTGGCTATGAAAAGGAGCCAAAACATTTTATAATCCTGACCTGTCAAATGATGATGAAGAAATCTGTAATGACAGAGCCATTGGTTTACAAATGAAAACACAAGCATAAAATATGATCCATTCTACAGGACAAAGGACTTCAGTGTGGTTTTAAGCCGACTAAGACAAAGAAAGAGAAAGAATACTGGCCAAAAGAAGGGTTGTTAAACAGTAAAAAGAAGGTTTTGACTATATATTTGGAAGAATGAAAATGAATTATGTGGTAAAAGAAAAGATCATTCCGGTTTAATTGAGCTTCCTAGATAAGTAACATGTATTAGTTGAAAATGCTTAAGCCCATAGAAGGTCATTGAATAAAGATAGTAAGTTGCAATACTAAATGAATAAACCAAAAACCACGCTTTTTGTGACCACTGAGACTTACCACTTCTTTTCTCTTGTCTGATAATATTGTGACATTCTGCATGTAGAAACTGCAAGTGATCAGCTACCATTCTCTGTTGGCATTCATGAATCACTTTGCCATATGAGCTGGGATGCAAGTATTTCCGACACCGCATTTCTTCATCTTTTAATCTACCTAAAACCTATAGACAAGTTGTTAAGCTGATTGCTAATGAAATACAACCGATATAAAACCATGAATATACAACATTGTATGTATGTAGAATGACAGATGCAAATAAGTAACACACTTGAAAAGTAACTTGTCTGGGTTGCTGAAAAACTGAATTAACTCTTCTGAATCAGGCCATTGCTGAATTCATACAATCTTCTACTCTGAGTACTAAGCTCAATCACTACTAGATGTCTAACAGCACTCAGTAGTTCTCCTCAAAAGTTCCTCTTCCCTTCAACTTTGTGTCCAGTCTTCCCCAACTTCTCATACCACATTTCTTACTCCTTCCAAGAAAGTTTTACCACAATACCTAATTATGTAAGAATCACTTTACTGTTCCAAACCCATGAGCTTGTATGTAAACATCTGCTCAAAAGGTATGGGAGTATATCTGAGCTATTAATAAAAACTCTCTTTATAACTCCAATGAAGGAAATAAGCATTATCATAAAATAAGTCATATGAATACTGACACAAAAGTACTTCTATCCAGCGAATATGAGGGGAGCCTAGGGAGAGCAGTGCAGCTACAGTCTGCTAATGGTAGATAAAACAAATCTGCATTTCTTTTTGTTTAATTGAAGCCTTAGCCTGTCCTTGAATTTCGCCTCAGGTGTGCAACCATTTGCTTATGCTCCTTAAGGTTAAAAGCCATCTCATAGCCTTCTCCTCAACTCCTCTATCTTGTTAGTGTGGATGGTATAGCATCGAGGACTGACTTCCAGTCTTGTATAGGCAAGATTTGCAGTTTATATTCAGGTTAACCATGCCACTAAAAAGTACAATTTAAACTGCATGAAAGCATACAACAAGGATTAACTATGGGAACTCTACAGGAAATCATGTATCATCAGTAAATTAGTATTAGATTTTAGTTATTGCAGGCGTACAGAAGAATCTCTTACCTTTTCCATGTATTGTGAGCAATTTGACTCTTGCAATAAATTTGAAGCTTCTTGTTTATAATACTCCCCTGTTTCATTCAGAAAAGGACACTCAAAAATTTCCTGATAAAACTTAAAGGAGATTTTTTTTTAAAAGGACAAATAATACATACACTAAAATAACATTCAAAATTGAAAACATAAATCAGAAACGTGTATATACCTTTAGGGGGAATTTTTTCTTATACTGTTCAACATGAACAAAGGAGTTAATAACCCCATGGATTACTTTCTGGTTTGGGTCTTCTCCACAGCGATCACTGAAACAGGCAAAGCAAACATTCATGAGAATGTGTGAGTGTAACTCATCTGATAGCCGAATGAAATAAAATTGGATGAAAACATTTTCCAGTAAATTCCTCTGCTTGAATTGGTAAATTGAAGGAGATCAATCTCAAAAAATGCACTCTTCTTTCTCTCCTATACATTTAAATTGTTGAGATAGCAATTCATAAATTGTTCAAAAGCATTTGCAGGTCATGAAATTTCCAAGTGTTTGCTAAGGATGTAAGTATTCCAAATTACATAGTCTAAGTAAGTACGTTAAAGGCTACAATAAGTTCCGTCTTGTATTTGTAGCATTTATTAAATAGAATACCTTCATAAGCCTGCCTCTGCCAAAAAATTCTTGCCAGTGTCACACTAAGAAGCATGCTATTTTATTTTCTGAATATCTACTGTTCAAAATGTAGATGTCATGTGGAACAAATAACATACTTGATGCATCATCACAACTTTTAATCATACATTAGAAAAGGAAAACCTTACGTTTTCCATTTGAATCTTAGCTTCAAATGAGTGAGTTCAAGTACAGAAAACACTACCTTTAGTCCCATTCAGTTGAAAACAGAAGTAATTAAAACAAGTGTTTTGCATGCTAAAAACATTAGTGTTCACTCCTTTGCAAAGACTGAAAATAACAGACCCACACTCAAAGCAGCAGAGACTTTCTTAAAACATGAACTGTACTAAAACAGACCACCTTTCACATACACTTTACAAAGAAGCAAACAATACTCCTTTACTCCTAAGGTGTTAAGCAGTACTAAAATATTATTTTAAAAGGTATATTTACACTTAAGCATCAGCTATTGCAATTTCAAAGGTCTTCCTTTTTAAAATACATATGTACACATATATGTATGTATATAGAACAAGAACTCTTACTTTACCCAAACTTCACTAAAAAAATCAAGCCAGCAAAAATACTTCAAATCCAAACACTACCACATACTCATCTAGGGTGGGGTGGAATGCGGAAGAAATAATTTTGCTAATTTTATTCATTTTGGTTTGGAATTGCATTGATAAAAACTACAGAGGATGCCCATGAGCTCAGAAGGTTTACCAGGACAGCCACACCAGAATTCGTTGTATTATATACACCAGATTGTAATCATATGTTCATATCACTTGATTATGCAGTAGGTTTTCTTTAAATACTACTATGTCCTATGATTTGAAAACTTAAGCTCATGATGCGTGGAAAGAACTAGCTCTCCAACAGCTTATGAGCAGTCCGTGTGGTTTATGCTTGCTCACCTGTTATGAGCTGACCTAACTGGTAACTGCTCCAGCAGGGATGGTCTGATTTTTTTTCCCCTAGGGGACAGGAAGGTTTCCCCTGGCTCCAGTAGTTGAACCAATGGACTAAATATGGGTTTGAGTACATGTAATCACATCCTGAATTCCTGCCAACACCCCTCTGCTGGGTCTGGTTATAGGATAGCAAAGGCAGCAGCATGTCTCAGAAGGGAAGAAGTGTAACACCAGCCCAGGGCCTGACCCAGGGGCAGGGAAAACTGCAGGATGCATGCAGCCTGGGAACACAGCACCATGTCAGTGAGGGCTTAACTAGAAGTTAAGCATATTACAAGGCAAGGCTCTGTCAAGAGACAGTCCAGTCTGCCTCTAGCATGCTGGGTTCTGGACCTGAAAAGATACTGGTGACACAAACACGGGAAGCATTACTGCAATAACAGATGAAGGCCCAGCTCCCCTCTGGTCGGGTCACAAACCTCAGCCCAGGCAGAAGTGGGAGCAGAGGGGGCAGCAAAGGTCAGGCCCAGGGGATCCGAAGGTCAACGTATCATTAGGAAAAAGCTGTAAAAGTACAGGAGGCAGATGCTCAATAGAAGAGCTGCAAGGGAGGAGACAGGCTTTCGAAGCACAGCTCAGATGGCGTGAAGGCGATAGACGAAAAGGAACACAGCATGTAATGGGCCCTGCCTACTTTGGAAGCATCTTCAGGTTTTTATATACACCAATGGCACTCTGCTCCCAAGAATTTGTAACGCTAATGGCTAGTTTCAAGGAAATCTGACAGCAGTTCCAAGGCTGATTTTTGTGAAAGTTGTAGTAATAAGAACATCCACCAAACTAAAATGAGAGAAACTGGTGACCCCACCAAAGTGAAAGTCTATTAAGTGTATATTTTTCTTCTTGGCAGTAGTCAGGAAACAATATGGATGCATACAGCTACAGAGCAGCTGCCACACAGTTTGAAGCAGGGATGTCACAGGACATCGTGGGAGGGTAGAAGGAAATGATGACATTTGGTGGGGAATCTGAACAAAAAAAATAAAGCACTAGAAGCCCAAGTCCCGCTAATTCAGATGATGATGAGTTTCTTTTTTCAGAAGAAATGGAGAAAGTTACAAAACACAAGCTCAAGGAAGTTGGGTTGTTTTATATTATATCTTGTTCCTATCTTAAGACAAAAGTTAACAGTAGAAGTTTAACATGTATTGTACAGTGTATTACTATAGCCCCATATAACATACTTAAAGTTTAAGGTACAATAATAAATACTGTATTTATTTAAAAAAATTCCATCATTCAAAAAGAAGCATTCTGCTGTGTCAGACCAATGGCCTATTGAGACCAAGTAACTACAGAATTCAGTGTGAACTACAAGAGCCTGTTTCAAATACTTTTTAAATAACAACTCCCAATAGCTTTCCTTTCAAAACAAATGGTATAATGTATCAGCTTAGACAGGAATAGGTTCAGTTAGTTAGAAAGTGTTAGTTATCTTTAGTAGAGAAGCCTCTCCTGGTTAGTCTGTACTAATCACACTGTCATTTGAGATAGCACCTGAAAAATTTCCAAATTATTTCTGTTTAAGAATTTCATAGATGAATTTTCTCACAATTCGAGATCTTGTCGGCTTCCTGTTGTGTTGAAACAAAAATGCGTAAGTTGATATTCAGCTTGCCTTGTAGGAGGAGTGCTTGGGCTAGAGGGAGGGGGAAGAAAGTGTGTTATATTCAGAACTCTATATAAAGAGGGTTGCAGTCAGACAAGACAGGCTTAAGTGATTTAACAGTTTTCTGCAGATGAAGGTGACTAATCATGCTCCCTTTTGCTCAGTCACAGGCCTCTATCTCTCTTGCACTGCTTTGGCACTCATCTAATTCTTTGCTGAACTGACTCATCATGTCAATCTGGAGAAACATTCGCCAAGATGGCTTTCTGTCATTTTAGCAGTTGAGCTGGTTCACTAAGGGACTAGATGAGCACCAAATTGAGCACAAGAAAGGTTGTAGAGCATAGACTGCTCCTTTTAGGCACCAGCAAACTCCTAGATCAGTTTAGCCATCTTGTACTGCTGAATCACAAGTCACTACTTGTACTTCTTTATTTTCACGTACCAAAAAAGTTTATTGTTAATTTTAATGTACAGTGTATTGCAGAAGTTTATAGCTTCTAAAAAGTTGATGTGCTCAAGATTTTATTCAGAATTATTTTTAAAATTCCAGTTAAATACACTGATAAAACAAAATCTGAAAGCAAAATTTGTGGCTCTGCTCCCCCTACCTTTTCCATTACAGTAATAAACATACTTTTATATGCAACCAGTTGTCTAGAATGTTGGTTATCAACTCTGCATATCATTGTATACTATGCAAAATCTTCTGGCTATAAGAAGTTCCCCTGTTCCATCTATTTAATTTTTTTTTTTTTGTAAAACATTTTAATAAATTGAACCATCCAGACACCTAAGTACCACACTTAATAAGGCACCTAATTGAGAAGTTTTTAACTATATACATGTATTAGTAAGTTTATTAAATTTTTAGGTAAAAATCTTCCCATGCATACTCTTGCACCTCTGATAGATGTAACTTATTGATACCAATTTCTTCAAAGACCTTGTTTAATCCCTGAATTGCTGAACTCAATGCTAAAAAACTTTAACAGTCATTTGCAGCAGTGTCTCTAAAACTGCCTCTTATAAACTGTACTGACCACTGGAAACATATCAAAGAACAGCAACAAGCCTACAGTCACATGCGAAAGCCTTCCTCAGAATATCCGTAGCAAGCCTGTATTTCATTATACCAAGAAGAACAGCTATAGTGAGAAGTTCTCTCATATAATTCATTACATGATTTGCATATCACAAAGTGGCTATAAAAAACTTAATACAAATTATTAGATGTATATTTTGAGAAACACAGTTGAATTAACTCCTTTGAGATCACACAGAAAAATCCTTAATAATGAGAGGGGGTGGTAAATCCAGACCCAACCATTAGAGACAACGATTCAAGTTTTATTTAAAACTTTCCAAATAATTTAATAACAAATAATGTCAACTTATTATAGTCTTAAGATCTAATGCCCCACAGTCAGTGACAGACTCTAAATACCATTGCGAGGTCTGCAGTCAGCCTCAGAAGTAATGGTACGTATTTACCTGAAGAGGCATCAGACAAAAAATTTTTTAACACTAATTTCTACTCCCACCCACCAGTGGAATATACAGATTGACTAAAATGAGTCTTCAGTGTTACTGTGCTTGAAGTAACAAAGCAGAATTTTCTTCATCATGAATTAGGGAATCTTCACTTAGTAAAAATAAATTGTTATAGTAAACATACAGATAAAGCAGTATTAGCACTTGTTACAAAGGAAGCATGGTTCAACAACTGAAAACAAACACTTCCTAGCTTCAGAAATACTATCCAAGAGAGACATCATGTCAGTTACTTAGTCATAAAAATTTAATTCCAGAAGGAAAAATAAAATATAATATTAAAATTTTTAAAAAATACTTTATAAATACAGCTTTTTTTCTGACCATCTGCACATCCAAGGAACAACAATCAGCCAATTTACTTCATTCTCTCAGTTTACCTACACTAGCCTGGTCACCTGAGTCAGGCATGCAATCACTTAAAAAACCCCCATGCATTAGGCAACTCCAGAGCTACCCTAAACAGTAGTAAAAGTGTAGGAACTGATGGAACTTAGAACTACACACAAGATCTCTTAGTATATTTCAGAATTTCTGTTTATTCATAAATAAAAAGATCCTTTAGGAGTTAAATAGTATAAAGGTTTTAAATCAAAACCTAAAAAGCGCCAAGCCCTGTAACTACCAGGGTCTTTGTTTAAAAGTAACAAAGGTACTCAGAAATAAAATAGTAAATTCCCTCAAAGAACAAAAGAGTAATTATTTCTATTTCAGTCAAGTACAGTACCAAGAATGTTAAGTGAAGTCACTGATCTGAACAACACAAACTCAGAAGTTTAGTCTTCCTGGCAGACAAGCAAGATTTGTTTTGGGTCCCATGCAAACCAACATAGCTTTTCTGGCTTTAGCAAATCTTTGCATAAATCCTGGTCCTTAAGTTTACTGACAGCACAGAAGCCATAAGCAGTCAGCATCAGGTGGAGAAAAAGGCAAAAGGCACCCTATGGGACCTGAAAAATTACTCGAACTACTCCCCAGTCCCACTGGTAAGAGGGTTGCTGAAACAGAGAAGATCACTACCCTCAGGTTACAGTGAATTAACTAATTTTCAGAGTCTTTTTCTACATATGTAAACCACAAATATGTAGCTACTATGAGAAAAGCTGATAGAACATCATTAGGTAAGAAGCTATTAAAAAAAAAAAGGTCAAATTTCACAGACATTTCAAAGTAAAAGTGCAATACCCCCACATTGTGTAAAAGCAAAAAATAATCAAGCACTCACTTTTTTATTTCTCGGAGGAGCATACGAATAAGGATGGTCTGCAGTGGCTCAATCATTAATTTTCTCCACATATCAAGAGCTAGCTGTCAGGACACAACACAAGTTCACCACAATTAAAAAATACAAAAAACACCACCAAAACAATACCAAAGATGATGCAACTCCCCACTCAGGATTTTAAAAATTAAGTTGCTAGATACCCTCTTCTTTCTCCTTTTAAACTGTTTACCTCCCAGACACACACAATTTGTCAGTACGTTAATACATTACCTTAGCATTCTTCTTCTAGAACATCTGACTGCATTTGGATGAAGATCATACAGGTCTGTACACTAGCAGCGTCACACACAGAATTTCTAGTCAGGCAGTTTCTGAGTGCATGCTTCCAGTCTGCACTCTTCCTACATATCTAATAGGACTGATTTATTCCTTGGTTCCACACTATCAAGGATTCTCAAATGCATCTAAGTGCCCTAAATAAGTTGGTTATGAGGGCAGGTTTTGAGCGTACATATAAACAAAACATCTGCACTGTAATAGGTAAGTAACATTACCTGAAGTGTTTGAATGTATGCAGACACAGGTATTTCTAAAAACGATAGCAAAATAATCCTTGGCTGACAAGCGGAACGTCTCTTGACTAATCTGACAGAGGTCAGAGTCAAAGATACAGAACCCTTATACCTAACACACAGAGAGCATCTCCAAACAAAGATTCACATAGCTTAAAGTCATGGCAAGCTAGTATTTTCCTTAAATGGAATTCAAATCACCTTCATATTAGGGATAGGTTATCCTGTTCCTAATATGTCATTAGGAGGATCAGTCAAAGGGACTCAAATATCACAAATTCTTGTGGGTGAAGTAGTTGCTCACAAAACATACCATTTTTTAAAAACCCCAACCGCAATCATTCAGAGGAGTTTCTACACTTAAGTCAAAATCAGATTTAAAGCCCAAAGGGTATCATGTGATCCTGCATATGGGGCAAATACCCCCCCACATCTGAGACCTCTAAAAACACCTACCAGTAAGCAGTAGACTGGAGAAGTGAAATTACCATTATCAGCGAGGACAGAGGAAATATTGCTGCTAAGAAAGCGTTCACACAGTTAACAGGTCCTCAACTGTAGAAATTAAAATACTGATCAGGTATGTCTTAACTGAAAGCAGGCATATAGCTATCAACTAGGTACCCAATCTGATCCAATTTGTGAAATAAATCTTCCTTTTAAAGAGCAGACAAATGAATTTGCTGTACCACAGCTATCCAGCACCCACTGTGTAATACAGGGTGCAGAAGTCTGGGAGGCAAAGCTGACCCTGCTGCATCATAAGCAGGTTCTTAGATGAGGTAAAGGCTTGCTTAAAAATCAAAAGACAGATAACATTTTGAAATGGAAGTTGTATTAGGAGTGATTTTCACTTTCTTGCCTTGTGAAGAGTAGTAGCAGAACAGTTAGAGGAGAAGTTTCCCTAAGACATCAGTAACTCATCCAGCAGAAAATGCTGAAAGAAGCTAGTTTTGGAGAAAAAGACAAGACTGACACATTTTATGACTAAGAGGTGAAGGGGACAACATCAGGTAACTATTCCTCAATGTGGTCTCTAACATGGTCCCTTTCACATCTGATCTAACAATTTGAAACAGCTTCAACTTGCCTATTGAAATTGTCTTGTCAAGTAAACTAGAGTTAGGTCAATCTAGCAATTTCATGTACTGGTTCAAGACACTTTCTTCTCTTTGAAGTGAGGGACTGATCTTACTTCTCCACCTAAACAGACAATACAGAACACGGCAGTTTCCTCTGTTTCCCAGAATCTGTTGCCCCATGATGGGGTAAAAAAACCCCAAACTATAAGGCATATCTTAATTACCTTCTAGCTCAGGGCTCTCATCGAGTCATTGAAAACTCAGATGTCTGAAATTGGTGATAGGAGCTCAACTCACAAAAGCAGTATCCTTCACCATGCATTCATAACATAGGGACAGAAGAAAAATAATCTCTTGCAAGCACTAACAAACTATTCTCAACAACTGATCTCATCCTGTATTTTTCCTAGTACAACAATTACTAATGTCTGGAACACTTATCAGGATGATAAACTGTTTGAAGCCATGCCCATAAACATTACATATGCACCTCCAGTATCTTGTACTGTTACACACTCCAGAAGAACTAAGCAAGCATGTACTCGTTTAAGATTACTGAAAAGCTCCCGAAGTTTCATTAGCACACTGAGACAAACTTCAGTACATAGAGTACAGTTCTGCTTCCACAAATACTGGACATTATTTCTGTAACTTCATACTGCAACTGAGGAGAACTATATATAAAATAAGCATGCTTGCTCTTGTATAGATAAAGGACAAATCATCTCAGTCATCTAAAAAGGGATAAATGATAATTCCTTCCATTCTAAAGCAATGAACAACTGAAATAAAGACTTTTATCAAAGCCTCTAGTACAATCCAAAGAATAAAAGAGAATCCTAAACAGGAACTATAATGAAAGAGAAAATGTTTTCAAAACAAAGACTTGATAAACTTGATGAGTGAGTGTCTTAGGTCAAGAAATGTGAACTACTTTTATTTCTGGGGCAATGAATTCACCAAAAACAATGCTGCAATTTAATGCATTAAACACTACTTGAGCATAGGACTCAAGTCTCCATTCCTTTTCAGGGCAAAGGAGCAACTGCTATAAACCTAATCCTACAGCAGTAATGAACAGAGATTAACTTTACTCCTCAAGATCCAAGATTTACCTCCCACTACTACAGATTGCAAAGACAGTATTTGGTAAAGAGAAATGGAAGGAGTCTTGGGGAGTGAGATAGTGAAAAACTCATTAGCAGAATTCCACACATCATCATCTGAACATCTTCATCAAAAACCAAAGGCTGTCAGCTACAGTTTAAGAATCTCGACCCTCCCCATAACCTGCCCAAATGCTGATCTAGGGATGTACCATCCTAGGAAAAACTGCTGGGAAGATTGAAGAAAAGCATGCGTCACTGTCCTTCTGCCTTGCTTATGATTCCACAAACACAAGGAAAACAGAATACTTAAAAAAAGCTGAATTATCAGGTCTGCTGTTTGCTCTAGTTTGGTAAACACATCCTAGGGCAGAAAGCTATGGACAGAAGTTGCCACTACCATCCTTTGGATGGTATCTCAGAATGGAGTATCACACTGAAATGGGAGAATTCATTAATCCATCAGCAACACCCAGCCCCAAGAACAAGCCCAGACCTATTCCCAGCCCCACTCCCAGCCCCCAAAGCAGCTGAACTCAGTCATTCACACAGAGCTAAGGACTACCTTCAACAATCACGGAAACAGAGTCAGCTACATCTCAGTCTGAGGAAATAAGGAATAACACTTATGCCATTTTGAAGATACCACAAACAGTGCAGCAATATGCACTTCCAAGCTCTGATAAGCCTTTATAGATGTCACCAATTAGCAAGCCTTGGTGACAGCAGAGGTAGACAAGAGAAGAATTTCCTTCTCTAAATTGCCTTGACTTAAAGTATATCATGCTTCTGGTGTTTTTTTCAGCCCATCTCCAACCTGTCAGAGGATTAGCAATTTCAACTGGCAGTACAGTCTTCATCAGCTGGGTCAGAAGCACAGAGGATGCTTCTTCATGCATCACAATCTCTCCTTACTCTTAACTAAAGGCAGCAGAGATCTACTTAAAACAATGAAATCAAAGGACTAAAACAGTAACCACTGACAGGTCAAGTTCAGATATCATGAGAAAAAAAAGTATTTTCTCTAGCTTTCCAAACTGAAAGAGAAATGTTCACTTCTCTTTTAGAGAAAAAGGCAACTGTAGAGGAAAGGAAAAAACCCAATACACCCCTACAGATGATGCCAGAATAAATTTCATTCTCCAGCTAGCAGACAGAAAGCAAACAGATACACAGACAAGCATTCAAAAGAAAAGTTTATACCCAACTGTATTCAAAATTTCAGTTCTGATTCAGACTGAAAAGGTGTTTCCAAAAATCTTTAAGACATACAGAAACAGTTTGTTTCAAAAAACTGTAAAGATTTCTTTTTTAATGGTAAAATTGTCTTTTCATTTTATTTTCTTGTATTCCATGAAGTGACAGAAATGACGTATACTTCACTTCTGCACAGCTGAAGTGCACAGGGTGGTATTTCACAAGGTAGTCCTACTGATGACAATTTTTTTCATTTTATAGGCATTTAAAAATTACCCTCAGCCTCTCCAACTTACATTAGCAACTGTGTGAAAACCCTTGTACTTGTCCTGAATTACATTTTCTTTAAAGATAAGCCCTCACTACACGATACTTTTGTGTACAGAATGGTTACTTTTTCTTGTAAAATGCCTATCCAAGTTGCTACAGTGGAAGTAGAAAACAGCTTGCATTAGAAAAGAAGATGTACAGAAGTCTACTCTCAAAAAAAGCTATTACATTTTGTGACATTAAGAAATAGAAGCCTAAAAGCAATATTTCAAGTATTTCCAAACCCAAATTTTCATTCTTCAAAATATTTTCTAGATAGTAGTGTCACTTAATAAAGCAAGGTTGTTTTACAAAGCAGTATCTATTATCACATTTTAAAACGGAAGTTCTCCAATAGTTTTCATATTTGCCCCCCCCCCCATACTTTTCTACATCAAAACCTAATCTCATTTCACAGGGGATTCAGTGCTTACATCTTGTACCATATTTAACTACTCAGATTCTGTGACACCAAAATGTCAAAATTTTAAAAGGACAAAGCTTAACTTGTACCACTTCTGAATATAGTTATCCACTCTTACTTTCAGAGATACCTACCTCTCCTATTTCCATCAACGGTTCGTTCATATCCACCCCTCCATAACCATACTGAAGATCAGCTTCAGTCAATTTGTTCTTCTTAATAAACTGTGTGTTGAGGTACCTATAGAATTAAAGATATTCTAATCAAAACAGGCAAAAGTTAATTTTTTTTTAAATAATAATAAATTTGGAATTGCATAATGTCTTCCACATCACAAAACCTCTTTTAACTAATGCCATTGCTATCTGTAGGAAATTCTTAAAACATAAATTACCGCAATTTAAAAGACTTTACATCATATTAAAACAATACAGTGTTAGTAACTGAGATATTAAACATCAGCCTGATATACCACTGTCAACATTTTCTTGGTGTGCAATATACTTGTGTTAGAATCTAACCTTTCAACACACAATGCCATATTACTCATACATGTAGATGCAAAATAACTGCTAAATTCTGAGCAGTTGACTAGCATTAGAGTGATAGTTTATCTGTAATGACCTAAAAACCTTCATGTGTATCAGATATTTTTAAGTAAAATGTATTTTCCTCTATCTGTACTGTTTATTATTTTGCATTTCTGTCAGACTAAAACACAAAAACAGTGTCAATTTTTATAGGGCAAATTTTTGTCACTTATGATCCCTTACTCAGGTCATGATAACTAGCAAACAGCTGTATTACAAATTTCAAAGATGAGAAGAACTTGCAGAAATTAATTTAATTAACACTTATAAAGAAGAAATGCCATATATACTTTTTATTTTAGTATTTACTATTTTATACTATTATAGTTTTTATAAAGAATAGAAAATGGTTTCTGCACAAGACCTGATAATTCTCTTAATTCTCAGTATTCCTTTTAAAGAATGCAATAACATTTTTAAACTGAACCATTCTCTTTCCCAGAAAACAGGGAAAAAATTTCTAATATCTTTCGAAACTACACTTAAAATATTTGTTGTTAGTGCTTAAGTGAGGTAACAAAGTTTGTTTGGTTGGGTTTTTTTTAAATTCTGATCCAACTAGCAGTTTTGAGATGCCCAGTTTCAGACACTGAAAAGAGCCAGATTACTGAAGCACTTTAAAGGACTCAGGCTTCAGGGGCTGCACCAGACAAGTGATGTCTGAACACTTCATGCGAGAAGGGAAATGACAAGCAAAGAAGAAAAACACACTATGGAAACCTGTGAACTTGAAAGAATTTAGGGCACCACAGAGTCCAAAGAAGGAAGACTTGTGGTAGTGCAGTGGTAACAAACTGGAATACTGGCCTAAACTAATTTCATACTCCAGGGTCTTACAGTACTGCAAACCGCTCTGCTACCATCAGTAATCATGATAAATGGCAAATGCAAGTCTGTGTAGAAGGTTACAGGCCCACCATTTCATTTAAAACTTGTGTAGGCATCCAGAATTGTTGGAACACAAGCCTTAAGCAGGCATGCTCCGTGATGATATTTCCCACTCCCTTTCATGTAAACAAAGCCAGCAGCTGCCATTCTGCATTTTCCTGTTAAGCTTGCTAAAAAGGAAAGCCCTATGCTCTCTTCATTCACACCCTCTCTCTTCCATCAGACATGCCTTCTCAACAAATCCAAATTGGGCAAGTGATCCATCTTAAAACTAATGTAAACACAAGTAAATAAACAAGTTTAACCTAGATCAGGTACCACTGCAAAGACCTACCTGACTCAAGCAAAAAAGGGATGGCAAGAAGCGGGCAGGCAGAACCACTCATGGCAAGACTGTCACCACATTCTGCCTCAAAATCAAAGCCAAATTTGCATGTATTGCCTCTCCCCTTCACCTACTTCTACCATCGACTTCCAGAACCAAGCAGAAGCAAATAACTGCAAAGTATGTGCAAATTGTATAATCTCAAATCAACTTCCCCACTGAAGCCATAAACCATTTTCCACCTTAAATGCTTCATCTCTATTTCTTACTTTTAGAAGACAGACCATAAGGTTCACCTGTAACTTACTGTGGAGACAAGGATTAAGCATGAATTGATAATACCAGAAACTACCCATAGACTCTTGTTACTACTGAGATAAAACTTTCAGGTGAAAATTTGAAATACCTGATCACCCAGCTCAGGCCCAATTACTTGAGAGTGCACCTGTGCAGGCTTATGCTTTACTATCTGACAAGGAAAATGGCAAACAAGATGAGAAAATTGAGGTTTGTTTCCTTTCATTGTATTAGTAAAGCAATATACATTTGGTACCCAAACCTCAAAAACAGACCCATCAAGCTTCTACTCTGTAAAGAAATTTAGACGTTTGGAATTTAGAAGAGTGTTGCAAGGCTTATTCAAAAGAAATATCTACTTTAGACTGGAATACTGAAAGACTGTTCCATCTAAATTAACAATATCAGGAAAATGTCTGGCACATGAATATTTTTGTGGGCAATTTTTTTCAGATATAAAGGACTTGTTAATCCAGCAAAATAAAAGGATAAGTTATTTTACAAGGAATTTAGAAAAAAAAAACAAACTTGCAAAAACTAGTTTAACAATTAGATGGATAGATAATTACAGGGAGAGGTTACCGGGTACCTTTCATGTTATTTAGATCGACCAAAGACAATACTTTAACAACAGATTACTATTCTAGACACAGTGACCACATTCCAAAAGCAATGTTTCTTCATCTCAGTGTCCTTGAGGATAAACTTTGCAATGGTTTGTAATATTAGATGTATATTTTTTCTCTTAAAGATTTATTTCGTTTTAATAGTTTGAATAACATACTTCTGGATAAGAAGTATTAGCATTGGCAAAATAGACACTGTGAAATTCAGCTTGAATGTAATAAACCTAAGAGCATACCTGCCTCAAGTCAGCTCCCAGTTATTTTCTTATGTTCTCCATGATAAGCCCATAAGAATTTACCTTCTTTAAGTCTTTGTTGATTCCCAATGTAAGACCACAAAACACCACATCAGATTATATGCATTTCTAAAAGTACCATACCTTATTAAGTAAAATGGGCAGACACCTTCTATTCAGATGGTTTTCCTCCCCTTAAAGGTCTCCGAAGATAAGTAAGAAACTTCCAAGTAACCACTCCTCCTCCACCACCACCCCTGTCCCCGCCTCCTACACACATAGTCAGACTGCTGTACTGATCCCCAAAATGGCATCCAAGTCTTAACAGAATAGTATACAGGAATACACCTGACCATGTGCAGAGGAAATTGTTTTCAGAAGTTTGCACCAAGAGAACCCTGCTAATGATTTTTACAGGCCACTGCAAGTACTCATGGGCAAAGAAATGGATAAAAACCCTATGCAGCAATACCATTCACTGTTCAGATGTATAGGAGGCAATTAAAAAAAAACATAACCAATTAGCTAGAACTAATTATTACAGTTAGTTTTCAGAAGCATTTACCTTGTTTTTCAAGATTTTCTTCAACCTAACACTTGCACAATTAAATTGCTTTGCAAGCAACAATGTGACGCAGCCATATAACAAAGTTATAAATGACTGTAAACGGGAATTACCAATTGTATTAATGTTTTCAGTAATTTCCATGTGCATTCATATGGTTAGCAGTGTTAAAACTGTACAGGGGCCAGTTATGAACAGTGTTCCTCATGGGTGCATATTAAGTCAGCAGTTGTCTTGTGGAGCTGACAGTGAACCAACCACCTCATTGACTGCATTAGCGAGAGCGTACCAGCAAGTGGAGGGAGGTGATTGTTCTCTCAGAGCTTGTGAGGACATACCTGAAATATTATGACCACTTTTGAGTACCCAAATACAACCAATCTGGGCAAATGTGTACAAAAAGAGTACAGAGAAAACTCAAATAGCTAGGGTGCAGAGCATGAGACATGTAAGGTCAACTCTTCTCAGAGGAACACAGAGAAAAGACAAGAAGCAATAGGACACAAGTTGCAGCATGACAAATTGCAAAGAGACATACAGGAAATTTTTTTAGAATGAGTAATCAAACACTAAAATAGATTTCTCATAAAGGCAGCAAAATCTGCCCTTGAAGGAGCTCAAAATGTGACTCAAAAAAAGTCTTAAGCAACCTGGTTTAACTTTGAAGCTAGCCCCTACTCTGAGCATAAGGTTGAAATGGATGGCCTTTAGAACTTAGTTCACACCTACTTTTTTTTTTTAAACGTTTCAATGAAAACCTAACTTCTCAAGAGCTATACTAAAAGCAGCAGAACCACTGTGCTTTATACAAGCAGAATGTTTTAATGTGTCTAGTACTATACACATACAAGTGCTCAGCACTGGAAATATCCATAATCCAGTATCTGTTCTGATTCACTTTTAAGCACAGATAAAGTATTTGCTGGTTCACAGATGTGTAAAACAGGGTTCAAGTCATCTACCACAATTTGAGGATTAACTAATAAAAGCCATTTCATCATGACAAAGCACTACAGATGCTAAAATATTATGAATCCAACAACTTTATCAAAGTGATGAGACCAATAATAAATATCTGATGCAGAAGTAAACCTTTCAGGTCTACCAAATTCTATGGACTAAAATTAATGCAGTTCCTTCAGTGGAATAAGTTTCAATACAAAAATATTATTAACATTAAGTTTCAAATGTTGATGGGACTTATTTGTTTAAATCTTCGCCACATTTATTAAGTTATATAATTACTAAGCAAAATTAAGAGCAACAGCTTCTTAATTCTCAAAAAATTAGAAGGGGACTGGGACTGATATCAGTCTGAACTATATTATAGGTTACTATGATACTATGCTTAGAATCAGAATACAAATTATTCCCATCATGACAAAACTGGCTGAAATTTAATCCTGAAAGGGATGGAAGATGTCTCACATAAAACTACAAAGAGAACTAAGATAAGCCTAAAGAACTAAAAATTACTATAGATTAATATGCTGGTATTATTACAAGTGTTTAAAAGAAAAAACAAAACAGAACAAAGCAAAAGCTGTACTACGTGTGTTTAGTTTTCAGCATTTTATTAAGAGCAGATTTTAAAACGCTAGCTGTGTTTGAAATTAAATTACTTTTTTTTTTTTTTTAATTTGCTGGATAAGAAAACCCTCATTACCTGAAATAAAGGTACACAAACCAGATTTTTTTTTTACAATTACCTATGAAATGTTACAGCACCAAGCCACCGATAAATCCCAATGTCCTGCATAGTTTTTATCTACTATGTTTACCACTGGAACTAACAAAAACAACTGAATAAATTTATTTAACAGGAAGTGTTCCTTATTCCATCAGTTTTATCAGCTTGGTTTAGTCAAGCATGTATGGGATTTCAGTTTTCAAATTGAATCCATATTTATTTTCCTAGCAAAACTCATCCTGGGGGTTGGGTGAAAAAAAAATAAAACCAACATTAAAAAAACCCCACATTTGACTGCATTGCCAGTCACATGATTGGTCGTACATTTTATAAATTTTGCTCAAAAGTAAAGTGTCTCACATTTTAGTAGTATTTCAAGAAGCAGAGGTGCGAGCCTATTGAAATTTTAAAGGAATCCATTTTAAAGTAACATTTCTAGCTGTAAAGCTTAATTGGTTTTCATTGCTGGAAGAATTATACAAATTAGATCATGAGATACAACAGAGTCAACCAATTTATGATACTTCTTTTGAGAGCAGGTGTGCAAGTAAGAAAAGAACTCCAACTGCTTTATAAAAACCAGAGTATCTTCTTCGGGACTTCAGAAGTACTTTCACCTAAACCGTTCTCTTAAAAAAACAAAAAAGTGACATAACACTTAATGAAGTGTTTCCAGTGCATAAAAGTGACTCCACTAATCAAACACTGAATTGTTTCTTGTCTTCATGTGAGAGGGTCTTTCAGTTCCCATTACAATGTATGTTTTAACATTGAAGAGAAATCATACTTTCATGAAGTCTCTTTAGAGACTTTTACAAGACAGTATATGACTAAATTCAGAATTTCAACACAAAGAAAGAGTAGATAACTTTAAGGTAAAATTATTTCCAACCGAACATTTAACAAGTACATTTTCTGGAACAAAACACCATATGCAAAGCAGGAAGAAAAGTTAGAATGGGCAGAGCTGCTGTGAAATAAGTAACTTCATAGTTTAAGAACATGCCTTCACTGATACATGAATACCACTCTACAGAGCTTAGATATATGTACAGGTTGGTTTCTGTGAATAACAACTGTCTGGAAAGAAAATGCCCTAGCTCATTTAAAAGTAAAACAGAAAAATCAGGTTCAAACTGCTAGAGAAGTATTTTTTTGTTGGTTTAGGACCAGCAGCACTCAAGCACTCAGAAAAACTGTTACACAAAGCAGAATCAGTGAGATTCATACACATTAAATAAGATTCCCACACCCCCATATCAACTCTCCAGTTAAGTCAGTAACACATTCTGGAACTGAAGTTTGCAAGCCCAGGATAGACTCCATCACATTTATTCCCAGTCTGCTAGAGGTAATTTATTAAATTCTACAAGATCACATATACATCTCCTAACGTAATACCAAAAGTCTTGAAATGCTTTGTAAATCCTCATATCATACCATCAAATAAGTATAATATTAACAGTGCCTCATAACTTATATTTATCTGCATAATGGACACTAGAATGTTCAACCTACAGTCAGAGTGGAATGAAAATCCAAATCCTCATAAATCCAAAGCCATCTCAATATAGCTGTGATTTAGCAACTCATGAATGGGTGAGTTTTAATGCTTAAGCTATCACTAGTAGCAATAAAACACACCTGCAATTCAGGAAACAGTAGAAGTACAAAAATATCAGGGGTGAGTTGCATTTTTATTTGTAGGCTTGTCTGTAAACTACTGAAAAAAAGGTAAAATTTGTTGCCTGTCTACAGTCTATTAGTTTTTGAAGTTCTCAGAAAAGAAACAAGGCATAATCTTCACTCTCTCCAATCCCTGCAGCTCAAGCGTTCACCTGAAAAGACACAAAGAGCACAGAGCCCTATCTGAAAAGCTATTCTAGAAGGGACAGCTGTGTTTTTGCCAAGGTACGTGGCTAAGCTCTGAAACAAATCATTCTGCTTCAAACCGGACACTTCAGTACAATGCCATTCTTGTAGAACACCACCTAAGATTATGAGCTACGTCACTGCAGGGTTCATTAGCACCAACTGGCACTGCTACATCAGAAACAACAGAGGTAGAATATATTACTATGAAAGAGTAGTAGGAATCATCTTAGATAACTACTTCAGTGGCAACCTGTTGAAGTATTATTCTTCTTCTCATGTTCTGCTACCACAACTATATTCTCTCCAAAACTGACCTGGAGCATATTCAGCAATTGCTCTCTTTAAGCAACATTCTTGGACTTGAGCTGCAAATCCCTGTAATAATTTCAAAAGTTTAACAACTCATTTGCAAAGCTTACCTGTATAAACAGTCCATATAGTCTGCCCCTTTGCTATACTCTTCCCAGTATCTGTGATACATAACCAGTACTTGTTCTTCAGCTTCCAGAACTCTCTGTGAAGGAAGACACCCCCCCGCCCCCCCCCCCCCCTAAAATCAGTATGAAAAGAGAATACATAGAAAGTTGTAACAGGATTCTAATTTTGGAACAACAATCACAGATTCAAAATTAAGACCACACCTAAATCTTTAACCAGTCTAAAAATAACATTGTTGCAATGACCAGAAGACTAACAAACATTCATTCTAGGAAGTTTTGGCAAACCAGCTGCAAAATTTGAAGTTGTTTTATTTCGCATTTAAGAACAGTCTCCATAATGTATTAGTATTTCCTTGAATAAGCATGGTCCATATTCTGACATCATACGGGTGGGATAACTCATATAACTATTCCCCCACTGACACAGATCAATTTTAAGTTCATGCAGCCACACGCACAATGAAGGAATTGCCTAACTGTAACTGTTTAAAATTAGTATGCCTTACTGGTTAGACAAGCCCTTATACTTACCAAGAATCCTAGAATAAAATAATCTTAAAGTGCAGATATGTGCAAACTTAAACATGTCTTAAGTTTTGTAAATCTAGATGCAAATCTTTTGGAATTTAAGCAAATTATCATCTAAGAAGTTGCTGATGTACTGAATTGTGCAAACTTAAACATGTCTTAAGTTTTGTAAATCTAGATGCAGATCTTCTGGAATTTAAGCAAATTATCATCTAAGAAGTTGCTGATGAACTGAATTTCTCAAAATATATTCAATACTTCAAAGGAGTAAGTTCAACAATTTAAACAAATTAGTATGATTTGTGAAGGAGGATGAGATCCTAGGAATTCAATTATAATTCTCTCTACAGTATGTAATTCTAAACTTTGGCTCAAGCAGCAAAGAAGGCTATGCAAAAACAATGTAAAAGAGGAAAGCTAGCAGACAAAACAGAACTGAAAGCACTTTCCTCTGCCGTATGAATGTTGTAAAGGTTTTCCAACAGTATTTCAAAGATAAATGGTGTATAGCCTATTTAAAAAAAAGGATGTACACTTTCCGCTACTTCCCACAGCTTCTACTGTGCTGACACCTGCCTGATTATCTTAAATGAGCTCATTCAGCTCACCAAATAAATGAGGAAGAACCTTTTTGGCTGAGTTGTCTGCCAGTTTAGTGAACTGAATTAGTCTACCAAAGCGTCAGAGGTATCCTCTCTGCAACCAGTGGAACTACCCATTAAGATACCCCAACTATCTTGCCAAATACACAGGTACCTCAGCTCAAAAAAACAGTATTAAGCTATTTAGCATACTATCCAGAATTTGCAATTCTTCACTCCCTATAAAGACACCAAAGGCAGGCAGACATCTTACTTAAATCTACTTCTCTTTTTACTGAAAAACAAGGAGATGCTGTTCACCATCTTATATATTCGACATATCAATCATGATTCTGTTGAAGTAAGGCATCTTAGCTGATAAGACAGGAGTTAATTCACAGCTATATAGGTATACAAGTATTGTTATTTGTCATAATATTGTCATTACTTCCTCCCCTCCCAAGCATTTCTGTAATTTTTTCCCCACATATTTCCAAAGCTTTTAGTAGAATATATAAAATCAGTTTCCAAAACAGCAAGTAGACAAAAAATAGGCAAAAAGTAGACACTTTATGCTGTGACAGAAGGCTAATAACAAACCATAGCACATTTGGAAAATGAAGACATTTCTGCAACTTGTTTGATTATAAGCATTCAACAGAAAAGAGCTTACTTTTCAAGCCAACAATTAGTATTTTATCTAAATTATATATTTAGATATATATATGTTCTGTCTCTGGAACTCTGTCATATGTGATTCAGTCTCACAGAATCTGCATACCTTCATACACATAAACCAACAAAACCCCTCCTTAAAGTAAAAAAAGGATAAACAATACCTACACGTATATCAGTAACTGTATAGGTTACCTTGTGCAAATGGCGTACGTGATTTTCCAAAAAAATTTTAGTCTCAGTATAAAGTCTCTCTCCAAGAGGTTCAGGATAGGCCACACACAAAGCGTAAATGTCTCTGGACTCAGAGTCAAGGTTTGTATCTGCTTCAAGTGTGAAAGTACATCAACAAAATTTAAGATTTACAGAACCTTTTTTTCTCCCACACATGCATTTTAGATTGGTTTTGGTTTGGTTTTTTACAGTTGAGCACAAAAGATAAAATGGATCATTTTTTGAAAGTAGAGTAAGTCCTGGTTTGTGAAGAATCTGTTTTCTATGTCAATAATAAATTTTAAGTGGTGGAAGGTGAGGGAATGTTAAAACTGAGATTCTGGCACTTCTGGTAGCCCCATGTTGACATGGCTTCTACCACTTACTTGATTTCTATGAATAATTAATGATTATCTCAAAGTGAAAAATCAGCTTTCATCCAAAATTCTTCCTCTGTATCTGCAGCCAATGTGAAATTGAGACACTTTTCTAGTAACAGAAAGAAGCACTAATTAGGTTAAGAATGTGATTAACCAAGTATAGAGCAGAGCAAAGATGAAGTGAAGCTGACTTCAAGTTTTCCTCCCCAAGATCCGAAACAATTTACTGCCCCTGCATATTCCCCCCATATCCACAGGTAAAACAATTTTGTGCAACACTGGAAATTAAGTCATCACAATGGTGGTGTGGATCTAAAAAACTGATTTATTTTTAACCATTATATCATTTCAGTAATCCTGTTTAGATCACAGTCACACACAAGCTCACTTAAATGGGCAGCAGCACACAATTAAACCCCTTAAGATAGTTTTGTCCCTGAAGTATCTTGCACAGCTACACCTTTGGTTTGTTACAGTTTATATCAAGTTTAAAAAAAGCCACTTGATACTTAGTCAGGAAAAGTATTTATGATTAAGAACTTCGCTTTCAGAAAAGTTAAGTGAGGATTAAGTCAAGCTTCAGGTCAACAACAGTGGGAAATAAACTAGTTCTGCAAAAATTATTTAAGAACATTATGCTTCTCCACTAAGTCTAGGCATTTTATAAAACCAGCCATGGTAGAAATAATGATTCAGTATAAGTTACTTCTTAAGATAAGCTCTTTAAGAGAAGACAAGAGATCTGCTTTCCTCTAGTCCACACATGCCTGTGTAAGGGGAGGTAAAACATGTAAGGACTACTGACAGATCACCTGCTTAGTCTACAGAACAGCATCAAGCTTTCATCACACAGTTTTTCCCAAAAGCATGTTTCGTTTTTTGTATAGAAGGAGTCCTCAAAACAGAGAAGATACTGATGTAGGACAATCAAACAGAAAAAGCCTTTAGTTGGCAACTGGAATCTCTGAGAGCTTAATCAGAGTCTAATCTCAAGTACAGCTATTTAATTCATATAGATCATCTTTACCAGAATTCTCCTTGGAATTGCAAGAAGCATTAATGGAAAGACAACAAACAAAACAGGCAATATTCACTGCTTTGTAACAGTAGCTAGCATTGCATTCACCAACTTACAAAGTTATTCCCTACAAAATTTCAAAACAAAGTATTAAATTAGTGGTGGTTTTTTTTAGACATGCCCATCCGTCCCTGTCCCCCCATCTATCCCCACCCACCCTCGATTTTGTCAATCTAAAGATGGTCTGTAGTCAAACACATCCTCAATTTAATTTAGAACAAAAGTCTCTTCACTGTGCAAGTGAAGACTCTGAAGAGTTTACTCTGAAAAAGTAAATTCCAGAATTAGCAGTCTTTGCAAGCTAGATGCAAGGGGACTTTTTTTTTTCTTTAGATCCACAATTACACTATCAGCATCACCAAAACTTATGGATCTCTGCTACAAGGACAACTTACTTCAAAGTTAAAGGAAATAGGCAGTTTTACCAAAACAGCACAAGAAAATAATAATGACATGTTGTCTGACAAAAGCAGCAAACATCTCTGAATTTATCTAGCCTCTGTGCCCTAGGCTTCAGTTAGGAGTCCAGATGACTTGACTATTGTAAACAAGTTTCTTAGTTGTACTAAAGGTGTTTAAGAAAATAAATAGTATCTGCAGTCCTTCAGGAAAATGCACTTTCCTTATTGTAGGTAACAGTCAATTTTTCTTGTAAATGAAGAAAGCTGAATACAGTATTCTTCACTGAAATATTAATTTCAGCAGGTATGCAAACTAGCAGCTTAATCACAGAAGCACTTCTACAGGCACCTCACATGTTTTCCTGTATCAACCAAATGATAAATATCAGCATCAAATTCTACTCACTGGATACTAACTTTCTCTGGGATTTCTACAAATAAGAGCTACCATGAATCTCAAAAACACCTTACTGAGCAGCTTTGCTACAGAAAGTTCACATTCTTGCTTGATTTGTATCAGTTTATTAATCTAAATATATCATTCAGTCCAAAATACAAATTTAAGTGTAGTGTTAAAATGTTATGTATCTCAAAAAAAAAAACCAAACCACCAAAACCGCCGTTGAGTGGAGAAGAATCATTAATCATCACTGGTATTTTACTCCATAAACTTGAAGCACATTTTCTGTGTTGTTGTCCCTCAGTAGATCAGGAAGATGCCTTTACTGTTCAATAATTTAACTTCAATGGTGAAAACCATCTGTCCTTCCAGTTCACCATGTAGTTTGCAGGGTAAGAAAGGTCAAACAAAGCTGAAGCCAAACTGCTGCTTAGGGGCCTTCACTCTGTGTTGAGAACAAGAACATCAAAAGCCTTGTGCAATTTAAGTGCTCCAGTAGTTGCTATCTGAGGGGCATTACCCAGCAATGGGAAACTGAAGCAATTCCAAACTGAGGAAAAAAAAATAAATTACCATCAACAAGAAAATACTGTATCCAAAGCCATAAAAGCTCACAAACATTGTCCTCGGGGTTAAAAAAAGCTTCTACTTAAGACTATATATTAACAGAAGGTTTTGAATGGATCTTCTCTACAAGACCAAAGTTGAGCTTTTGGAAAATTTCTGTGATTGTTTTCCTCTGCAACACTATCAAAATTCACAGAGCACTTGAGGATTCACACTCAAAAAAAATCATGTTCATATGAACTTCATTTACTCTTGCTTCTCTTTGGGCTGGTTCTTATATTAAAATACATGTTTAAATTTCTGGTTCATCATAGGATCCTTGTAATATGGGGGATTAGAGGAGGGAAAACAAACATGCAGAAAAAAGGAAAAAAGCAGGTGACAATGTTGCATATTTGTAAAATATGTTTGTGGTATGGCTACCTTCCTCTCTGCGTACTCTTCATCCTATTTATTTGGTTGGTGGAAAACTCAAGAGAACAACAGGAAGATCCTGATCTACCCATTCAAAAAAGTTCTACTGCTAAAAGGTAGTTTATCAAACTACAGATGAACTACCAGTCTCTAACCAAGCTAGAACTCCCTAGCCTGCTGAACAATTAGAAGCAAAGTCTTGAAAGTTATATAAAGCATTAATAATAATTAAATTATTGTAAACAATATCTCAAATAGAGAGACATAACTGTCACTCATTTACCAGACAATGAAACAACTCCAGAACACATTTCTTTCTGCAGAGAACCTTAAAGGAAATCTGAAGGTCAAAGGTGGCTTGAGATGACTCACAGTTTAAATAAAGTGACATAAGGTCTTTCAAGTGATCTTTTCCAGAAGATTTTAACTCTCAAACAGTTGTGGTTCCCATCTCATGGCCATTCTAGCATTTCAAGTTTGAGATACAAGCTATGTTTAACAAAATTACCATCAGCATTAAAAAGAAAACACTATATTCAAGACAAACAAGTTCTGGGGAAGTAGTGAGGCAGAAGTTAGCTCTAGAAGTGGAATATGCACAGTACAAAGCCCTCATCCCTAAAATACTATTAGTCTGTATACACCATTTCATCTCAGCTGTCTTAAGCAGCACAAGAGAAAGAAAACTTCTTAGAATACACTGCTGCAGTCTGAAAACATGATTCTTTGCTGCATCTTATCCTGTTTCCACATCATTGTTTCAACTATAGACTACAAAGATCAAGTGGTACTATAATCAATTAAATAACCTGTATGAATTTAATTTACACACAGTTCAAATCATGTCACCTTTTTATTGTGCTTATTAAGCAGCAAGAAAAACGGAGTTCAACTGACAATCGTTTAAAATCTCTGTAGATGTTTAGAATTTAACAGAGAATAAAAAGCTAACAAAAGAACAAGAAGACATATTTTTTAAATGCCACATCTTCCTGAAAATGTATCATTAATACTTTATTTTTATTTATATAGAACAAAGGGTAATTGGCTTTAAACTGAAAGAGGGTAGATTTAGATTAGATGTAAGGAAGTTCTTCACTGTGAGGGGGGTGAGACACTGTCACAGGTTGCCCAGAGAAGTTGTGGCTGCCCCCTCCCTGGCAGTGTTCAAGGCCAGGTTGGACGGGGCTTTGAGCAACCTGGTCTGGTGGAAGGTGTCCCTGCCCATGGCAGGGGGGTTGGTACTAGATGGTCTTTAAGGTCCCTTCCAACCCAAACCAGTCTGTGATTCTATTCTATATATTTAAAAGCTGGAAAAATGTTTCACACCAGCTATACAGAACTATCAGTTTCACCAAGTTGTTGACTACTTAGTGAGCAGTTTGTGTACACAGTTTGGTTAAAGGCAACAGAAGTACTAATCAATCAATTTTTAATCTGGAAGTTACAAGTCACACAAGCTCCTCAAGCCATTCAATCATAAAGAATAGGCCAAAAGGCTCTTGCCTGTGCCAAATTAGAGACTAATAGTGTCACTTTCCAAATACCGTAATTAAGAGATGATAGTAAGTAAGGTCTTAAGAATTACATGCCAACTGATTCTTCCAAGACTGCTTCCTGAGTCTGCTATTCATGAGTGTTCCCTTTCTGACGTTCAATCAACTGTAATAAAGCCCAAAAGCGGATCAACAGCAGACTTGTGTACAAGGCCTCCACGTAAGAAGTTCTAAGTGAAATAGTGTGACAAGAGGAATCAATTAATCTCATTCAATTATATTTTAGATTTAAATCTAATTTAGGTGCCCTTGTTTAAATGTTTAGAGCTTTAAGCTGCAGAAGTTAACCTCTTGCTGAAGACTGAAATATGTAATTCCCAAGAACTGCTTAGAAAGAGTGACTACAGCATAATTTGTCAGCACATAAGTGTACAACTAATTAATTTGAAAAGTCTGCAAATTCTGGAGTAATTTGAACTTGACTCTAAGACAAGGTGAAGAGTCATGCCCTCAGAAATTAATTACAAAGTTTGAAAGAGCTCCTTACAGATTATTGTACCATAGTACAAGGCTTCACAAGGACTAAATTTTTCTTTTATGTATTTATACACACACACAAAACACAGGCACATAGGAAAGCAATTCTGAGAAATGGTAACACATTCAAAAAGAGAAGAGACTTTAGAGTCTAGCTCCTGGATACAGAATAAGCTTATGTTGTAAAAATCTGTGTACAAGAATCTTCTCAGGAGCTTCTTTTTCCATCCAGAAGAATTAACAAATCAATAAATAAGTCTAAACCATTCCTCACCCCCTATAATTACACCAAATTCAGTCAAATTGCTGCAGAACAGCTGCAAAGCCCCTTAAAATTCTCTCATTACTCACCACACTGTAATGGCTAATAGATGCACAGACACAGGGCACAGTATAAATGGTTAGAATAGTTACACTTCTTTTAAGAGAACTTCACTGAAACATAAAACTTGTGAAAAATTACAAGTCTATTTCATATGTAAAATACAAACCTTCCACTACAACAATATATGTACATCTGTGACTTGAACAGTAAGACTACACGATCACAGCTAGAAAATGTAATTATTTTTAAACATAGCATAACTGTCAGGAATAGAGAAACAATAACAGTGGAGGGACAGGAAGAAGGCTTTTTTTATAAACCCTTGCTATGGAAATGTCCAATATGGTAGTCATCAGTACACTTAGAAGTGCAAAAGAGACGTCTTTAAACAGAACAACCGCCCCACACTCCCCAGATTTAAAGATGTGCATTCTCTGCCTTAGGTGTTTCCCCTGATACACACACTCTTAAGCATACAGGAAAAAATCATTATCAGATTAGGGGGAATTCCATGCATGTATTCTTGTGAACAGCTATAGCATAAAGTAAGTATTAAAACTACTAAAAGTGAGTAAAACTCAGACCAGTTTACTTTTTATTACTGTGGTGATTTTCACATAGTTTACTTCCCAAATATGCAGAATTTCTCATCTCTTTCAACATATTCACTGACCCATTGGCTTAATAACAGATACAACCTTACAACAAGCTTCTGATCAAGACCAAAAAAGCGTTAGGTAACACAGGCCTACTCCATGCTAAACACATCATACAAACACACTAAGTCAGATTTTCACTTAAAGGATACGAGAAGCGATCATTCCACGTTGCTCTTTCAACATAATCCAACATAACAACAGCTTTAATTGTTGTTAGAAGTTTGTTCCATGTTTCATCAAAGTCAACTACTCGTGGTTTCAAGGACATTGTGGGGCTTTAGTGTTAATCTGTAGAAAAATTAAATGTCAGACAACATTGCACAATGATTTAAAAAAAATAACACTTCCTTTCAATTTTTAAATTTAAACTTTGTACACTGTTGCACCACCATGGTACAGCAACATGAAGAAAACCCACTTTGCTTCCCAACCCTCCAAAATCAAGCTCACTAGGCCCTTTTTTTATCATTATGGAATGGAACATTAATGTTGCATGAATAACCTGTAATGTAACATCAATTAATCTAACATGAAGTTCGTCCCCTTACCAAGCTGCCCACTAACAGTGACACATGAAGAAAACAACTGTCCTGTAAATTTTTGTTTATTCACTTTTATGCAAAGACTATTTCAGCTGTATCTGAGAGAATTTGGGGCAGGAGTGCAGTGAACATACTACCAGAGTATTTAAAATTACTATTGTCAGTTTGTAGCCTATGTTCACCTCAAGCTTTCATAAGACATCTTAGGTGTTATATTTAAAAAGCCACAAAACCCAAAAGCTTTTATCAGGATGACAAAAAGAAAACACATACAAACACAGAGCATTATGCAGAGCTTGTGCAGCTTATTGCACTGTGCAGCAGGACAAATACTGATTTCTTTCAAATAAGACATGGCTTGAAAATACAGAAGCTGCATTAGTAATTTCATATCAAAAATACTCGAGAGATTTATCGAAAGAAAAACATTAAATTACTGAAATAAATCTAGGGAAAAAGAGAGGTAATGTAAAAAAAGAGGTCCCGAGAGACACAACTGTGAAGGCCTCGTCTTTGTTTCTATTTGTCTGTCCTATGCATCTAATCTAGAAAGGACATGATGTGTGACATTCCACGAACAAAGCAAGTCTAGTTCCTGCTCAGAATCACAACACTGTAAGACCAAAACAAAAAGTGAAAAGAATACTTCTATTTCAATTTTAAATAGATGGAGAAGTGTCTCAACTTGTCTTCCCAAATTTTCAAGGTCGGAAGGGAAAAAAGAAAGCTAGTGACACACTTTTAGCACAAAAGGCACACCTCTATAAGAGAATCAAATGTCATGATAAAAAACTATTTAGCAACCAGGTTACTAGCTTAACCGTTACTGGCTCTTAATTTTTTTTCAGGGAGATTAGTTCTCTTAAACGGCAGGATATATTGCCTCTCAGTGTAAGAAAAAAACCTACTAGATAAAACTTTTACACTGTATGCATGCAAAACGCCACCCTGACTAACTAGCCAAGCTCCTTAACTGCTGTGAATCCAGGAGCCACAGAGTTGTTTTCCTCTACCTGCAACACAATAGTTTCTGTTTAAAATATAATCAATGTATTACCCAACCCACATTTCCTTTGATTTCATAAAGAAGCTGAGTAGCAACTAAGTAATATCAAGGAAGTGGTATTATCCGAGGTTTTATGAACAGAAAAATTTTTTAAGAAGAACTAAAGCTCGCTAAGCAGTGCATAAATATTTTCAGTTCAGTAGAAACATCTACGTTTTTCTATTTCCAACACGGCTATTCCACTTTTGGAAATATTAAAAACTCTTCAATCCATGTCTGTCAGTAGCACCTTACTACACAGAAAATCAGAGAGAACTGACAAAACAAATATATATATATCCATCAAAGAAAACGGGTTGAAAAACACAAACTGATGTATGTTTCACAGAAACATGAACCTCAGCAGAAGTAAACAACAGCAGAGCAGGAGGAGGTGGGGGGGGTGAGGGGCGGGGATGGGGGGAAGCAGCAGTGTTCTAAAAGCTTTAGTGTTATTCTTTTTCTGGAAAACACAAGAGTATTTTCAGCTGACCCCAAGAAAAAATAATCATGGTCCAAAAAAATTTTAAGACTCCTAAGAAACTCTTGTGGTAACAAAATCATACTTAGTTGAGTGTTACGTTATAGGTTGTTCTCTCTGAAACACACTTGGTACCCCAAAGGTAAAAGAACCATTCCTTCACAGGTAATCAAAACTGAGGGTAGGAAGGAAGGGTGAAGAAAAAGTCCTCCCCACAATACATCACACAGAATCAGTGACATTATGTTCAGTATCATCAAAACCTAATAATACCTGAAGCACTATGCACCCACATATTTACAAAGGTATTCTGGAGTTAAAGAGAGAGCTGACTGTTATTTGGCATTCTCTTACAGGTTTCACATCAGTATGAATTTAAACTTGTTTTATAGACATATTAACAAATGCAGTGTAACTTTTTCTGTAAGACCCTGGGGGTTTACTGTGCTTCAGTGTCTGCAGTGCACAAGCTCACCAACTCAGAATATTAAATGTCTTTGTACTGATGCAAGTAACTTCCGTGATAGAACTTATAGCAGAGCAGAAAATCTACCCTAGGGTTTATGCTGTTCAGGGGGTGGGAAACCATACCTGTTTGACAAGCCCTAAGGTAAGCAGATACTGTTAAAACATATTTATGCATAAGAATAATGAAAGGATGTTGCTTCAATAGCCTCAATTCTTTAAAACATAGCGCTGTCAGACTGAATGTATTTGTTCACACAAATAAATGCATTTTTTTGGGCAGCGTCAAAACATTCCCCAAATTCCCAACCTATTTAACCATCTTAAGAAACAGTGTTACAAGCTGGCGGTGGGTGAACAGCCAAGGCCAGGAGCACCCGCGCCAAACATGTAAACAGCGGGGTCGAGCACCCTCACACACACCGCCCGTAATCCTGGCCGGCAGCAGCGGGGGGGCCCCGCGCCCCGCGGCGCCTCCGGCAGGCCGCGGGCAGGGGACGTGCGCTCCCCACCCTCCCTCCCTCTCCACCAAAACAAAAGCGAAACTGGCCGAGGACCCAGCGAGGGCAAACGGCCGGCCCCGCCGGAGAACCGCACCACACCCTCCCCGCCAGGCAACGGCGGGACCCGGCTGGCGCCCCACCGGCGGCGCCCCTCGAGAGGGGGAGGGAGGGCGCTGCCACACAAGCCCCGCCGAGGGACGGGCGCTCGGGGCGGGCCCGGCGGAGCGGCAGGCGCCGGCCGGGACGACCCCGCGGGCCGGCGAGCAGGGGCCGGCGGACGCTCCCGCCGGGGCGGGGGTGCAGCCCCTTCGCGCCCCCACGCGCTCCCGGCCCGGCCGGGCCGCCCGCAGCGCGCGGGGACGGGGTCCGCCGCCTCCCCCTCGCGCGCGGGGCTCCCTCCCCTCAACCCGGCGTCGCTCGCGACCAGGCCGGGCCGGGCCGGGCCGGGCCGAGCGAGGGGGGTTACCTGGCGGCAAGGGGCTCGAGTCAGCGACGCCCGCCCGCCCGCCGGCCTCCCTCGCTCCCTGCCCTGCGGCCGCGGTCCCTGCCCCGCTCCGTCCTCACAGCGCTGCCATTACCCAAGCCACTCGCCCCTCGCGCCCCGCCCCTCCACCGGCGCCGCCACTACCGGGGACGGGGTGCGGCGCGGCCCCCCGCCCTCCGCGCTGCCACCCGCGCCCTTTCCTCACCCGCCGCGCTGCGCGCCAATCGCCGCCACCCCCGGGCTCTCCCCGCAGGGGACAGGATAGAGGGGGGGCCGGCGGGCCCCGGCGCACCGTCACTTTCTGACCCCTCCCCCCCACCCGAGGAGCGGGGCTTGGTACAGCCCACTCTACGGCAAGCCCGGGCGGCCGCACTTCCCCGCAGCGGGCCGGCGCACGGCTGCGGCGCGCATGTGCCGCGCGGCCCCCGCGCACGCGTTGCTCCTCCGTTGGTGAGGGTTTCCCCTCCCGCGCATGCGCGGTACCCGCCCGCGTGGGGCTGCGAGGTCGGGTCGCTGCGCGGCCCGAAATGGAGTCGCGGCCGGCGGGACGTGCCTGCGCAGGACGCTCCTCCGCCCCCTGCGCGGCTCCGCGGGCGCTGGGCAAGCCAAGACTGGGGACGGGTTCCTCTCCCGGGCCGTCTCGGCCTCCTGGGGCCCGTTCGAGGAGGTTTCCGTTTTCCCAGAAGATGGAGGCGTCCCCGTCCCGCCGGGGAGAGAGCGGCCGCCTGCCCCTATCTCCCAGCAGGGATTTCCGACTCCGGCCACGAGTAAACCGCTTTTAACACCTGCCCAAGTGAAAGAGGCTCCGTGTGGTGGCGGAGCTGGGCAGAGCGGCCCCGGCCCTGGCCGCCCGCCTGCTCCAGTTGCCTCGGCGGGGCGCCCGCCGCTGGCGTTGCCGTCTCCTTGGCGGAAAACAGCGACAAAGATTTTAACTCGAAGCAACTAAGTAAAATCACTGTGCAGACGAAGTAGTTTAACGTCTTCACGTGCTCTGAGCGCACGCGTTTTCCGTGTGTCGGAGATGGCCTGTACCTTCTGGTGCAGACGCCTTCGGGGTTTGCACTGAGTCAGGACTAAGCAGGACTGCTGCTCAGAGCGCTCGCAGCTCCCTCTCTTCCCGCTTCTTATTCGCAGTAACTGAGGTCTACCTTCTTCCATTTTTCAGACAGGAAAATGTGGGCCCGCTTCCTGAGCCTTGTGCTAGAGACAAAAACAGCTTATGTTTTGTAGCTGTTTCCAGGCTGGCGGATGAGAGAATGGCTCCAAAGTATGTGAGAAAACATGTATTACAACCATTAAAAGTTAGTTGCAGAAGTCTAATTTTTTCATCGATTTACCTTGGCTCTGCAAGTTGTTTGTCAGGGGGATACTTACTGTAATTCCTAAGAGCGGGAGAAAGACATCTGATTCTTCACGCCTGTTTCTCCTTCTCCAAACGAACTGTGGGTTAATTTGATATGCAATGCAACAGAAACTCATGCTTGTATTTTCTTGTGGCAGTTTTTTTCATCTTCTCTCTGGAAATCTGTTTTCCATTTGCAATGATCCTGAACCCATCCATTCTTACATATTTTAACAACTTAAAGTATTATCTTTTTAGAAACTATCTCTTCTGTGACTCTTAGGACATCCTTTAACAGACAATTACTAGATTGCAAAGAAATATGTAGTATCTCTTTAGGCTATTCTATAATTTTTTCCCCTATGTGCATGTGTGCCATTATATCATACAAAATACTTCTAAGTACATGGTTTTTATTTCCTTTCTAACATCTTTAAAATAGCTCACTATACCTTTAGCTATTTCAATTTTTCTGTTTCTGAGGAAGTTCAAGTATGTCAGGGATTGGATGAAAATTGTCACTCAGAAAAATACCAAATTAGGCATAGTAATTACTAATAAAATTGCTGCATCACTCAAAATATATCTATAATTCTAATTTCTTTTATCTGTTATTTGGAGTATGTTTCCTGCCAGAGGGAAATCTGTGTTTGATTTCAGCACACGTGTTTGTTTAATTATGGAAATGCTACACAGCTGCTCTTACAATGCAACAGGGTTTTCATACCTGTATCCTCTTTTTTTTTTTTTTTTTTTTTTTTTCCCCCCTTTCCAACTGCAAATAGCAACATTGGAAATATACAGCTGGTACAGTGAGGTTGTGTTCTGAAAAGTGTCTCCAAATTCTTCTACAGTTCTTATAACTTTCAGAACAAACTTCTTCAGGCCTGGATGATAGCCAGAGATATGCTTCTACATGTGCATGTATAAAACCACTGACTTCAAATTTTTAAATTTCTGCATTTCCTTGGTTGTGGAAAAATAATGCTTGGGCTTTTTTTTTTATTGAAAGTCAAGTCCAGTTCCTCACTTCTGCAGAAGCAAGCTTAAATATGTCTTGAATAAAGAGGCGCTTCATTAGAAAACAGAAAATCAGTCTAAAGACATTATAAGAGTGCTAACTCTGTAGTCTACATTGAATAAGAAATTGTCATAGTGCGTATTTCTGTATCTTTGTAAAACTGTATGTATATATCAGGTTTACCGAATAGCTCAATTCTCTCTAAATTTGAAAAGTATCAATCTAGTTGACCTTAAATTTAAAAAAATATGAGTTAGGCTCTCAGTTTGGCAGTGGTCTTCACATGGACAACTGTAAAAAAAAAATTGTCCCAAATGATGTAATAATAATCAGGCAATTACATCAGCAGGTAGTCCATCTGATCAATTGTTAATGTTCACAGGATCAAAAGTCTGAAGTAAAACCTCTGAAAATCATATAGTGTGGATATCAAGTCCTCAGCAACAACAGATGTGTTGTATCACATGAGTGAGTGTAGATACAGCCCAAGGGCATCAAAATACAAAATACAAAAATTTTTATAATGTGATAAAATATCCAGAATGTTTTCTGGAAATCTTTTCGTCCATTCGTCACAGAGTTTATTCGGTACACTTGCCTTCAAGCAGTGAGCAATATTATGGTGACTTTATTTGGGTTTTAAGATGCAGTAAGAAGATTCTAAAACAGGCTAATTCTGCATCTAGAAAGTAAATTTCTAAAGCTGAGCTAGCCATTTTAGATCCCCCTTTTATATTGAGAGAAGCAGGCAAGTCATTTACTGCATTTTAGTTTTCTACATTAGGATGGGACATATAGATAGCATCTAAGGCTCCATTATAAAGGAAACCTAGCTAAAACTGGTTCAGATAAACTGCACCTTAAGTGTCTTGTTTTAAAATGTGTAGTATCAACCTTAAATGTGACTACAGATTGCTGCTGTGAATATATTTAATATTGGCCAGACTTTAGGACCCTCTAGTACCTGCTGTTAAATATAGCTGATCTAACTTTGGTCCTGTCAAAGTGGAATAGAATCCATGTTTCATCTTCGCAAATTTGATTTTCAAATTCAAAAAGTATTGGGGGCAGGTTTTCTGGAAGTGCCTAAATGACAGAGAAAATTACCAGGACTAATAGAATGTCAGGGATACACATGCTCCCACAAAATTTCACTGAAAACTTCAAAGCATGTTAATGTGAAAGGTGTTACATACAACCCATGCATGTTGAGGAGGGTCTCCAGAAATGTGTCTGCATCATTCTTTATGTTTTATTAAAGCTAAAAAAAAAATAAAATATATCCGTTTAGAGTATACAGTAAAAGTATCTACAGAGACATAATTTTCTGGAAAACAGACATTTAGTTCTGAAAGCTCTCCATTGTTCAAATTACTCAAAACTCATATCAGAATTGCTTTTCCTGTTTTTAAATCAAGCCTTTGCCCATTTCATTTCCAGTGCTTACAACTTTTTCATTAATTCTTACTATTTTTCTCTGGTTTTTAATTATTTTTTTAACTGCTTCTAGACATTCTAAACACATTTCAACTTTCTCTATCTTCAACCTAAAAGCCTGTTTTGATGGTTTAACTCTCTTCTGTTTGCTGGGGGGAAGGGGTTGTAATTTTCAGCTTTTGATTGCTTGTTTTCTGCAACTGTTAGATTGTATCTGGGACACTTTCTCCTTTTTGTAGCACTGAAGGCTCTTTTTGGTGGTAGCATTAGCAACAAGTTTGTAAAATTAAACTCTTAAAGGTTAAGATATATGCTGTGTGAATGTATCAATTGTACAAGATCATATTAGATATCACAAATTAGATGGCAGTTAATGAAAAGCATCTTTATCTGTACACTACCCAAACTTTACACAATGTTTTCTAAATTTCTGCTATATGAGGAAGTATTGTCCTGAGTTAACTGTTGTATACTGGAAACATAGATATGAGAAGGAAGTTATTTTCAGATCTAATAATTTTGGGTGTTCAGCATGGGAGAATCATCTGCTGATTTTCTGAGATGATGAATATTCACAATTTCCACAGACGTTATGTTAGGTACCAAATCCTTACCTCTTCTGCAGGTTCTCTTCTGGAAGACTGCAGTTGAGGAAATACGATTAGGAGGAAGAACATTAACATTCATTATTGCTTTTTATGTAAGGTATTTAAAAATTGTTCTTGATTTTAAATGTATTTAGGAAATAACAATTTCTAACTCCCAAAACTTTGTAAAAGCTCAATACCCTTTTCATCAAGTTTCTTTGTTAAGGCTGGCCAGAGAATTACTGCCTGAAAATACACAGTGGGGTACAGCAGGACTCTGAGATGAGCCAAGCTGTGAGCTCTGCTGTGTGCGCTGCTAATGTCATCCCATCACTCCCACAGTGCTGCTGGCATATCCAAAAGAACAGAGAGGTTCTCCTATAGTCCATTAAGAAATGGTTCCAATGTATCCACTCGGAACAATACTAAAACTTGTGTGTATGCACCAGTGCTTTACATGAGTGGATACATGATTTATGCATCAATGAGTTTAACTCGGTGTTAACTCCGCAGTGGGGCTGCTCCTACTTGCTGAAACTCAGATGTTGACCCGGTGTGTTAAGCCTGATGTGCAGCCATGCCCCAGAATACCAGCTAAGAATGTTGACATTTGACAAAGCTTAACCCATTAGTGGAGCGTTCAGCAACCTCAGCTATGTCTTGCCACATTTCTTGATGATGGCAAATGTCTGGACCTACTTTAAATCCTGCTTAGCCTGGGCTCAGTGTTATCTTTTGGCAGCTGTAGCTAGTGGAGTCAGATGAATGACACAGATGAAACTCTGGAAGTTTTTGAAGGATGGACCTATGGAGAAGTCAACTTCTCAGTAAATTCCTATCAATTCTTGATTACAGTAGTGAGCTATACAGGTTTATTTGTGGTACATGCATATACCACCTTAAAAATTTGCTACCACATATACAAATTTAATGTTTATATGATTACATCTGCTATCAAGACTGTTCATCATTCTAACCAGTACTGAAATATTTCCTGAAATCCCTGTTGTTTATGTGCATATATTTTATCTGATGCTTCTGTTACTCTGTCTGTTTTTATTAACTTGTTTTATTTTCTCTTACAAAATAAATTCTTTTGGCAGAAGCTGTCTATTTTGTTTATGTTTATGCTACATCTAACACTGTATTATTCTGGTCTAAAATTAGAAATTCTGCAGGCCCATGATAATGTAAACACTATACAAAATACGCCACCACTATATGACCTGCTACTTTATTTAAAAGCTGTTTTACAGACAGCAATCTGAACTGACAGTAAATAGTCCACATTCCCCACCACCATTTCATTTGCACATGCCTTCCATGTTACTATCTGCTCTTTTTGCCTCAGATTTCAAATCCCATTTTTAAAATAACAGATCCTTTAGCCTTTTTCATGTAGAAAAAGAGAATATTTTCTAAATTCTGAGCAAGTTCCCCATCTCTCCTTCACTTGCAACCACATTCTTTAGTCTGTGTACAAGGCTTATGCACAATTTGTATTATATTAAATTTTCACTAAATTAGTTGGTCTGCATTATCGGTGCAGATAATAATATTAAAATAATTTTAGATTTTAAAAAAACAAGATAAATGAAATCAGGAATGAACCTTTATTTCATTACAGCTATTTTTAATCTAGACTTTTATTGTGGATGTTTGTCTTGCATGTGGTGATGTCAAAAATGTGAGTATAAATTGAGCATGACTTTTTTTTTGTTATAAAAATACACAGTATTGAAGCATGATTTTTGTATCTTTTTAGGTTTATGAACAATTTTAAATGTGTAATTATTTTATCTGCTTAAACCCCTTTAATTCTCGGTAAGAAATGGAAGCTCACTGCAGTCATATCCACTAGATGGCAGTGCCGAATATAGAAAAAATAGTAATTTAAGAGTTTAAGATTGCACAACCTGCACTCAGGCTGACAAAATCTACATCTCTTTGTTCATGAAATAGGAAAATAAACAGAAGTCGAGCTCTCCCAAACAACATATATTAGTTAGACATCAACTGCTTATTTAACTCCCAGATTTGTTCTCTCCTTCCCCAGGACCTGAGACTGCTTGAAAAAAAAATTCACAAATGTAATTTTTTCCTTCGTTATTAAAACGGGGCATCAACTTATTTTTGTGTCATTGTAGCTAAGCAGTTAAATTATCTGTATCTATGAGCAACCCTAAATAATTTTCCTTTCCTATATTTTTTGCCAAAAAAAAGTATTGCTAAAAAGATTGTTCTGTAACATTATTGACAAGTAAAATTGCTTGTTTAGAACTTGCATTTAAAGATCAATGAGTTGTAAAACTTTTATAATGCAGTAACTCTGAATCTAAATGATTCTACTTAGAGGATTTTTCAGATATAAAGTAGCCTTATATGTGAGGTATCAAAATAGTAAAAGCTTTTGGAGCTTTCATTTGTTCCATTATAAGGTTGTATATCCTTCCTGTTCGGTGAGTGTATCAAATGCAGTCAGCTCAGGTACTTACTCATTATGGGCTGGGTGGAATTAGATATAATAATTTACTAACAAACAAGTAATCTGGCATTTAAGAGGTTTCAGTGTTCCTATTTATCACATTGCTAATCTAAGCAAATTTAGAAAAGAGATTATAATGAAGCTCTTACGGAACTTTTTTTTCTGACTTGCTGAAAATGGAGCAGTCCTGGTTGGGTTTGAATTAGTCATTGGGATTTTGCTTTCAGGGTTTTAATTTGAATATGAAACTACCCCTGAAGCTTACTATAGTAAATAACCTTTGTAGTTTTCACACTTTATGCATAAAATCCCAAAGGTATTATGTGTTACAAAAGCATGGTAAGAGTTGAGTACACAGAACTGTTAAAACATTATAGATCATTCCTGTCCACAGTATTAGGAAAATGAGAAAGGCAAGTGAGGGCACTGTATGTGACAGAAGGAAAGCCGGCAAGTTCCAGACAAAGTTATTTTACCTCTCCCCATTCATGATTGAGAAATACATTTGTTTACATTATGAGCAGAGAAGCAAACAAACAGGCCATTTTTAGTCTAAACTTCTCTCCTTCCCCTTTAATTCAGAAACAGTGTCACTGCCTTCAGAAAGTGATTCAACCCCCTTTTTTAGCAGTATGACCAATTTTTATAAAAGATGCATAGATCATGTGCACCATAGTAAAATAATACTAAAAATCATATTAAAATAATCTTCACAAAGAGATGCTTCTAACACAATTTAAAAGTATTGCTCAACAGATACTGTGAGAGGAAGAAGTCTGCATCCATTTGCTAGGCACAATGTTTTGGAGAAAATAGTTGGGTAAGTCTTGAGTGGTTCTACCACTGTACTAAAAATGTAAACCCTAGCATACTGCTCTTTGACATCTGTGTGGGGTACATACACACAGATGGAAGAAAAACATTTGAACTTGGTGACTGTGCAACCCTTAGTGATGGTGAATCTTCGATAATACAACTTAGCTTTGAGACAGGTTGAATTTGCAGAGCTGTTGTTTCCAGGAAGAAAAAGGGAAAAAGTGCAAGTAATATCCTTCTTCACTAAAATATGATAAATAGGAAACTTCTAGTGCCCATTTCTAAAATACAATTTTTCAAATTAAACTAGACATCATTCCACTGACAGTTTCCTCTGGGTTTTTTTGAGAAATTATTTTATAAATATATGTATTTGTCTCTCAAATAGTTCAGTAAAACACATTTTTCATATATAATGGAGACTTAAACCTCCTGTAATGTGCAGAAGTGGTAGATAAATAGAATGAGGAAAAACCAATTCATAACTAAACCAGCTGGCAAAACAGCATCATCAAGGAGATAGATTAGTTGAGCTAGCAGTTGATAAAAGATATTTCCTCTTCAAATGCTTTAGCCATTTCTGTGTATTGCTGGTGGTTTAAGAACTAACAGCTCTTGACCTGAAAGAAATACAAAAGCTTTGTCACATATACTATACTGTGAATAACCTGATAGTCTCCTGTTATACTGACTACTACTCCATTTAATTATTTTTCAGTTGTATCTCTTCCTTCTCTTCATAGCTCCCAGTCATCTTTACTTTGGGTCTAGTGAGCTCCATTTATTCAATTGCTTTTGCTTTTCATATTTTATTCTTCTTTCTCTTCACTGTCATTTACAACCATCTACCACCAACAAAAAAATCTGCTCCCACATAAAAAACCTACAGGTGCTAGAAAATCTAGTCTACAGTCAGACTGTTAACCAAATGCAAATTCTTAGTATTTTTTTCATATTTTCATTGAATATTTTTGAATGAATATGAGAACTTTATATGTGTTTGTCTGTTACTGCATTATCTGAACAGTTGCTGTCATTCACCTTTGTGTGAGGTAGTTCCTTGGTGTCTTATTAGTGCCTGCCAAATTATTGCATTGGCTTACATTGCTTTACAGGATAAATCTTTTGCAAAGCATGGTTGTACAACAGCAAATAGTTTGTGGTATGCACATTCCTGTGGCACAGTACATTCACATTAAGCTACCTGAGCCTTTTTAAACCTTTCAGGAAGATTTTCATACCGGCAAACTGTTTTCTGTGTAATTCTTTTAACACAGCGTATGCAGAAGACTTTTAATAGTAAAGTTTTATGTATTTCAATTTTAAATAGAATTCAAGCAGTTGTTTGGGAAGTGACATCTGTTAATATTCATGTTATGAGTACAAAATAATGTTTTATACAAACCTTATACTTTTCACCAAAGTTCAAAGATTGCTCTTTACAAACAGGAGTATATTGTGAGTGGTTAAGAATACTGTGAAGTATATATTATGTTCATGTTATGAAGAAACCATTATATAGGGAAAGTTCATTACTCAGCAGAGGAAATTAGAACATTCCATGTAACAGATCTCAGTCGCCTTTTTTTTTTTTTTTTTTCCTGCAGCAGAAATATCACACATATATTTTGAACTCAGCAATCCTTTAAACATTTCAGCCACCTTACACTGTTACCTAGTCAGAATATTATTTTTCCGCTATAGTAATTTCTCTCATGAAATAAGTAAGTCACAAGTGAGTACACAGCAATTCACAGAATGTCAAGTTATTTGTCTAACTATGGGTTTCCCCATTTTTTATTCCATTCTGGCTCCACTGCGCAGGGAGAGAACAGTGCTGGAGACCTGACTAGGAATGGTAGATGAGAGAACACACACTGTGATTTGTGTCAGTTCTCCTTCTCATTAGGCTTTTCTTACAAACTCGACACTAAGTATCTAACTACACATTCACAAATCATTTCAGTTGTGTTGTTGTTCAAGCAGTGATTAATAATGTGACCACAGTTTAGCTGGTAGAGTATGCTGGTTTACTTTGGCATGTTTTGGTGCAACAGTAAGTGCCCCTCCTTTCAAAATACAGGACATACCAGATAGTACCATATCATTTGTGATTCCTGTTTAGTATTTATAAAATTAGATTTCTGATTACAAATCCTAGAAAAGTTTAGAAAAACCCACCAAAACAAACGACAAACAAACCATGTTGAAATGTCTTATTTCAGACTGTATATCTGTGCTTTGGGGTGTAAAATATTGTAGCATTACTACAGGTTATTATCCAAAATCAAATCATTACAAACCCAAGAAAATCAAAAGTAAAGGCATTTTTTAAAATGGAACTACATTAGTAACTGATACTCTCTTCAAGAGTAATAACCTCCAAGCCTTCCAAATAAAGAAATCCTGTTACTTACATGACATGACACAAGGCAGTGTTGAGCTAGCTGAGGTACTGAGAGCCTCACAGCTGCTAGGCCAGACTTCTCACTAAGCTATACCTGGGGCTCCTCAAGCCTATTGCTTCCTGCATTTCTGGCTTCTGCAACCCACCAAAGTCAAGGTGGTACCTTAACACAGCACTAATTTAGGCAGTATCAATTTTCAGAGGTTTCAGTGATAGGCAGTAGCGGAAAATACTCATACAGTCACTCAGTCTTACTTCCATCTTAACGTAGTTTAAGAAAGCAAACATAATTAAAAACATAATCCTACAGATGTATAACTTTTTTTTTTTTTTAAATCTATATACATTTTGGAAAACAACAATTTACAAAGCTTTTACATTTTACATTATCATTCAATATTTGCCTTTTTAAGGGTGTGCCATTTCTGTTTCTATTTGTAAGCCAAGGGAAATGCATATTTTCCTTGCATTGCTAGCAGTTTATAAAAAAGGATACATAAAATAAATTATTAGTCTTATATTTTATATACACTACATTATTTTATATTGTATACTCGTTACAGTGTACTTCTTGCCTAATCTCTGTTTCAGACGGATCAGGATTCTGTTACAACATGAAAGTATTCGTTACATCAGACTTTCATCACACTTACAAAATAAGTTGTGAAAACAGCGGCTCTGTGTTGACTGCACTTTCCTGTGACTACTGTACAAGTTCTGCACTTGTCCTTCTACTCCTTTAGAGGCAATGAAAGAGTAGAGGTAGGGTTATTTAATGACCAGCTAAAACTTGAGTGGTCCGCAAAGAGATCTGTGGTGCAATTATTTTATGGTAATTCAGTCTCTTCTAGATTCATATACCTAACAAGGAAATAATTTATGACCTATGACAATAATTATAAACATCCCATTTTTAAGGAGACAAAGATGTAGATGTTAAATATCAGATTATATAAGTGAAGAAGAACAGAATGCTGTTAGAAAAGTCTCATTAAGTGTTACGTGAGACTACATTTACTGGACACCTTTTAGCTAAGCATTCAATGGGAATTATTTCTGGCATAATAAACGACCTATAAGTTATCTTTTTTTTTACATAAATAACATTTAGGGCATTTCAGACATAATATGAATAAAGGTTTTTCTTTAACCTAAAAATTATATTTCATAATTCCTAAATGTTTAGGATGTGTAGGTGTGGAATGGGCTGAAAAGAGATATATGTAACACACCAAATGGTTCTAGGATGAAAAAAGATCACGGAACAGACATTTAAATATCAGTTAAGATGGCAATACTGGGATCATTTTTATAATGCATAATCAAGGAAGAATTATTAAATATCAGTAATATTTCAAATAGGATGCCAATCTATTTTTCTGTCAGTCTAACCTATATATTATCATCAAATGTCTGAATTTTATTTTAAATTAAATTTACAAGCAATATAAGTAGCATATCCCTTTTTCTGTCTTTACTTATGCTATGACAATACATGCACTTTTTTACAAGAAAACTACATAGTGTTTCATAAGATTGTAACTGAAATGCACAAAGTTCTTTTAACCCTATTCCTTAAAAAGTCTATTTAAAAGATAGGTGTGAAGACCCAATATGTAAAATCAGTTGTCTGAAGATTACAGAGATGGCATTCATATTGACGTAATATGTATTGGTGAAGTATTTCTGTTCTCTGCAAAGAGCATCATCTTTCTTTTGGTGTCAGTGCCAGCTGAAGTTGCTCCAACTCCCTGCCCATGTACTAACCCCTCCCTCGGCTGATGTAGTACTCCTCTCTGCTGATCTGATCCAGAGTTAAGAATTGATCCAAGTTGAAAGAAACTTTCTTTATATATTGTATCTAACTCGAATTACTTCCCCACACAGGATTCTGGGTTGCCCAAGCAGTTGTATCAACATAACTGGGGGGATGGGGAGGGACGGGACAGGACTACGACGACAACACACGAGATGCCAGAGGCAACTGGGGCTGCTTAAATTGACACTGCTCTTTCAGTTACACTTTCAACTTCTCTTTATAGAACTCTGACTTTGCCCTCCAAAGCCAAAAAACAATTTAAAAGTAACTGCTACTGAATCATTGATATTTCCTTGAATCTGCAGGACATAGTATGAGTTTGGACATTTCAGGTCAGAGAGAAAAGATGACCCAGGTAGTCATTCTGATGGCAGCAAAGTGCCTGAATTTCAAATTTATATTCAGAACCATCATGTATTATAACAATCATAAAGAATCCTGACCTGTGCAAACTTCTTATGGATTGCTTTTGGTCTTCGCATTTGAAACTAAATTGGTTCATATCAGGGATTGATGCCAATTTAATTAGAACTATTTTAGTCACAGTGATGCACTTCTGTGGCAAAGGTTGTTTTGGCCTCGGCTAACACATACAGTACCCCAAAACTGTCACAGTAAGAACACAACACTTCCTCTTCATTGCCCTTTTCTTCCAGCCCACCAGCTTCAGTAAGCCATACCAAGAGCTGAAGTTGGTTAGTTGTCTTTATATCACCAAGGACTAAACGCCTTGGGCAGCGCACTCACTCCTCTGATACACTTCATTAAATCATCAAAGAGGCATAAATAGTAATAAATGCTTGGTTAAACATATCAAAGCTGCTTATTACTTACTTGAAAACTAATAGAAAGTAACTGCTTTTCTAAATCCACACTGTAAAAGTTCCATGGAAATTCTCAGTTTGTTTATATATAACTCCAGTGGTTTCTGCTACTTAACACACTCATTTGAAATTTCTTTCTGTTTGTAATCAGACTTCTACCTTCAAAAATATTTTTGAGGTGCCACCAATATCACAACAGCTACTTTTGTCTTTTTGAGTATACTAAGCAAAACCAGAATTTCTTCCAAAGGCTTCAGTGGAGTTACTCTCAGAAGTTTTACATTTGCCTGCTCATTTGACTACCTTATTATTCTATGGAATATTTTTAGTTGACCAGAGGTTTTCTAGTAAAGCACATCTTTTGATGAATGGGCATAACAATATTGTACCTAAGGGATTAGCTGTCAAACCAGAAGGTTATTAATTGTGGGAAGAGAAACTCCTGTTTAAAACCCTGAACAGACACATAAAATATATGCAACAAACAAAAGGAGGGAAACAGAACTCAAAACAGGAAGGGGATGTTGTTCAGTATTTCAACAAAGGAAATGTAGGATGAAAACTTGCACAAGCAATAAGAACATTTGAAAAACTGTATTGTTTGCACTAGATTGTGGTTTTGATAGTTGTGTTAAATAACTTGTGAGGCAAAATAACAAATTTAAATGTTTAAAAGGCAAAGACCTTTGCAAATAAATCTAATTAATCTTTCACACAGTCAAAGTTATTTGGCTTTTTTTAAACACAGGAAATCAGTACCTAGGTTCTCCTCATTCCATGAATAAGACTGAGTATTTGACCTGTACAGACATATTACCAATCCTGACACACACATCCTCCAATTCTTCAATCACAATGAGTCATGTGAAATTAACTCTGTTTTTTCATTCTCATTTAGCACACTACTGAATAACTTCTCAGAAAAAAATAAAAATAAAAAATCGCTAAATATGTAACTTGAGAACAAGTGATGTATAGATATGCAATTCAAAATATGCTGTAGTATAATCACTTTTGACACTATTTACTTTGTAAAATACTTAACACCAGTAAGACATATGATGTTAAAACACCACTAGTAACAGAATTTGGGACCCAAGCATTTATGGCATTTTAATATTATTAGAACTGAGAATATGGGCCTTATACTTCCTGGAACAAGAAATGCTCATACAGTACAAACCAAACATGACTCATGACATTTGAACGTGTCCTGTGGCAGCGAGCAGAGAAACTCACATGTAGTGCCGGTTGGTTATCTCTTGGCAATTTCTGATTTATTTAGCTGAATACAAAATACGATGTCATACTTCAAAAATACGCTGTATTAGGAACAACTGGTGTGAGGGACGTGCTTTCAGCAAACAGAAGAATTTAAAACGGAGCTGTGGGCACTTCAGTCCGCGGGGCGGCATTGCGGCCGTACCAACGGCCGGCTGCTTGCCGGTCCCTCTACAAGCTTCCTTGTACCTCACTACTGCGGCACCGCCAAGGGGACGATCACCGGTTCGTGCGGCGCCCCCTTCACCGGGGACAGCTCGGGGAAAGCGCCAGCCTCGCCTCGGCTGCGTTCTGCGGGGAGGCCGCTCCGCCGAGGGACAGCGCGGCCCAGCGACCCGCCCTTATCGGCGGCGGCTGGCCGGCCGGCACGGAGAGCGCCCAGCACCGCGCCCCTGCTATCGCACACCTCGAGTGCAAACCCTGTCCGGGTACCGGGGCCACGGTCCCCACCACGGCTGAGGACGCCCAGCCCGAGCAGGCCGCCACCCCAGCTGCTGTCCGGCTCCACACGGCCTGCAAGCGGCGCCCGCCCGGCCGCCACCTTCCTCCGAAAGCGGCGGCGGGGCCCCCGAAAGCGGCGGCGGGGCCCGCCCCTCTCCCCCAGCAGACGGCTGTCCCCGCCAATGAGAGGCGCTGCCTTGCAGCCCCGCGGCGGCCGTTGGTTAGCGTGGTGGCGATTGGCCAGCGCGCCAGCCGCTGGGCGCCCTGTAGCCAATCGGCGGAGCCGCCTAAACCCCGGCTCCTCCTCCTTCCGCGGCCGCTGGGGAAGGGAGTCGCCGCAGACGCCATTTCCTCAGCGCCCCCGCGGCGGCGCGGCTGCATCAGCGCTGACGTGAGACCGACGTGCGGCCCCGCCCGGCCCAATCCCCCCCCACCCCCTGTGACGGGGGCAGCACGTACGGGGCGGCGGGTGAGTGCGGGAGGGGGCGGGGATACGTGTGCGCGCAGCCCGACCCCCGAGCGGGGCAGCGCAGAGGGCAGTGGACGGCCCTGGCAGCGCGGCGGCCAGGGGATGGGGCGGCAGGGCAGGCGGGGGGCAGGGCAGGGCAGGGCAGGGGGGCGCTGTGCCGCTCCGCTCGGCTCGGGCTCTGCCGCCGGGAGCGCGCAGGAGGGAGCGGAGGCGCGTCCCCGCCAGCGGCCGGGAGCGCGCCCCACTCAGGGCCCGCCCGCCTCCCTCGCCCGACACGGTCCTGTCGGGCAACCCCGGTACATCTCGGGGAAGGGGGGCGTGCGGAGCGCTTGCTCCGCTCCGTTACCGCCCGGTGGCCGGGGTTCCCGCCGGGCCCTGGCAGGCTGCGGCTCCGACCCTTCCTCCGGAGCGAGGCTCGGGAGGGAGACCGGCTCGACTGGGCTGTAGGCTGTCCGGCCAGGGAGGGGACGGGGCAGCGTGCCTCTCCGCTGCGATCAGAGGGCCCCGGGACGGCAGGTCCTTGGGGCCTCCGGGGTGCGGCCTCGGCTGCCGGCGGGGTGCCCTGGCGGAGGGGAGAGCGCGACCGGGGGCGGGTGCCAGGTGGGTTTTTCCCCGAAGGCAAGTAGGCCTGGTTATGCCCTTGCCCATAGGGTTTTCCAAGCTGGGACAGGAAAACTGGTGGGAGAGGATCACAGTGGCCTTCTCGAGCCCTAGGTCTTGCTTAAAGTTTGAGGGGTTTGTCTGCATCCACTACTGCCGTGTCAGCATCTTGCTTGGTGCAGTTAAACGATTACGCAGGTATTGACACTTAAATGATCCTTAGACATGGAGAGGCTGGTTGGACATCTTTAAACGGGGACCGTGTGTCTTCACAGCGGACAGCACTGTCTTGTCAGATTTATCGAGGTCGCAGATGCATAGTGACGGGTAGCATGCTTGTGCTTACAGTAATGGCAGGTTGGGTTTTTACATATTTTTTTTTTTAGGGTTTTGTTAAGATATTCTAAGAAGAAAAAGATGAGGAAGAAAGCGAGGAAACACATTAGAGTTTAGGAGACACGAGAAACTTAGTATTGTGCTGATACTGAAAACTTAACAGAAGGATTGTACTTTCAGATTCTGGTCTGTTGCGCTGTTACTTATTTTATCTGACTGCTGTGACCACCTTGCCAGCTGGTGTGCTTCACAAAGCAGGGTAGTAAAACAGATTATAGACTTCATGCTTGAAAACACAATGCCCTTCTGAAACTAGTGCATTCTGAGAGTTTCCACACTCACTGTGCGGTCATCAATAAATAAAATAGGTGTTTGCAAATTCACATCCTTGCTTTAGTAACTTCCCTGTGAATGAAAGCTGTAAAGATATTTGAAGCAAGGGCTGAAACATTTCTTAGCCCCTTTCAATTTCCTTTGTAATGTCATCTCTGTAAACAGTCTCTGATGTATAAAGTATTGTTGAAATAAAGAAGTTGACTTTAAAATGTCTCTGGGTATTTAATCAGACAGTCACAGGTTTCCAGTTATGCACAGTAGTGTACCGATTTGCCTATGCAGTTTAATTTCACCAACAGACAAATATTTATGTTAATAGTCAATGATGTAATTGTAAAACAACAGTGTTGGGGAGGAGTGAAAGGATTATTTGTGCTCTTTATTACACAAGCACACATCTTGATAGGGATCCTTCACCTTTCACCTATGGACAAAAATAGAAAAGGTTCACACTTTCAGCTGTAAATAATTTCCAATTTTCTAGGTCACCGGGGCAACGTTTTCTGTTAGCTGCTACTGTTGGTATTGTCCCATCAGGGATCCTGCTGCTATCAGTTCAAGAAGCTGTTGATGTGCACTGTATACATCTTAATCAGTGTTTACCTGGTACTGACCTACTGTACGTTAGTCTTAGTGATTATAGTAAACGCATACTAATATATATTGAAATGCTACTAGCTAGTTAACAGTTAAACCTTCTGCCAGATCCTGAAGATTTCTTTGCTGTTTTGTAGGAAGAACCAGTATCTTTGCCTATGTTATAGAAAGCCATTTTTTCCTCTTTTTTTTATGGGAGGGGAGAGGTATGACTTGTTTATTAATTTAAAAATTTAGACTAGTATTTAAAAGTACTCTTCAGTGATAGAAAGCAACAAGGTGGAAAATGTAAGAAGTGAATGTATTAATACTGAATATAAGACTAAAGCTTGTATATAATTAATCATACAATAAAGAAAAATGTTATACAATTTTAAACAGGACCTAAGACCATATACTTTAAAACTGTTTGCTTGGATTTCCTTTAAAATAGGAGGAAGGTAATGTAAACTTCAAAGTGTGATGTGTACTACTACTGATACACTTTTATAAAGGATTTTAAGTGCTTGGCAAAAGATTTTTCTTCTTTCTTACTTTGAAACAAAAGCAATAAATATGTTAGACTTTTGCTTTAGACTGTTTTAGTGTAATAAATGTGAAATCTTTATGTTGGTAGTTTCTGGATTGGATTAATAACTTTCTTACTACAGACCACACTACTGATGTTTTAAAAAAAACACAAAAAACAAAAAACACAAAAAACCACAAAACCCCCCCAAACATCTTAGTTAGGATCTCATTCTGTGGGTTTTTTTGTATGCTTGTTAAAACCAGTTTGATTTATTCATGGTAAAATGATATATAATACAGGACATAGAAAACCTGTGCAGCTAAGGTTATAGGAATCTGAGAGCTTCAGAGTATACTAAAGATGGTGATAGCCTGGACTGGACTGTGAAGTTCACGAATTCCTTAGCTCAAGCCCACGTGAAGTGATGTGGCCCTGTGTAGCTATCACATTTCTATCCCTGTGGGCTCAAATGACTGCAACTGACCTTCACCTGTAAATTTAGTAATCCCCTATGGTTGTGTCTACCAAAGATTTATAGTCTGTAACATGTCTGAATGATGACACTAATGTGCTACATTTTGTCTTTAGTCACCTTTCTCATTGAAGTTTTATGCCAAGGTACCTAGTGTATCTTTTAAAATTACTTATGCCCTTTGTTACTTTTGTTTCAGTCTTGTAGGCTATAGTTAGGTCTTTATATTTGGACAGCATTTTTAGTCAAGTCACTGTTTACAAATATACTAGAATTATCAGATTGTCAAAAAAGGTGGGGTTTAGCTTATTTAGAGTATTTTCCTGTGTTCTAGGGTGACAGTTGCATTTTATGGCAGTCAAAAAAAGCTAATTAAAAACAGTATACAAATTTTCAAATTTTGTTCCACTGCTAAAGATTTATAATAGAAAATAATTTGTGCTGTCACATATACACCATTATACACAATTATAGATGGAAAAATCTGTTTAAATTCTTGAGTTTATGTATGTCAAGTCTTAATTGTATTTGTCATTTCACTGGCATGTATAATACTTGTTGTTCTTACTTAACATAGATAAATAATACGGTCCTTTCTACTATGTTTTGTAAAATACTAGGAATAACTTTGTTAGATTTTCTGTTGTGCTGATGCTCTTTTCATAGCTATTTGCTAACTCAGTTCCTGGAGCACAGCAGATGAAAAGTTTTTGGGGAGAAAAATCCTGATAAAGTCATAAAAATAAACAATTTCTGTTCTGCAATCAGTGAGAAATTAAGTTAAATTTTAGAAAGTAAACTATTTTTTCACAATATGAAAAGTGGCTTTTTCCAGGTAAAACTTCTATGGAATGCATTCAGTGGGAATAAAAGTAGTTGTGGTTTTTTTTTTTCCAGCAGTAGGTTGTCTGTGACAGATGGCTTTAGATAAGAAAATACTTCAGGGCCTGTATAAAGTGAATTAATTCTGACTATATTCCCCATCTTTAGGAAGAAATTGCAATTAATATGTTGCCAGTACCTATCTGTTATTTAATCTGCCTTGGTGTGTGAGCTAGTCTGAAACTTATGGAGGCATTCTTACATGAATCAGAGTTTTCATGTTTGAGACTCTATGGATGGTCCTAGTTTACTAAGGAGGAACATTTTCCCCCTACTTTATTATTATTATTATTATAATGATGAATGCATATACAAAACTCGAATAGTTTAATAAGATGAAAGTTATGGTGGCAGGCTTGGTGAAAACATTCTCCTTGGACTTGCTCACTTTTGGTGAATTTCAGTAGATCCTTTATTAGGTTATATCTAGAAAAAACAGTAATTAGTGGTCAGTAATAAGACTGGAACGTAGAAAGATTTTAGGTTTAAAATGTCTCCTTATGAATCTAATATGAATTGATACTGGCATGTTGTATGTAACTTCTATTGGCAGAATTACTAGTGTTAACCCATTAAATCTTAAGATGTGTACAGCTTGGCTACCACTAGCTGTATTACTGTTAAGTCTGGTCAGTAGAATACCCTAGGAGGAATAGAAAATAGAAATATGCTTCTCTGTGTCATTTGACTGGATTTCTTTTCATGTTTTCATGCCTTTAGGTAAAAAGGGTGATTTGGTTATTTGAAACTATTTATTCTCAAATATTGTGGAATATTCTATAAAGTAGTGCTGCAGAAGGAGTTGGGTTTACATTTAATTTTATTTAATGTAGTTAACTTTTAACATGTGGGACTAAATTCAGAAGCCTCAGAGTCAGACATGTAGCAGACTTCCTTCCCCGTCTTGTTCCTCTCTAAGTGTAAGACATGATAAGAAACTGCAGTTAACTATCAACCAGTTAAAATAGTTGAACTTCGAGTTCAGACAGGCTTGCCATCCCCTAGTTACAGTAACTGAACCCAAGAAGTGAGATTTGCTGCCTCTTAAATCCCACAACTGCATCACGTCTTGCTTTTCCAGCCTCAATTCCTTGTGTAAGTAAGGTGTAGAGGAGAGCGTACCCGTAGGGCATCCTGCCTGCCTCTGCCTGACCCTATCCTGTCTCTGTTTTAACTGTCCTGTTACCATGGCAGTGTTTGTGACGACCTGTTCAGTGTTGCTTCTTCAGTGCAGGGTTTGGTAGGAAAGGGAGCCAAAGAGAGCTGCGCTCTTGTTTTAAAACCTGCACCTTCCATTATGGCTAAGCCTGCCAAGAGATGCAGAAAAGAAGGTGTCGGGTAGTTGCATTTTTATATAGCAAATATATTTGGAAGTTTTCTCTATGGAGTTTAAACTCATAGTTTAAATTGAGGATCAGGGAGTTGCTTACTCTTCTATGAAATTTACACTACTTTTAAACCTGCAAAACGAGTAGAATCGTTGTGGGTCTCGACCTGCGAGTAGTTTACAGACACTTCAAGTGCAGATCCCAGCTGGGGGTCAGTATCTCAGGAAGTTCAAGAGGGCTGTAGCGGCACACATCTGGTGGTCAACTCGAGCCTTGTCCAGTAGGAGACGTGAGGCACGAGGGGCCTGCTGTGGGGCAGTGCTGGCGGGTCACTCTGGAGGGCTGCACGCCCAGCCCCGCTGTCAACACTGCACAGGACCCCAGGACTCTGTGCTTGTCCCTCCCCTGAGAACCATTTCCAGAACTGCCCCTCCTTGCAGTTTTTCAAAGTACTTGTTTTAGAGCTCCTGGCTATACGAATTAATATTTTTAATATGGGGAAATGGGAAGGAAGGACTTAGTTCACCTGATAGTTTTGAGAGAAATCTGTTTATTTTCTATTAGTTGTCTGCTTCAAATATAAAATAGTGTGGAACTACTCTTTTCTCCCTAGGTGCTTGATATACCTTCCTGTACTGCATTATTTAGATGTGTATGTACTTACTTTTAGACAGATGACCATGGAAATGGTTGTATCACAACAGGATGACAGTGCAGTGGATTCTGTGCCAGAGAGAGATACTGGTCTCCTTCAGAATCAGCCAGGCCAAAGTCAGATTTCCCCAGGATCTGAGGTAAGCTGAAATGTGGAAAGATTAGAAGAATCAGTAAAGTGATATTCAGAACTGTTAAGATTTTTAAATTATTGACTTGTATGGAGTTCTCATGTTCTGTAAGTCTTGTTATTAAATAGGAAAAATATAGCAAAGGTATACTGAAAACTATGCCTGTGGTATTTAACAAAGGGCTAGTATAACATCAGGACTGTTAAAAGCTAACACTTTCAGGAGAATTTTTTTTTTTTTCCACTTATCCAAGATGATTATGTTATGGAGATGGGAATAGGGTCTTAAAGAGTGGAGGTGGCTGCAAAATCAAATGTAGCTAAAACATGTCTGTATCTTGAAGATGCATTGTACAACAAAAATTAAAAATTAATAAAAATATCCATGCTTCTTCCGTAGTTCAAATCTTTGTACAGAATATGTTTTGTCTTCTTGCAAGTACACTTTTAATGTATGCTTGTTTTGTTTCATTCCTGTGCATCCAATGACAGTGTCTGGAGTTCTGAAAATACACTTTAAATGTTTCGTATGGTAGTTGTACCTCAATTATTCTTTGTTAGTTAACAAAGATGACATAGCAATAATCCTCAAACATTAAAAATGTGCACTGAAATGTTCAGTATTTGAGAGAAATAGTGTTCTTGCCAGAACTAAGATTTATAGCTTCAGGAAGCTATATAGACCCCTTAGAAGGATCTTCAAAAACCCCAGTATAAATGAACTGATTTAAAAAAACATCTTACAGAATTTCTTCTTCATCAGAAGTTAGAAGTTACTTGATAAGATTTGATGCTGTGCATCTGGTATGTTAGATACTTGATTTACATTATAGGAATATTTTCAAGACTGAATGCAGCTGCTTTTTGTCAGGTCTTCAGACACAAAGTAGACTGCAAGGTATTTATGTATGCTTATTTGTTGGTTTTGTTACCTCTGTCATTTGTTGTGGTTTTGATACCTGCGCATTGGGAACAGTTTGTTTGGTTTTTCTTTTAGAATGGAGCATGAAACCAAGAATTTTATTTGGTTTGCTCCATTGATGTAATCCTGTTATTTCTTCTTTCTTTGATGGTTCAGTTCAAATTTTGTTTTGCAACTTCATAGGATGCTTTACATGTAAAAATGTACAATAGTCTCTGAAAGAAAATACCTGTGAATTCTGTCACTTGGGATTTTTGATGTTCATCTAGAGACAAAGCTGTCACTAATGCTGTAGGAGGGATTCTGCTGGGTCCCCAGGGAAAACACTTTTTATTTTTCTCTATGTTTAATGCTTGAGTACTGTGTGTGAAGGTTCAGCCATACCAGGCATGGGTCTCAGGTCTTTCCTCATAAAGTACTGGTGGATCTCGGTCAATTAACACTAAAATGAAATGCATGTCAGTTTGAAGGCTCAGGATAACAGTCTTGAGTTTACATCTGGGAGTCCCTCTTTTAGGTCAGATGGCCTAGAGAGCTGGTCTGGGAGTCAATGTCCCTCTCCTGGGCCTTCCAGAAAAGTGAGGTTGATGCAGCTGTGCCACTCTGTGAAAAACAGTGAAGCTGAGAGGCCCCCAGCTGACAGGCCTGTCACCTCTGCTGCCAGGCAGGGCTGCTGCCTGGCTGGCTGCTCCTGCGCTGCTGCTGCCCAGGGCCTGCAGGTCGTGCCACCACCCTCCTTGCATGTGGCAGCTGGGAGTCTGTGCCCGCCCCCTCGGCACCTTGAGGCTCAACTGCCACGGCATTTCTCTTGCTTAAACAGACCCTGACAGAAAGCTTATTGCTGAAAGGCCTTGTTGTGACACTTCTTTGGGTTAAGATGAGCAGGACTTAATTTTCTGTTCCTACCTGGCAAGCTCAGAAGGTGAGACCTTTGTCATGATAAGGGTTAGAGGTGGATTGTGAGAAGTTAGCAAATGGCAGGGGTCTTGTGTGGGATATGTCTGCTTTTGCTGGTATGGGATGGGAAATTTGGGGCATTTCTGAGGAATTCATGACCGTGCTGCTTGTCCAGCTTCTCTGTATTTTGACCATTACAGAAGGGCACAGATAGCTCCTTCCCCCTCTTTGGCCTCTGGAGGAGTGCGGTTAACAGAAGACAACCACTTAAACGGACTGAAAGTGACAACTTCCAATCATCTCTCCTACTATTTTTTTTTCCAATCTGCAGAAATATGAGAAAATAATGACTTGGTTCTTACAGAGAGGTGAAATACCTAGTCACTGAAACTGAGGGCTGCTTTTCAGACATCTGTGTGGGGTTTTTGTTTGTTTTTTTTTAACCAAATATTTCCCAACCTTGGTTTTGTACAGTCAGAAGTAAAGCATTTTAATATGCTGTCTTTCAATATGCAATTTGTATTTTTCTCAGTGTTATCAAAGAATTGCAGAATGGTTGAGGTTGTCAGGGACCTCTTGAGATCATCTAGTCCAACCTCCCTTCACAAGCAGGGTCAGCCAGAGCAGGTTGCCCAGGACCATGTCTAGTTGGGTTGTGAATATCTCCAAGGATGGAGTCTCTACAGCCTCTCTGGGCACCTGTGCCAGCATTTGACTGCCCTTACAGTAAAAAAGGTTTAGTTTTTTAATGTTCAGATGGAATGTCGTGGGTTTTAATTTGCTTTTTTTTTGTGTGTAAGTATGACTTCAGACAGAGAATGACTAGCAAAATGCTGAGGAATACAACTGTATTTAGGGGTGTGTGTGGTTTTTGGTGGTTTTTTCCCTCCTCTGGAGTTTAGGCTTTTTAAAGAAATACCTGCCATTTAGGTCTGAAAAGGCAGACAAGGTATTCAATAAAATGATAATCTCTAGAGGGCAGACTCTTGTTTTGTACTGAAGCATGCTTAATGTCTCCCATGGTGGGAGGCAGGGGAGACATTAAGAATGTCTGGGTTGGAGCATTATAGTGTGATGAGATTACCTCCAATGCTAAGGAGGACCTATTGTACGTTATCAGTAGAGAAAAGATAGAGTTTTGTTGGTTTTTTTTTTTTTCTAGCTTGTGTGATAGATATTGCTATATACTACTGCAGTTTTTCAGTGATGAAAGTAAAATTACTTTTTCTGCAAAAGCAAATGCTATAAAATTAGAAACTAGCAAAAAGGAGATGCATCTTTCATATATTGAGGCAAAATTGACAATTTCTGTTTTTAAATGGTCATTTAAAAAATAAAATTAATGTAGAATAAGATTGCATTTATAGTTATATTTCTTGCATCCCTCAGTTTTAGCCAGTTAATGAATTGACACAGTATTGTTTTGATGATCCAGACACCAAAAGAATTAGGTAGGAAAATACTAATTTGTAAAAATTTTGGTGGTTATCTTCAGAAGCTATTGGAAGTGTACACAACACCTGTACAGAAGCTTGATGCCTTTTCTTCAGGGAGGAACAAAGGTGGAAGGTGGAAAATTTCTCAACCTGTTTTGAAATTGGCTCCACATATTCTCTTCTCTCTCACATGCACGGATCATATATAGGGCTGTTCTTAAAAGGAAGTTAATTTGCATTGAAATATTCTGATGAAGTTGACGATAGTCAAACTTGTATCTTGGAACAGTTACATCTGCATTGGTATTCAAAGAGAAAGTAGAGGTACTATTTGCAGGATTTCTAGAGGCTGTAATGTATTCTGTGTTGCCCTGTGCTTAGCTACACTAAATATAACTACAAAAATCTAAGAGGAATGTGTGCTTTTTTGGCATTGGCTTTGGAATTGGCCAAAACTTCTCTGTCTTCAGCTTTTCCTTATAGAGGCTGCTTGGTGCCTATGTGTGGTGAGTCCTTTGCTCTTTTATTAGGTGAACACAGGAAGGGTTTGCCTTTTTTTTTTTTTTTCCTTTTCCAAGAAGTACTTTTCACTTTTGGAGTCCTTGCAGCATTTAGATTCTACAGCAAGGACAGAAATCAGATGGAGCTTTGCACTGCATACTTCATATCAGCAATGTTTGACGTATGGGGGGTTGAAAGTGAATGTAATCTTTGTAGGGAAAAGTTCTCTGACCTTGGGTGACAAGAGTATGTACATCCACAGTATAACTGTACAGATGGACGCTATATCTTGAAATCAGATGAGTAACCTCTTTCTCTGAAAGCATGTGTGCCTCAGTATGAAGATAGTTCATGGTCTTTTTTGCTGTCTACTTTTCCCTCTTGAAAGAGGGAGCAATTTTATTTCCAAACATATGAAGTATGGGACCATAGTGCTATAACGGAATGCATGGTTGATATATGTTGAAGCTATTACACTTGACTGTTGCATGCCTAAGAGAACAGAACCCAAAAGGGCATTACAACACCTGAAGTCTCTTTGCCATTGCCAGGGACATAACCCTTACACTGTTTAACCAAGTGCTTAATGTGTTAAGGTTCCCTTTACCCTCCATGTTACTGAGTTGCTTCTGTGGTTTTCGGTCATCATGCCAGACAGCCCTTGCAGATGCTAAAGGTAGCATTGCTTGTCACTTGTCAGAAAGTAATTTTTTTGCCATGTCTGTTTCAGTCAGCGTTTACGCATGATAACATCAGAAGGTTCTAGTATTTCGGTTAACACAGGAATATTCACTTTGAAAACAATGCAGAGGGAAATGTGAATTTAAATTGTTTTAATAATTTCTGGTATTTATTAGAGAGATGCATAATATGAAGTTGGAAAGGCTTTTTCAGCCTTAGTTCTAGAAAACAAACCTAATACCAAAGAATCAAAGACATTTTTATAAAGTTCATAGGTTACACATTGTGTAACCTTTGGATATTTGTGGAAACTCAGCAAACAGTGATCAAATCAAACTGAGCTGTTTAAAATAGATATAAATGAACAAACAAATAATTTTTGATCCAGTTTTAGAATACTACCATTTCCCCTTCCCTCTACCCTACCCCTCCTTTTAATCTCTTACCTGAACTAATGGGAACAAAACAATTTCTCTCATGATATTGTAAATTTAAAAGTGTTAGCTGAGTGTTTTTTGTTTTTTTTTTTTTTTTTTCTGTGTGGTTGGTTATACTAAAGAAGAAGCTTGTAAATGAATGTAGTGTTTCTTAATCTTGAGTACTGGATTACTTCCTGATTTTATGTGTCTGACCCATTGTGTACTGAAAACAAACTCATGAACTGTTCACCTTGTACTGTTTTGTGTGCGTTGTACTCAGAAAATTCTTTCTGATACAGAGAGTATTGTATCAGATTGCAGCTCTGAGAAAGATAGTAGTAGATCCAAAGGTTTGGTGAAATTGCCTTTGTAATGTTCTGAGAAGTTAGCATGCTTTGTAAACTTGTAAACTACTCCATGCTGTTTCTTTGAAGCTTGGGTTTAGGATGACGTCAGCTTTGACGCAAAATAGATCATACTCTTCAAATCTTTGAGACTTTCTAGATGTAAATCTCAAAATATCTGTTTCTGATAATAACATTAATATATGTTTATAGATTGGGAGGAAGGTTTGTATGTCCTATTTACATATTGCCATTTAATGACTTTTTAAGGAATGATTGTTTCCATCTTGGGGTTAGAAATGCCCTCAATTGTTCCATTTCCTGAAAAGCAGTTCAGTTTCCTATAACAATTGAATAATTACATAGTGAATGTTGTCAAGATCCTGCCTCTGTTCCCTAAAAACATTGTTTCTTCAAGATAACTTGAGCCAACATCTGGTCTTTCTGATAATTGTACATCTTAAGAGTAGTTAAAATTTTTCTCTTGCCTCAAGAAACGAATGTTTCCCAGCAAGCAATGGCTTATGAATCAGGAATGAAAGCTTCTTTAATACTTGGAATTAAAAAAAACCTTCAGTGTGAATACAGAAGACTACATACATTACTTTATATATATATTGAGCATTCATCATGTTTTTCTTTCCATTGTCATCTCTTTCTACTGCTTGTACCAGATACCTTTTGGGGCTGAGAACCAAGCTAGAAATAGAATAATACCAGCATTTTAAATATGAGCCTGGGATTATTTTTGTTCATGCAGAATATAGAAATAAGGTTTTTCAGTGAAGCTTACTTTGACAAACATAATATCTCTTTTTATTGTATGATTTACGTTTGTCATTCTCTTCCTTTGAGTTTAGAGATGTTTCATCACACAGAACTGGAGATCAATCATAGTGTTTTCCCATTGCTTCAGTATTTTTGTTAGTAGACTTTACAGTTATAGCATAAATATTGAACGGTTTCTTAGCCCATAGGTGTTTAACTCTTTCTTCCTCAGTGATGATTGAGAGCCAAGGTCTGGGGAAGGCTGGGTGTGCTCTCAAATGTCGTCAGAGAAACGGCTCAGATTATTCCTAAACAAGAACACTTTCCTCAGCTGTGCTAGGCTTAAAGAAGATACAACTGTTCTTTTTTTTGTTGTTGTTGTTGTATTGAAGCACTGACACACTCCAACTCTGTTTTTCTTGATATATCACTATATATATAAAAGGGCGTTTATTAAACTAAAACAATTTAGAAATCCATCTATTTCTTTATTTAACTTTTTTTTTGCCATCTGTAAAGTTCTTGGATCTCTTGAGATATCTGTCTTAAAAGTGTAAGTTCATACTAAACTCACCTAACAAATAAAGCAAACCCAAAGCAGTTAGGGATTATTTTTTTTAGATTTTTTTCCTGACTGAGAACAGTCTGCCCTGTGTGTTGTTGCAGCAACATAGCACTTCAGTGAATACTGTATTTTTTTGTTACATTTCTTGAGGTTCTTCCTAACTTCATGCTAGCAACAGCAGATTTTGTGTGTGTGATAGCTTAGGGTTGTTTTTAACTGAAAAGAAAACATGAGGTCTCTGGAAGGAAAAAAAAAAAAGGAGTAGGAAAGAGTTGCAATTTGATTCGGGACAGTTTTAAGATTTCCATACCATTTCGACAGATACAGACCAAACTTTTATTAGTAAGCTATTTTTGTGTGTGTGTGATAATTACACATATCTAAGCTATTTTAGATATGGAATCAAAACTAGATTTTTTTAGTATCACATATAAAAGCATTTGCTGACATCTTAAAGCATGTTACTTAAACATGATGATTGTAATTTTTTCAGGTTTCTGTAGCTGCATCAAGTGCTGGAAGAGGATCTCCAGCTGTATCTCTAGTGCATTTGCCTTCTGATCAAACTGTTCATGTCCAGGGTGTCCTTCAAGCCATACACCCCTCAGTCATTCAGTCACCACACATGCAAGATGTTCAGGTTAGCTCTTTTATTGTTATGTTTTCATTAATATTTGGTGCCCCGTAACTCTTCTCCCAACCCCATCTTCAGTTTCTCTTTAGTCCTACCAGTGCTGCAAGATTTACTCATATGGTGCGGGAAATGGAGAGGGGGGAAGGTGGCAAACTGCCAACCAGTAGCAGCCTTACAAGCATTGTGTAGTGATTCCTTAATGCTTCCTGTTTATCTTTTAAGAAATTGTGTCTTGGAACCCTGAATTTATGCAACAGCAAATTTGTTAATAACATGGCCTTACTTTAGTGTACCTTGCAGTTTGTCTGTGTTAACTTCTATGAACATCATGCTCATAATGAGACTACAAGCTCATTAATTTGCCAGTAACTTGTACTGTATTTTTGGAGAGCATCTGGATGTAATGGAAGTAAGCATATAACAGTTGAATGATTCCTTGTTGGTTTTAGCAGGCCCTGTTATATAGCATCTGGTCTTGCTTTTTGTGGGTGTGGATATGTAAAGACCAAAATAAATGATTATTTTACAAATCTTCACATGTTTAAAGTTGGTGATTTTAGAAAATGGGGACTGGTGCAAAATGCTTGAGTTCTCAGAGCTTTTAAACGGTGAAAAAGACTAGAGAAAATGAACTCGCAGTGTTTTGAAAATTACTTGGCCTCCCACTGGTGTTTTCCTTGTAGCTAGGCATATCTTTGCTCTAGTTTTCTGAAAATCTGATTGTGAAATGTCAGCTGAACTGTTTTTTACAAATAGAATTGATATCTCTGGTAAGAGGGGCTATACACCTGTTACGTGTGAACTATATTTTACCTGCAGTCATTGCAACATGTTAAGGTCAAGTCATGCGTTGTCAGTTGTCTTGAGAAGCCACCTTTAATGTTTGAGTTCTTAGTAGCATTCAGGTATAATAAATTAAAATGCATATATAAGTATGATTTATCTTAGAGATTAGAGAAAAAGAATAAAACCTTGGCCAGATATCGACTATTTTATTTGTAAGCGGTAGGTGTAGATGATGGGACCTCGTAAAGTTTTGAAATTCTAGATCACTATTGAAACAGCCTCAGTAGATGGCAAGAGGCTTGGGTTTGGTCAAACCTGAAGTCAAATCACAGTATTCAAAATACATACTTTTTACTACAGCATTCTTCCTAACTGTAATCTACCAGAGAACTTTATAAGATAAGCGTATCACAGTCATTTCCAGTTTCTGTCACTGCTTTTCTTCAAGTCAGTATAGTCAGGACATACATGCAAAAATAGAGGACTTGTTCCAAAGCTCAGAAGGAGGAATATCTCTGGATTCTCTTGCCAGCTGCTGCTGTGTCATCTTAGGGGAGTGGAAGTTGATTAAGCATTGTATTGAGTGAACTCTGGTTGTCTTCCCTTTCCCAAAGGGACCAGTGAGAGGAAAGCTGTGACCTGATTAATACTGACTAGTTAGTTCCAGGGTTTTGCTCTAGTTTCATTTGAGCATGGTAATGGCAAATAAGGTGTCTCTACAAGAAGGGCTTGAAGATGCTGTTAAAGACTCCATTACAGAGGTTGTTCAGCCCTTCTGTCATCCTCTTAAGTACTTTCTCCTGCCACCTGGTATTTCCTCCAGACCATTTGGCTTTAACTTGATATCCTATCTCTGCCAGAGATTGGGAACTTTGGGAAATGATATCAGTTTAATGTAAAAAAAAAAAAAAAGTATGCCGAAGGTTGATGTTACAGTTTGCATGACCTCTCCCTCAGACACCTGCAGCTTTAAATCAGAAGGCATTCAAATTTTTTCTTGTAATGCTGTTGCTTTTTGGATTAAAAAAAAAGTTTGTTTATATCATGTTCTGTGCTGTTTTGTTACTGTTGTTTTACTTGTAGGAAGGCTTGAAGTTCAGATTGTTATTTGACTTTTCCAATTGTTCCCACCTGTAATGTATCATGTATTGGCAGACTTACATGTGCTTGAAGTTAATTTGTTCAAATGCAGAGCAGTGTGGTAAAGCTGAAGCTTGAATGATGTCCAGGAAAAAATGACAGTGGTTTCCAATGGTTAGCGCTGTGAATGTGGCTGCTTGCTCTCAGAGCAAGTTGAAACATTAAATTTATCTCCCTGTGTTGATGGAAATTGGAACTCTGAAATTTCTTGCAGAAAACTTCCTCTTCCACACTAAAATGCTTAAATTTTCTTGTGATTTCCTTACCTTCTTCCCAAAGTACGACGGCTCCTGACTTCTTCAACCATTGTCACAACCTAGGGGTGGCTCTTGGTAACCCTTAGTGGAATGGGAAGGTTTAAAAGCACTGTCTTGTTTTCCTGCTATTTGTCCTGGGACAAATAGATTGATTTTTTTTTTTTTTTTTTTTTCTTCATCCCCCTGCAGAATGAGAGTTCTGTTTTGAGGTAGGATGCCCAGGCTCTTCTTGTTTGTATAATACTGTCTTAGTTTTGAAGGTTTGCACCAGAGGCTTGAAGGTGGTTCCATGAGTATTTTGCTTTAGGGCCCTGGAGAGAAATGCCTTTCAGGAGATCTTGCTGGTCAGCATTGGTCCATCCTGCAAAAGGATAAATACAAACTTGAAGCTCTTGTATCTCTGCCAGTCATCTCTGAAGTTTGGTTTGGAGCTGTACATGTGTAGACATGCAAAACTCTTCTTATTTCTTTTTGGGTTTTTTTTTTGGTTAGGCAAGCATAGAGTTTTATGATGTTTCCTATGTATTACCCAGCAAAATGAGGCTACATTAAATAGTTTTACACAGAATTGGAATGTAGAAAAATAAGCAAGTGAAGAGATAATTTCATTCTGCAATAACCTGTAGTTCTTTCAAGGTGTAGTTTTGTAAGTTTGAGTTGGGGTGACCCAGGATGATAAATTTACAGGACCTTCCAGCAGTCATTTTCTGTTGGGGTCATACAGGTTTTGTTTCTAGCACTGAGCACTCAGGCCTGGCAGTCTCGTTAGTTCTGGAGCTCTTCCTTGTCTTCCCCAAGCTGCCGGGAAGCCTCCACTGCACCCAGGTCGAATACTTGAGCCTTCTAGTCACTTAACTCATGTTTGTTCAGTGTTAGCTTAGGCAGCACTTAGTCTGAAACTGCAGTTGGGTCTGTCTTTATGCGAGAAGGTAGTTTTCCACACCACTGTCACTGCACGGTTTCAGTTTAGAAATCTTACACACTAGTAGTTCTGTATAAGATGATAGTTGCTGGTAAAGAGTGTGATGCAGCTCCAGGCCTTAATGTTGTCTTGGGTAATTTTAAGAGAAAAAGAACCTGTGAAAATACTACTAATAAAGGTTTGAGAAAATGAGATATTGTGGACTTATCAGGGCTTTCTAAAGTCATACAGTATTGCTAAGCAATGTATTTGTATTTATGAATATGTGTTGGTAAGTGTAATAAATGTGTGTATTTAAATAAACTTACTTTCTAAATAGCTTTGGTGTGGTTTTGAAGAGGCTTTTGTATTGTACACTGTTATTTAAGGTGCATTAGTGTAATATTCTGTATTTTAAATGTTTAATTTTACTTTAAAAGCTAATTAAATTGTGTGATACTTCTACGTTTAAAGAAATTATGTCTTCAGGACTTTTTCTAGGTGTCATTCACAAAAAAAGTAATCTGGATTATTTTGATTTTTTTTTTTTTTCAAATGGAAGATGTCATCAAAGTGGCTATGTGCTGCTAACCTCATAATGTGTGATTTTCTTTAGAAAAAGAAGTCCAGGATCACATGATTAGTGATAAATAAGTGCACATATTTTCTGTGTGCAAACATGGAAGGAATTTTTAACAATAGTCTTACTCTGTTGCTATCTTTTTTTTTTTTTAAATGAAGTTATGAATTTTAGAAACTTTGCTATTACAGGTAGCATCGATTGCAGATGAATCTGCAGAATCAGAAGGGATAACTGATTCTCAGAAACGTAGGGAAATACTTTCAAGAAGGCCTTCATACCGGTAAGGACTTTTCTTTTTGGTTTTGCTGGTTTTTAAAGGCAGTTTATATGCTACCGCAAAACTGTCTGATAAAAGCCAGTGACGTAATTTTCTCATGGATATGGGATTTCAAATATATACAATTATTTACATTCTCTTTTAGAAAAATTTTGAATGAACTCTCATCGGATGCTGCTGTAGTACCAAAGATTGAAGAAGAAGAAAAGTCAGAAGATGAAGGAGTGCCTTTGGGAATTTCTGCAATGCCCATGCCAACCAGCCTGTATCATACTAACACAGGACAATACTGTATGTTTGCAAAGATACTATGTAGTGTTGCAGAACATATGTAGGAACAACTTTGTTTCTGAGAGTTCCATAACAAAGTAGAGATGTCAGATTTTGGTGAAGAATGAGAGCTGCTGTATTTCTAAATAATCACAATTTTTAATTTTTAATTTTTCCTAACATGGTCATTATAGACTTTTAGGCTGTTTCTTGTAATGTCTGTTGGTTGCTAGATTTAGTCCTCCTAGAACTCCTGTGCATTAAAAATATGGAGGTGAGGCTCAGGTGAAATGAAAAATGTTGAGACTTCAATGTAAATGTTTAGTGTTATGAATTATTGCTGTTTGAAATTACTGTGCTTTTCCATGCGTTAGTGCTATTCATTACATGAAATGCCAGTGAGTTAGACTTTTTTTTAAGTGTACAGTTGGAGTATCAAATTATTTAACTTTGAATTTTCTTTCTTTCTAAAAGAACTGTGTCTTTTCCTCTCCAATTGTCAAGTATGAACACTAACTGCAAAATTAACCTAAGTCGTGGTCTCCAACATTTGGTGCTTCATCCAAATGCAAGTTGAAAGTTGAAATCATAGTTCTGTTCTATAGTTTTGATTTATTTTTTTTTTTATTCCTACATTTCTATTAAAAATGTTGCCATTCTTTGGCAATTCTTTGGGCTTAATCATAATTATGTAAGGGATAACTTTTTAATAACTATTTTATTTCAATTATGTATTGGATAAAATTTCACTCCTACAGTTCTTTTTTTTCATGTCTTTTCATGTATTGACACACTGAAATGCAGGTATTTTTCCTTTGATATAATGACAGGAAAACTGCAAAAGAAATGTTGTGGGTTTTTTTTTTTCCTGAAACAAGAGAACAGAGGAAGTCTATGAAAACATTGCAATGGCATTTAAAAGAGGATAGAACGATGCTCTAGTTGTATTCTAGCCACTCTTAGAATTCTTCAGTTATATTTAATTTATGCAACTAAAGTAATTATTAACCATGAGAATGCAGAATTTGCCTGTAGTATTATCTACCCTTTCAGCATAGAAAGTAATTTTGCTTGGACTCCTAAGGTGCTGCTTTTAACCTTTCTATAAGGTAGACATAAATAAATGTCTGCTTCATGATGCCCACCGTCTGAAGTGCTCTCTTCTGTGGTCTTATGGTCATGCTAAATTACAGTTACCTGGTATAGAATGTGACAGATATTCTTGACCAAATTAAATTTCTTCAATTTTTTAATTATAATTTCGGTTTGGTTTAGGTTTAGTTAAAAAAAAAACCAAACCCAACCAAAGAAACACCTGCCATTTCAAGGCTTAAAAAGAAGTGCTGTAGTGTCTGTACTATGTTGCAGTGAGCCTTCAGACCTTTAGGATTTCTAAGGAATCAGGAGTTTCTTAATTGTAGATTCCACTAGGAAACCAGAGTTGTACCTTTACTAGTGGTGTGTTTCAGGAGGTGATTCTTAATTGAGGATCTCTTAATTTGAACATAGCTGTAGATCATAGTGACAGGGAAGTATATAAAAGAATAATGAAATTCACAGGTTTTTCTTTCTCATTCAGTTAAACATTTAATTCTGAAAAATCAAGCAACAGAGAGCATCACCAACAATATGCTTCAATTAGGAGTCCACAAAAATTAAACCTCATCTTAATTTAGCCTTGGCTTTCTCATGAGCCAAGTATAGATGATTTCTGTTTTATGCTGCTTTTTCTTTGAATAAATTATAGTCATAGCCTAAAACATATTTAAAGTCATTTAAACTGTTAAATAATTTCTCAGCCATAATGAGGCATTGCCTCAGGATGCAGTGTCAGCCTTGATGGACTCTACTGATTCCAGCTCAAAAACTTTGTTTTGAGAGATTTGTTTGGCAATAGTTTTTCTTACCTAATTCATTAGTTCCTTAATTTGTTGGTGGTCAGGTTTTTTTAAGTTCAACTTTGTAAATTAAAATATCACACATCTTTTGCTTCAGTGAAGTCTGTGTGTTCTCTCTAGTTCTGGTTAGGAAAAATTGGTACCGAGTGATAGCAAGGATTGTCATCCCCTTGTAGTAGAGGGGGTCTTAATTTGGAATTTACCGAAGAAGGCTTGACTGTTAACTTTTAGTCCTGCATGTGGAAGGCACAGGTCTGCAGCATTTCTGAGCAACTGCCTGCGATCCTCAGGAACTGCTGTTAGCTAAAAGTGGGAACACTGTGTGGGAATGCAGCATCTTTTGAGTTAATTTCAGTCTGGATATGGTGCAAAAGGTCACTACCTGTCTGTGTTTTATCTTTGTCTCCTGTCAATAGCTCTTCTGCTTATCATTATTCTATTCCTGTCTTTCCATTATTGTACTCTTCTCTTCTTGGCCAGCATTGGTTGAGTGGCTTCTATTGTGCAGGCATCCAGCAGTTTATGTATTGAGCTTGTACAGTGTCCATGACAATGAAGAACTGGTATTGCAGTGTCACTACAACCATCTGTACTGTGCCCTGGTTTAAAACAGATATCATATGTTACTACATTTGTTGATTCCTGATTTTATTTACGGTTCTCTCTATTCCTGCATAGGAAAGACAGTTGAGTTGAAAAGAAAATTTTGACTATATGTTGGTGTCTGGATGTCTTGGGATGGCTGTTTTTGGAAAAAATAAGTAAATTTTTCTGAAAAACAAATATATTTTTTCTATTAGCAGTAGTGGTGGCTGTTCTTTGCTTACTTTTTACCAGCTGAAACAGTATGTTGCCATGGTTTCCAAATAACTTTTTTCTCAGAGCTTCTTGGCTTTGTCTTATGGAAACAGACTGACAAGCACAACTAGCTAGATAAAATGTCTTTCCCAGTTACCTCCATCAACACGTGTTGCCTTTCTGTAAGGGGAATGGATAGTTTTGCTTAAGCAGTGTCTTGTATATGAGCCTTGTAGCCTGATCTGACTATAAAACTACTCTGCTGGCTATAGATCTATCATGTTGGTTAGGAAATACTGAAAAAACATTGGTTTGTCTCACCTGTGATAGTAGTCTAATGGTGCAAGAGTTGTTTGTTCAGTTGGAGTGTGTGAATTGACACACCCCCACCTTTGCCTACTTGTGCATATCATGATGTTCTGTCTGAAATGATGCAGAGGAAACAAAGATTACAAGTTCTTTTGCCATTTGGAGGACTTTTTACAAGGGCATTTAGTGATAGGAGGAGGGGTAATAGCTTTAAAGTGAAAGCGTAGATTAGATGTAAGGACTTGGTTCTTCCCTATGAGGGTAATGAGGCCCTGGCACAGGTTGCCCAGAGAGGTTGTGGCCGCCCCCTCCCTGGCAGTGTTCAAGGCCAGGTCGGACGGGGCTTTGAGCAACCTGGTCTGGTGGAAGGTGTCCCTGCCCATGGCAGGGGGGGGACACTAGATGGTCTTTAAGGTCCCTTCCAACCCAAACCATTCTATGATAATTTTGTTCTTAACAAAGACAATGCTAAATTCAAAAGGAGTATCTAGGGAATTTGATTTTTGTCTAAATATTTAATTATGATGAGCAACACAATATGATTTTTTTTTTTTCAAATGGGGAAAGTATATTTCTGCTTTTCATATTGCTGATTAAATGGGGGGGAGAAAAAATTCTTTTTGTTTCTTTTTTTTACATAAGTATTGGACTCTTCACAGCTTTGTACAATTTGCAAAAACATTTTTGGGCTAGACTCTCTCACCCTAGGGAAAGGATTGTGAGGATTGCTCTTCCTTTGTCTAGATGTCCTAGATTTTTTTTTGTGGGAGTTGATAAACACAGTGGGGTTTTTTTTTTAATAACTTTTTTTCATTAGTGTTTAAATCACAGTGATTCTCTATGGCTAGGAGCTACTATATTTTATTTTTAAAAAGGGAGATGTGCTTTTTAACATGTGCTATATCACTTTCTATTGCCTAACTTTTATTTTTCTTTTTGTGTTTAGTTACTATAACTCAGGGTGGTACAATCCAGATTTCTAATCCAGCCTCTGATGGTGTCCATGGACTACAGACAGTAACAATGACAAATTCAGGAGCTCCTCACACAGGTGCTACCATTGTTCAATATGCAGGACAATCACCTGATGGCGCACAACAGTTTTTTGTTCCCAGAAGCCAAGTTGTTGTTCAAGGTATATTTTATTAGTCTACTGCACTTAGTTTTTTATATAGAACATTTTTTCTTAAAAGGAATTTTATTTTGTATCGACATTATCACATTATTAAATAAAATATTTATGCTTAAAAAGATGAAAGACAGTCTTAGGAGGAGTTAGTTTCTGTGATTGGTAAAGTAGCTCCTTCTTTTGATTTAAAAAGTTATGAGGAAGAAGTAAAGGTATAAAATCACTTTCTGCTTTGAATTCTCATGTCCAGATTTGAGAGAGATTTGACTTTGAAAGTGAGGAAGAGGTTTCTGTATGGAGGCACTAAATTAATGCCTGCTATGGAGAATATAGGAAATTTATTTTCCCTATTTTTTTTAATTGGTACAGAGAAGTAGGGAGGGAAGGCCATATGAATGCTTTAAGTCAAAACAGCTCTATGAAATGAACCATGATAGGAGCTAGGAAAACTTTAAATATGTATTCATGGAATGGGTAAATGTTAGACACAGATGGCTGAGGTAGTTGGTGAAGTCCAGGTTGAGGTGATTTTAAATTTTTTTTTTTCCCTAATATGCATGTTTGAAGTAAGTTTTGTCTTGAAGTGGCTGTTTCTCTCTCTTTGATGTAAAGAAAGACCAGGATGTGAATAAAGCTAATAGCTGTAGATATCTGAACTTGTTGAGACAATGGTAAATAATGATACCAAATTTTAATTCTTCCAGTGCCTCTGGTTAATTCTTTGATGAAATACATTGTCTTCCCAAGACTTTTCAGAAGCATTTCAAGGAAGCTCTAAGGCTATAATATGAAAAACTCTTAATCAAAATGTTAGTTTTCATCATGCATAGAGTACTTCCCTAAATATTGTTATGAATACATTCTTAGCAAAGACTTAAGACCCAAATTTGGCTGTCCCTCAAACAAGTCTCCCACTCTGGTAGTGCGTGTTTTCTGAGTATAGAGTTTAGTATCTTTTTTATACATGTGCATACACATCCCTTAAATTAGAGGACTTCTCTGTCTCTCCAGTTGTCTGTAGTATTTTGTATGTAATGTATTGATTCTTCAGAGCTCTGGGGGCAGAGATGGCAGTGGGGCAGAGAGTAGCTCCTCAGCTGTTTCCTAAAACTTCCCCATTCTGTGATAAAGCACAGAACTTGAGGATTGTATCAAATATCCGTCCTAGAGCAGAAAGGATCTATTTAAGAATCTTGCAAATGGCATATATATTTATATTTTTTCTAAAGTATTCGTTGATGAATCTAATGTAATAATGGATGGCATCACATAAACTTTATGCTTGGTATTTGCTGATAATCTGTGATGGGGGAAAAAGGATTAGGATCAACATCTTTGGCACTTTTATACAGCTGTGTGATATTTCATTTGCTACAAGTTTACATTCATAGGCAAAATAAGGGATGGTTCTGATGCCTTGACACTTTCCTAATACAGGTTAAGGGGTTTTTGCTAGCTGAAGCAAAAGAAAGTGGAAGTAAGTGTAAAAAAGTTGTATCAAAAATAATTCTGTTGGGATATATGTGTATTTTCATAATACTGTCAGTGATATGAACTTGAGATACCTGACATCTGTGGCTTGAATTTCTTGCATGTTTTGATTCTGATCTTTTGTTCATATGATCCTGAAGTGGTCCTGTAGTCACAGGGCGCTCCTTGTTTGCATTGATGCTTCCATTATTGCTGTGTCCTTGGCATAGTTTCACAGCTGACAAATTACCAGTCTGAATTTGTTTATTGCAGACAAAGGCCTTAGAAGTTTGCTATGCCCTACATACAGACCAGTGCTTGGACTGTTGGTCTGAAACTAATTTCATTTAAAATGATGTAAATAAGGATGTAAATAACTGTTAGAGAATTTTTTGTTTGTTTTTTTTTAAACTAAGTCAACAAGATCTCTTGGACTTCTTTGAAAAAGGAGGGAGCGGGGTAGAGGTAGCCCTTACCCAGAGTTACTGTTCTGACTGTTACAGTATCTGAAATAACTTTAGGTTGGTTTCCTTTGGAACTTCCTTAAATCTTTTCTGGAGCTTTTAATGGAAATAGAGTGGGTTGTGGGTTCCCCCCACCCACCTAAGAAAGGAGCTTTAGCTTTTTATTTACCTATTTGTTACAGCTTTATTAAACTTTCTTGTCTTGCATGTCTGTTGGAGTTCTCTGCCTTTTAGTGAAACTGCTCCAATCAAAACAATTGCACATCTTTAAAAAATTTTCCTATTTTCTATCATTATTTTGTCATTTGGATTCACTCATGAATTCTGAAGCCACATTTTAACTTCTGTCAGTCAGTGCTTTCAACTTTTGGGTCTTGCTTTACAGCCAGCTTTGTGGTGAGTGCTTTCTGTAGCTTTATGAATAAGTCAGGGGAAAAGAACAAAGCTAGGCTTATAGAAATATGGAAGAGGAAGAAAAAAAAAAAAGGTTTACTAGAAAAGGAGTTCTTTGGGCTGCAGTTTCAGTGAGCTGTTCCAGTGACAGAGCATATTAATGACAGTGGTAAGCAAGTGACGTCACTGTGATGTCAGTGCTCTTGCATGTAATCCTGCACATGCTTGCTAGTTTGGAACAGTTCATGCTGAGCTCTGGTAGAGGAACAGCAGAATCGTGTGTGCAGAAGCTGATCATGGCTGTAACAGGAGATGAAACAGGTAAAAATTTTGTTAGTCTTTTACATATTCTTGCATGTCTAAGCAGTGCTTAGTTGGTATTTGTGACATTTTTTGAACCTGTTGCTGTAACTCTTTCATCTTTCAGAACTGGTGCATATAGCTTCTAGTTACATCTAGTCAGTGTAGGATTTCAGGGCAATTTTATCAGTTTCATTTTTGGGGAAAAAAAATCACTGTTAGTGCATGAGTTCTTGCACAGATTGATTCAGATAACTAATCTTTACTATTTGATGCAGGATTTTGCTGCAAAATCCCCCTCTCTGCTTTTACATTCTTCTTTATTGTTATTACATGTTACTATGCTTATAATCGGTTTTTATTTTGTAAAAATGACACTGCTATTTTGCTTAGCAATAAACACTTCAGATTTGACAGCTAAAATAGGCTTAAGCATAGCTGTAAGAGAAACGTGTGCATTGTTTCAGTAGTGTAAGTAAACCCAGTGCTTTCATTATTAAAGAAAATACCGAACACAAACAAATTTAAAAGCAGTAATTTTAAGTATTGTAACGTCTGCTTGTTTTCTCCTCCACTGTTAAAATGGTCTGTTCCTCAGCTAATTGAGTTCAAAGGGCTGACGTCATTAGATTTCCTGGAATCGTGTTGCAGTAGGGAACTGGAAAAGTTAAACTCCAAACAAGATACGTCAGCTCCAAGTCATGCTGCGATTTAGTCAGTTCCTTTCTGCTTCGTCAATCGCCTCCGGCAGATCTGTAAATGTTAACCAGTTCGCAGCCGGTACCTACGTGCTGCTGCTCATTGCTGGTACATATTGTTTCATTAATCTAAAGATAAGTATCTTCTTCAAGTCGATGTTTCGGGAGGTTTTTTTATGCTCAAAGGAATAATGATTCATGCCTTGTTTAGCCAGTTTAGTGGTGAAGTTAAAAACCCTTTGATAATCTAGTCCCATCATTATGACTCAGAAGGGGAGAACAGACCTACTAATACATAGAGTGAGTGCATCAAGCTTTTTTTCTCCTGGATAGTCAGTGAAAGAACTCAAGTGCAGGGATGCTCTCTAGTGTTCAGCAAGTTACTTTGCCTAAAAACCTGCTGATACAAGGCGATTGTTTGTTGTTGTGGTTTTTGGTTGGGTTTTGGGTTTTTTTAAATTTAAAAATAGAAAATTCTTAAAGCTTAATTTACAAGGTTAGCTGTACTCTTACAAATGTGGTTGTTGTTTTGGTTTTTTTGTTGTTTTTTTTTTATTTTATTATTATTTTTTTGTTGTGTGTTTCTTTGTCTTCCTGCTAATTTGCTTTTTCTAAGTCCCAACTCAAAGCTTCAGGTTTTCAGTGACTTTTTACTCCCTTTCAAAAAAAAAAAAAAAAAAAAAATTACGTGGGAAAATGTGTTAGGGAAATACAGCATCTCCAGGTTTGTGGCTCTGTTAATAGTGTCAGTCCTACTTCTGATATGTTAGGAATTACTTTAAACCTCTGTGGAATTTCATTAGAAATGGCCACAGAAGCTTGTCAGTTTGGATCAAGGTGTGTGGGATTTTTGTCTCAGCTGCTAAAATGGAAGGTACCCTTCTCTGTAATATGTAGATACATTACTAGGCTTAAACTATGCATTTTTTTTCAAGGGTATTTTATCACTGCTGCTTAAAGCCTGTTTCATCTTTCTCAGTGTCTTTTTTGGGGAAAACTATTTTACTGTAACTTCTTGAGATATTATAACAAATTTCAGCACATACTACTGCACAACTACAAGATACTTGTTTGGGTTTTTTGTTTGTTTGTTTTTATTTTTAACTGCGATGGGTTTGAAAGGTCTGTACCACCAAAAGGGTTATCTTTGTTACAATGCTGGTAGGTTTACACGGAGTCGACTGTTAGCCTGGGACGAACACACTGCTGGAACCTGGTCAAACTGTTCATGCAGCATGTTGTTACTTACAGTGGTGTTTGCTGATCCCAGCTAAGATAGGAACTTGCTTTTGTTAAGCCATATTGCAGGTACATTATCACACTGAGTCCTCTTAACAGCAGCAGTAAGTCCTGTTAGTAACATCTGAGTGTTAATCAAAGACAAAGCAGTTGGTCTTGCCAGGCTGAAGTGACCTGGGTTATGGGTCTTTCCCCATGACTTGATTTACAAAATGTTTCACATGGATTTCTAATTCATTGTAGCTCATGCAAACTGAGATAACATCTCTTTTTTTACCTAGTGATGAGAGATAGAAAAAAGGTATGTCTTACCATAGAACCTATAAAATGTGTGCAATGTGGCCAGCATAAAGGTGAGCCTGAAGAGTTTCTAAAATTCTGTTTTTATAGATAGTGAACTGAAGTATTGTCCCATTGACATAACTGGGACTGCTAAGAGATGTGGAGACTTTAAAGAAAGGGTTAAATAATTCTTTTGTAGATGTACAAGACAACCAAGCCCTGTGTTCATGGCGGCTGCCTGTTAGTACTCACAGGGCTGTCCTGGGCTGATTACTCTCTCCCTCCCCCATCCCAAGGGGATTATCCAAACCAGGTCAGTTCACTGGTCCAGTTCATCTTGTAATTCCACAAACACTTTTACCCGCAGGACCGAGAGAGGGGGGGGAGGTGCAGAGTGTTTAAACTCATAATGATTTCAGGACATGGCTGTGGAAATGTAGTCTAAACAGAGCTTGATCCTAATTTTTGTATTTAATTAGTGAAGCACCTGCATTAACTGAATAGAAACAGTAGTATTTTTAAAATTAAGTTTAGGTTTTGTTTTTTCCCCCTGTAGTTGACTGATATCTTTTTACTACTCTCTACCTGTCAGCATACCCAAAGTGTTTTTATCTACAATTTTTTTTCCAGGTTGTCCTGGTTTTTGCTGGGATAGGGTTAATTTCTTCCTAGTAGCTGATGTAGTACTGTGTTTTGGATTTAGGATGGAAATAATACTGATAACACATGTTTTTGTTGCTAAGCAGTGCTTACTCTTAAGTCAAGGGCTTTTTGGCTTCTCATGCTGCCTTGCCAGTGAGGAGGTTGGGGGTGCACAATAACCTGGGAGGGGACAGCTGACCTCAGCTGACCAAAGGGTTATTCCATCCCATACGGCATCATGCTCAGCGTATAAACTAGGGGGAAAGCTGGCCAGGGCCTGCTACTCATGAATAGGCTGGTTGGTTAGTGGTGACCAGTTGTTTTTCATTGGCATCGTTTGTTTTTCTTGGGTTTTCCATTATTTCAGTATTGCTTTAAAGAATTAAAGTATAAATTAAGTACAACATAACAGCCCCCGAAATTTAATCTTTTATATTCAATTGCTTTAATTACAAAATCTGGTTTTGTTGTATGATGATTGTGGAAAAATCAAACAAACAAAAAAAATTATCTCTCTCCAAATTATAAGCAAGTATTTACCTACTTCTTTCCAGAAGTATTTTATATGTCAGACAAAACACAATTATGACTTTCACAGTGTTTTAAAGTTGGGTATATCATGCAGGAACAAAGTACCTCAGAAATACAGAAATGAGATGAGACTGTCAGAAAGGTATAGGTTTCAAATAACGTGTCAGATTTCAGAGTTGCGTTTACTTGTGGAGAGCTCAAAACTGGTAGGCTCAGGAGCTGAATCTGAACTTTTGCACTCTGATTTACTGCGTAGCTACACCCCTTCCTGTGCGACCGCCACTACCTCCTCTTGCCTGCTACTGCTGCAGCATACTATTTGTGGTCCTCTTGCTCAAGGAACATACTCCTCCTTCACCGTGAGCACTTGTCTGTTCCTTTTCATTTTGGCAACAGCAGCTCTCACTGGTTTTCCAAGGATTGCCAAGCTGCTGCTGTGAAGGGAGCAGATGCAGTAAGGCTGGTACTGTTGCTATCACAGGGAATGAGGAGGAAGTTGACTTCTGAAGCAAGTTGACTCCTGAATCCTCTGTTAGTAGACAGGGGTGGCATACAAACCTCAGTGTCTGCAACAGCAGGACCCTCTTTTTGTGGGATTGTGCAAACAGGAAATAAGTGTGGATGCTGGAACAGTGCTTCTCAAACAGCTGTTTCTATGTTGTCTGAAAAGAGCCATGTGGAAGCTTTCACAGGCTTCAGTCTGGCTGGCTAGTGGGCCTGCATGCTACAGCAATTAAGATAATTTATTTTACAGTGTGGAAATAAATGCTAGTAAAATAGCAAATATAGTTGTTATGTAGCAGGGATCCTGGATAATTCATCAACAGAAATCTCTTCTTTCCAGAGAGACTTTTGCATAGTTCTTTTTTGCCATAAAGTTTAAAATATGATTCTTTTATACAGCTGCCACTGGAGACATGCCAGCTTACCAGATTCGAACCCCAACTACTACCTTACCTCAGGGAGTGGTAATGGCAACCTCACCAGGGACTTTGCATAGCCCTCAGCAATTGACAGAAGAGGCAACACGCAAGAGAGAGCTGAGACTGATGAAAAATAGGTAAGGCTATGTAACAATTAGTAGTGTTGCCAAAACCCCCCCCCAAATATTCTAATGAAGTTTTCTTCTTAAGGTCATGAGCGCTGCCTGTGGATGACGGAAGTGAAGGCAAGAAATTCTGTCAGTCATCCCACATCCTTATAGTATTGAGTATTGGCTGTTAACTCTGGAAAGCTAGAGTTGACCTTATCACTATAGATTTAAAATTCTAAAATATTATGGTAATTCAGAAATCAGTATCAGTATTGTGTCTTTTGTGATCATCTGGAGGTATACTTACTGTTGATTTTTTTTTTTTTTTATTCCCGCCTCCTCCTCCTGCTTATTGACAGCAGAATGACCAGTATGGGTTTGTTCATTTTGAAACATTCCAGCCAAGAATTGGTTAGGAACATATCTGAGGATCTCATTAGCAGTTGTCCATTAATGATGCTGTGAAGAGCACTTATTCTGGGATGGAATGATAATTACAGACTTTCCTAAATACTTGGCTACTGGGATAAGTTATTGTGTAGTGCCCCTGTCATTTTGTGAGGCATATTGTGTGAGGTGGCTGTGTATTTTTTTAATTAGTTGGCATGGACTTGACTGTGTGCTCTAAATGCTAGTATTTCTCTGTGCATTCTTCTTGCTATTCTTATAGGACTCTTTCTTTTTTAAATGCATAGCCATTGCTATCACTGGCAGTTAGATTAATGGAAGAAATAGTCTGCTATGCAGATGTCTTAATATATTAATAGCCACTTGCCTTATGATTGAATTCATTATATTGCTTTGCTCTCATGCCTGTCCTTTATTTTAAATTATGAGGATTGCTGCATTGCATTGTTGTGCCTCGTTTTGTTTCTCCTCTCTTCGGTTTTAAAATTAGTGTCTATGCTGACTCTCATATAAGTTGCTGGAAAGTTACAATTTGACAATTTATCATGTTCCAAGATGTTATAGGAGTGGATTTCCAGTACTTCTAAAATTTCTTCTGGAATTGGATGCTTGATCACTCCCATGCTTCTGAAAATACTACCCAATGTGTTTAGCTTCAATATAACAGAATTCTGAGCAGAGTTATGAGAATGGGTACTGACTGCTATTTGCCAGCAACAGAAAAAACGCAAGCACATGTGGCTGAAATGTGCCTAGCTGGACAGTTCTAAAATGCTAATAAATTGTATTTGTTCGGACTTAAATTTTACTGTAGATTGTTATGTTAAGGTAAAAAAATTACAGCAGGTTGTAAGCTTGGCACCTAGCTTTTTATCTGAGTAGTGTTATGCTTGTATTTTTTGAAAGTAAATTTTTTGGGTTTGATTTTAATTGCAGAGGATAACACTCCTGATAAACACACAAAATAGAATGTGATTAGAAGAAAAATGCTGCTTTCGGTCTTAATGTTTAGTGCAAGTCAATATGTTATCGTTTATTCACTGTTTTTCTGAGATCCTCTGTGTATTAATTCCATCCTTGTGTTTGTTGATGCTGAATTTGTTTGAAGTTCTCATTGTTTTGAATTGTATTTTAACCATATTATTGCTTATGGCTGTTACTTGCTGTTCTGTTGTGCAATCCTACAGTTGGTGGTGGTTGTTGTTGCTATTGTGGAACCACAGGGATTGCAGATAATTTCATTTATCCAAGTCTTTGCCGTATTGTGGCTGTTCCTGTAGTCATTTGCCTTGTATTGGTTCCAGGGAAGCTGCCAGAGAATGTCGCAGAAAGAAGAAAGAATATGTCAAATGTCTTGAAAATCGTGTGGCTGTGCTTGAAAACCAAAACAAGACTCTCATTGAGGAACTCAAGGCCCTCAAAGATCTTTATTGTCATAAGGCAGAATAACTGTCTTTCATTTGGACCTTGTTTGTTATGAACTTTAATCAAGGCATGAGAGGAAGCAATTCTACAGATTGCCATATGAACTTGAGCAAGAGACACTTGAGGCCCTTGTGGAACCCAGTTTTGCTTAGTGTTTTCAGACTGATTTGGGAGGTATTCCAAAATTTGGAATTCTGTCATAGTCTCCATACTCTGCTGAGCTTTCTAATGGCATGCAAATGGCTTTTTTGTTTGCACTTTTTACTTCTGCTTTTTGCAGGGAAGCTGCTAAAGAATGTCGACGTCGGAAGAAAGAGTACATAAAATGTCTGGAGAGGCGTGTTGCAGTGCTAGAAGTTCAGAACAAGAAACTTATAGAGGAGCTTGAAACCCTAAAAGACATTTCCTCTTCCAAAACAGATTAGTAAAAATATTTATTATACTGTGAACTGACTAAAATATGTCCAGTTGCTTTATAAAGCAATACATAGCCAACATGAATTATGGTTTTCTGTTTGTGTCATTTATATTCCAACTCCTAACATTCCTGAAATGCTTTCCTGCTTTTTGTCAATTCATAGCTCTAATTTCAGGTTTTTCATGCTCCTCCCTTCCATCTCCCAAGGAGCCAAACATTAAAAAAAATATAACAAAGTAAAAAAAAAAAGCATCATTTCTACGAGCTGTTCCTTTGCCATATATTTACATACTACTTTTTACATGTTCCTGAGTGTCCTGCACATGCAAAATATTTTACAATTGTTTTAGATAAATCATAAAGGTAATGCATCCAGTAATACCTTGGGTTGTTTGATTTTCTTGTATCTCAGGAAAGAGTTTATAAAAGAATGCTATGATTATATGTATGTACTAGCATAGTAGTCTACAGATGATTTTATGGCATATTTTTATATTAGTTGCTTTGTGGAAAAAAGTATTGTATTGCTGTAACTGAGTGCCATGGTTAAAGATAGTTTTTAATAGAACCATGTTATTTAACTTGTGTAGCGTCTGATTTCCTTTAAACATCTGGTTATTTGAGATGCTTTAAAATCCCTGAGTTGTCCTCTGGAAAAGGACAAAGGAAAAAAGCATACCTAAACTCATGACATGATACTAAGTATATTGTAAATACCTGAAAGAAGTTGTCTGCTACATGGCTGCTATTTATTTAAATTTTATTTAGTCAGTAGAATATTTAATTTATTAGAGGTCTGTATATCAAAGTTTAATTCTGCATCCTGAATGCTTCATGTTCTAGATTCTGGACAGTTGTAGACAGTTGCCTATAGCAAAGGCTGATGGTGTAGTTCTTTCCACACTTTCTGCAAAGTACTGAGAGGAAGTAAAGGTGGCTTAAAGAAGGAAGCTTTTCAATAAACAGTAACTATTGGCTGATTCACAGCGTTCTGGAATAGCCTATAGGTGAGAGCTGAAGATTTTTTAAAAATAAACCCATGCTTAATGCAGATCACAATTCTGGTAAATGCAGTATGCGCCAACTTTCCATTGTTCTTTGGAAAAAAAAAATATTGCTTATGCAAAATTGCTTCTGGGTATTTCTTTAATTCAGGAATGATCTAATTGTTTGTTGGCCACTACAGTCTACAAGCAGAATATTCGGGAGCTTTGCTGGAACTAGCAGCAGTATTGCCTTACAGATGTGGTAGGAAGGAAGGCTTAGTTCCTGCTTAATTGGCTTTACCGGGGGAAGTGTGTGTGTGGAGTTGGGGACAGATGGAATCATACCATTACTAAATCACTGAAACTTCTTCATTTAATTTAAACTGAATTCATATTTGACCAGTCTTCACTCTGACACTGTTTGGGTGTGTGTGTGTCTATTTTTTTTTTTTTTTAGTCTCATTTTCTTCTGGCTTTCCTAAATTACTTGAAAGACACAGGATAACCTTTTTGAATCTTTTGAAAATCCCACTGAGATTTTTGTAAGAGGTATTATCTGTCAGTTCCTGTAGCCATTTTAAAAAGGAAATGGGCTGCCTTTTGGGCCCACATGCTCTGCTGCAGGTCTGGAAGAACTGAAGTATGTTTCACTTTGAAAATACATCTTAAGTGCTAAAGTTAGTAGAAGTTGAAGGTTCTTGGGTGGATGTCTGTCCAGTGAAATCCTCTTATCTTTATCTTCCCAATAGTATCTGATATTAACTGTAGTTAGAAATTTGATAGCAGGAATCCTTGTCTGTTCTACATTTATGTAGTCTGTAGTAATTTCTTTGCTAATACTGTTAAAACATTTGATTAATGTTTACTCTTTTTTTAAATAAATACTTATGTGTGTGCTTTGTTAATAACGGGATCTAAACCCAAATGCTCTTGGTGTATGTTTAGTCATTCTGGAAAGCTCCATTTGATCTGTTCCAGGGAAAAGTATTCTGCTTCAGAAAAGTCAACTGCACAAAACCTGGCTCATTTAAACTATGACTAGGAAAAAAGAAAAGTTTATGACATATTATTCTTTCATTCTCAGTAATTGTTTGGTATAGTGTTACTTTTGACAGACTTAGCAACACACATTTCTGTACTTTAAAGTGAGAATGAGCAACTTCGCTGGTGAACAAGAACATTTAAGAAGTACAGGCGGTAAGTTAGCACCAATATGTATCTTGTGGTGAAGGAAATAACTTATTTGAAAACGAGCAAAGGCAGGTCTGCAGAAATGAAAAGAATCTGTTGTCAAGTGGCTACTGCAAAAATTATAACTTAAACCAATAAATGCAGTTCTGAATTGTTCTGAGATGTACATTGACAACTTTGTGAGAGACCTCCCTGAAACTAACAAAGATTTGAAGGAAAAGTGTACCACTGGAGTTTGTCAGAGAAACAGTACCTCTCACTTATGTGAGAGGGGACTGCTAGAGCCCGGGTCTCTGTTCAAGCAGTATTATCAGAGGATTAAAGTGATAGATAGGATGTATGCTAGGATATGCATATTAGTTTAGACTATAAAGGAAAATAAATCATATTAAGTCTTCCTTCAGTTTATTTTTTTTAATCTTTAAAGCGTCAATATGGCCCTCTAAGGTTTTAGATCAGTTGTGGGACTCCTTTTATCAGTGACATGTCTCTGAATGTATGTCAGCACTGGAATCCAGAGTAAATTGCACTTGTGCTATGAATGAGAATAAAACTTTCTTTTGTCTCGTCCATCAAGTTACATTTGTGCATGTAGGTCCTGTGCTTACTAGTACTCCTCTGTAAGGGTAGAAAAAAAGTGAAAATGACTGGAACTATTCATCGTTACTCTCCACAGAAGAAAACCAAAATTTGATTGGGATCTGAATTTGTAATTGCCAAAGTTCTGGGGAAGTGTCACTAACGCATTTTAGGAGCTGTGCTGCCTAACAGTCCTGGTGAAACTGCCTATGCTTGTATAATGGCACTCACATTCTGGATACCAGGCTAAGATAAGGTCAGTTTATAATCATTGTGTTGAACTTCTTAAGGTCAATCTTAGGGTTTTCATTGAAATCTGTTACTGATCTTTTTCCTGAGGATACATTTTGATGGGAGAGAGAAAACTGCTTCCTGCATTTTGTGACCACTTTTGGTTCATCCAAAGGCCAAACAATCTGCAAAGAATTACCAAGTGGATCACACACTATCTCCTTCAGTGACAATGGATGGAAAAGCTGTCCATTTGAGTTTCTTCACATTTTATTCTTTGTGTAGAGAGATCCATCTGTTTTCCTGTAAGTATTATCACCTAAAATTGCACAGTGCGAGCATGCAAACTAACTGTTGTTTTTTTCTGAAAGGTCTGTGATGTGGCTGTCAATCACATACCTAAGGAAACACAGTATCAGTGCCAGTTATGGTTCATGTGAGTACTGGAACTTGTCCTCTGACCCAATTTTACTACTTCAGTTCTCAGTTGCACCTTACTTTTGGTTCACTGCTCTTTTCAAACCACTTCTTGACCACAAGATCAAAAGAGACCTTCTGTCTTGTAGCATACATGTATTTTTGGTTTTAATGCCTTTTCCTACAATTTGATGCTGTTTCAGAGAGGTTGTGAAGAATGTACAAATTCAACTGAAGAAGTGTTCTGTCTTAATTATCTTCCTTGAGGGCTATGTCACAGTTGCATTTGACAAGGCTGGTAATAGGAAGCACTTCTCTAGTAAAAACATAGCTCTGAACTTTGGATATCAATATAATTTCCATAGCAATCTAATTCCAATTCAGATTTGTGATGCGGTGTGTTTGGTGTAGCACAGGAGAAAGGCCTTTTGAACACAATAGTATTCTTAGTACAGAAACATTAAATAAATTAAAATTAGTTTATTACAAGAGAATTTGAGCACTGCCCAAGCTTTGATTTATCAGAGCCAGGAATTTTGGTTTTCCAGTACCAGAAATAAAGGCTGAAATAATTGTGATTTTTCTTTCTGTAAGAAAAATGCATCCCTATGGTACAAAACCCTTCTCCCTAGCTGAAACCATGCAACTGTTTGCAGATTTCTTTGAGACAGATAGCTAGAGGATCTGCCTTTACGGGAAGGGGTACACAAGACTACGTGGATTTTTTTTTTTTTTTTTTTAATAGAATTTCATGTAGCCCAGGGGAAATGGTCTCTGGAAAAAAATCTTCAATCTCCTAGAATGGTGGGCAATGAGGGATGTAATAGCCAGCTTCCTCTTAAGGTACAGCTTTGAGTCATAGCTGTTTTCTTCCCCATCTAAATGCAGTGGGGAGCAGAGCTATAAAGAGAAATCTCTGGGCTATCCAGGCAGAGCTGACTCTTGACTGTATAAAACAGCCTCAGCTGTTGTGACCTGGGAAAAAGGGGATTAAAATAAGTATATTCTGTGAGTAGGTGTGGGTTTGGTTTGTTTGTTGGTTGTGTTTTTTTTTTTTTTTATTGTAAGTTCCCACAAATTTTTGTTTGCAAGAATTATTGTAGATTTTTCTGTCTGCACTGATACAGTCCTAAGGAGTGCAAGCTTTATTATCTCCCACTTGGTTCCAAGGTTTTCTTTCCATTCTTACCAAACATAATTGCTGATCTGTACTATTATGCTGTAGACATCAGTGTAATATCTAAATCTAGTGTGATCTTTTTCTGAATGATGTATCGTTTCAAAGAAAACAAAGGGGTTTGGTCAGGTTCTAGTTTGGATTGACTCATTTTGCCCACAATTTTTTTCTTTTTTATCCACTTGGTGTTTTGTTCATGGGTGTGTACATGACAAGAACATACTGAATGCTGAGCTGTTAAGCAGTTGATAGAAGTAGCTGTGTTTTGGTTGTTAGCATTCCTGGATAAATGCCTTATGGGGAGTGGGTTTAATTTGGTTGGGGACTTTTTTTTTTTGGCACTATGAGGCTTTTCTGGACAAGGGACAACAGTGATTTAATTATTCCAGCAAAAGTTTTGTTAGGTCTAGTATTTGCTCAATTTAAAACCTGAAGAAAATGAGTTAGTTAATTTATAGGGCAATTTGATAATATCTCATGCAGACTGGCAATGGCAGGTAGCAAAAATCAGCTTATTCTTCTTCTGTCTCTAATGAATCTTTTCTAGTCCATTTTCTCAGGTTTCTGTTTTTTCCTACTTGGAGAGTAGGGAAAACTCTGTTTTTCTTCTATCTCAGGGAGACAGAACTTCCTTCTTGCAACTTGCTTGTTAGACATAGTTATGAAGCAGAAACTGTTTATATGCATGAGGTCTCAAAAAGAAGGATGGTAATGTGAGAGCTGAATGTTGTGTGTAGACTAAGGAAAAAAAGTAACTTCATTGTATTATGTATGACTTGAATGGAAAAAACATTGAAGGAAGTGTCTTTGTTATGGTAACCGCTGAGGTTTTTCCTCTCCTTTAATAGCTCTATCAGTGGAAGCAGGTATGATTAATACATCTTGTGAATGGAATTATAACTATAAAAATGTCAGTTGAGAAATCTGGTTACCTAGCCAAGTACTTGTTTTTGTTTTGTGGTTTCAAAAATAGAATTTCCAAATGGCCTTGACTGAGGATTTTAATGGTCTCATTTTCATGCCTTCCCCGCCCCCCCCCAATGTGGTTGCGCTTATACCAAGTAAAAGCTGCAGCAGAGTTGTTTAACAAGGCCAGTCTAGACCATAGGGGCTGCTTCTTCTAAAGTAGTTCTCTTAAAGATTTTTTTTTTAAATTTCAGCAAGGTATTTATCACATTTCTACCTTGCATTAATTCTTACAGAAGTGAGAGAACTACAAACATATTTTTAAGTTTAATGTATACTGAGGTGTTTTGCTTGATGAAATCTGTTTCAAAGAACTAGATTCTCAAAAATCCTGGTTGTATGAACTAAAAGCTTTCAGAACTTTGTTAGCTGCCATACAAACAAGAAAATGCTTAAATCCTTACCCATGTGCATCTTTTTATTGGTGAAGTTGTCAGTTACTTAAAAGATCTGGATATGGGCCTGGAACTGCAGCCTTCTTGACACAAGTGGGAACCAAAATCTGTTAAGATCTTTGAAGCAGATGTTCTTCCGTTTGTATTATTTGACCTATTTAGCTTTTCTGAAACGTATCTACTAGAAATGAGCCTAACATGAAATATGGCCAGAGAGAAACAGGAAAAAAATCAGGATAGAATAAACTAAGTGTTTGGAAGCTGTAAGAGTAACTTCTGTTACTTCTACAGAAACTGTTAGAGTAACACTGGCAGGCAGGTATTATAAGTTAGCATGTTGGAATTTGGTTTTTTCCGCTTCTGTATTTTTTGTGTAGGAATCCTGCTAGTCAGAGCTCTGCTATACTCAGCAGAGGATAAAAGGCATTAACATTTCAACGTTTTTTCTAGTTTCTGTTGTTGTGTCTTGTGTGAATTGTCACCTACAGCAATCTACCTCATGCAACAGATCTGTTCCATACATTTTGTGTCCTTTCTCCTAGATGATTTTCATTTTCTTGACATATTAGTCTAATTTCCAGTGAAATGAGTTAGGCACTCATGTCCATGCTTGATTTGATTTAGTATGTTCTGAACCTGATAGCCATTTTCAAATAAAGTTGATAGATGTGTCAAAGATCTCTCCAAAGTTTGTGAAAGTAGGTGGCTACCAAAGAAGGCATGGCCTTAGTAAAGAAAACCTACAATGTAAGCCTTATTAGGTATAAGAAAATGTACTTGGAATTCTCTCCTGTTAGATTCTAGAGAATTAATTCACTGACTGCAGATGAACAACAGAAAACGAGGTGTCATTAGTTTTATTGCTGACAACTATTTGTATTTTTGGGAGGATGTTAAAATTTCTGTGGGATACACCGTATTTATTTAAAAGGACAATGTGCTTAAAGTGTATATTATTAAAAAGTTTAAATACCTTGCAGATCTAAGCTGTTGGGTCTGAAGTTGTTCTCTGCCTCTTCACTAAGCCAACAGTAGTTGACTGAAGGGCAATAGAATGTACCTTGATAAAGCACCTGCTGGGTGCTGTCCCAGATTTAAACAGTTACTGATAATTTTGCACACTTCAGCTATGCAACTAAGTTAAAAATAGACTGGTTTTGAAATATGCTATTTACAAGAAAAAATACCCACTTCCTTTACTGTTGCATTGTAGTAGTTTTGAGTAGAGAGTCTGGTAGTTCACTCTGCTAAATTTGAAATGCTAGCAATTTCTGACCTTTTGGGTCAAGTTCAAAACAAAGACATGTTTCTTCCCAGCTGTTTTAGAGTGACACCTTGTGGAGTATAAATGTCTACACTTTATTTCCAAACTCATTACACAGCCAAAGTATATTAGAGTTAGAGAATTTCTTGTATTCCAGGTGGGTGGAGATGGGAAAAGGGGTGTTCTGTGGCAATTGAAAACACAGACTCATCATTCCTCTTGTTTCTGTGTTAATATGTAGTTAATAATAAGTAATTTATAATTTGATAGCCTTCTGGTAGGGAAAAAAAAAATCTTGACAAATTTCTGATTTATAGAGTCTTCCTGACCTATAGTTCCATTTCATGAAAGATAAAAAGAGAAATATTTAATCTTGATTTACATAAATTCTAATAATCATAGAATGTTATCTAAATACTATAAAAATTATATTAAAAATACTGTTGTTGAAGCACAGTAGTTACTAGTTTTAGGTCACAAAAATTAAATATAATTAAAAAATTAAGCATCTTTTTAAACATAATGGTGTGAAGGGAAAATGAAGTAATGCAATTTTAATTCAGGTATATGGAAAAATAATTTTGGAAATAGAAGGAGGGGGGATAAAAAGTGGGAATATAGAAAACAGGAAAAGATAAAGGCAGCAATTAAGAAAATCTGTTCTTCAGGCTATATAGATTTCAATTTTCTAATAAAATGATCACCTCCGCATTACAGCCATGAATATATAGTGTTCCATCCCATAATCACATCTGCAAATGGCTGTCTGTATGTATAGATTATACAGGACTGTGTAACGTAGTGTTTTTCCATAGCTCCCGTGAAGCCTGAACTGAGTATCTGAAGAGATCGTTTTTTTTCCTCATTCAACAGAATTAGCCAAATATGAGATGTGATCTCAAGATCTAGAACAACAAATTAATTTCCATATGGTGAGTTGATGGGCCTGTTCTATGAAAAATTAAAACATACATGGTTTCAGAATTGTTATTGAGTAAGATTAATTTAAATATTTATTTTAATAGTTAAATCAGTTACTAATACCATGTAATTCTGAGTCATGAATGTAATATTAACTTGATCATAGTTTAAAGCTGTTCTTAAAGTTTGTGTTGGAACTGAGACAGTTTGAAGAGGGTCGGTATCCACTTTCACTGTAGTGTATGACTGCAAAGTTTATAAAGTTAATTTGCTGTCCCAGCTGTTTCCAGCGTAGCTGGTTTGGCCAGTGTTAGATCTGGTTGTGTATCTTCCACAGATTGAAGCATTCCTGAGGTTAGAAACGTTATGCTCAAACAACATAGAATAATAGCTCTTGCTGTTAGAGTACATCAGTTGGTTTCACAAAGCCCTTTCTGTTTCCAGTGCACCCCCCTGCCTCCTTTCTAGAATGAAAGAAATAAACGCTACATTTCTTTAACCAATATTTTATCCCTGGAAATGCTTAAGTCTTCTGCTTGGTCTCCTGCATCTGCCCAGGGGATCAGAAATGTTTTTTCCCTCATAACACAGCTGAACTCTTTTCTTTTACTAACAGTAGAGGTCTCACTGCCTTACTTAAAAACAGATGAGGGGAGAGGAGAAACAACTTGGGCAAATATGCACTGCAATATCTGCAGGCCTCAGGTGAGAGCCATTTTGTAGTGGCACACTTGTACCAGATCTCATTAATAAGTAATTGACAACAGAACCTCTGCACTCTACTGGACATTTGGCCAAAACTAGATATAAGGGACCTTAAACAAGTTATTCTTATTTCTGTGAGTATCACTTTCTATCAGCTCCTTTTAGTTGGTTTTTCAAAGTCTTCTCTCAGAGTGACAGCTCTTGTAGCAGAGCTTGACCTAGCTGCCTCTAGAAAACAATGTGCAAGGTTAAATTTTTATCTAGAAAGATTGTCAGCTTCCACCTTTGGCAACAGAACTTGTTTCTCTTTCATATACGCTTCAGTCTAAGGGAATGGCTGCAGAGATGTCGAAGAGCTTTTTCAAGTGTACTGAGTTAAATAAAGGCATGTGCTCAAATTCCAAGGTAGGAAAAGCTTCCTCCCAGCAAGAAGGGCACCCCTATAATAAAATTATTAAAGCTCTGCTCTAAAGTTTTGTAACAGACTTTAAATCTGGTCAAAGCATTTTCTCACCCACTCCTTTGCCCCTTGAAAAGGTTTTGAAAATATGAAATTTCAACTATACAGACAGTCTAAAGAATCTGAAAGAATTAGTTGACAGCAGATTGTGTAAAAAAATCTGATTCCAATGGCTACCTCTGCTGAAATTCTGAGAAAATAAACCTGGTACTTATATGGCCTTATTATGCTCTGTGTGAAGACTGTGTTTAGGACAGAAGAAAAGATGATTAACATCATCAACATAAACTTTATTTTTGGCTAGGATATGGGGCAGTTTCATCTGTTTGAATTACTCTTGGAAAAATCTTCATATACAGAAAAAATTGACTAATGTATGAGGGCTTATTCAATTTCACAAGAGAAATTGTGTATAGATGAAACAGAAAATATGAGTCAGTGTCCCTTATGAACAGGCACAATGGTTAAATACATAGGTCACTTTAGAGCTTAGTTATCTGGGATCTTGGACAGATGCTCAGTAGAGTGAAAGACAAAGAAATCGCTGATATAAAAATAATTCTATTAAAACAAAACATTAACTTTGCAGTAATATAGAGAAGGGGTGTAAAAACAGCAGCTTGGTTTTAAAATACATACTTGATAAGGAAATAAACCTATCATGAATAAACCCACAATGACTAAATACATTTTAAGTGTGATTAAAGATTATGTTCCTGATTAATTCATCTGCTTTGAATCCTTAGCAGTATAATGCAAGCTAAAAGATTCAAAAATATGGGGAACATATCAGCTATGTGACCTGGTGATACTTGGTATGACATTTAGCTCAAATCAGCAGGTTTTGTTTGCTCATGTCAGTCATGTCCTAGGTGGACTTGGCAGTAGCATTTCCATGTGAACCAACAGATGCTATATTCAAGTTGTCTTCTTTAAGCTACTTATCTAAGAAAAAAAAAACAAACAACCCCAAACCCAACCAGCTCTTCTCCAACAACAACCCCAAACCCAGTAGGTACCCAAGGCAAGATGAAGGAGTTTATTGGAACAAATGGGATGGAAAAGTAGTAGCGCCTACTGTCTTAGCCAAGAATTCAGTAGGAATGGTATGAAATGAGTCTGGAGTGCTACACCTGGTTCTCCTTTAGCACTCCTGAGGCTGAGTATGTCCAGTGATGAGAGAAGCAGAAGTGCCTGAAGAACAGAGCTTTTCAAATCCAGAACTTGAACTGCAGATATACTTGTGCCTTATCACCACAGAATCTCTAGAGGGGGAGAAACCTTAAAAAGCATCTCATGTTGATAGTACCTGAGAGAAATACCCCCTTCTGTGGGAAATAGTATTACCTTTAGGGATGTACAGTACATTTTTGCACATTTAAACTCCAGATAGCTGGTCCTGAGTATGATCACTGAATCTCTCAATGTGCACAAGCTCTCTACACAACACATGACTACTTGCATTAAAATTTGGGAATATTTATAGGAGTAGACATGGGGAGTTCAAGACTTCTTTTCCAGTCACCTGGACAGTTTTGTTAGTTGTTTGGGTAATATTTGTCTTCTCTAACAATGGTAATCTAAAAATCTAGGTATTCATCTGTAGCCTAATTTTCTATTTCAGTGGGATAGTGGGTAGCATTTCCACAGTGCAGTCCATAAGTCTCTGATGATGGAATTATTTGCCCTTTGTGAAGTCCCTTTCCTTCCACCGAACATAAAAGCAGTTCAGAGAGGAGCCAGGAAGAGAGGGCTGACTTCTCAGTAGTTGAAGTTAGTGAAGATACACCCAATACTAAGGTTATAAATTTCTGACATTACTCAAGGCAGATCAACTTGTATCTTGAAGAAAAAATTCTGAGAACAACAGCTATGGTAAGGAAGTGGAGATTGTATTGTCAGAACAATGGTGTACAGACAGCAGACCCTAGCGTGATAGTTCAAGACACTTCCCGGGAGAGGTCAAACTGAATGTTCTTGGGCAGATGAGGAATTGAATGTGGGTCCCACACATCTGGGAGAGTAATCCTGATTCTGTGGAACAGAAGATGCTCCACAAACATCCCAGGCATGGATTATGTAATTTTAAAGGGTGCTAGTAGCTTTGTTGCCTTCATATGTTGAGTTTGATCTGAAAGCATCAGGTAAGTTTTGCAACTTTGAAGCTAACTGAAACATTTAATAGTATCAGGCCTGACTTCTGGATTATGGTTAGGTTGTGTATAAGCAGCTCTATGAGGACTGAAAAAATTGTAGCTGTTAACAGGAGTAAAACTGTAGTCATGTCAGGAGCTCTTAAGAACTGACATATCCAAGTTCATTCATATCCCATTTGAGACAGCAAAATCTTTCTTTAGATCTGACCTTGTTGCCATACGTTTAGTCAAATATCTCATCATGCTCTCGTTAGTTTTTCTACCTTGGTCAATGTGGATATAAATACTTTATAAGTCCAAAGACTTATAAAGATATCCGTGACCATTAAATACTAGATTATGTTAAATTATTTTATTTATCTTTATTCTTCCTTATCAGCTAGCACATTTTACCTTATTTAGCATAACCCATGGTTTAGTAAAAATAATTATTTCTGAGTAGTTCTCAACCTTTTGAATGTATTCTAGAAATACTTTATGGGTATTTACAGAGTTGAACAAATGCATATGAATACAAACAGGGCTTAAACTAATGTGTGACTCTGTAACTCTTGGGAATGAGTCAGATGTTAATTTGAATTTGGAAGTATACAGTCCTCAGAGAAGATTCTAATGTGTTGTCAAGGTATTTTGTTAAAATGTATTGGATTTTTGTCAGTAATTGCCAGCAATAGTATGTAAATGAGAATTCACTGTTACCTGTGAAACAGTCTCACAATAAACACCTGAAACTCTTCACAAGGGTTTTTTTATTTCTTAGGGAGGAAGGTTAAAAACTGAACACTGTACGATGTACAAATTGTATATTGCAATTAAGTTCCCCAATCCATATCTCTAGTCTAATCTAGATAGTTTATTTAGTTCATTTGGATTCCAGATGTCAACCTCCAAAGTTATGTTATTAATTTATGTTGTTCATCTGAATAATCAGTGCAGATATGAAAATGTTTGAAGTTATTTTTGTCTTCATTTGCAGTACCTCTTACCACTGATGCTGGCAGCTTTGATTACTTTTCTGTGCAGACAGAAACCTATTTGTTATTTGTATTTAAGTGTATGCTTTCAGTCTTACCATTACCTCACAAAAAAAATTTCGAGTTAGAGAGTTGAGTTACGGCTCTTGCTTCCACAGTTCTTTAAGCCTGTGACCTATTCAGTCTCCTCTGGAATACAGTGGTTGTTTTATGCGCTTGCAGTTTCTGTGTGTTATCCTCTGCACCTCACTATTCTATTTACTTATACAGTCTGGCAGACTGGAATTAAATTGATTTGCATTAGTAGGTAGGATAGTAAAGTCTTTTAATTAGTGATGCCCAATACATGTGGATACAGAAATACAGATCAGCTTGTTGAAATAAGACTGTTAGGGAAGTTTTCCCTAAAAATGGGAATTTCATTTTGAACCATATAGTTAAATTACATACATAACAGGGTTCCAGCAAATATGTGCAGTAACTATAGGACTCCAGAATCCTTGGTAAGATCACTGGTGAAAGTAACAGTGGTATATAACAAGTTATGAAACTGAGCTCCTTAGTTGCTAAAGAGAGATGTGGGTACATACGCTCTTTCTCCCTCAGAAAATCTCACAGGCTAGGAGTTAGTCTCTACTGGCAACGTATCAGCACCTCACTGCTTTCTTTAGCAATGTTTTTCCCTTTATTATATAAAGGAAATGGGTTAATGACAAAGGCAACTGCCTCCTGCTATGGCTGGCTAAAAATACCTGGTTTGTGATGGAATAATGTTTCATCTCTTTTCTTTAAAAAAAAATCTCCAAACCACACCCTCCCCAAGACCCAAAAAAAGCCAAACCAAACCACACAAGAAGCTCTAAAGTGAACATACAATGCCAGTGAAGACTTCTGGCTTAACAGCACAGGAGTATTAAACCCCTGAATGGATATGACAGCATTACGCTTCCCTGTGATAGCTTCCATGGGCCTCTTTTGACCTGAAGAGACCAGTGGGTGTGATGATGTCATCTGGTTTATGGTTTTTCATAAAAATGAAGTCTGGGAAGTATGAAATAAGGTGAACAGGGTACCCTTTTGTTGGAAACTGGCTTGATACCACAAACACCTTTTAACTTGCTTCTGTTGTATCTATAATGCAGGAAGCGAATGTGGTTGAAGTGCCTGCTCTGTTATGACAGTTCCTATATTCCCCTTGGATATATCATGAATGAATAGGGCTGTACAATTAAGATGCATTTCAAAATCAGAGATTAAGCAGAACAAGATGTCTTATGTGCACTTCTCTGTGCTACATTCATTAAATGCTGGCAATTGAAGCAAAACTTAGTGTAAATGTGTATTTGATAATGCTTAGTTAATGGCATATATGCATTGTGAAGTTTACTTCTCTGATTTCAGAATGTCAGATCTGTGAACCCATAACCTAATTCCTATTATTACAATATCCAACAAGTTCGTGGATTGATAACAAATAAGCTCTAAATGCTACACCAGTAATGAAATCCTGATGCCTTCATTTGTTGCCTAAGCTTTGTGTACAGTGCTTAGGGACAATAGTCTTGCAGAGAAAATTCTGTGAATCACATCGGAGTTCTGTGGAGTTCAGGGGCTGGTGAAGACAGCACATCTTTATGTGCAGAAGGTTGAGCTGAAAACCATGTTCTACTGTTGGTCCTGTATCTTATATACAGATATCACATAAAAAATGTTAATCCAAGTTGTGCAACCCTTCTCTCTTTCAGGATTTATTAGAGAGCTGGGTTTTGTGTTTATTGAGCCCAAGTGTTTGAATCCACTTGTTCTACAGTCAGGTTAGCTTTTGAATCACTGAAGTCTGAGGACTTGCATTCTATTCCTTATTGGTAAAAAAATGCATTTTTCCTTTGTGAGAATGACTCAATCTTGTTTCCTTTGACTTTGTGCTGGTTTTGGCTGGGATAGAGTTAATTTTCTTCATAGTAGCTAGTATGGGGCTGTTTTGGATTTGTTCTGGCAACAGTGTGATAACACAGGGATGTTGTAGTTATTGCTGAGCAGTGCTTACACAGGGTCAAGGCCCTTTCTGCTTCTCCCCGCACCCCACCAGCAAGGAGGCTGGGGGTGCACAAGGAGTTGGGAGGGGTCACAGCCAAGACAGCTCATCCCAAATGACCAAAGGGGTATCCAGTATCGTATGGTGTCATGGTCAGCATATAAAGCTGGGGGGGGGGACATTTGGACTTATGGTGTTTGTCTTCCTCTGTCTGTGATGGAGCCCTGCTTTCCTGGCGATGGCTGAACACCTGCCTGCCGATGGGAAGCAGTGATGAATTCCTTGCTTTGCTTTGCTTGTGCATGCGTGGCTTTTGCTTTACCTAATAAACCGTCTTTATCTTAACCCACAAATTTTCTCACTTTTACTCTTCTGATTTTCTCTCCCCTCTCACTGTAAGGGGAGTGAGCAAGCAGCTGTGTGGGGTTTAGTTGCTGGCTGAGTTTAAACCATGACAGTCCTTTTTGGCACCCAATGTGGGGCTGAAAGGTTTTGAGATAATGACAGGTTTGATTGAAATGTGCTAGATCAAATTTATAGCTGTTGTTGCTGTTTATCTACTAATTGATAGGCTCCTGTGCTTGCTATGGGCCTTACTGGTCTCATTGTATGTTAGAGTCTAGTGCTCATTAGTGGCTGCTTTTTGCTTCCGCTGCTTGCTGTACTGCCGTTCTACTGATCGTCTTTCTCTGCTGTGCCTGGGAACATTTTGATAACAGCAATGGCCATGCGCCTCAGCTGGCAGATGGTCAGAGCATCATTGCTGTTTCTGTGCTGCTGCGCTGGACAGGCTGGAACTGCAGCGTGAACTTGAGTCAATAGGACTGTGACCTGTGGATAAATCCACATGGGAGCAGGACACTCCGAAGCATCTGTGGCCATGGATAAGCCTATGCCAGAGCAGGTACATCTTGAAGTGTCTGTGAGTGTGGTTATGTCTGTGCCTCAGCAGGTATACTTCTGAAAGGGTTGTGGCCCAAGGATAATCCGGGCTGGAAAAGATGCACCATGAAGTATCTGTGGCTACGGAAAATTGCATGCTGCAGCAGGTGTGCCTTGAAGAGTTAGTGGCTGTGAATGAGGTCATGCTGGGGCATGTCAAGGCATGTGGCCATGGATAAGCCAACGACAGAGGAAGTCCTGCCCTGGAGGGACTGCAGCCATGGATAAGGCCATGTTGGAGCAGTCTCACTCCTGAAGGGAGTGTGGCTGTGGGTTAAAACCACGCTGGAGCAGGTACATCTGTGAAGGCACTGTGGCCCGTGGATAAGGCCACACTGGAACAGGTGCACCTCAAAGCGACTGTGGCTGTGGATAGGATACCTGCAGCAAGTACACCCCTGGAGAGACTGTGGCTCAAAGATGAGGCTCCACTTGGAGCAGGGACACCCCTAAGGGGCAACAGGATGTAGGTAAGTTCAAGCCAGAGCAGGGGTAAGGGGATGAGTTTATTGCAATGTTAAACCCCCTAGTCTGGTCCAAAGGGACCAGGGCTGAAGACTGTAATGCAAATACTTTTAAATTGTTGTAATCCAGGATTTGAGTTGCACTTTATGGTAATTGCTATAGCAGGAACCACTTGAACCAGTGGAGGACAAGCCTTACAAGAAGCAGGGCAAGTGCAGCAGTGACCAAAGCTGGCTTTGGTGCCCGTTAACTTCATGCAACACTGAACATTTCCTGTTCTGGGTAACCACCATAACATATGGAGTTCAAAGTCATGGACCAAATGAACTCAATGGATATTTTATGGATATTTTGCAAGGGTGGTCCATAGACGAAGGGAATAATACTTGTATATTATATCAAAGGATCGGAAGGGGGTGGGGGGTGGTTAATGAGGATGTATTGGATAGTGTGGAACCTGAGTATGATGTTAATTGTATGGAATATGAGATGGAGAATGTGCTGGTTTTGACTGGGATAGTTAATTTCCTTCATAGCAGCTAGTGTGGGGCTATGTTTTGGATTTGTGCCAGCAACAGTATTGTTAATACAGGGATGTTTTCATTATTGCTGAGCAGTGCTTACACAGGGTCAAGGCCTTTTCTGCTCTCCCCCCACCCCACCAGCGAGGAGGCTGGGGGTGCACAAGGAGTTGGGAGGGGACACAGCTGGGACAGCTGACCCCAGCTGACCAAAGGGATATCCTGTATTGTATGGCGTCGTGTTCAACAGATAAAGCTGGGGGAAGAAGAAGGAAGAGGGGGACATTTGGAGTGATGGTGTTTGTCTTCTCAAGTAACCGTTATGCGTGATGGAGCCCTGCTTTCCTGGAGATGGCTGAACACCTGCCTGCCGATGGGAGGCAGTGAATGAATTCCTTGTTTTGCTTTGCTTGTGTGTGCAGCTTTTGCTTTACCTGTTAAACTGTCTTTATCTCAGTGCACAGGTTTTCACACTTTTCTGATTTCCTCCCCTATCCCACAAGGGGGAAGCAAGTGAGTGACTGTGTGGGGCTTAGTTGCCAGCTGGGGTTAAACCAGAACAGACTTGATGACAGCACAAAGAGGCAAGGTTCCCTTCTAATGTGTACCTTGTGCTCCCCTGAGATACCCTAAAAACTGGATGAAGACAGGAGGTGGTAGACTCCTGTGCATAGGCAAGGATGGGGGTAGGCCTGTGTTGGGAATTCTGTTCCAGAGCTCTTAGCCAACCTGTGCGTTATGCAGCTTCCAAGTTCTGTGGCAGAAACTTGACTCTGAAGGCAGAAATTGTTTCTTTATTGTTACATATATGTATTTTTTGTATACTGTTACATATATACATATATTCCAAAATTGCATTGCAGATGGAGAATTTTATTTTTAAAATATTTTTTTCTAAATAATATTTTTTACTCTTTTTTACTCTACTTTTCTTAGTCTTCACAATTTTTCATATGTATACAGGGTATGGCAACCAAGACAGCCACTGTTCAGCACTGGATGTGCTGTGGGTGAGAGAAGCTTCAAAGATCTGAATGATGCTAAGATGAATAAATTAGAGGTACTAATAGGTCCCATTTCCCTTCTGTGTAAAATGAAAAGAATAACTGGAATACCTTGAGAGAGATAAGAAAGTAGGATTTCTGAGATCTTGTGGTCAAGAAGTAAGTATACTTGGTATACACAGTTGTGAATATACATGTTGTGAAACTTTCAGGAAATGTGAAAAATTAATGCATGTAGAATTGATAGGTAGATGACATGGACAATGCAGTAGACTAATCAGGACATATCTGGGTCTAGAAGTCTTGGACAAAACATTAAAAAACTTGATCTCTGCTCATAAAAATACTTCCAAGGGAAGTCCCAGATATGTATTGTAAAAAGTAAAAGTGTTTTTATAAGTAAAAGTATTAATGAGGTACTCGGGACAATACACAAGTATCCTTATCCCAAAAATGCCCAGAACTAAAACTTGCTCACTTTTAACCTGGACTTTGAGAACTGAAGTGGTAATTTTTTTTCTTCTTTCAGAGAGAATTCGGTAAACTTGGAGACAACTGCAAGGAAGCTAAGATTTAATTCTTTCAGGCTATGTTTGTTCTATGAGCTTGTGAAAATTATTTTTCTAGGACTCTCATGCCAATGTTTCTCATAAAAATAATACTGTATAATCTCAGAGGTGTTAGTAAGAATTAAGAGCGCTTTGCATTTGTAGGCCCTTCCTCAAAGGGTTAATCACCTCAAATTTATTATAATTAGTTATTTCCTGATGTAATTTTTTTTTTGTCTTTAAATAAGGAACAGCCAGATAATATCCTTCTCAAAATTCTCTATTGCATCACCTTCTCTAGCACTCAACTAGATTGTTAGAAGTCAAGACTAGCATGGCTTCACGAATTTGGAAGAAGAATCCAGTAGCTTGCACTTTCTCCATGTCTAACCAATAGTAAGATGGAGTGGGTGGGTGATCATGCAGTAGCTGTTAATATTTTCTTTCTGAGAAGGGGCATGAAAAGCTATTAAGTATCACTTGGTTTTGTAGCCTGAACTTTTTTCTGTTGTCAACTCCTTCACTGACAGTACATTATGAGTCCAATTTTCTTTCAACACAGCAGCAAGCATTTCAGCTTTTACTTAAAAATACATTTCCAAAACTACACAAGCAGAGGTCCAGCAGCTCTGCTTGTGAAATGAGATCCTTCAGAATTATGATTTTCAGCATGACAGAGAAAGATAACAGGATTCATAAAAAGCCAGTACTTGTTTCAATATCCATATTGTATGTTTCTGATTCTTAGTCTGTGCTCTGCAGTGCTGTCTTATGTTCCAGGTTCTTGAAGTGGAAGCAAAGGATATAACCAATATAGCAACAACAGCATAGTGTGAGATATCAAATAAACTGCTGAAGCTACTACAGTTGTCTGGCACTAGTCAAATTCACTTGATTAAAAATATTGTCCTGCTTTTATTTCAGCATCTTACTTGGAAAAAAATATTGAAATGTCCTGGAAAAGGAAGTACCAGTGTAGGAGTAGTAAAGAAGTAAGAAAGAGGATTGATGAGAGTACATTTGCTCTCAGACATGATTCCCATATTTAAGCTGCTCAGTCACTTAAACCCCTTGAGTGAGACCACGACCCAGAAAAACAGTCCTATCTTTCCCCAGTTGCATATTTCCACTGCTTCTCTTGAGCTAATAATAATAATGTTAGCACAACTACATGGTGAACTGGTTTAGAAACTGGCCTGAAAACTTTTTTGGCTGGTTTAGCTTCAACAAGAACCGGCTTCTAATTCTTATCTGTTTTCCTATACAGCCACACAAATACTAATGTTGACAGCGGGGAATAGACACAATCACGCATGCAGGAGATCAGGACAGCCAGTTTTACAACGCTGAACACTTAGGATTTAGAATGAGTTTCAGAGAGCGTATTTTGGCTTTTTGGGGAGATCGGTCTAAAAGTTAGGAAATTGCATCTTCAAGGGCCAGCAAAAGTTCCTAACTGACATGCACGTCTATGCAGAAGGGAGTAACACACTATGATTTTCCTTTCTCTGGTTATGTACTATGCTTTGTAAAAAGGAAAAAGCGACAGTTTTGTGTCTTTCTGTGTTTGCCATTTTGAAATAATTTGCGTACCATTAGTAGGATCTAGAAGTTCTGTATATTAGAAATTCTGTTGTAGAGTGGGATTTTCAATGGTGCAAATTCAAGTTAGGCCCTTGGGTCTTGTTTTGTTTACTTTCACTGGAAAGGAGGCATTTCCCTCCAAATTTCCCATTCTGAAAATCTCCCTTCTGAAATTACCCTCTTAGATACGTGCAGGTGTTGCTGTCATTGGCCCCAACTGATTTGATGCAGTGTCAGTGGAAATACACTGTGTACAATGTGACTTACTCTCTAGGAAATAAAAAGGAATATTCTTAATTAATATGGTCTTACTAAAACTGAGCAGTGATTGGCAGAGTGCGGATGAAGGAGTGATCAGGCTAGGTCTTGGAGTTGTTGGGACTCTCCCTGTGGCTGACGCCACCATTCAGTTTTTAGTGGTGCATTATTCCACAGGGACCCCTGACACATTTACTGCTTTGATGGCATTTGCATTTTATACATAAAGTTTAAGCATGTATAAAAGCAGGATATTTGGGTGAGTGAGCACTTGCAGCGAGACAGTTAACTTGCTGCTTGTGTTTCTGTTTCTTATAGTGGTTGCTTCTGGGGAGTTTTGCTCTGCAAAGCTGGTTTTGGTTCATTTTTGGCTTTTTTTTTAAAACTCAATGGGATTGTGTGTGACTAAGGGCACAGATCAAACTCGAAAGAGTCTGTGAGCACTAACACTCTAGATGAATGATAGACAATGTATTTTGCATTACTTTCATTATAATTTTGCTCCTTTTGTTGGCTAAACTGCAACCAGCAGCATAATTTATCCTGAACCTAAACACTTTGCCAACACATATTTGGTGAGAAATATTAGCCACCACCAAGACAGGTATTTTAGCTATGTAGCCAGTCCCATACCAGCTGTGAATTTGTAACATATCTCAGCCTGTACAACTGGGAAAAATATGAAACCAGTTAACAGACTCAGAGAAAATACTGTATTATCATTATGAATAAACCACCATATTTAAACACTGAGATGTATCTTCAGCAACTTTATTATGGACAAAGACAATGAAAGTTGAGGTTAGAGACTTTGTATAACTTGAATACATAAAGTCCAAGACTGGATTTAATCAGCTTTAAAGATTTACGGGGCGACTGTGAACATTTAACCTGAATTGCCTAAGCAGCCCAAAGAAAGAATTTCACTTTGTAATCTTGTACCAAATTTTGCAATTTATGCAATTCATCCATTTTTAAAAATTATTTTAACTCAGAGATTGCAGAAACAAACAAACAAACAAAAAGTCTTTTTTCATGTGCTTTCGCTATTTATTGGAAAGATCTTGCTGCTATTTTTAGAAGTTTTATAAGAAAATTTGAAGAAATCTGCTTATAGACAGATATTCTGTCCTGTATTATATAAGATACCTTTCTGCTTTTAAAAATGAATTTGAGGAATTTGAGGAGGCCTGTCTTCTCAGTTTGGAGCCAAGCATATCTAGGAGGGCTGCAATTTATAGTCATATGTTGTAATATGCTTTTATGTTATTTATTAGAACTTAATTGTGAAAATAAGTTCCTGGAATGTAAAAAAGTCTCTAAATCTTTTCCAGTTAAGTAGCTTCAAAATAAAGGGACACTCATCACCAAATCAGTATTTTTAAAGTGTCACACTCATGAGCACAACAAAATTATGCTACAGTAAACTTCATGATGTAGTAAACTGGGCTTAAGAAAATACCTGTTCTAATGCACATATTTCATTTCCTGTAGCACACCCCAAGGGGTGTTTTATGAGTGACAGAGGTCTATGAGCAGAGGACACCTTGGTAAAGTGTTAGCTGAAGACTTCCAGCGGTGAAGGGCAGCATTAACTTAGAAGGAAAACCAGCAAGCTAGTTCTTTATCTGAGATAAAAATGTTTTTGTTAATTATATTATCTTTAATTTGAAGTATAATGCAAATTGACTAGATTCTTCCCAAACTTAGCCAGTAGTTTTCTATAGAAATTACTGTGCTGAGTTCCCTGTTTAACCACACATTGCTAGATGCAATGGCAGGTCACGAGGCCTTCTGGCTGGCCCGCTGCTAAAATTCCAGAGCTGCCACAAGGACTGCAGGATAGTGAAAATATATAATAGTTTCCTCATTAAGAGTTTAAAAAAGATTCCATGATTTTTGTTTTTATTAAAAAGTAGCCTTAAATGGGTCATTTTGTATTTTGATTATTTAGAATAATTGCACAATAATATTAATGTATTTTTATTACTTGTGCTTCTTGGTTTTATTTTCATGTTTGCTAGGACACCCTATTCTTTATTTTACCATATGTTCCTGCTTCTTTATTTGCCTTAGTTCTTGTCACTTTTAACTGTGTGAAATGGATTCACAGACATCCAGTGGGAAGTGTTTGTAGGTCAGTGACTAATTTTCCCAGGCCCATTTTGCAGACTCCGGTGATTTATACCAACTCTATTTATAGAGAAAAGATGACTTTTTTAACCTATGAACTTACTATTCTCATGCTGGCATTTCCTCTATCAGCTGATGTATCTGCTTGTTGAATGACGATGACAGCAAAGTTAATAAGCTACCGAAGTAGCAAAATGCATTACAAGGTACAAGAATTTTTCACATTTAATGACAGGTACTGGCACTGTCTGCATCAAGCAATGTAAGTGTGCACATCAGAAGTACCATGATAGGATAGCGTATCTATGATTACAGAGTAATCTAGCCATTTTATATATTTGTTCCCCTTTCCTGTAATACATGAACAACTTGCTGTTTTAACGATTCTAGTCTTTAAAATACTCTTTTATACAGAGAGATTTTATTATTCCCATTTCATTGAAAGGATCTGAGAAACAGGGATGAAGGGATTTTCAGAAGTCTTGCAGAGTCTGGTGGTACAGAAAACTGAGTTTTGGTTCCTTGACTGTGTGCAAATCAGTGGGTGGTTATTCTCAAAAATAAAGCAAGCAGTACTACTATCTCTGTGATTACATAGCTTAAAATATAGTAAATGAGAGAGCAGAAAGAGTTCAAGCTTTCCTTACAGATCACTTACAATGAAGGCTGACTGATAGCAACTGAAGTAAAAAAAGCAAGCTTTGCTGGGTTCAAGGAGAAAGCTTTCTCTTTCTCTTTTTGCTAAAGTAAAGGAAACTGATTCTAATAGTCATGCTAGCTTTTGCCATATTTGAGGGGAAATTTTATTTAAGTGTTCACATGGGAGCCTCAGTTTTAATTCTGTAGGCTTGTTTATGTCCTGGGTACTTTTTCATTGAGAGGGAAAGGACTTGGGAAATCATGAAAAGAGGTTAATGTTTCCATTACTTTTGTAGGCCAGCCTTTCTACTCAAAGGACATTGATAGCAATGTTCATTGATAGTGGACAGAATTCACTGTTCAAAGAAAAAGTAAAGAAAAATGTTTGCCCATTTAGGTGCATAGTTTTCAATCTTACATGATTTTTCAAAAGGAGAGGGTACTGCCTAATACCATAGAGGACCCAAGGAAGTGGAACAAAATCTTTAAGAAGTACGCACTCAAAATTATGTATCTGCTGTTCATTTGGTTAAGTGCGATAATTAATTTTGGTTCTTTACCTCTAAGACCCATATTTCCCTTTTCTGTGTTCTCCAGGCATATACACAGGGGATTTGTCTTGAGAAGGGTGATTTTTGGCCTCTCTGCAATTTTAAATGAGTTCCTACAGCCATTTACAATTGTAGTACCTTGCTAGAAATCAGCAAGTTTCATGCCTGGACACTTCTCTATTGCAAACGGACACTGCAAGAGCTTTAATTTTCATACTGAGAATTTCCTCACTTTTTCATTTCACCTCTTGATTTGAAAATTAACTGAGGAAAGTCTATTTTCACTCAGTATAGATGTTAATACTTTGCAGAGCTTTACTTGGTTTGAGAATGTGTTTCACAGAAACAGTTCTTCAGGTGAATCTGTACAGTTCAGCATATTTAGCTCGATTCCCTGTCTCTGAAACCTTTAACTTTTTTTCAAACCTATTCTTCAAACAAAGACCTATATTCCAGTTAAAAAGGCCTACAGGGAGCTGTAGGCTAGAGTAATAAACTTCCCTGATGATGCTCTTCATGCAGAGGGCTCAGCCTAAGCAAACGTATGTACAGACACATGCTTTTCTGGTGACCCATGTTTCTGATTACTTGAATCCTTTGCATATTAACCTGTATTAGCTCATATTACAGGACTTGTAAGCTCATACTACACATAAATGTCTCTAACTGTGAGCTGCTAGGACTGATACTCAACATTTCTAGGTATTGAGAGTTGGATAGAAGTGGATTATTTTATTTTCTTAAGATGAATTTGAGAGAAAACAGTTCTGTCTGAACATGCCATCCCAAATTGCTGGGTCTGGTTCAGATCCCATTCTTGGTGGAATTTAGGACTAGCTTCACTGAGACTGAAGAAGTTATATTTGCCCAGACTTGTATGAAATCAGAACAGATGAATAGATATATTTTTATAGAATGGAATCTTTCACAAGCAGAAAGGACTAAAGCACAGTAGGCTCCTATTTATACTTCATATAGACTCTCTAGCTGACAGCGTGCTTTGTGGCAGCACTGCCTGTTTTTACACATCGTTTTGTTTAGTTAGGCTTTTCTCTACAAGGGCTTTTATTGTTCAGGAGAGGGCACTCCCACCTTTGCTCACAGTCATCAAGCCATACTATTGGGTAGTTATTGCTCTTTATGTGCCAAGATCTCAGACCAAGAAAAAGCAGCCAATCCTGACACAGGAAGACACACACTGGCACAAAAAACCTAACTAGGAAGACAATGAAGAGAGAAAAACACAGAGAGAGACTGTATGGGATTGTGCTTTATTTGCCTAGGACAGTAGCATCAGGGGCAATGTTGTTTTTCTCCAGTAGCTTTCCAATGTAGTTGCTCCATTCACTGATGAATTAAGAGTATGTGAAACTGTGCCAAAGTTAATCCGATCAAATTTCACCCAGCTGGTTAAACCCAATTGCCTGTGCCTTCCTTCACAATGCAAGAGCATCCATGGTACGATTTGCTAAAGCCACTCCTCCCCTCCCAATTCTCATTGCAGATCTGTGCTGTGAGGGTGATCTTCCCTTGTATGCACAATGTGTGGGTTTCTGGCTGCTTCCAAGTGCAGATCTTATCTTGGTCCATCCCTGAAGAAATAAAATAATAAAAAAAGTTATATATTTTAATATTCCAGCATAGTTGTTCTTGAAGTGCTTCACTTAAAACAGTGAACAGTCTTTCCCTAGCTGAGGGAAACTGCCTCTTTCTGCAGTGATTTCAAGCTGGGGAATATATGGAAATAATAAAAAATATAATATACACTTATCTGGGCTATGTACGTTTAGGGAAGTATCTGGTGTATCATGCTCATTCATGAATCACCTATTTCCTCCTGTATAGTAAATGAAAATAGGTAGAACTCTCTAGTTGCCATGTACTTCAGAGCAGGACCTTGACTTTATGCTCTGAATTACTGCTGAGAATAGTATCTCTTTATTGTCTAGCATGAGATTAATATCCTAATTTATGGACTAAAGTTAAATACATGAACTAGGTAGCCCAAATTTCTTCCTTTATGTTCAAAAGAAATCTTGATTTACTCTTTACATGTTTCTCTCTGATTCAAAGAAGGTACTTGATTTTAAGAAGCAAGAGTGCCATTCACCAAAGGACTAACTTCACTGATACCATCTGAGTAGTTTTAAGCTAGGTAACACTAAGCAGTAACTTCCATCACTTACATACTTTTCGTTAGGTCTTGATGTCTTTCTTGTGAATAGGAGCTGCAGCTATCTGCTAAGTACCACAGAAACCTCAAAATATCTCTGATGACAGCACAGTGGTTGGGGTAGGCACAGAGAAGTCTACAGACAACTCGTGACAAGGCTGAAAGGATGCTTTTTGGCAAGCACTGGATTTCTCTCTCCAAGAAACAGAAGACTGCCTTAATCCTAGAGGAATCAATACCTTAAGAGAAGGGGAAATCTACCAAAGGACTAGTCCATTCAGATCCATAGGGGTGGGAATCTAAGACATGATCCATGAATGCAGTCTCCTGAGGAGCACAGTGAAAGGGGCTGGGTCAGAATCAGGTCTGATGCATTCTGAACTTGGAAAGTCTTTCACTGCTACTGAATTTAGGCTTGTAACAATAAACATAAGTATTAACAAACAGAATTATCAGAGATATAATAATTAACATTCCTCAGGTGTGTTCATCACTGCAGTTTTAGCTGATTTGGAATTTAATATACAGTCAAAAGAAATTTAGCTATTGGGGTATGATTCTATGATAGCTATTAGGGTAGTTTAGGGTATGATTCACTTGACCAGCCAGATCACTTCCGACATAGGAATGTTCGTTTTAAGCTTTTGCTTAAACTCCATACACGATTAGCTCTGTGACAAATTTGATGATATGGCATTTTAGAGCAAATTGCTAGTAGGACTCTTTTTAAACATTAGATGGCGGTGTGGGGAAGGTATTGTGTGACACAAATTTCTCAGACTATTTGAAATATGAGCAGAATCAAAAGATCTGGTTGTCACCAATCAATTATCCTAATTTTTATTTTTTTTTTTTAAACCGTGCTTCCCATATTGTTTCGTTTGCAAGCAGAAAGTAGTTTTGGATTAAATAATATTTATCACTTTCAGATACTCAAAACAGATAAAAATCTTATCTAAGCAAAACATTGACCTACATCTGCTGCTTTGAAACACATTTTTCGACAATGTTCCATGAAGATTTCAAGCACAAACTTTAATGGGTCACATCATTAATATTTAACATATTAAAATTCATTGTCTTACGTACAGTGGAGATATTAAAGATTTAAAAATATCTTTGTGCATGAACAAGCCCTTTGTAAACACAGGTACCTCAGCGCTGACCAATCCTGAAAGTTTTGGCATTAGTTTAAGGAGATTTATGGTGCTCCTCAGTTGATGCATGAAGTTCCTCGGGAGGGCAAATTCATTAAAAATACACAGTCTTAAACCTTGAGAATAGAATGGTCTCTAATCCAAGAAAGACAACAAGATCTTCCTTTGACATACAAGACATCTAAGCATGTCAGTAAGGTACAGTGAACTGTTCTTGCTTTCCTGTACCGATATTTATCAAATAATACAGTTACATTTACATCATACACTTGATATGGCTGAAATAATCATAATTGAAAACCAAATATACTTTCCTGACATATATTTCACCTACATACTTTCCTCAGCTCTTAGATACCAGCAGGAGACCATTACCCTAGAGAAGGTTTCCTTTTCTTTGACTTTAAATATGTATTGTAGCACCTTTGTCATTATAATGTACTTCAGCGAGCTCTCAGGGTGAAAGAAGGAGGAATAAAGGTCTATGAAAAATTCAGAACAAAAGACTACAAGTAAGAAAATAGGCAGCTACATAATGATTACATGGTTGCAACTGATGATCAGAAGTTTTAAATACTTTATATTGAAAAACATTTTAAATGTTTACTTTTTGAATATTAGTTTTAATTATAGACCAAAGTTTAAATCATTCATTTTTAATTAAGAAAATGTGTTGTCTTAAGCTTTGTTTATCCACCAAGAGAAGCAGACTTTGCAATTATCCCATCTCCATCATTATGTCATTGCCTGTTTTGCTTCAGAGCTTAGAAAAATTGTGGCATGAGTATAAATTGCAAGATCTGACTATGGATTTGCTACAATAGATTTAGAGCTGTTAAAAAGTTTCTAAATAATTAGGAGTTATGAAATGTTTGCTGCATGCCTGAAAACTCTAGTGGGATTGGTACAGCAAGGTAAGGCAACACAATCCTTCCCAGTTAGTATTACCCATGCACGTACTTAAAAGACAATGGCACTGGTGCCCTAGTAGTCATCATGCTGGGAGACTACAGGTCAAAAAGGCCATAAATGGGTAAGTGTCCCTGATTCTTACAGGAAGGTAGAATTTAACGGGCAGGTCAGGGAGCCACAACAGGCAGGTAAACAGGTAATTATTCCACGGAGGTGTCTCTATCTCTGCTGAGGTCCTCCTGTGAGATGTGGTAAGTGAGGCATTTCAGTAACATTTCATCATTCTACTGTATATATACCAAGATGATTTGATTCTTACAAAATTGTGTTTGAAATTTTCTGATTGCCGCTCACGCCCATTTGAGATTTAATCAACCCTGCTGACAAGAGCCGAGTTTATGTCCAGGCCTGGTCTGAGCTGAAGAGTGGCTCCAAGCAGGCTGAGCTGACAGCTGAAGAGCCGCGTGTGCTTGAAGGGAGGAGCCCCAGGTACCTGCAGCAAGCAATGACCTAGATGGTAGTGGAAAGCACTTAGTTAGCATGACACCCTGCAAGATAACATTTCTAAACCAGAGCACCAGCAAATACTTAATTTCCTTTTGTTTGGATGCAAACTACTGAAGACACTAATGCATAGAAGATGCTAAACCTGTTCTTACTCATCTTGAGTTACTCAAACACAAAAGGACAATGTAACTCCCAAACGCTGCCTATCCGTGCTTGGGGGATATCACAAAATCAGTTACAGAAAGCATCCTGAAGAGGTTTTTTAAAAAAAGCATTCTTTTGCTTTCTTCTTGTTTCTTTGTACCTCACTAGGGTCCATTTGCATCAAATAAACATTCAAAGATAGTTGAAAATTAAAAGTTAATTTTTCTTTGCAATATGTGATTTGAAAAAATTGTAGGATGAAAACTTGGAAGTCTTTCATGTAATCATCTGACTTGAGCACATTTTGTGAAAACATCCGATATCATGAGATGCCTGGTAGAATACCAAGTAATGGTTCCCTGGACACGGGGCTGTAAGTCAAAGCATTTTTTATAAACACACAAATGTGTTTTTTCTGTTATTGAATTATCAGTGTAACCATTCAACTGCCATGACTCAGCCCTCCAGCAGTCATGAGGTTTGCTGAGATTACACAGATTTTAAACATGAAAAAAAAAAAAACCCACCCTAACGAAGAGCACGTACAATCCCCATCTTCAGCATTACACGGATACTGAAACCGTGGATTTTGACTGGGAAAGCTCTGAACACAGGGCAAAACGGTATGCAGGGGCACGTTACACACCCTCCTTCCTCTGTGGCCAGTTATCTTTGACACCGTCAGTCTAACGGAGCTCTTGATAACAAGTTCTCAAAGAATTCGTACACTAAAAAAAAAAGCTAAGGAAGGTGGGTGCCCATTTCCCGCTGGCGGGTGCCCGCAGCCCCCTCAGCTCCATCAGAGGCGGCACCGCGAGGGCGCCGGCCGCCGCGCCGGGCTCCCACGGGGGCGACGTGCCGTGGAGCTGCCCACGGGGGTTTCCCGAGGCACGTTTTCCCCCCGGCGCCGGCAGCACGGCGGCGGCATCCAGTGCGGCTCCCGGCCCTGCGCCTCGCCCCGCTCTGAGGGGGCAGCGCCCCGCCGGACAGCAACAGCCGCAGCCGCCAGCCCCCTGCAGCCCACATCGCGTAGAAGCCCGCCTCTAGGGGCGGAGGGGGCTGGGGACGCTCCAAGCGGCAGCGCGGGCCGCGGCCCCCTCAGCGCCGCGGGCGGCCCAAGGCCCGGCGCGCCGGCGGCCGCCTCCGAGGGCGGACTCCGCCACCCGCGCCGCGGGCTGCCGGGCGGGGGGGCGCCTGTGTCTGTGTGTCCCCCTCGGCCGGGCGCGGGCACGGTTGCGGCCGCCGCTCTCGCCGCCCGCCCGGCGGGAGGCGTTACCGCCCGCTTGAACCGGAACCGGTTAGCGGGGGCCGCCCGGGGCTGCTGCGGCAGCCGCTGCCGCGGAGGCTGCGGCGCTGCCGCCTGGGCGGGCGGGGGGTGGGTGCGTGCGTGGAGCGGGCCCGGCGGCTGCGCGGGGGCGGGGGAGGAGCGCGGCGGCCCCGCCGCCGGCGATGGGGCTGTGCCTCGGCGGGCCCGGCGCTGCCTGCCCGCGGAGGAGGGCTTAGCTGCCGCAGCCCACGCCGGCGGGCCGCGCTCCGGGGCCGCCTCCGCGGATGAACCGCCGCGGGGATCCGCCGGCGAGTGCAGCCGCAGGGCGCCGCAGCCGCCGCCGCCTCTTCCCCCGCCGCTCCCCCTCGTCTCCGCCGCTGCCCATGGCTTCCCGCCGCCCCTGCTGACCGGCCGCCCCGCGTCTGCTCCCGAGCCGGGCCGGGCCGGGCCGGGGCCGGGGCCGGGCCGAGAAGATGGGGAACACCACCTCCTGCTGCGTCTCCTCCAGCCCCAAGCTGCGCAGGAATGCCCACTCCCGCCTGGAGTCCTACCGCCCCGAGGCCGAGCTGAGCCGGGAGGACACGGGCTGCAACCTGCAGCACATCAGCGACCGGGAGAACATCGACGGTGAGGGCGGCCGGGGGAGCCCTCGCTTCCCTTCCCCTCCCCTCCCTTCCTCCCTCTCCTCCCCGCCCTGCGGCGGGGCCACCGCTCTGCCCCGGGCGGCTCCCCGCGCGGGTGGGGCCGCGCCGGCCGGTCCCGGGCGCTGGGCCCGCCGCCCTGACACCGTTCCCCTCCGTGCCGCCACGGCCCCCGGTGTTGGTCCCTGTGCCCGCCCTTGGGGGGGCCCGCGGGGGCTGTCGCGGTGCATCCGCGCGGGATTTCGCCCCCAGAGCCGCGCGTGTCCCCGGGAGAGGTGCGCGGGACCCTTCCACCCCCCGCCGCAGCCTCTGGCAAGGGAAGTGCAGCCTTCTGGTCCCGGGTCCGCGCTGCCGAGACCCTGCTCCCTGCCGGGCGGCGTGAGATGGCGTTATTGACGCTGACCCACGCCGCGGAGGCCCGGCTGGCTCGGTCACCGGTGGGTGTCAGGGTTCGGCCGTGGCCCCGGGCCGCGCAGGGCCGGGCCCCGCCGGCGCGGGTCACCTGCCGGGGCCCTGCCGGGGTCAGAACGTAAAGGACAAACCCAGCCGGCAGCGAAGGCGGGAGAAATGTTTCCCATGACAACCTTCTCTTCCAGTGACTTTTTCTTCCCCCGTTACTGTCGTGATGAGGCACTGCTCTCTGAAATCACGAATACCTCCTTTCCCTCACTTTCTCTGCAGTGGTACTCGAAAAAGCCCTATTCCCGTTGGTTTAGCAGTGACTGGATGTGCTGCTGTGTTGGGTGACCTGAATCATTTTACAGATACGGTTTAATTTATACATGTAACTTAGTTTTTGATTAGCTGAAAGTATTTAGTCCTAAAACTTTACTTGGTAAAAGGTCAGCTATCTCATGGATTAGTTCACATGAACTGCCTTTGGTAGAAAGCCAGAAAGAGGGACTTTGGTGCACTTCAATTTGCCTTCCACATTCTTTTCATAGCTTATTCGGTTGTGATTTCATGACAAAGTTTCATGGTAAGTCAGTTCTTGACACTGGCAAAGTTATGAGGCCCATAGAAGCAGGTTCCTTTTCTGGTTAAGATTATTACTTCCAGTGAGATACATTCTGGAAATATGAATGCTTTTTAGCTGTCTTTGTTACATGCAGCTGAAAAATTGAGAGTGTAACAGAATCAGTAGGTGGAAAAAAAATACAGAATGGTCTGGTCTGAGAAAGTCAGGGAGATGAAAGAACCAATTGTTGGTTATGAATGATTAATTCTTCCAACACAAGTGTTGTCTGGCATAGCAGCATGCAGCTTTCTCTGATGGTACAGATTTCTCCATCTATACCAACACAGTCTGCAGTCAAGTTTTTGTCTAGAGATGTGTGGGGTTTTTGCCTTGTTCTTGATGTGGGTTTTTTTTCTGGATGGGAAGAATGGCATAGGTGGAAATAGTAAGTGCATGTGCACTTGTTAAAATGTGGATGTAATGCAGATAAATTCCTGCATCTTAGTAGTTACTTGCAAACAGAAAAATCTTTATTGGTTGGTTGTTTCATTTGTTGGGTCAAGGCACACGTGTGCTCTGTCTCTCTCCTCCTTTTAACTGCTGCATGTTTCAAGCCTATAGTTGTAACCTGTTGGTAGAACACAGAATGTATGGTTTGTGTTATTTGTTTTTAAATTTTGCTGGTTTTGTTCTGGGGCTATTGTCAGTGCAATGTCACATTTTCAAATGGGCAAACTGTCTTTAATTCTGAAAAAGAGCAAACAATTTTAGGTTTCCTTTATGTGCGTTACTGTAGTCTCATCCCTTTTTATGGGTAGAGTCCGAGAAGTAAGTTTTCACTGGGGAGACTGATGGACAATAAATGTCTGTACACACAAAACAACTGTGGAGGTACTTTGGCTAAAAAAGCTTTTTGAAGTGTGGTTTGTTGCAGGTCTGTTACCCTGGAGTCATATTCACCGAAGGTCCTTTGGTCAAAGATGGTAGACTGATTACTAAATGTAATAAAATGATACTGTGTTTCTGAAATTTTATTTCCTGTTAGACTAGCTATTACATGTTTGTTGTTAGATTGTTTGAAGTTGTATGGCATACAGATGTTTACAGATGAGACTCTGGGTTGGGGTTAAAAAGCTTCACAACAGACAACTCTAATGGTATTTTTATTGTTTTACAATGGTGGTCTTTACAATGAAAGAACAATAATCTGGTTATCTGTGTTGTGAAGAGAAAATGCTGGATGTTGATTCCTTAGTGTTCCTGCAAGTCATAAAGTATTTCCAAGAGTTTCTTAAACTGGTAGTGTTGCCAAATTTACTTTTTTTTTTTTAAAAAAAAAAAAAAAAAGTGATGACAAAGACTGATGCACTGAAAGGAAACTTTTTTGACACTTCAAATTTATGTTTCTCACTGTTCTTCTAGTGAGAGACCTTCCATCCGGCTCAGTACGTGTGCCTGTGACACGGTCTAAAATTGCAAATTCGTGTCCTTAGCAAGTGTTTACCTTGTGAGTGGTACTTACAAATCATGACGTGGAGTGTCTGAGTTAATATGTTTCATGTGGAAGTTGCTTTCATGCTCATATTCATGGAAATTCATGAAACACTTTGTATTTTTGGAGTGGGTAAAACTTCTCGAATGAAACAAGAATTTATAGAACCTTTAAACCAGCCTGAGCTGATACAGCTTTTAGGAGATGAGTGGTTTTCACTGTTACAGGCCCTGTTTCTGGCAGTAGAAGAAGGAAAAAAGGAGGGATGTCAAACCTTCAAGAGTGATTTAAATGGAAGTTTTCGTACTAGTGGGACTATTTGAAGTTTGCCAGTCTTATATACTTCAGAAGGAAGTATTTGTCAAATCTGCCTTCAAGATCGTGCCCTTGAATTGTCTCCTGTAATTTAAGTATAATTCCTGGTCCAGTAGCGTTTTTTCAGAGCGTGATTGGAGGAATTCTGCTTCAGTAGAAATGGGTTTCCTAACAAGATTTTAACCTCTACATCACTGATACCTTGTCAGAAAAATCTCAGTTTCTGTAATCTTTCACAACTGTTTATGAAGTGGTATCTGAAAGAGAAGGGAGTTTTGAAAGAGATCTGATTAGGAGGAATTTATCAAATTACTTTAGAGAATGATGATGGGGAATTTCTCCCCCCCTCAGTTTTTAAGAAGTTAATAGTCTTCTATAAAAATTCACAAATGTGCAAAATTGCCTCTCTGAATATTGTGCAGCCACCAGAATACTTTTTTTTTTTTAGTTTTTCTTTTACAGGCTCATGATAATGAAGAACACCTAACAGTTTTTTGCTTCTGTCTTTTTTTGAGAAAGAGCAAGAGGATAATTGTTATGTACAGAGGTACTGTCTGGTTTTCATGATTTATTGCTAAGGGGGAGCTTCAGCATTTGTCAGTACTTCACATTAAAAAATTTCCTTCAAGAAAATTACAGCATTGGATTCAAGACTTGTAGATTCCTAGCTCTATCTGTTTGCCATCAAGATTTTTTTTTTCTACAGCAGTATTAATGACAGCAATAAGTAAAAATGGTAGAAACCTTAATGTATCAGAATCTGTATCTTGTTTGAATATAAACATTTGTCTGTGCAGGCCATGTAAGCATCATGGTGTATGCATTGTTTAAATCCTGGCTAGCTCGGTTGACCATAGCCTAGACTCTGCTTATTTTTTACATCAGCAGGTCACATTGACCCACTGTTGGTTTAACTTGTGAAAAAGCAGTGTGAGCTGTTGTGCTCAAATGTGGTTTCTCTGCTTGCAGCATAATTTCTGGAGTAAGCTTTACAAGTATGGAGATATAGGGAGGGGGCAAAACGTATGTCTTACCACCAATATGATGGCATGAAACAAAGCTGATACCCTGTAATGAAATTGGCCAAAAGGTTGTTCTTGAAATAGAGTCTAGATGAAGAATTCCTAAGCTATTTGAAGAAAAGACAATTCTTCCCCAATCTCATCCTTCCCTCCCTCTTCCCCCCCCCTGCAAAAATCAGATTTTTTTGCCCCCCTCTTTGTAAGCTCCTGCTAATGTCTCTAGGTCATTTTTCTTTGCTAGCTCAGATAATGTCATCCTGCGCAACTGTACATCACTGATAAACCTCTTCAGTCCTTTTCATAATGGACCAATCATGTTAATTTTTTACTGCATAATGCACAGGCTCCTAGAAATGGACTGCTTTTTAAAAGCCATTTATTTGTTAATTTACTTTTTTTTTCTCCACCTTGAAAATGGCATATGGGAGTCTCTGAAATTAGATTAGTTAGTATTTGTGTATGTCTGCCTACTGTGTTTTATAAGCAGTATGTGATTTTAGCAAAATACAGGAAAAGTTTTAAAATGTCTGCCCCATATACCAAATGAAATTTTGCTGAAAGGGAATACTGTTGTTTTCAAGAGCTAGGGCATGATGGGTTGCACATTGTGAAGGAACTGACCTACATTCACAGAAGTCAAGATAGATATAAGCACTTCAGAAGCAAATTAAAGATCTAGTATGTTGCACACATTCCTGCTAACACCTGGATTGTAAAAGGACAGCCCTTCTTTATAAAAGAAGTTGTTTGGTTTACAGAAAAGTCTTTCAAAAGTTTTCTTCTTCCCTTAGCTAGAATTCGTGCACAGACGTGACCTGTATGCTTTTCAGTGCTGTTGTTTGTATTACCTACCTGAGCATTTGTCAGAGGTCATGTATCAAAGTACCATTGCAAGCTAGTGCATCAGAAAATTAAGAATAGAGCCTGCTGTGGCCTGCATCACTGAACTTAGTCCTATACTGCATGCTGATAGTGATGTATACCTCACAGCTTTTTTTTTTTCTCCTGCTGTCAGCTTCATCTGTTTATTTTGTGCTATGTCCTGCTTCTCTAAGGGGCACCATCATGTTGTACAAAGCCATCCTAAAACCTCACTCTCACATTGTTCACATCAAATCACTAAATTTACATCCTTTATGAAGGATGTAAATTTAGCTGTGGAAGCTTTCAGGTGCACACATGTGAACTCTAATCATAGTTGAACTTAGTTATAATGAACTTTATTAGTGCACTGCCATCTGATTAAGATTTTCTGTGAAATTAAGTTAAACAAGATGAACAGTCGTGGCTGGGTAAATTGGTATTGAAGCAGAATGACAAAGGCCTCTGAAAACGGAAGGATGACTGTATTTTGAGGTAGGTTTTCTTCCATAGATTTTTACGTGTAGTAAGGATAATGTATTTAAAAGGAATGAAAATCTCTCCACTGTGTGATCAGAGCTGTTTCACCTAGTTTTATGTGCTTTCTGAAGGTTTTTCAGACTTTCATAGTATGTTTACTGCGTCTTCAGGCCTTGCTCAAGGTCAGATAGATGGTACAAAAAGCAGTCCTGAAGTTTGGCACCTACATAGTGTGACACCATTTTCTGAAACATGTGAGATGCTGTCTGCTGCACACAGCAACTTACTGTCACTGTGAATGCCTTTTTCTTAGCTGCTCTCTGTAATATATCACAAGGTTGGAAGGGGAGTAAGTGAGCAGTGCCTAGTGCTACCTAATGCTGTCTTTGTCCTGCCAGCCAGCTGCAGATCAGACATAATCTAAATACCTTCCTTATTTAATATCTTGGCAAGAATATGAAATACACTGTACAAACTGAAAAAAACCCCAATGTATAGTCTTTCTCTGAGCTTTCTATGTAGAAATGAATAGGCATTACTTTTGCTTCTTTTCCTTTCAACGTGGATAACTAGAGCTTTTAAAATCTAGTAATTTTCTATGTGCATTCTGACACATGGAGTGATCTCTTTTACTTCATCCCGCAGAATTTTTCATATATGTGCCATACATCTCTGAAATGTATGTGAAGATCTAGTAAATGTTACAAACTTTTTAATTAGCAATTTGTTATTTAGATAAAATACTCCTAGCAGTATGCTTAGGTGGTGCCTTTGCTGGAGTAGTTACCACTTCTTCTGTATCTTCTGTATAAGTTTTTACAATCTGTTTTACAATTCTCTTTTTACAATCCAACTTTAAAAGGCAATTTTCTAGAGTTGCTGAAATGGACTGTTGGGATTTTCATGTTTCCCTAGCTAAAAATTTTTGAAGAAGTTGACTGAAACTCAGAGAAGGTTTTGTTGACCTCAACTTAAACTACTTCTGTTGCCGGTTGTGTGGACCCCGTATGTTATCATAACCCATCCATCCAGTTCAGTTTGAGCATCAGCAACTCTTGAGCTTCTTCTGGGAGGGCTAGCTTAAATTTAGGAGTGCTCATTAGCCTGAACTGGATGGAGAAAGGACTTGGAAGCAGCAGCATTGTCCTGAAGACTGGTAGTCCTTAGCTAGTATAGCAGCTGGCCAAGGAGCTGTGATTGGCATTAATAGGAAATTACTAGTGAAAGCTGGTTGGAGAATTTGCATGAAACCCTTCTCCCACTCTACCTCCCTCCCTCCCTCCCTTTATTTGTTTGTTTCCTTCCTTGTCATGCTTATAACATTTTGGACCTGCAAACTCTTAAAGGATTTATTAAACCAACTATCATTCAGTCAAGATAAGTTTTTCAAATCAGCAAGATTGTGTATTTCCATTAACTGTTGTTATTTATGTCTCTATTTCTTTGCAAAATACTTCTATTTCTATCAAGTCGGACTACTGTTGTAACCATTTTACTGATATACCTTTGCTATGCCATTGTAGATGCAGTTTGCACTGCAGACATTGTGCTCTTGTCCTATGGCTTATGATGGTTTGAACAAAACGTATTTATAAAAGCAATGTTTTTGTCACTGTGAGTGGCATTTTATTGCTATCTTTGTTGGTGTTAAAATGTTGCAGAAAACTAGTGTTTGAATGCTGAGACAAGTTTATGGAGTAGAGCTAATCTGAAGCTTAAAACTGAATTGTTATCCATCTTGCATAACATTTCCCACGTTCTCACTCCACTGTGGTTCTTAGAGGGGCAGAGTGTCTGCACTGGTATCTGTGTGATACCCTTCTCTCTTTCCAAGAATGGTCAGCCTTCAACCACTTCTTTGTAATTCGTTCAAAAAACCCCCACAAAAACCCCACCCAAATTTAGTTTAAAAAATTTTATCTTAGGCTTTTTGCTTGCTTGTTTCTTTGTCTACAAAATGATTCTTATACACTTGTGGCTGAGATCCAAAAGATATCAGATAGGGGATGAAAAGATTTGCTTTCAGCAGTACTGAAAACAATATGAGACTCTGTTGAAATTTTAAAAGCTTCTTTTCTTTGCTGTACTGGTATTTCATTAAGAGTGTGAACTGATGAGTTGTTTCTGAATCCAAAAGTTAGATTGTAGGGAATCAAAACTGTTACAGAAGATACAGAGAAAGTGGTAACTGCTCCAGGTTTTTTTATAAAGCCAGGCTGCCCAAGATGTCATGATAAGGTGCATTATTACTAAATGAAGATGCAAGACTGGTGGTACAGGGATCTTTTTCTAGATTTGGAGCAAATTTAATGGATTATAGGCATGCTTAAAATTGCTTCTGGTATGCACTTTATCCCTGCACATTAGTATTCTGGGAACTGGTACTTTTTTGTTGCTGTGCTATTTGTGTTACAGCATTTTATTGAATGCTTCCAACTGGTAAAGAAACTTATTACCATCTTTGTCCTGGAAAGAATGCATTGAGTTCAGATATTGAAAGTAATACTGCATGAGAAGGGAAGCTATACTTGATCAGCAAAGATGCTTTGAAATACTATCCTACGCTTTCTTGCTTCTATGTGAGCTCTCTAAAGAGGGGGTTGTTTAGGAATTGTGAGTATCCATGAGGTTATGTGTGTGCAATGACTGGTAGCAGTTATGCTTCTGTACTCATTGGTTTGGGTTTTTTTTTTAGTGTTTATCGATAGTTCCATTTTACACCTAAATATACTGTGGCTTCTTTATCCTATTTTCTGACCTTCCTAAGGAAGGAGATTGCATTAGTTGAAGACCCAAAGTTTGGGAATTGCAACTGGTCCTGAACAAGGCAGGACATGTTTCCCTGCTTTGGCTAAAAGAAACTTCTAAGCTGTTGTCAGTGAGTTTTACAGGCAGTAATTACATCTCTGAAGTACTTTGTGAGCTGTGTTATTCTGTAAAATGATGCAAGAGATGTAAAGACCTTGAAGAAGGTCTTTCAGCATTTGAAATTAGACCTCTTGATTCCTGGGCCAATGTTCAGGGTTTGACTTCTCATGCGTTTTTCTATCTTGAAAAAAAGTTGTCTGTATGTTACACCATCATATATACAGTTTACGTTCAGTAACCTGTAGTCTCTACTAATATAGTGTATGTCCTCCCCTATTCCTCCTCCTCCAAGAATGCTGTTAAAATAACCAGTGTGAAAGGTTAGAAGAAGTTAGGATCGAGAACATGCAGACAATCCTAATAGAAATTTTTATTTCTAGATGGTTGGTTTGCTTGTAAGATTGCAGTCTCTTGTGTGTCTGGGAGATAGTATCACAGCTGTTACGAATCAGGGCCTTTATAATCTGTTCTCATATCGGTTTGTTTTGTTTTCTTTTTATTTTGGAGGACTTCAAAGGACTTGGTTTTATTAATTAAGTTTATGAAAGCATATAACTAAAAATCAACAGAAAATTCATAATGGTAAGTCCGGTTATCGCAGAATGTCTTGCCTAACCATTCAGTGCATAATTCTGCTGTGTTTGGATTTGGGAAAAAAGCACAGTTTCCAATCTTACTAGAAGGAATTTTATTTCTAGTTGCTAACACAGTTTAAACTATAGCTATAGGCAGGGTCTTAAATGTATTGGATCCCCAAACTTAATAAAGTTGAGAATGATCTTTCATTTGAAATTCTCCACCCTACTCACTATCCTTATTAAAATAGGGAATGTAATTAACCTCTTGATGTAGTTCAGGTATATGCTTTGAAATTCTACTGGTTTGACTCTTAGATAGCAATCAATGAGAGATTGAAATGCTGGGGTTTCAACCCCAAACCCCAAGCCCCAAATTAAGGTTGACATATGGGTGATTCCCACAGCCCTTCGCAAAGGGGGGGTGAGTTTCCCTTTAGGCTTCCCTCCAGGATGTGGCCGGCCTGGCAGGGAGAGCCATTAGGTGTCCCACATTAAGTAAACAAAGGTCAGGTGTCCCACTAAGGGATAAAAGCTGGGACCACTTGCAGGAAGGGGCAGTGTCTGTCTGTGAGGTGGATGCACTGTGCAGAGTTTCCTGTTGGGGAGGGAGCTCCCGCCTCCCTGGGACTGGGCTCCAGTCAGGTCTGGCTTTTGTAAACGCTGGTGTCCTGGTTCAGCTAGGATAGGGTTAAGTTTCCCCAGCAGAGAGGGGGGAGGGGATCTCCAGCCGGGTTATTTACCATGCTGATGTCAAGTCCGGCACGGGAGTGCGGGAACTTTTCCCTTTGTGGCTTTGGTTGCGGGAAGCATGGGGCTGTCTGTATCCATTGCGGTATTTCTCGGTGTATCTTTTGTCTTGTTTACTGTTATTACTGTTTATTGTTGTTATCATTGCTACTGTTGTTGTTCAGATTGTTTATTACACTGTTGTATTAAATTTCTTCTTATTTTAACCCGGGGTTTGTGCCTCACTTCCAGCCCGACCGGCTGAGGGTGGTGGAGGGGCAATGGCAATGTGGTCTCTGGTCCCGGCAGGGCTTAAACCAACACAGCCTTTTTTAATCCACCCCTTTATTCTATACCATCTGCGTCATGTCCAGCTGCCATTTAGCAGTTAACAATAACAAAATAACAATTTACAACGGCACAGCATAATTTACGGCATGTTCTCACCCAGAATCAAGTCCCCCTGTGGTACGCATCGGACCTCTCCATTGTCCTGCATCACCCACCAGGTGCAACCAGGTCCTTGAGCAAAAGCAATCCCGTGGATGGGTTTGCCTTTACCTTTGCCTGGCGCAGGACTAAACCAAACCATTTTTCCCAATATATTCCTCATGCGCACCACAGGGACTTTATCCCCATCTACAGCACGTGGAGGTTTTGACTGAGCCGGGCCAGCTCGGCTGTCAGACCCTCTTGTGTTGACTATCCAGGTGGCCTTTGCTAGATGCATGTCCCAGTCTTTGAAGGTCCCACCTCCCAGTGCTTTCAATGTGGTTTTTAACAGTCCATTGTAGTGCTCGATCTTCCCAGAGGCTGGTGCGTGGTAGGGGATATGGTAGACCCACTCGATGCCATGTTCTTCTGCCCAGGCATTTATGAGGTTGTTACGGAAGTGGGTCCCGTTGTCTGACTCAATTCTCTCTGGGGTGCCGTGTCGCCACAGGACTTGGGTTTCAAGGCTCAGGATGGTGTTCCAGGTGGTGGCGTGGGGCGCTGGGTAAGTTTCTAGCCATCCAGTGGTTACTTCCACCATTGTGAGCATGTGGCGCTTCCTGTGGCGGGTCTGTGGCAGTGTGATGCAGTCAATCTGCCAGGCCTCTCCATATCTATATTTCAGCCATCGCTCTCCATTTCGCTGGGGCTTCACCCGCTTGGCATGTTTGATTGCAGCACATGTCTCACATCCGTGGATGATCTCTGCAATGGTGTCAATAGTAAGGTCCACCCCTCGATCTCGAGCCCACCTGTATGTTGCATCTCTACCTTGGTGGCCCGAGGTCTCATGGGCCCACCGGGCTATGAACAGTTCACCTTTGCGCTGCCAGTCCAAGTCCACCTGAGCCACTCTGATCTTAGCAGCTTGGTCTGCCTGCTGGTTATGTCGATGTTCATCAGTGGCCCGACTCTTGGGTACATGGGCATCCACATGGCGCACCTTCACAACGAGGTTTTCCACATGGGCTGCAATATCCTGCCACACCTCAGCAGCCCAGACGGTTTTACCCTTACGTTGCCAGTTGCTCTGCTTCCATCGCTGCAACCATTTCCACAGGGTATTTTCCACTGCCCATGAGTCGGTGTAGAGGTAGAGCCTCAGCCGCTTTTCCCGCTCAGCAGTATCCAAAGCAAGCTGGATGGCTTTCACCTCTGCGAACTGGCTCGATTCACCCTGTCCCTCAGCAGCTTCAGTGACCCGTCATGTGGGACTCCATACAGCAGCCTTCCATCATCGATGTTTTCCCACAATGAGACAAGACCCATCAGTGAACAGGGCATATCGCTTCTCCTCATCCGGCAGCTTGTTATATGGTGGGGACTCCTTAGCACGTGTCACCTCCTGTTCTGGTGACATCCCGGAATCTTTGCTCTCTGGCCAGTTCGTAATCACCTCTAGTATTCCTGGGCTGCTGGGGTTCCCTATTCGAGCCCGTTGTGTTATCAACACAACCCATTTACTCCACGTGGCATCGGTTGCATGATGCGTGGAGGAGGCCTTTCCTTTGAACATCCACCCCAGCACCGGCAGTCGGGGTGCCAGGAGGAGCTGTGTTTCAGTGCTGACCACTTCTGAGGCAGCCCGAACTCCTTTGTACGCTGCCAGTATCTCCTTCTCAGTTGGTGTATAATTAGCTTCAGAGCCTTTGTATCCCCGGCTCCAAAAGCCTAGAGGTTGGCCTCGGGTCTCCCCAGGTGCTCTCTGCCAGAGGCTCCAGGTAGGGCCATTCTCCCCGGCTGCGGTGTAGAGCATGTTCTTAACCTCCTGCCCTTCCCGGACTGGCCTGAGGGCTACTGCTTGGGCAATCTCTTGTTTAATTCGTTCAAAGGATTGTTGTTGCTCAGGGCCCCATTCAAAATCGTTCTTCTTATGGGTTACGTGGTAGAGAGGGCTCACAATCAGGCTGTAGTTTGGGATGTGCATCCTCCAGAACCCCACAGCACCCAGGAAAGACTGAGTCTCCTTTTTAGAGGCTGGTGGGGCCATGGCTGTTATCTTGTTTATCACCTCCATTGGGATGTGGTGACGCCCATCTTGCCATTTTATTCCTGGGAATTGAATTTCCCTTGCAGGCCCCTTAACTTTCTTTTGCTTAATGGCATAGCCAGCATTCAGGAGGATTTCAATTATCTTCTTCCCTTTCTCAAAGACTTCCTTGGCTGTGTTCCCCCATAGAATGATGTCATCAATATACTGCAGGTGTTCCGGGGCCCCACCTTTCTCCAGTGCAGTATGGACCAGTCCATGGCAAATGGTGGAGCTGTGGTTCCACCCCTGGGGCAATCAATTCCAGGTGTACTGGATGCCTCTACAAGTGAACGCAAACTGTGGCCTGCACTCTGGCGCTATCGGAATGGAGAAGAACGTGTTAGCAATGTCAATCGTGGCGTAACACTTGGTTGCCTTTGACTCCAGTTCATACTGGAGCTCTAGCATGTCCGGCACTGCAGCACTCATTGCTGGCGTAACTTCATTCAGGCCACAGTAGTCCACAGTTAGCCTCCATTCACCATTAGGCTTTCTCACTGGCCATAAAGGGCTGTTGAAGGGTGAGTGAATTTTGCTGATCACCTTCTGGCTTTCTAGTTGATGGATCAGCTGATGGATGGGGACCAGGGAATCTCGGTTGGTGTGGTAATGCTGCTGCTGCACCGTCCTGGTAGCAATCGGCACTCGCTGCTCCTCAACCTTAAGCCGCCCCACCACTGAGGGATCCTCTGAGAGGCTGGGTAAGGTGGACAACTGTTCAACCTCCTCCAGGGCAGCTACACCAAAAGCCCACCGGTACCCTTTTGGGTCTTTGAAGTACCCTCTCCTGAGATAGTCTATGCCCAGGATGCATGGGGCATCCGGGCCAGTCACAATGGGGTGCTTATGCCAGTCCTTCCCAGTCAGGCTCACTTCAGCTTCCAATAGGGTCAGCTGTCACTCCGGAGATGCAGATGGATTCAACCCCACTGTAGCTCGATGGCATCAGGGTGCACTGTGCACCAGTGTCCACCAAAGCCTTATATTCTTGTGGGTCTGATGTCCAGGCCATCGGATACACACTGTCCAGTAAATCCGATTATCCCTTTCCTCCACCTGGCTGGAGGCAGGGCCCCTCTAATCCTGCTCAACATCACTTCTTATAAGAATGATTTACTGGTCCCCTCAAGAGGACACTATTGCCAGTGCTTTGGAGTGTGCTTCTGGTGCGCTCTTCAGGAACTTTTGCCACATCAGGTGTGTGCAAGGAGCCTGATCTGGGTCCATGGGTGACTGCTCATCATTCTGATCACCATAAATCATGTCAAACACAGCCAGTTCCCTGAGATTCTGAATTCCCTTCTCAGTGTTAGTCCATTTTGGTCCTAGCTGACATAGGATATCATCCTTGTAGGGGTACCTCTTCGTTACACTGAGCAGGAGTCGCCTCCAAAGACTGAGGGTTTGTTTCCCTATTTCCCTATCAATGCCAGCATCCTTGGCCAAAGAGCCCAGCTTCCTGGCCTCTCTCCCCTCCATCTCAAAAGCACTGGCTCCATTGTCCCAGCATCGGAGCAGCCAGGTGCAAATCAGCTCGCCTCCCAGGCGGCCGAATTCTCTCCGCATATCTCGCAGCTCAGTCGAGGATAGAGATCAAACGATCACCACTGGCCCTTCCTCCTGTTCCTGTGCTGGGCCTGGCTCATCTCCATCCCCCACTTTGTGAACTGACTTTCTGGTATATTTTGTTTTCTGTATCAGGGTGACTGATACTGGCACTGGCTGGCTCTCTGGCTCAGCTGCTGTGCTGGTGGAGGCATCTGAGACTGGCTCTGCCTGTTCCCCTTGCCCAGCTGCTGTACCAGTAAGTTCACTCTCAGGTCTGCAGCCCTTTCTCCCCTATGAGGGCAGTGGGTGGTATTAAAGAGGACACGGTAGGCATGGGCAGGTCCACAACATATTGCAGCGATTTGTGTCTCCTGGGTTTTGCCGGCTTGGTAACACACCCTTTCTAAGCACTCCATCAGTTTATCAGGGCTCTGCATTTGTTCGGGAGTGAAATTCCAAAGCATTGGAGGTGACCACCGACTCAGGCCTTTGCCCATCTTTTCTCACACCCCTTGCCACTCACTATTATCTGACCTCGGGGCAGGTTTCCGGGCACTGCTATTGTTAGAGAAGTGCCGCATGGCCGAAACCGAAATCAGGCAGACATTCAGAAAGCATTGTGCCACAATCACACTGGCCTGCAGGCTCCAAGGATAATTGAAACTCTCCAAAACCGAGAGGATCTCTTCCCCTGGCTCACCCCACCCATAGAGGGGGTGAGACCCCTAACAAAAGCCCAGGGAGAAGACAGGCCCACATACAGAGATACAAACACATTATAAGCAGTCAGTAGCCAGTACATCAACATAAGACCCTTTATACATTTTCCACCAATAACAAACACCAGCACTGGGATCATACACTGGATATAAGGGTTAATCCAGCCCCACCATGCAAGCAAGTGGGCCAGCATTGCAAACATTTTCTTACCAAACAGTACAAACAGAAAAATTACATCCAACAGATTGCTCTAACACACTCTGGTCAGGGTCTGTCCCTTTTTGATTCTTATTTCTACCCTCTTGTGCCCCATGTTGGTGCGCCAAAAAAGCTGTGTTGGTTTAGGCCCTGCCGGGACCGGAGCCCATGTTGCTGTTGTCCCTCTCCCACCCTCGGACACAAGTAGGGCACAAACAATGGGTTAAAATAAGAAGAAATTTAATACAACAGTGTAATAAGCAATCTGAACAACAAACAGTAAACAAGACAAACAACAAACAGTAAACAAGACAAACAACAAACAGTAAACAAGACAAAAGATATACAGAGAAATACCGCAATGGTTACAGACAGCCCTGTGCTCCCCACCACCAAAGCCACAAAGGAAAAAGTTACTGCGCTGCCGCTGCCGTGCTGGACCTGACATCAGCATGGTGTGAATAACCCGGTTGGAGATCCCTTCCCCTTCTCTGCTGGGGAAACTTAACTCTATCCTAGCTGAACCAGGACAGCAGTCTGTGTAGAGATTCAGTATGTGGCTTCCTTGGTCTTATATATTTGGCTTGTTGACTCGGTTGTCTCCCGTCCCTTCTATGGGAAACTTCATTTCACCATTTATTCCACCCATTGTTGGTTGTGTGGTGTCGTTGTTGGGGTCAGTGGGATTGAAGTCGATTATGTATAATCTGACTGACTTGTTTGTACCCCCAGCGCTCCCCCATGTACTGAATATTGGTTCATCTTTATGCTGGCTGTGTCCTTTATGCTAGGCCTAATAATTGCAAAACAAAATTGGAGATGAGGATGGCCCCGTCTGAAGTTCCTGGTTGGGGAGATCCTGTGTATAGTTCGCTGGCCCTCAAATGAATTAAATTTGGGGGACCATATGAATAGTGTGAGGAGTGGTTGGTAGAGGCTGAACTGCAGGATGTATTAGAAAATATTCAAAAATTCTTCAGTAAGGCACAGGACGCTGTAACCTTTGGGAGATGGGGGTGGATCCTGTTAACAGCATGTAAGAAGCAGCACCAGCAAAAAGATCGCTTACTGGCTTGAATGTTCCCATATGCAAGCTCAGATTATGACATTAGAATCTGTAAACAAGCTCCTTACTGATAAACTAGACACTTCTCAAACTGTACCCGAGAAGGATACAGTACAAGTTGCTCAGTGTAAATGTGGGAAGAGACAGGGACAATGTAGTCATAAGAAGGTCCATTCAGAGGTTGTACAGGTGGATATACACCGTAACCCTGATGACTCAGATGATAATATCTGGTACCCTGCAGAGTCTGATGGGGCTGGTGCCTCAGATGACTCTGCAGATGTGAGACCAGTCATCAGGAGGAAGGTGGAATTTTCTGAGGGTGAGCCACCTGTAAATAGACCTACAATGGAAGATTTCACACAGCAAGAAATCAGTGATATTCTTGCATGGTTCAGTCAGAGACCAACCATCCCTGCTTGCTAGGATGGTATGTTTATATGATCAGGGAGCATCAGGGGTTAGCCTGGATAATTTTGACTGCAGAAAGTTTGTAACTGAGTTCAGACCCTCTGGTGCAGGAAGCCTTTCAGACTAATGATGACAGTACTAATCTTTTGGCTTTAGCCGCTGTGGGCTGCAAGGCAAAATGCCCCCTAGAGAATTCCTGGCCAGGTTCTGACCAGCCATGGTATACTCTGTGGGATGGTATATTGCGACTGAAGGAAGAAGGAATGAAACTGGCCATTCATGTAGGCCGTGTTGATGCAGTTTCGATTGTCTGTGCCTATGAGAAATGCAATCATCGGAACTGCTCCACTGGCTTATAAGAATGTTCTTGTAACTCTCTTACTGAGTGAAACAGGAAATGCCATTAGAGATGTATTTGACAAAATGCATCAGCTAGGTGACCTTGGAGAATGGACTCCCTGGGAGCGTCAGGACTATCGAGAATTCCGATGTTAACAGGGCCCCTGGGAGTATACACAGATCTGAGACACCCGACATGGTAAAAATACCGGACATCGGCTGTCTTGAGGACAGTTGTTTAAAGCTGTATTGAAAGATGGCGTACCTCTCACTAAAATTGATGGTCTTGACACCAGTGAATTCTGGAGGTTGTACAAACAGAGAGGGTTACAGAAACCCCGTAGAAGAGTGCAGAATTATCAAGCACACTGGTCAGAAACTGTTCAGCCTACAGCACCCCCTCTGGATCCTCAACAGGATCCCACCTTTGCTCACGGTGGGCCCTCCGGGAGCAGTTCAGTTGTTCTAGGGAAGAACCACGAATGGCAGCAGTATTCTGACCTGTACCCCTCAAGAGACAATAGGTACTGTAATCCATACTGAAATATTGGCCAAGCTCTGTTACATTGGGAGTGGGAGGACTGATGACCCCATGTGGAGAACTGTGCTGAGCAGATGACATCAGCTTCAGATCCACAGCCACACTGATCTTCCAATGAAAAAGAACACAATAGTAAAGAATATGAAGAAACAGCTGAGATGACTGTGGCAGTGTCTGTAGCCAAATACAAGATAAAGATGTTACACTTAGGGATTGTGTGAGGGCTGTGGTCCACCCATATGTCAAGGGGCCGAGTGAAATGCTGGGGTTTCAACCCCAAGCCCCAAATTAAGGCTGACATATGGGTGATTCCCACAGCCCTTCACAAAGGGGGGGTGAGTTTCCCTTTAGGCTTCCCTCCAGGGTGCAGCTGGCCTGTCAGGGAGAGCCATTGGGTAAATGAGCCCCAGGCGTTACACATTAAGTAAGCAAAGGTCAGGGGTCCCACTGAGGGATAAAAGCTGGGACCACTTGCAGGCAGGGGCAGTGTCTGTCTGTGAGGTGGATGCACTGTGCAGAGTTTCCTTTTGGGGAAGGAGCTCCTGCCTCCCTGGGACTGGGCTCCAGTCAGGTCTGGCCTTTGTAAATGTGGGCTGTGTAGGGATTCAGTGTGTGGCTTCCTTGGTCTTATGTATTTGGCTTGTTGACTTGGTTGTCTCCTGTCCCGTCTTTGCGAGACTGTATTTCACCATTTATTCCCCCTATTGTTGGTCGTGCATTGTCATTGTTGGGGTCAGTGGGATTGATGTCGATTATGTATAATCTGACTTGTTTGTACCCCCAGTGCTCACCCATGTACTGATCCTTTTGTATCAAATACAGTTTTGTTATTGGTTCATCTTTATGCTGGCTGTGTCCTTTACGCTAGGCGTAATAACTGGCAAAACAGAGATTCATTTGCATTTGGAGTGAACAGTTGCTGAAAAAGGATTTTGAAATGAAGTTATGGAAGCTGTCTTCTAATTAGAATTATGATATTTCTGTAATGTGGTCATATGTAGTAGATCTGAAGTTCTGATGTTCAAATAAACATCAAGATAAGATTCAGCTTCATAAGTGAATGACACAATCTTTTGCATGTGCCTCTACTATAGCTATGTGTCAGTCCTACCTGATGCTTCCTATGAAGACATAGCTTCAGTGGCACTTCATTCTTGAAGCTTTTTGTTATGACTGTTCCTACCTGGCAGAAATCCATATACATTTTATTCAGTCAGTGGAGGTGGAAAGGGTGTGAAGAATTTGGAAATGCAACTGTATTTTAAGCTTTCAAATCATGCTTCCTGCAGCTAAATGTCCTCCTTCCTTTTAGAATAATTCATTTGTGATAATAAGTATCTAGCATACTTCATTGACAACATACAGTTACCCTTTCTGCATCAGACATAGAAAGAAATTGGATTTGTAAATTTACAGAGGGGTATGTGTACTTTTTCAAGGGTTTAGGTAGAAGGATTCCTGTAACTGAGATGGTCCTAGAAATCCAGTCTGTGATAAAAACAATATGCAGGAGGAGAAATCTAACTGGTTGTTTTGTGGAGAAAAACAAAACCATACTGCCTTTGAAAGCTAAAGCAAACAAACACACAAAAATTTAAAATTCCGTATATAAGCAGTGATGCAAATTCTACATCTAGGAATTTGTTTCCCTTGGGCAAAATGGATATTTAAGTGAAAGGGACCTTGCCAAGTTAAATTTAACTGGAAATTAAGGCTTTGTGAAAAGTAAGCTCTTGACCTCGAGTCATGTTTCTTTAAAAAATATTATAAACAGTTGTTTTTATAACAATTATTTGAATCACAGTTTATGCAATCCCACCGCTGAAGCTTTATATTACTACCTGAGAACCTGAACTTAAACTGAACAGCTGCTCTCACATTTTCACATATCTGGTTGTGAAGGTTTTTTTCCTTTCTTTTTCTCCTTACTGCATGCTTTAATTTTTGGTTCTAAATCTGCACTTCAACAGCAGTGAAGTTGTGCATGGTTGTGGGTAGTAGTTCTTTAGTTATTTTGTGTGGTTCATCTCAAAATGAGTTCATATAGATATCAATGTATTTGTTACTCTAGGAAAAAAAAAATCGATGGTTTATACATAGAGGTTATTCAAGTGAAATGTGGTGCTTTCTTTTGCCAAGCATTGTATGCTAAAGACAAGATAGTTGCAGTGGGTAAGCCACTGTGTGATGGAACCAGCATGTACAGCAAGGTCCTGGGCATGCTGCTGATGTCCTCATTTCCTTCAGTTCCTGGTGGCTGAGGTTAGGTGAGGGGCTCTTCTGTTACTGGGTTGCTGGATAACTGTGTGATGGAAACTCAGCATGGCATTTGTCCCTGGGATATTTATGATCTTCAGGAAGCTCCAGATGTGAGGGCTAGGCCTCCTGGCTTTGTTGGAGACACGTACTAGGGTTAGGTAGTAGACTCTCCCCTTGAATTTATTTTTTGTGTGTGTGTTCTTGAATGAAATATTGGTATCTAAGATTTTATATTTAACAAATGCTTTGGAAAATAGCATTTTTCAAGTAAAATATTACTTTCTCTTTTTTGACATGTCGCTAGTATAATGTTAAAACTAGCTTTGAGCTGAAAGATAAATATATTCCATTTTGATCATTGCCCTTGTCTATCCCTGTAGCTTTAGCAGGATTGTATGATTTTTCTCTGCTTCCTCCCTCCCCCTATTTTTTTGTACCTTTCTGTCATAGTCTGCCTTACTTGCCTTCTGCCTGTACCTATCAGCCCAACCTTCTTCTACCCACAACACAGAAATCCTGTCTTTGATCTCATCTCCTCTTATTTGATCCCTTCTGTTTTGCTTTGCTTTTTGAGTGATGAGAAGTACACAATATGTACAGTGTATTCTAGAGCACAGTCTGTGTGATTACTCCAGGATGGCATTGTACCTTGCAATGTTGATTTCAATGCTCTGGGTTAGATTACTTGATGTTTTCATTTCAATGTTTGCTGCACACTCCTTGTTTCCTACTTCTCATGTATGTTTTACAGTCAAGCAAATAAAATAATCCTTGTTCTCTCAGATCTGTGTGATGGTTATCCAAATATTAGTAAGATTTTTGTATTTCCCCCCTGTATCTTAGGACTTTTCAGTGTCATTAAACGTTTTTTGATCGCTATAATTCTCTTCATGACTTTTGGAAATGGGTGCTTTATGATGAACAGGTGGGAACTGTGCTAGGCGAATGGTTGGACTAGATGATCTCCAGGGTCCTTTCCAACCTAGATGATTCTGTGATTTATGCCCTGGATTACAGTTTGGGATTACAAGTAAACCATAGGTTCTGAGGCTGTGTAGGTTTTTTTCTTTTTAAAGAGTAGTGGAATGCTTGTACACTGCTTTCTTCTAAATAAAAAGCTGAGAAGAGATCTGGTTAGTAGCGGTATTAAGATGTACAATTCATGAAAGAAATTTCTTGATAATTACCGTCTCTGTAATTGATACTCTGTCTATGCTTCAATGTGTCCAGCTGTACATAATCTTCTCTAACTATGTATTTTTGCATTTCTTTATGTAAATAAGGCATCTCGTTGGTTTCTATCCGGGGACTCAAATCTGATTGCTTTGGCATCACCTAATTGAAAAGCAAAATCAGTTGCTGAAAAAGGTTTTTACTTCTGTTGAGGGAGTGGAAACGTGTGACTTAGGACCTCAGTTGATGGGGCTGGTGGCTGGCTTGTTCTGGCCAGGGTTACCTGGCAAATCCCGTGGCCCCATGGGGCTTAGCAGGATGAGAAGGGTTGTTGTGCAGTCACTGTTGGGTTGCTGAGGTCCAGCTGTATGTGCAGCCCAGCCCTGTCCTGCTGGGGAACAGTGGGACTAAGAGGGAGTTTTCATCTACCACTTGCCGCCCATGTCTGTACTCTTCCTTCCTTTGATTTTGTTGGTCTGTGGCTCTTGTCCATGTGAAGGTTTTAGTTTCTGTCTCTGTAGGTCAGAAGGGCTCTCCAGCTCTGTTGTCCGCTTCTGTTAAGTGTTTTGCAGAAGTTGCTGAAGTGGTCACGAATGCTTCTTGTGTTCTACTTGCTGGCTGTGCTATCATCTCCACAAGCAGCTCCTTCAGTCTAATCATGCTATACTAATCAAACCTGTAGGGAATGTCACATGTCAAGTCAGGACACTGCCAAATGTTGCTGTAGATGTATGACTTGACTTGTCTTATTTGTGTGACAAAAATAGTGGAGGTGCCTGGATCTCAAGAGAATGTGCTGACTTGCTTGAAGCATTGTCAGCTCTTACATGGGAGTTATAATCCTGTTTTTAATCAAGGCAAAATAGTTTTGATGCAGCTATACCGGAAATCATAGAATCGTAGAATACCAGGTCTGGAAGGGACCTCAAGGATCATCTGGTCTGACCTTTGTTGACAGAAACATGATCTAGACAAGATGGCCCAGCACCCTGTCCAGCTGAATCTTAAAAGCATCCAGTGTTGGGAAATCCACCACTTCTCTGGGGAGATTATTCCAGTGGCTGATAGTTCTCATTGTGGAATCTCCCCAGGAGTAACTTGCACCCATTACCCCTCCTGTTTTACATGTGACTCCTTGTAAAAATGGAGTCTCTATCTTCTTTGTAGCCACCCTTTAAACACTGGAACATGGTGGTTAGGTCTCCCTTAAGCCTTCTTTCCTCAAGGCTGAAATAACCTGTTAAAGGTTAACATATTAAATAAAGGGGGAGAACAAAAGATAACTCCTGATAAAACCACTTTGGCAGGGGTGCAGCAGTATATAATTAAGTATTGTGAAGCTTCATTTCGGCAGTGCATGTAAACTGTACGCTCAAATCCATTTCTAGCTGCAAAGCACTTAGATTAGCAATGATATTAAAGCATCTGAGCTTGTTATCTTGCAGTTAAGTCCTATCATAGGTTTGCTGAACAGGGCCTGTGTGAGACTAATGCTTGTTAAAATAATTCAGAACATGTATCTTGCTCTTGCAAGATGCTTAGCATTCAGTTGTCCAGCGAAGCATTTACTGAGAGAGGATATTGCATCTGATTTATAAATAGTCCTGTTAACTTTCTGCTGCTTACAGTTCTCTTTCCTCAAGTAACTCAGGTACTTTTTTCTTTTTATGTGTTAGAAAATAATAGGGAAAATATGTGCTGCTAAAGTTTTATTGTTGATGTCTTCTATAGAGAGTTGTTAATATCTGTGATCTGGAAAATAATTTGACCCAGAAGCCTGTTTGATCTCTAGAAGGCTCTCTGCAGCATCTTTCAAGTAAGAGTCTGGCAATATTTACTTACTGTTTGGAGAGAAACCCTAGACTTGGTTCAAGGAAGCAGTTTTGTGTCATTGCTAAATGTCTATCTTGCTGTCTGGGTCTGATTTCTTTTTTCACCCACTATGTTTTCATTGGATCCTTTTTTTCCCTTTTGTCTTCTGTTTATTCCTTTGTAGCAGAGTTTATTTTGCAACAAGTAAGCTTTCTTATCCTAGCAGGCTGAAGTTATTATCCAGGACTGGGTCATGGTGGCATTTTTTGATCCCATAAATAAACTTGTGGTTAGTGTATTTTCTTAATGGAGCTTAAAACAGATAGGAGGAAGAAGTCACGGTTTCCTTGTGACAGTATATAGCAGTTAGCCCCAGGCACATGCCTGTGTATTTTAAATAACTAATAATGGCAGTGACCATTAATTAGTTTCAGTAGTTAGATACCTTTGATTAAAAGGGATCATCATCATCTCGATGGCGGTACACTGACATAGTAAACAATGGAGAATCAGAAATTACTTGCAAATAAATGTTGTGATGAACAACACTCTTTATGTATTTATGCCTGTGCTTATTAATATAATATATTAATAATGGGTGACTTACTGTGTTTTCAAGCTCAGATAGCAGTAAAGAATGTCCTCAGCTCTCTGTTTACGAGAAAGATGGAATTAAAAAGGATTGATGAGATGTACAAAGAAAGCTGAAAGCAATGTGGATATTAAATAATATTTCAAATACTGTGCCTGAGTGTGGGAACAGAATTTATTTTTATGTTAATATATGTCCTTTTCCCCTTAATGGAAATTCTTTTATTTCCTTGTTATAAAAGATTTTTATTTTTTAAAGACAGTATCCTGATGCCGCAAGCTAGCATTAAAAATAATAGTAGGCATCTTTCAAGCAAAGCAATCTCCATGTCAGCAACTAATATTTGTGAGAGAACTAAAAGCCCTTGAAACACATGGAAGACATGGGTAGGGAAATACTGTTTTATTCATTGGTGCTGTAGACTGGAGCAGGAATTTCAGCATCCCTAAATGGCTTGCTTCAATACCCTTCTCTCTGCTCTAAAACTCACGTAGGGTTAAATACTAATCTGTAGTAAATAAGCTTAACCAAGTGGAACTACATTTAAGAAACTTTATCTCTTTATTTTTAAGGTGATGTATTGAGGCAGCTCTTGAAGTCAAATCCAAGTTTTGGGAGTTCCTTCAGGCTGTGTCAGTTTTCTGAAGACTGTAAGAAAAGAAATAGAGAGTTATTCTGCCAGTTTAGACCAAGTGAAAAATTAATCTAGGTCTTATAGTAAAATTGTTTCCTTGAAAGTAAAATGATGCTGTAAGATTTATGGAATAGTTGTGGGATGGGTTGGGGTTTTTTGTGTGTGTGTATGTATATATAAAAAACCCCACAACTAAAACCCGTCTGTAAAGAAAATCAGGGGTTCTGTATGAACGTAGAAACCACTGGGACATGGGTTTCTATGAGGATCATGTAAATTAGAGCTGATAACAGCCAAAGGCTTACTTTGCTAATTTTTTTGCATCTCAGTACAATGTACAATAGGTTTTCTTGACTTTTATTGTTTGTTCTCAACAAAAAAAAAGGGGGGGGGTGTGAAAAATAACCTTCCTATTTGCAGTCAGAGACTAGGTGTCCTTCTGGGTTTTGGTCCTTAGTTCATGGCTCACGTAGTTTTCATTCTCATCACTCTTGGCTGAAAACTGTTTTCATCTGTGTTTACTGTTAAGGTGTGGAGGATATATACTGAGAAGTGCTTTATGGGACCTGCAAGGTGGACAGCATGTGGTATGCATGTTAGGGTGCTTGGTTGGAACATACATAAGACAGATCAGCAGCTTTGCTCTCCTGTTGAAGATGAATTCAGCATTAAATGATACATTTGACGGTGTTTTCTTTCTGAGTGAAGTTCAGCAGTGTCTCTACATAGAGCTTCATTTATAGTTGTTACTATAAACAACTGTATATGCATAGTAGTTGTGATCTTGAGCTATGGAAATAGTTTCTCATGTTTTCAACCCCCTTGGGGGTTTTACCAAAGGGCAGATTTTTTCCTGTCTCAACTTTTTTCTCTGTGAAAGTGTATTTTAAAGGTAGCTGACCAACTGCTTTTCTGTCTCTCTTTCTTCCTTCAGACTAAGGGTCTATTACTGCCTACTGTTATTTTCTGATGAGTATTTGCTATGTATCTAATATGCTAAGATACTCACTATCTAAGCCTGACTTTCAGGAAGTCAAACCCACTTGATTACTCAGTAAGGTTAAAAGACATGCAAAATAAGGTTTAACTACGTTTTACCTCCTTCCAAAAAGTGCCTTCCATACTTGTCTTTACGTGTCATATTGCATGTAGCAGACACTTTGAGAAATCCCACAGCTGGTCCAGCCGGTGTCTCTGACAGCAGTGGCTGTTCAGAGAACGTGCATGGAAATATCTGGACTTTACTGTATTACTGCCTTACAGAACTGAAGAATACATGTAAACATGTAAAAGAGACAAAAGAACTTTCTTTGGATGTAACCTTACTTTTAAAAAAAAGATAGTACTAGCCTTAAAAAAAAATTACATTTTTTATAAACCTCTCCATTAGATCTGGATTGCTTCTGGTACAGGAAGTAAGTTGAGATTGTTTTGGAGTGTGTTCCTGTATTTCCCAGGTAGAATGGCACATGCGGGAGTCCTACAGAAAGATGCTGTTACATGAGCAGCAGAGATCCTTAGATACCTGCCACTTTAATTTTGCTAGGCCTAGGCTACATTGAGGGTCTATGAGCACACTTTGACAAGTTTTCAGAGCCAGCTAGGATGTTGAAAAATACTATTTTTTGTTTGCTTAATTTTTTTCATAACAGCAAAATGTAATTCTGAAAGACAATTATTGCATACCAATACATTTTATAATGACATGCAAATCAAGTTAGATTTTCAGTGTGTAATTATTTTAGTACTTACGCAGTACACCTGCATGACCTCACAGACTGACGTTTGCTTTTGGCCTTAAAGGGAAGAGTGTGGCTTGACTTTCTCAGTTGGCTATAGAAGTGGCATAGGCTTTCTAAAACTAAGTTAGTTTACTTCAGTCCTGGCCTCCTAATTTCTGAAGGAGCTATATGTGTTGTTAACTTTTGTGTAGAATGCTGGGGGTAATTTGGGTATTACATGGCCTATAAGTACTGTTTGGTGGGAATGCAGTGAGGCCATCAGCTGTGCATCATAGTCTGGGTTTTTCTTGTTTGATAGTGTGCAAATGGGAAAAGAAACTGGAAACGTGAAATTTCTGTTAAGGTAAATTTTTGCTGCTCTGTGTATTGGAGAGCATTGTTAGCACACAAAAGAAAACTGGGTTTATACCAGGAAATACATTACTACTGGATAAAAAGAAGTGTTTTCTTCTAGAAAAGGTATCTTCTGGAATATACTATACTTGATTATATAGGCAGCTTTAGCGATTGCAAAAATTACATACTTGAAAGGTAGGTAACATACAGAGGTTAAAGTTGAGGACTTGCCATTTGTTGAAAGTGGATGTGCATATCAAATCTGATGGTGCCTTAAACAATATATAAGCATTCCCCCCACCCTCCCCATTCTGTACAGCACTTAATCACAACATACATATTCAAGGAGGAAGAAATACTGCAATTTGAGACTGTAGTCAAGTGTTCATGCACTTGTGTGTTATTGTTTTGGTTACTTTTAATTTCCAATGAATAGAAGAACTGTTTCTAAGATTGCATTTCACAAAAGGTTAGTGTTCAGAATATTGTTTAGACTAGTCAACAGGTAACACTGTAGACTGTAATTTTAATGTATTTTATCTGAAGACTATCCAGAACACTGAATAAGAAATTACTTTCACCTTTTACCTAAGCAGTTATGGGTAGTTAAAAAAGAGAAGGAATTTAATTTCTGTGCATGTCTGTTTGCATATCTTGATTTGAAGTCTAAGGAGGGAACCCAACAGATAAAACCTACAAAATGTCTTGGTGTCAGTATTTTTGAAACAACCACTTATCCAGATCAAATTCTGAGGTTTGAAATCTTGTCCATTTTGAATACAGCTTCTATCATAGTTTTAAAGCCCTCCCCAGTAATTTTCAAAATTGCAATAAAGTCTCTACATTGTCTGATGCTACTTTACAAAGTCTGGGTATGTAAGTAAATAGACAGAAAGTGAGATTATTCTGTCATGTCTGTTATTGCTCACTTGTTACCTATTTCTAGCCACTGCCTGTAACTTCACTGATGTCTCAGAGGCCCTTGCTGCTTGATTTATGAAAGTAAAAGTTTTATACAGGTGGTAAACAGTCCTTTGACGTTCTACAGTTTCTTGTATCTAAAGATAAGAGGAAACCAGCTGATAAGTACCAAGTGCAAGTGTACCGTGTGATATGGATTATCATATGCAAAATAGACATTTTAGCAGAAGATCACCTGCCCAGCGTTGTTCTCTCAGTTGCATTCTATCTCTTACATTCATTAGAAGTGTTGAGCAGTGGTAGCTGTGACAGGGACAAGGTACAGCAAACACATGTTGTGTGTCTGCTAGGAGGTGGCTTTATTTAATTGGTGGATGAGCATTCAAGAGTCTGCTATCAGCTTTAATCCTGCCATTGTTTTTTAACTGTAAGTTGTTCAGTGATGGCCACTGAAGCGCCAGCTAGGCAGATGGAAAGGCAGCAGGCAGCTTTTAGATTTAACAAAAGGGAAATCTTTGATTTGGCATTTACCATCTCGGTTCTTTCTTCTGTTTTAACTTTGTCGTTAGGGAGTGGAAGAATGTTGTTCTAATGAAAGAAAAATAATTGCGAATAGGTGTCAATATTGTTAATTCTGGTTTGTTTCCTTTCAACTGTATCTGCTAACCAAGATATGTAAGTATTTTTTTTGTGAGGCTGATCTTCTGTCATTTTGATAAGATTAAGTTAGTTTTTAGACTATTGCTAAGATATTTCAGTTTTATTTGTATTGCCATTGAAATATTCTTTATGCATTCACTACAGATTTTCATGCTTAAAAGAAAATTTTCTGTTACTCACAAACACGGCTTATGCTTTGATTCAGTTGGACTTCCTTACCTCATGCTGATTGATGTTTAGAAATCCCTATAGACTACTGAATACTCTCTAGATTACTGTTCTCGGGTTTTCCTTGTTAAATAGTTAAATTTTCTGGTTTTGAAATTAATATATTTTCAGAAGCTTCTTATTACAATTGAAATCCTACCAATTTACTTCCAACATGTTCCATTTCCAGTCATCTTTTATAGTCCTCTCTACTATTTTCTGCTCTTTTCTCTGTTGCTAAGTGAAAAACGTCCTTTTGCATAGGATAAATTCACTGTTTGCTGATATGCTCAGCTGTGTTATTATATACCTGTTCTTAATTTTTTTAAAATTTGAGTGATCCTTCTAGTAACAATGCCAATTCCCACATAAACATATTTGCATATATATAGATATATGTACTTAAAATAATGGAGAAAGGTTTTGGACTTCAGATTGTTTATACACTGCAGAATATTGAGAACTGTAGGGCGCATGCAAAACACAGCAAAGTAGTAAAGAAGCCAAAAATACTGTTGCAGAGATTCTAAGCAAATGAAGTGGTTCTGTCCCTTCCTCTATTCCCTTCCCTCTCTGTATATGTATTAGCCATTGCTTATTAAATGTTTGATATAGCAAGTTAACATGGATGAATATTTATAAAATAGATGTATCACCTTGAAATGTGTGCTAGAAAATGAGGTGAACAGTGTTTAAATGTCGTATTAACAAACTGATCCAAACTAATAAACATGTTTTCATTTTAATTTTGGTTAAAGAATTGTTGCCCAGTCATGCACAATAACTTTTTATGACCACGAATCTGCTATTTTCGTTATTGTAATTTTGATGTGATCAGTTATTTGATATTAAAACTTATAAAAATAGTTTCATTATATTTCCATTTTAGAATGGGGACTTCTCAAACAGTTAGGAAAGGCGAGGACACGTGCCATTTGTCACAAGTGCTAAATCAGAGTAATGAAGGTCTTTTTTTCAAATAGAGTTTTCTCATTTTCTTCTGTTGTGTTTCTCAGGTCATAAAGTAGACAGCTGCCGAGAGGAATCAAAATCTCCTGGTAAGGAGTACAACTCAGTATATCAGTGAGAGCAATACAAGTCTGTATTATCCTCAGAAGTCGGAGGGGACCTGCTGTCTTAAGAGACATGCTTATTATTCAGTTTTAAGTAACTTGCTGGGATAGCAGTGTGAAATTAAGATACAGGAACTTGATATTTAAAACCTCTGTTACAGCATTTAAGTGTGTGAAAGATTTGACTGGGTTATTTTCCTGTCTCCTTTGAAGAAAGCAAATAATTCAGTAGGCTTCAAGCATATAATTGAATGGCCTGTTTTCCAGGGAATTTCAGATATGTTATTTTTAGGGAAACACCAAATCACATCTGTATGCCTTAGCATTTAAGTGTTTAAAATGTTCGTTTTGTATTGATTAACAATATTGCTGGAAAGTAACTTTTCTCTCACAGAGTGGAGTTACTCTTTTTTTTCTTTAAGGCTGCTTTAGCTTGTTGTTTGGTGCTGTAATGCAGATGTTGTTCATTTCCTAGCAAAACTAAAGTCAGAAGAGAATTTCATGTGTGCTGAGAGCAAAAATGCTTCAGGGTTATTAACTGTGGTCTCTGTGGGCACATTGATCCCTTGGAAGGAGTATCTTTGTGTGTTTTGTCTAGCTCTAATCTTTGCTTCTGTGGTGGAGAAACTTAACCCCTGAGTAATAAAGTTCTTTAACAGATTATTTTCCTTCACCAAATCAATTTACTTACAGACTTTTAAACATTCTAAATTCTTCAAAGTCCCAAATTCTGATGCTAATTCCAGATAAACGGTTGACACCTGTGCTCATTTATCTCAACACTGTAATCCCTTTTAAGGGCTTGAATTTTTCTTTTTAATCTACAGGTTTACATCACAGTGTCTCCTTTCAAAGCCACTCATGAGTGTACTAAAGTTGATCATTGATACCTTCTGAAGCCATGGCAGGCTGGAGCCTGATAAGTTTTATCTCTGTCTGCCATAATCTGTGTATAGTAGGCAAAATTTCTAGTACAATAATTTTACGTTTGTATTCTAAAAAATATTGTGCCAGTCAGTTACTTTCTGTGGAACCAATACAAATAACCAGTAAGTAACCAATACCAGTCTGTGATTTTAAAATGATGTTTCTTGTGCAGTTGATACAAAGCTGCCATGTAAATACTGGACTTCAGAAATGTGTGAAAGACTTCAAATTTTATAATGTTTGTGAAATGACTATGCTGTTTATCAAGCAGTGGTACCGTGGGGCGTAAAATGTACAGTATACTTTCGTGTTGCTTTGGAAGAGTGCTTTCAGATGCAGGTTGTGTATTTGTTCCCAGAGTTTTATGAGGTGAATGAGATGGTGGGCTTGGAGTCTGCTGCTCCATGGAGAATTCCCTGCCCCAAACCCGGTGGAATAGAAATACAGCTAACTTGCATTCTCTCCATGTGCGTTGGTCCTGCTTCTTGGAGATGTAAGGGTCTTTCAGTCCCTAGCAGTATCAATGATCAGAGCTGCCTTGAAGATCTTGACAGAATGAAAAGGGGACTCTGACATGCTCCAAGAGAGAAATTGGATAGTCTTTCCTTATATTGCAGTTGAAAACTACTCTGTGTTTATCTGTGAAGTCACTGTGTTGCTGTTGCAGCAAAAGGGCAATTATTTTCTCCTTTTTTGCCACTGTGAATGTTGAATTATTGCTTCCATTTTGGGAATCAGCTGGGGGGTGGACTTGAAGTGGAAACACTGTGGAGGTCCACCTTTAGGGTTCCCTGTATCTGGGCCTTTACCAGAAGGGAAGTATATAGGTTCTAAAGTTCATGTAAAACAAGAACAAATCCTGAACCAGTTACGCCTTTTCAGAAGGGTGAATGGATAACTAGTAGAGGCTGTATTTTATGTTGTAAAGCAACACTCTTGACTAACAGGGTGAATAAGTAATTTCTAACAGGTATGTGGCTTTCAGATAGAGAGGAATTAGTGTCCTGCTTAGGGGCAAAAGTAGATACCAACCATTAAAATATATGTCAGATATGATAACCAGAGTTTTAAAAATTCTTAAAACATTGTATTGGGTGGGGGGGGGGGGTTGTTTTTTCTCTTTTTTTTCTTTTGTTTTGGGAGTTGTGAAAATGGGATTCCAGAACCTTAGTATGTAACTGGCCTCTGAATAAGCAGTAGTGTGTACCTTTTCTTAGGGGAGATCTGTTTTGCATTTAGTCATCTATGTTTGTTTTGTACGTTTGGGAGGCTTTTTCCAGAGCTATAGAACACCTGCAGTTTTTTTATCCAGAACAATACTTTTTTAACAGTGAACTGAGTTTGGAGTTCCTGTAATCTCCAATCTGACTTCTAGAGTTAGCTTGATTCATGCCAGAACTTGTTTGAGATGCTTTAGAAGTAGGACCCCATTATTTTTTCAGTTTCAACATCAGTGAAATTTTTTGTTTTGATTGATTATGCGCGTATTCTGGTGTATTGCACAATGAGAGGGCTGAAAACTGCTGTCAGAGAAGGAGGTTTTTTGAAGTAATTCTTTTTACAGCTGAGACTGCTGCAAAATAGTTTAGCTGGGTTTACCTGACACTAAATGAAAATGTTGGAGCTCTGTAACAATTGTTTTTTCAGCTTTGTGTGAATAAGCATGGGCAGCTACTGAAAAAATGTTAAGAAAACTGTCTAGATCACAAACCTCTTGCACAAGTGTAATATACTGTCTTTACCTGATAGTAATGAATTTAATGTTGCTTTTAATTAATCTTCCTAAAACTTATCTTCTGATTTGAGGGTTTTAACTTTTGTGTTTTTCTTGATCATCCATTTGTAGATATTGGAGGTGCATAACTCACGCCTGTCAAGTTACATCAGGCGTGACGGGACGGTTCGTGTGAACTTGTGATTGGCTGCCCTCTTTTCTGAGGACTTTACAAAGTCCCTGCCAGATTTTGACCTGTTTGAATATGTAGTTGATTAAGGCTGCACGAGTTGTATGTGCTCTTGAGTTCCTCAGATATGGTGTTCCTATATATAGGAATATTGTGCTGCACCTGTGTAGAGAAATAGGAAATACTGTATTGTGTCCTTGGCAATTTGAAACTGATATTTTATTACCTACCTTAAAATAAAATTACATTGCTCTAACATTTATTTACTTGTTGAGTTGTACTCAAAATTAAGAACACTCAATATTCTCTGAACTAATTTTGTTGATGGAAGTTCTCTTTTTTTTTTTTCTTGATTAAAAGCTCACTGAAATACAGAACTCTGTCCTTATTCTTTTGCTGTTGCATTGAAATGTAGCCAATGCACTGGAAATACCTTTAAATTCTGATCCTGAATTACATGTATGTTGTCATCTTTTAGTTTTAAGTTATCTTCCCCCAATCATTCTGTCTTCTGAAAATGGAAGTGCTACATAATTGGACTCAGGAGTTATCCAATGGAGAACACTGCGTATCTTAGTATTTAAATTTCATAAGGTGGCTGTAATTTTTAAGAATGAGCAATTTACAGCTAGGATCTGTTTCCTGTAGTCTAGTAATGTTGGGAGGCAAGTGACCCAATTCCAGCCTCTTTGCTGAATTTATATTTTCGACATGTTTATATTGCTGGGGAAGTTCTCAAATTATTTTCCAATGCAGAAATGCTTATTTCTGTAAATTAGTTTAGCTTTTAACCAAATGACTTTGCATAGGCTTCCTCCTTCTCTCTCTCTCCTGTCCCCAAATAACCCCTCTTCCAATTTTGGTGCATTTGAACTTCATATTTGATAGCAGGGTTTGTAAGAAATAATAATTTCAATGCTACAGTGACAGTACTATTTATTTTTTAACTTACTGGTCATGCTTCTCTTGGTTGAGCACTTTATGACGGAAGTGAACCTTCATGTTTGTGCCTGGTTGATCAAGTGTGCTTAACCAAAGTAGACCTGTAGCCCGAGTGAGCCATATTCTTTTTCTGTTGCTTAAGGATGTACGCAGTGCTGATGCAAACCTTGGATACTTCTGTTACAGGTTAACTTTTCGTAGCATCATAAGGATCTACTGGGTGCCCAGTGGCATGTAAAATACACTTGGAAGGTTGTGAATGTATTATATTTTCCCAGGAGAAGGTGCCTTATAAGTGGGAAGATACTTGCCAAAAGGAAGTGTTTGTCTGGAGAGGTCACCTGCTCCAGCAAGTTTGTTCAGATGTCTGACCTTTTTTGCCTGCAAATGGTCACCCTTCCTAGTGTTTGCTCTTCCCAGTGTTGCAGCTTGTTTTTCTTTTGGGTTGAAATAAAGCCAAGTGTTGATTTGGCCCCGGCTGGGTTTTTTTTGTTACAAGTTTTTTTGACTTAGTCATCTCTTCCCCTCTGGTTATTGTATACAATTTCAGCAGTAGTGTGATGTTGGAAGAAAAAGAGAAAAAGAAAATATTCCTTGCGTTTTTGTCTGTAAGATTACTGCTTGGATTCCTGCATCTGAAGTAGCCATCCCTCCTTAGCCTTCTCTTTTGCCCTTTGGTTCTCTGTTTAAACTTACTGTTGATGAGGGATGAAGGAACTTTATCTTCTTTATCAGGGTAGCTTCACAAAATAGAGGAACAGAAATGAATAATCTAAAATGTTACCATTTTCTAGTATGATAAAGTTGAAAACAAAGGAGGAATTGTGCTAAGTGGTGAAAGTGAAGGACTTGAATCCTTATAGATGATGTGAGGTATCTTACTGATAAGTGGAGAAGTATGCCTGTAGTTTGAAGGCTGTATATAGCATAATTCAACACACATATGTGTATATGTTTCTTAGTGGATGCCAGCTAGGGAACATCACTGTCACACAACATCTTGAATGATGAATGTACTATGTAATACATAACGCAGGGTGTTCTGTTTCTTGCTTTGTCATAGCTAAAGCAGTCTTAGAGATAATCTTCGTCCAAGTACAGCCCCACTGCGTACAAACGTTCTCCCATGGGTCTACTACTTCTGATTTCTTGTGGTTAAACCACAAAGTCTATGGTAAACTGGACCGTTATCTTGATTTCCTTCGTACTTGGAGAAATGTATGTGAATACTGCATAAAAAGTAGCCTGCAAATTAAGAGATGTGTAGGCTCTTAAAACTGTTCGTGTTCCTTGAAAACATCCTCAAATGGGAAGTATTTTGTAGGATTGCATTTAAATCCTGTCTGGAAAATAATGAATTCTGAAAATCCCTATAAATGTGAATGTCTCATGCCTCATCTCAAGTGAGAAAACTGAATAAACTTTATTGTGCTGTCTGAGATTGAATGAAAACTGTTAAGAGCAACTCAAAGCCTCATAACTGCAGTCAGGAGATAATAACAAATATTCATAGCTTGTTGCTATAATTTTCCTTTTGACAAGAGTCTTGGTATTTACTTTTAATTCCTGCTGCTTTCCCATATGCAGTTTAATTGAAATGGCATTAATTATGATACTAGATAATAAACATCCTGAGGGCAATGAGGTGGTTGTTCACTGTTCCTTAAGTCAGTGCAGACTGAGACCTTCTCTATGATTGTTAGCTGTGCTGTAAAGTTGTTGGTGCTTTGTTTTTCCTACTGCCAGTCAGCTGGTCCATATTAAATGAGATGAGTTGTAGCAGTGTTTGGAGGGACTTGGGCTGAGACCACCATGCTTACTCTATTTTAGACTTCAAAGGAGATTCTCAGAAGTGGAGTATCTTTCAGCCCACACAGTTCTCTCCATATGGATCAGTCACATTGGGCTTTTTGATTATTGCATTAATCCAGAGGAGCTAGTTCCAATTATTTTTCTTTTTCAAGGGCTGACCACTGTGTTTCTGTAATCAGGATTGCCCAGTGAGTACTAATATAATTTTGTATCGCAGGCTGTTTTTCATGCTTGAAGGTGCTTTCCTAACATTTTCTAACATGAGGTGGGCAGATCCTCTTTAGTGATCTCATTATTCCTCAATAGCAAATATGGTGAGTACAGAGTATTTAGTGTCCTGCAGAAAAATAGAAAATGTGTTGTATGATTTCAAATCTCACATAAGTTACCTATATATAATGAAGGGATTAATTTAAATTTTTTATAACACCAGTCTTCCCTTTCCTCCTCCTGTTTCCATTCCTTCTCTACAAGTGTCCGTTATTGTCAGATCCTGTGTTTGTTTTTAGTGTTGCTTTTGCTTCTGTATAAGAGAAGCCAGTTTGGAATCTTGTCATATAAACTGAGATTTTTGCTTTCAAAGACTGGTGCTTGAAATTAATCTTCTAAATAAAAGAAGCCCTGTTATTAACAGTGTGCTGAGCGTACATTTTTTTGTGTGGAAGCTGTGTATGACCTGCATGTTATCTCTGTTTGATTTAGGATACTAATCTTAGGAAAGTGTTGAAGTTTGAAGCAGCTTGTTGTCTTTATGTTTTAATGATACTGAATGGCAAACATATTTTTGTTCTTTTAAAATGCATAAATATTACAAAGGCTATGCTTTTAAGCTCTCTCTGTGATGAGGCCTTTAATTGTTTACCTTCTACAGAGATTTGATAACAAATTTCTGGGTTGTTTGGTGAAATCTTCTTAAATGTTAATGTGCAGCAGGAGTAATATATGTAAATTTTTACAAATGATAATTTGTAGGCTAAGTCAGGGAAGCATAGACCTGCTTTTGCTGAATGGGACCAGGATGTCACCTTTTGTTCTTAGTCTGCTGTTCCTTTGTCAGGTGGCTGGTAATGTCTTCGGTAAGTGGTCTGCCCTCAAGATCGCAACATAAATACCTCCATTAAGACAAAAGGAGGAATGGAATTACAGCATCTTCCGTCCATTCACAGTAACATAATTTGGCTGTTACAGTTCTTTCTTAGTGTACAGTCAGCTAGGAAAGTCTCCTAATGCTCTCTGCAGCCTGGGAATTTTATCTCCTGTCCTTTCTCATGATAGATTAATGGAAATGGGCTGTCCAAGAGCTGTGAAACAGATGTCAAAAGTGCAGCGAAGAACAGTGACAAACTGCCTTCTGTGTTGCTTGTTATCGTTAGATCTCAGCATGGTTTCAAACCAGGAAGAAAGAAACCATGTCAATGTAACAATTCCTTTTGCTTGTGGTGGGTGTGTATTTTAAGTGTTGCCTTCAGAATATTTTTGGTACGTTCAGAAATATGTCTGTTAGAACAACAGGAGAAAGCGGGTTTGGGTGCGTAACTGCAGTGTGCTGAGTTGTCTCTTGCCTTACAACAGTTGATGTGCATCGTAGTGTATAAGAAATCAAAATGTTGCCTGCAGTTCTCCAGCCTTCCTTTCTCCTTGACTCTGGAAATTAAAAATGCTTTGGGAACTTTTCAAAAGAAATCAGTTCTGAATCAACTTACATTTTTAATGTTTATTAAAAGCTGTCACATACAAAAAAAAAATGAGGACAGAGCTCAAATCTTAAGGGATTTGTTAGTCTGGGGGTTTGCAGTTTGGAAAACATATGCAGTGTTAAAAAAGTACACTACAAGTTTGCCTTGCTATTAGAGGATACTTTTTCCTTACATGCTCTTTGGTATAGGCTATTCTTTACATACTATTTTGGAGCTAATGTTTTTAGGGCTTGGGGAAGAGGAAAATAAATATCAGCATACAAAGACTGTGAAATAAAAACAGCCTTAAAAAGTATTTGTAAAATGTGTTCTGTTGTGAACAGCCTTAATTTTACAGTGTCTTGAGTTGTGGAACATCTGTGCATATGTTACAGTTATGGGCTAGATAATTGAAAGATATTTTTTCCTTAGAGTCAATATTTAGCGTCTTTTTTCTCTTAATATTAGAGTAGGTGAGTAGTTACACTGAATTACATCTAAATAGAGAATTCCTGAGTTGCTCAGTCACTTTATTATGTTCCAGCTAAAAGCAGTTCCATTATTTCATTTCTTGACGTAACTCTGTTCTCTTTTACACTTTTTTCTTTGTTTTTAATTAAGGTGCAAGATTTTCTGAGCCTATACCGTCTGAGTGGAATTTTGCCATTTGTATCAGTCTGAGTGGGCAGAGGCTTTAAAGTAGTGTTATGTTTGATAGAGATTAGATTGATGTTAATTTACTAAGAAGAAAAAAGAATGGTGCAGAATTTGCCACCCATGCTGATTCTCCAAAGCATTTAACTGAAATAGATCCATGTTACTAATAGATTTGCAAAGATTTTTGGAGAGCCTGCAGATAAACATTGGATTATTAAACAGGTTGTTACTTGTGTCATGGAAGTCAGTGGCTGTGGTTCTGTATTGGCACTAAGGGATGTGCCCTGTTTCTCCAAATAAAGTAAAACAAAACATCAGTTTGAATTTATAGTATAAAGGATTGTTTATATGTATTACTTGAAATAGCTTGCTCCTTTTTTATTTTTTTTTTCTTTAAAATTAGTTTCTAAATTCCTGCCTTAAGAAATAAGGTTTTGATCCCGTGTGGGACAGTGAAATATGTCAGCGGCAAGTATATTTAGAGGAACCTTCTGAAAATGTCTGCTGACTGACTTGCTATTGTATTTCTAAAATCTTGAAACCTGGATATAGGACACACCCTTGCTTAGTCTTTCCTGTCAGGGATTTGATATAGAGATGACTCGCTGCAAATTGTTTAAGGATTCACTGTTGCTGCGCAGATGGCTCAGGTATTTTGAGGCGCTTTTTCTTCAGGCATCCTGTACCATGTGGCAGGCTCAGATGTTTTGAGGCAGCGTAGGAAATCCCTCCATCAGCGGAGAGGTCAGAAATACCTATGTTGTTCCCAGATATATTTTGTGAATGTTCAGTTACAATTATAATGCAGAAAAATACTTCTAAGTTCACATTATTTGATGGAGAAAGATTTTGTGGAAGTATCATGTTTAGGTGCATCTGGAGTAAGAATCTTGCTCAGATAAAATGATTTATTTTGGTACTATGCAAATCCAAGCATGTATCCTTGTATATTCCCTTTTTCCTTTGTTGTAGCAAACCAAAACTGAAGAAAGTGTCTACCCTTAAAATCTGTTTAGAGACATTCAACTTAAATTTGAAAACTTGGAAGAATCACATCGTCAATAAATTTTAAAGTTTAATTATTCTCACAGTTAAATGTTTTATCTAAATGTATTTATTACTGTTTCTAGCTATTAGGTTTTACTGTGGCTTTAATAATATATTACATCTATGTACTTATGTGCCCCTGCAATTTCCAGTTGGTTTTTTTTTTTTTTTTAAGAATTTAGTGCTTATCAAAATACTGCTGTCAGTGGTTCTTGGGCGCTGTGCTTTCTCATATACCAGCTCTGACTCGTAAATTTAATCATTACCAGAGTGGTAAATTACATTTTTATTTCCTACTCTCTTATTCCATTAAGTAATCAGTTTGAAACGCAATCAGTAATCTTTTCCATCCAGCCCATTTGTTCAACCAGTGTTTTCTCCCACTCTTCCAGAAGGAGCTGGCTGTATTCTACTCTTTTTCTCTCCTATTTGTGTGCTGTTCTGATGGTTATGGAGGGGAAGTTGTCTGTCAGGTAGCCTCTGGGATGTAATTTAGCCATACATAGTAAGGCTTGTCTGTACTAGACCTCGTGACAGCCTGCACTTCATGTTGGTGCATTATGTCTACCAGGTATGCCATAAACCAGCAAAACCTGTGACAGCTTTGACAGCCGGAAACCAGTCCCATTTATTACCTTCTCATTCTTAAAGGGAACTGAAGATGATTTTTCTAGAAGAATGCTTGTAAATGGCTTTGGAGAGATTGCTGAGACAAGCTGAGAGTTTTGTGCATGGTGTGGGAGGGAGCAGCCAGTGTGCTGCTGGTATGGCTGTCACCAGCAGGGCTGGAGGGCTGGTGCCTCCAAAGCTTCGCCTTTTGGTGTCTAAGTCCCGTTTGTCATGCAAAGAACTCTTGTCTGCCGGGAAATGCCTGGTAGCATGAGTTACGAACACCTGCATCTGATGGGCCTTCAGCGGTGGGGATGGGGGCAGCTGCACCTCGGGGCGCAGTGGGGAAGCAAAGAGCTGCGGCCTCTGCCTTGGGGGAACTGTCGGCTCGGTTCAAGTGGCAAACACCAACGTTTCAAATGACTTGGTAAGGCAAACTGCCAAAGATAAGACAAGGTCAGTCACAGCTCTCAGGAGCGCCTGAAGCCATCCACAATCTTTGCCGTTTTCAGGAGCAGTCAGGGTATTGAGGCGTGCGAGGATGCCGCACGGTGCGTTACATCGGCTGTTTTGTGTGTGCCGGTGCTCCGCAGTCCTGAGGGGGGAATACAGAGGCAGCGGGCTCTCCCTCTGGTGTTATGCGTTCACACAGTTGGGAAGAAATCCAGACATTCAGAGCTGCTTTCTGGCAAATTGCCCAGCAGGGCAGCTTGGTATTTTAATAGTGTTTCTGCCTTGTTCTGGAGGGAGGTTGTATTTTTAACAGCACTTCTGATCAGGTGGGAATTACTGCACAATTAAATCCAGCAATATTGAGATTACACAGGTTGGGGTTTTTAAAAAAAGAATAAAATTGAATATATGTGCAATGCTAATTTGGCTTTATCTTTTAATTTTCTCAGGGTAGGGTTTTTTTCCTTGTAACTTGCTTGAGATGCTTTTCTTTTTTTCTCCAAACTAACTTTGATATATGAAGAACGTGCAGCATAGACAAGCTCAAAGCTCCTTGCATTTCATAACCCTGTACAAGCTTATGTTAAGATTTGATAGAGCTTTGGGATTAACTAGTTTTCTTCAAGAAAAAAGTAGCTATGTTTATTACACTAGGTTTGAATTTTGCAGAGGTATCATTTTTTTAAGGTGACTGAGGTGTGGGAGGAAGACATCTCTGTCTGTCCCAGCTATGTTTTCTGTAAATTTTACAGGGCTAAGCTATAGATAAAGGCAATATGCAAGTTCGATCTGCTATATCAGCTATATATTTTTCATTTAAAAAAAAATGAATTCAAACAAAAGCTACATTTTTCTTGAAAGCAAAAGCAAGCTTCCGCCTTCTGAACATGCTTTTACTTTTCTGTTTGATTTTTGGTATTTTTTTAAATGTATTTGCTTGTGTATTGATTTTTACTTTCGAAGATCATAATATGTAAATAAGTGGTACTTTTCTGTGATTCTTTGATCTCTCTACTATGATGCTAATTCGTGGCCCATGATGATGCTGGTTTTAAGATGTACATTGACTGCAAGTGGTGGTAGGTAATTCTGGTTTCTGTTACTTTCCTTGCAAACCTCACCTGAATTGGGAGTGCTTTCTTATTCTTAGTGTTGCTACTTGTTGCACTGAAGACGAGAAGGGTGAGGAATACCGCCCCTCTTGCACTGCACATTTCTGGCCTGCTTTGCTGAGTATGCCTGAGACTAAGGAAGTACCTAATTTTTGAAAAATGTTTGTCTCCTCTCTTGAAAGTGTTAGACCCTAATATATCATGTTCTAGCAGCAGTTGCCTTTCTGTTAAAGATAGATAAAATGTGCAGTGAATCCTGAGACAGACAAAAGCTATCGTAAATTCCATTAAGATCTGAACAAATGCTTTTAAGTGGTTTTGGAAATTAAAAAAAAAAATAAAATCTCCTGTTACTGACCATATGTCATTGTTTTAGAACTTGCTGGGAGGCCTTGACTGTTTAATTTCAAAGATTGCATAACTCCTCACTTGAGAAGCTTGTTTACATTAGTAGCTAGGGCTATTAAGGCTAAGGGAAGGATGGACCTTTATCTTCTTTAGGATGTATAGACTTCAGATTTTAGTTTTAGTGGGATTCACAGCAAAAACTCAGAATATCTTTCCTTATCAGGTTTGTTGCTTGAAGCAGGGGGACTCATGATCTGGGTAAGCAAGAGTTGATTTCTTCCCCCCCCCCCTCCCTGCTAAACTGTGGATGGGCTTGAGAGTATTTTAAGAAAAATTCAGGGTCTAAGATTTCAAAAAGGTGGGGTTTTTTTGTTTGGGTTGTGTTGTTGTTGTTTGTTTGTTTGTTTGGCTTTTATAAGATATGATGACCTGTGTGGAGAATAGTTGACATAAGGAATGGTTGACAGCCTCTGGTGGTTGAATTTTATCTAAAATGATGAGAGATCAAAATGGGTTTTGTAGAATTATTACCTGCTAATTGTCTACTTGGCATGTTTTTTGATTATATATTTTATACAGCCTAATATTACCTTTTTTACAAGAACTGCTAATAAAGAGCTTTATGGTGTGGGGTTTGTTTTCTTTTTTTCCAAAACTTCTCCTCTGGTTCAGGATGTTAACTCTTTTCAGGTGCTGGTATGCTTATCTTCATTGGGAGATACTTGTGATTTTGAAGCATAATTAGTGAATTTTTTTTTTAATATCCCCCCCTTCTCTCCTGTTTTCTTTTTGCACACGTCTTCTATAGAAGTCTTATAGAAGTCTTCTATACACTTAAATAGTGTTAGGAGTTGCCCTCAAGATTTTTTGGGGGCATATTGTCGGAAGGAAATGAACTACTGAGTATTACTACATATCTGTATGCTTTTAATGGTACAGGAAATATTATGGAATGTGATTTCAAAGTCCAAGAAGACACTGCACTAACTGTTGTATTTTTTTGCTTTTAGATTGATTGGTCCTGTGAAATGCAGACAAGGTGACTGGGGGTGGAGAGTTGTAGGGTGTGGGGGGTGTGTGTGAGATTTATTCTTAGGAGACATTTAATAAAATTTATTTTTCTGTTCAGGGAAGAAATCTTTGCTTCCATAGCACAGATGCACATAAAAACAGTATTCTGATTAGAAGTGGACTTATGGTATTCCTCATTCACTGCAGATTTTTTTGTGGTTTGACTTTTTTTTTTTTAAATAAAATATTTAGCAGTGTAGATATACATTTTTACTTTGCAAGGGTGATAAATCTGCCACTCTCTTGTTGAATAATTCACATTCTCAGTAAGTGTAACTTTTAAAATTTAGTTTATACAGTTTCTTTGATAGAAATTCTTGCACAGTAAGATATTTTCTAACATGATTAAACTTACAAAAAATAAATCCAATGGCATATTAGATGCATTCGTTATTATATGGGAAAAATATTTCTTACAGTTCCTCCCCTACTATCACATCTGCTTTTATTATTGTAATTTATCAATTTCTGTAATGCAGTTCCATGATTAAATTGTTACGGAATTGGGGATCTCTTCACCTCAGTCACTGCCAGCTACTGCAAGCCTTTTCCCAGATGAAAAGTACTAGCCACTGCATGAACACTAATAATGAAGCGATTTAAAGATTTGGGCGCATGTATCACAGGCTTCTAAGGTTGCATGACTGGAGTTTTTAGCCCAATGCTAAAACTATGCTTCTGTCTATGTCTAGTAACAAATTATGTTCTAATTCTCATTGTCTGCCATCTTAGACCTAGATTTAACGAGAAGCTTGTGCAGGTGGAAGTTTGATTTTGAAATGAATTAAGTGGGCTTGTCCGCTACAAGATGAGACCAAGTAAACAGTATATTACTTATGTCTTGGGACTAAAATCCGTATAGCAAGCTTTATGCTTCCTGCTTCTTCAGGCCTGAATTATTTGAGCTGCTAGTGTGTACAGCATTGATGTGTCTGCTTTTGTATCTTATGTCTTAAGAAACTATTTGCTAACACCAAAATATGGGCTTGTGATTGAATTGATTTCTTTCAGCAGAGGTTCCACTTAGCATGTTGTGTTTCCTGATGCTTCGGGGTTGATGCTATTTATAGTTAGTCACCGAAGAGAGAGATGGAGATTACAGTTAGTGGAAATTTTTCTGATGTAATAGTACACAACAGTGTTGTTATCTCTATCCTGTTGTGGTGCCCTGTCTGCTCTGTAAAAGAGCCATAGCTTTTTATAGCGACTTTGTGTCAGACCTTGACACCTGCTAATCAAGTTTAGCAAGTCAAATGAATATTGCCATTGTATTTGTCTTAGGCCTCCAAGTCACCTAAGTACTTCTGATATGGAAATTTTATCTATTTTAGCTGGATTACATGAAATCTTAAATAAGTCTTCATTTGAAGGAAGATGTTTTTCTTTTAAAATATTGAATTGTGGAGAAAAATCCACCTGAGGCAACCAAATATGCCATCATCTCATCTCATAGACCAGGATGGTTCTGCAAAACATTCACTGTTCTTCTTTAAATTTCTATGTGCCTTTAATGGGATATCAGTTTTAAAGACATTTTAGATTTTGTGGCTTCCTGTGCTTCAGAATAAAGTGCAGGTAAGTATATAAACATTTTATTTGTTTTTGTAAGACAAACCTTTATTCTTCATTCTACAATCTGATTCTTTTCCCCTTCTGTAAGGGTTATTCAGGTTACTAATCTTCCTTTTCTTCTCCCATGTCCAAAATGAATCTTAATGCTAAGTGGAATGGACAGTGTAATGGACTGCCCACGCATCGTGGGACTTGCTTGACCCCATTTTTCTAGTTATTATTATTACTATTTTAAAGAAATAACAAGATTTGGAGAATTGAAAGCATACGTTTATTTGGTTATGGAATCTGCTGCTCTAAAGAAAACTGACTTAATAGCAAGGCAACTATATTAAAACCTTCACACTTAGAAATAATAATTTACAGTAGAAACAGTTGAAAAAATTTATCTTTTTATTCCTTTAATACCTTTTTGGGACAGTTAAGTTCAAAGTTGTTAATTTGTTTGTATTTATGTTCTCGTTTTATGTTTCTAATTAATTTCATTATCAGTTTCTCCCAAACTAAATCACTTCGTTTTCCCAAAACATCTGTGATTTTTACTTGACATCCATAAATAGATAGTTTATATATTAATTATGGACCTGAGTAGATACTTGGTTCCATTAGCTTTTGTGTATTCATGGTAGCTTGACTGTGGTGTTGATGGTTAGCTTCAGCACATTGCCAAGGGATAAAGTGGACCTGGGGAGTCCTGAGCTTACCTCAACTTGAAAATTCAATTTTTCGTGTGAACTGCTGTTTTCTGTGCTTTGATAAAAGTATTTATAGGTGAAGTCCTATTGCATAAAATGCATGGAAAAAGAAAAAAGTGTGAGGACTCAGTGGGTTTCCTGAACATTTGCTTTTGTCCTTCAGTTGTCAAGAAAACAGGGCTGTTCATGGACAGAGAAGTGGGCTTTACAGTGGTGTGTTCGTGGTGCTTCCCTGTGAATGCATGTGTATGTAATGCCTTGCCTTAGAGCCAGTGTGTGCTGAATGGAATTCATCTGGCCTTGGCGGCAGTGGGGGAAGGGGTGTTGTGCATTCTCCAGTAATGGGGTTTGGGTTTTTGGGTGTGGGTTGGTTGGGGTTTTTTTTGTGTCCAGCTCCTCTCTGGAGAGAGGTGCGCCTATGGTGGATTTCCAACAACGATTTCTTGTAAATACTTCAAAAATGTTGCGTGCGACCAGTGCCTTTTTTATAGCTGCTCTTCATTCTTTGGCCATCACAAGAACCTGCTAATCTGTTTTGGCTTTGTTTTGTTATTTCTTCCCGTATCCCCAACTCCTTGTGCACCCCCAGCCTCCTTGCTGGTGGGGTGGGGTGGGGTGAGAAGCAGAAAGGGCCTTGACCCTGTGTAGGCACTGCTCAGCAATAACTACAACATCCCTGTGTTATCAATGCTGTTTCCAGCACAAATCCAAACATAGCCCCATACTAGCTACTATAAAGAAAAATAACTTCAGCCCAGCCAAAACCAGCTCAAAAGAGAAGCTACACAATTTGATAACTGTGTTGACAGAAGGAAACTAAACACTCAGGTTCCCTTCTGATGGCTATTATTTGAAAATTTTTAAGGTAAAAGAAACCAAACTACCCACAGTTTTTTTGCCACTTGTTCTGAAGTCTTGGAGTGTGTGTATCCTCATTTCTACGAGCAGACCACCACAAATGGAAGTGTTCCTTCAGGCAACACAAAGCATCTGAAACATCAGTCTCCAGTTGCTCATCTGTGCTTGCATCTCCCAGCAGTTTCAGAAAGGCTGTCCGTGATGGTTTTTTTTCTCCCCAACTGCTTTTCCCTTCTATCTGTATGTGTGGACAGTTCTTTTTGTCCCATGTTCTCCATTCTTTTCACTGGTGCTCCCTGCTCTGTGGAGTGGGGCAACAGCAGAACTGTCTAGAGAGAACCTTTGGGTGTTGACTCCCTGCAGCTTATTGCCACAATACTTTTTGAAATGTTTGATTTCTGCTGCATTATGGGTTCTCTTCCCTTGGGCGTTTTTCCATTATTAGAATGCTAATGGGAAACAGTTCCTGTACTCTCCTGGTGAAATTGGTATATCTTGAAGTTATACATGTCTTTCCTTCTTCAGGTTTTAGTAATAAGAGGTTTAAACTCTCTTATATTGTGGCGCTCAACAAAATATTCTGTGCTGTCTCTCTCTGCTTTTCCTTAGATTTCTCATTGCTGCCATTTGCTCCTTTATTTTGGTAGTGTAGCTCCATTTTAGTAAGAAAGTGATCTCTCCTATCAATAGCCCCAGATGTTTTCATCTACGTTTCTTTCCTTGAGAAAGGAATCTTTAATTTTGCGTGAACATTATTCCTAAAATAAGCACCACATTTCTATGGATTAATTAGATTTCTTGTTATCAGTAGTAATTCTAGTTGCCTAAGATATGAGTTGGCGTGTTATAGTATTGTTCTGTTTTGTTACGTTTTATAATTCTGTTGTGGAAGGCTCAATATTTTACTTTTAAGAGCCTATTGAGACAATTTTGTGTATTTAATGTCTTATTCTTATATATAAACATGCTTTGCTTCTTATTCTGAGTGGTTTAGATAGAAGAAAATTACTTTAAATATGTATCTCTGACAAAGATCTTGTTCTTGTTTGCGTTACACACAAACTGTAGCATCCTATAGAATGGGCCAAGGTGTTCATCAGGTGGCAGAGACCTATAGAGGTTCAGTGATACTTAAGATGAAATATATTAAAAGAAAATAAATGCTTCTGCTCATAGGAAGGAAGATGATAGAACTGAGAATAAGAGGAATTACTGGTGGGGTACTGTGTCTTTTTCCTCAGTTTGCCTTATTGAAGCAAGGGCTTATACTACGAGTTTGTGCCTGCTGTATGAAGTGTATGTTACATATATCTTAGGTCTGGCTTAAATTTTGCCTTCTATTTGGTTACTGTAGATCTGACCCAAAGTCAATGCATCCTGCTGAAGTACTGCACAGGGACAAACCAGGTCTATTTAATAATTTTAAATTTGTGGTCTTGCTTTTTGCATCTGCTATGAAGTTTCTTTCCTGTCTTTTAAAATCAGTATCTAATTTGTGATTAAGTATATTCCATTTTCAGCTGAAAAACTTTAAAAGTCTCTTTTGGTATAATGATACAACTGAGCTAATTAAATTTGTTTTCTTCCATGTTTAGAGGCACTCTATTAGGGATATTTTTCAGTAGTTTAACACAGTCATTCATTTTGTTCTCTTTCTCTAAGCTGCCAGTGTAGAGTGTGCATGTGGAGTAACATTGGTTCTTACCTCCATAGAAGAGCGTGTTTTGTGTTTCATCAGTTAATGCCCTAAGAAAAAGTATAAATGAAGCTTGGTATAAGGACTAAGTTAAAGGAGTAGATTAAATGAGATAAAACCACTTTTTTGTTGTTGTTTAATGCAGCAATATAAATGATTTAAAAAAAAATACTTCGGAAAGGACTTGACTGAACTTCAGTACACTCAAAGCTTGAGTCTCCGAAGATGAGCTCTCTGAAGCAAATTTGTCTCCTGTCCATTTTTTTCACTACATGTATAACAGAAGGTGGGTAGAATTAAGTCTGAGCAGTACAAAACAAAAGTATTAATAGGAACTTTTAAAAAATATGGTCTGCAAAATGCCTGCTTTCAAGGCTTCTGTTTTTCTAGTCCATGACTGTATTTCATGTAACTGTTTACTTCAAGTGTTTTATGAGATGACGTTTCTAGCTCTGTTTATGGGACACAGCTGTCACTGAAGTGATTTGTCACCCCCAGCAGAGAGGTACCGTTATTTAATCTTAGCATGTTGAATTGCTGCTCTGGAAGGTAAAAAGTTGAACTGAAACTGCTGAAAAATGTATTTGATACTGCAAAATAGTATGCTGTATTAGGTGGAAATTCTTGCAGAACTAGGTAACCTTTTGATCAGTATGTTATAATGTCATTGGTCACTCTTCAAGTCAAACTACAACAATAACATAACTTATTACAGTAGTGGGTATCAGCTTACAGCATTATATTTTTATTTTCCTCAGGCAGACTACTGCCTTTATGCAGTATTTGCTCCCTGTTCTGACCTTCATCTGCCCTTTGAAGTGTTCTCCTTGCTTTTTTCCTCCCTTCACCTTCTTTTTGTCCAGGTTTTCAGCTGTGGATATGCATCCCTGTGTGCCCATCGACAGTGTGCGGGGTGGTGGCACGGTATTGATGGGGAGTTCTTAACTTGTCCTTCTTGGTTTGTGTGTGGGCTGTGTTTGTTACTCACTTGGCAGAGTGAGCTGGGTACCAATTTTGGCTTTATAGACCTTGAAGGGCTATGATTTCCTTTTCTAAACAAAAGATTTCACTGTGTGGGCCTCAGGGTGTCCTCCTGCAGTTGGCTGTAGGAGGTCCTGGTGCCTGTCTCTGCCTAAGGGGATCCACCCAGTGGCTGGGTGACACAGCCGTGTTTGTAGTTACCTGTGTGGCATCAGTCTTCTGCTGACCTTTCCTGCTGTTGTAGGGAGAATTGATTGCAGACCAAGTTTGCATGTGTACTGCCTCCAATTTAAGTGGAAATGCAATTTTAAATTTCCTTAAAACATTTTGTTGGACTGTAACTTCCTCCAGAAGCAGAGAGTTTGAGTGACTTATGGGAGGGTCTCCTGTACCGGGTACTGTTAAAGGGAACAGTTAAAATCACATTGCTAGGCATGGGGAGAAGGACTGGGACATTTCCTTTCCCTTAGTTGGCCATGATAACCTGTTGATGTATTTAATTTGTCTGCCAGCAAGCTGTTACACAATGACATTTCTAGTTTTCTTTATTTCCTGAGCGGTATGTGTTCTGCATAAACTTGGGTCTGGATCCAGGTTTGCTATGCCTTGAACTTCTGTGGGATATTTGGGTCCAAGGTTTCCAGCTAGTGTTTTCTTTTTTTGCAATTTTCCATCAATGATACTGTCCAGATGAGGTCAGGTAGTGAAGACTGATTTGGGAAGGCATTATGTGTGCTGACTTGCTCTTTGTGTGCTTGTCAAGAGCAGTTATGTAAAATCCCTAAATGAGCAGGCATGACTTCTGATGTAGCCTTTTGCAGCCCAGGAGGAGGAACGTAGAATAAAGACTGATCTTAGGCTTCTGGAGATGCGTTATAAAGTACATAAATATACCTCTGACAAAAACGTAGCAGGGGGACTCTGGAGCTGTCAGCGTCTTAGGGGTCACTTCAGTCTTGCTCTGAGTTTTTCCCACTGGTCTACAATAGATTCCACCTCTCTAGATTGGAGAATACCTGTGGGACAGCACTGTCACTCAGTTGCCAACCTCTGTCAGTGACCTGGTAACAGGGGTGACAGTTCAGAGTAGCCACTCTGTGCTATGAATGTTCAATCTCTGCAGAACTGCCCTGAGATGGAGGTTAATTTCATGGCTACTTCTGTGTTCCTTTTGGTAGGGATACTTTGTGCTTGAGTTCCCTGTGCCACTCCATTTTAACCCTTCAGCTCAGTAAAGAGGCATCTTTTCAGCATACATGACACAGCAGTGGTCCTGCTAGTATTAATGCTCTGGTTTCATCGAAGCTGCTGACCAGCCACTACAGAGCTTACAATTGGGACTGAATGTAAAAGAAAGCCAAATCTTTATTTACCTCATAAATGGGTAAGGAGATAAAAACAAACCACCAAACCCCAAAACACCCAAAAAACTTCCTTTTTTAGAGGAGAATCTGTAAAGGCTGGATGTTTTTTGTTTGGTTTGTTTTCTTTGTAGCCAAAGTTGACAAACGCAGATGACATTTATGTGCTTTTACATCTTTTTAAAAATCTTTATTATTTTTATACACCCTAATGCAAAACTTTCCCTCCCCTTGGTGTCTCGTCCCATGTGGTGGGTTACAAGAGGGGGTGAATCTTTTGAATTCCCTGAGAGCCTGTGTGCAGGTGGAGGACCCAAGAGCTGGTCTCTGCTTGGCAGAGGTGCAGGGCAGGCCAAGTCACCAAAAGGAGCAATCATGCCGGTGACTTTATTAACTGACCACTTTAGTAAGTGAATGGAGACAATCTGGCAACAATCAACTGATAATCACACAGAGAACAAATAAAGGCACTTTGGCAGTGACACCCGATGGCAATTCAATTCCCACAAAACTTACGCACATGAATATATAGAAGAGAGAGCAGAAAGAGGAAAGAGAAAAGAGAGGAGGACGGGGTAGGAAAAGGGGAAGTTGCCACCCTTGGATACTGCATTGTCGCAGAGTAGCCAGCTTGGTCTGTAGGTGGTGGGTTGACAAAGACACACGGTGGGGTATTGCCTTTATATAGTCTTCCTTATGCATGGGCAATAGGTTGTTCCAGAAGGTTCTCTGGCTTGCACCTGCACATTTAGGTAAGTTCTGCCTCTAGGCAACTACAGGAGGGAAGGGGAGAGAAATGGCCTACTGTCCCACCTCCACAGAGCTTGCTCCACTTCTTCCCCACAGGGCATCCCACTCGAGTTGTTTGAGACATCCCCTTCATGAACAGTTTCTTGTTCATGAATGCTTTGTGAGACTTGGCCAGCAACATGAGAGATTCGTAGAACAAAAATGTTTCAGAACAGTACTTCGTTTTACAGGTCTGAAGCTTACCATTTCTAATACAGTGTTGAACATTGTTTTATCTGCTCTTCTGTATACAGAAAACCATTATTATATCACATTGAGCTCAAAATTAATAACTGTCTTTAAAAATGTGGAAAGTGTTGCAGGAGATAATCAGGCCTGAATTCATCCCACCTAATGAGCTTGCACAGATGCCTCTTTCTTCCCTAGTGTTACTTATTTTTAAGTACATAATAGTCTTGTTCAGGGAAATTTTTTCATTTCCCTTCATAAAGCAAACATTTCAGTCTAAAGAACCTTTTGCTGGTTTTATCAGTAACAGAGTTATGTGATATCTCCATATATCTCTTAAAATTTTAACTACTAATTTAATACTCTGTAGTGCCTTACAAAGATGTGTACCTTTTCTAATAAAGGTATTGTGACCCATTTTAGTCATTTGGAGGAGTGTCAGTATGGTTTTAAAGAGAAAATAAAGTTTGAACTACGTATTGCAGTATTGCAGTGGGTATTTCATCAGGCATAGTAGTGTCTGTCCCCAGCAGAGCTTTAAACCTCACTGTTCTTCTGTCTTCATAGTGATGTTTAACGAGCTTCTGTAATTTTTTTTTTTTTTTACGAGCAAACACATTGCAGAGTAGTTGTGAGTTTATAGGCGGCATGTGTGAGATTTCCCTCATGCTAAGCATGGATGATGCACATGTTAAAATGCAGAAGCAATGGCAAAAGACTCATCTCTGAGACTTGTATTTCTTATTTGTTTTTCTGATTGAAGGTTGTGGCATTATAATATACAGCCAAAGTATTCTGCCCAAGCATTAAGTTTTAATTCTGCATATGTTTTATGGTGCAGAACAGGAGAAAGTTTCTGGAGCTTTGTAATACACCTAGGCCTGTTGTAATTCAGGGCTGTTACTCTCCCTACAATTAGTTTAGAATCCTTGAAGGTGTAACACTCCGTACCATTTCCTTTCACAAAGTAATTAGTTGCTGAGTACATGCCTTTTCAGACGTGTCCCTGATGAGTTCACAGGCTGGCTGCTGCGTGCATGGGATTCTGTCTTGTTTATACCAAGCGTTTGTGCACAAAGCAGAGAAGAAATCAGTAGCATAATGTGGGACTTGCGGGATTTTTCTATGCCTGCATTTGTGTGGCCTTTTTTTTTTTTTTTTTCCCCCACCTTCTGTTCAGTGTGTTCCAGCACTAAAAAAAAAAATCTTGGGAGACTTAAATAGAACAAAGCTTCTTTGTCAGAAGATCCTACAGTGATCCATGCCTTAAAAGTGTGGATAGGTATTCTGTAAAAGTATCACTCAGAAAACCATTTAGTTCTGCTCGTTCAATGGTGTTTAAGCACACTTAACTTAGCTTGATGTTTAGGCTTGCATCTTGAATATAGAACACTGGGAAATACAGTTGCTTCATTTTAGCTCTAGGAAAATTGGGAGGGTTCTAATAAGATGATAAAATAGCAGTGAGTTGAAAACTGACAAAGTTTTAGACAGGAAAAAAGATCTAGTGCTTTGCTGTTTGACATGATTTGTTACTTGAGTGATGCCTGTGGAGGTGAAAACCTACATCTGTCTACTCTTTTATTTATTTTTTTCTCTCTTTTGTCTGCCTTTCTTTTCACTTTCCCCTGAAATTCTTAATGTTAGTATCTACAAGATGAAAGGTTTGGTGTAAGTGGGCAGTGTGTCTGATTGTGTATAGCAGCTCCCATCCATAGGTTCAGATATGTGGGGAGGAGAAAAATACCCAAAATATTTCTTGAAATATCTCTGTGAAGTCCTTGCCAAGAGAGGAGACTGATAATAAAATTTATATTATCAAGTTATAGTGATTTTGATGTCTGTGTCCATTTTTGTAAGATACATGAATTATATAAAGTATATGTGCATAATATATACATTATTGAATCAGATATGCAGTATACCATCATATTTTATAAATGAAACATCCTTTTATCTCTTCTCTCATATATACATTTTGTTTTTATTTTTTAGATGTGCTTATGCAGTTTTTGAGTTACAGCACAGAACATACGAATGGGATACATCAATGTGGTGGGTGTGTTCTCCTAATTTGCCAGGTATCCAGTCTAAGAGTGCAGGCAATATGGGAAGACTAGGAGCTTGCTAGAGAAATCAGAGATGCGGAGGAGGTAAAGATCAGCAAGATCTGTGGGAAGAAAACTGAAGATGCTGCCAGCTGTCTAGGAGGAATTAAACAATTTGAAGGGCAGTGAGCATGGAGAGATTGGAAAAGCTGCAGACCATGTGTAAGAGAGAACACTAAGAAAAGTTGGAGAGCAAATCCCATTTCCAGCTCCACAATATTTCGCTGTCTTGTTGCTATTCTACAAACGCACCAGAACAATGTAGTAGTTTAATTGCCTGTAAATTTTTTTTTTTTTTTGTGTGTTGGTTTGGGGGTTTTGAGGTAATTCTCCCAAATGGAGTAAGTTTCTGGTTTGTATCTTCATGTTGAAATGTGCACGGAATAACAGATAGATGTTGGATTCATCTCTGTCAACTATGCAGGGAGACTAAGGTGATTAGCCCATAATGTAGGCTTTATTTAGCAAGATGTTGAGCGTGAGCCTAGCAAAGGAATTTTGTTCTTTTTATGGGAAAATTAGTGATATTTAAGTGCAGTTTAGTATTATAGTTCTCTGTTCTCAGACATGTTCTTACTCGTCTCCCGCAAACCCCTTTAATTTTCCATTGTTCTAGTCCACAACCCTCCTTTAAGTTGCTTTATGCTTTAGCACACTTCCCCTACATAGGAAATGCTTGTGAATGCTTTCCTTGTGCTACCCAGCTTTGGCATCTATATGGCTCTGCAAAGTTACAAATGCTTCTGTCTTTTTCAGTCAGTCACAGTGTTCTGGATCATCTCTTCTCCTTCACCCTGGGCCTTTTTGGCTACCTGAAGCCTTCTGGTCCCTGCAGTAAATGCATTGCCTGTAGACTGCATCAGCACATCAGTGCCTAAGAAACCTTTGCCACTTCACCTCTTGCATACTGTGGCTGTTCCTACCGTTTCCAGTGTTAAAACCCTTGAGTAAGCCCTGTCAGTTTATTTCAGGCTCTGATTTTTGTGCTGGAATAACAGAGATCCAGTTAGCTCAGCTGCTAGAGTGGGGCAGCCACTGATGCTCCTGCTTCATGTTAGTTCAGTGCTAATGTACTTCTGGATGCATGGAACTGGGTAAAGAAAATATAGGAAGTAACTGAGCCTAGTGAAGAAATAACTAACCAGTGCTCAATGTTGATGTTTGAGGAGTAGAGAGAAGTTGTCTCCAGCTTCCCTTCTGCTGTGGAAGAGGGGAGAGAGAAAATGTAGTAAACAAAGCCCTGGGGCAAGAGAACTAAATACTAAAGAGGGAGGAGATAAATAATGTAACTTTGAAAAAAAATCTGTCTGCAGGGGAAAAATTTTAACTCTGTGACTACAGGTCAGGAAACTTAAATTCAGGAAAAGAGAACATGTACAAATAGGTAGTGCTGTATGTTACTGTAACATTAGAGTTTGTTGTGGAAGAAAATAGAACATCTGGAAAGTGAGGGAAGATTAGCCCTAGGAACAGGTTATGCGAGTAGGCACATGGTGGTGTGACTTGATCGTTGACGATACAAAGTTACCATCAATAAGACCACAATACAGAGGAAAAGCAGATGATGCTACTTAAGTTCTCTCCTGTCTTTGCTTCTCATTGCATTTGGAGATTTTGTTAAGATAGATCACCTTTATGTCCTTGTTCCTGCAGGATATGAGTATAAACATGTAATTGCTGTTCAGAATGAACATTTGTATTAAATAGCCTAATGCAATTTCCCTCAATTCCTTTAATTTGATCTGAACATAATTTAGCCTTCATCATAAGATTATTAGTGCCAAGGGACATATTTTAAAGATTGTGAGGAGCACTTAGGATCATTTTAATCAGGGATGGATAAGTCCCATTAAACAATTGAGCTAATCTTCCTGCCAAGACAGAGCATAGCATGCTGTATGCAGATGTATAGTGTTCCATGAACAGTAAGTCTGATGAAGTGTCTCTTTTTTTTTTCCTTCTATTTTGTCTTAGTAGATGCTTCTACCTTGTGCTGCTGTACCCCATCTTCCCATTTTCCTACCTCTTTGATTGGACACAAGTGCTGTCTCTGGGCTGGAAATGGCAGGGTGCTGGCCAGCCGCTGCCCCTTGGGAGTGAACCATCACTCCCTCCTTCCTTTTAACAAGGTCTTTAATATGCTGTCTTTCCCTACACCTGCCTGCCAGCTTTTTCAAAATTTGAGATATTTAGCCTCTTATAAAAACTTGAAGTTGGTTGTGGATTCAAAAAATATAAGGAGAGAGCTGAGTGTTAACGAGTTGCGTATGTCTGATTTCCTTAGGAAGTTAGCTAAAAATAGTATTATGCTTTAATATTTACCTGCAAGCCAAGAAGCTGACATCATCTATTGTCTGTGAGCCCTGTTTGTGGACCACAAAAATAAGCAAGTAAAGCACTTCTCTGTGTATCATTTTAGAAAAGAAATAGCTGAAATTTCCTAACCTAGGTAGTAAGACTCAGTATTTTCATACTTAGTTTTCTACCCAAAGATACATGTTCTTTTTTTCCCCTCATTTCTTTTTCCTCCTTCACCCCCCTCTTTTTTTTTAAATAGATAACTGTTTTGATGTAGTTGCCTACCTAAAACCTGATTTGTGTACTAAAAATATGCTAATGAATGATCTGTATATGCAGAAATTATGTAAACTTTAAATACACACCCAATTAGAAGCACATGTAGAAAATAGTAGAATGGGTTTCATAGGGAAATTGTTGCATATATAGAATACACTCTTATCGTTATTTTTGGGAGACTGCTTGGGCCTTTGGGGTAGGTAGTGTACTCTGCAGGCTGAGTAGTACATTGTGAAATGGCCTGAGTTTTGATGAAAGTCTCCCTACAGCAGCCAGTTTTAGCAGTGTAATAATCAGGAAAATTGTCTGCAGGTAGTTCACACCTCTCCCTGTTTGTGTTGCCCAAATCCAGAGCCCCTTTATGTGTATGTACCTGCTTCATTGTCAAGATCCATGAAAACGGTTGCTGTTCAAGAAACAGCCCTCATACAAATGCTTAGATTTCCATGTAATTAGGCTTTTTGTCTAATATCCTCTATTCAATGCCTGCTAGTTAACAAACAGTGGAAGAATTGGTCTCTTCAAGGGCACCTCTACTAGTGTGAAATGTAGCACTTCCTGGAACAGGGAATAACAAAATACTGTGTGAAAGAGAGATTGGTAATTTGGGTGCTTATTTTTATGCCCTGAATATTACCTGCATTTGTTGTTCAAGTTTTCCTCTGTTTTGTCTTTTTAGATGATAATACAAACATCTTTGAAATAGCCATGTATTTTGGATTTCAGTTTTAAAAGAAGGCTGCTTTTTAACCAGTGTGATAATAGGGTTTTGTGATTTGATATGTGGTTCCATGTTGACATATATAGGAATAAAGCATGTATTTTCTCAGAACAACTTAGTTGTTTATCTGGTCACACTTCGGATGTCAGTCTCTTTTTTTTTTTATGAATTCTAGCTGCTATTAATAACACTTAACTGCAAGTTTAAGATAAATCAGTTTTAGCTGTTTAACCCTGTTACAGGCAATAGGTTTCTAACTTGATTAGAAATATTTGCAGTAGAACTGGAAGATACATTTAAAGCCCTGCATGTTGCTGCTTAATCTGGCACTCACCACAAAGATGCAAAGCAAAACAGTGATGATCTTGGTATATTTACAGGTGTGTTTACATAATATAATATTAGCAACATAGCAGGCTCTGATGTGCTCTTGAGTAGATGGGATGCTAACATAGTCATAAAGTCCCTAGAGATGAGGTTGTACAATCCTGCATCTGCCTAAAATATTCTATGTAGGTAGGCACCATTTTTAGTGGAACAAAACTCACAGGGAAATGAGCACTGCTTGTTATTTAATGGAGAACTGGAGATTAATGAGACCAACAGTTTAGCTACATTATTTACTTGGTAAACACAGAGCAGTATAAGAGAGCACACATTAATGGATTTGAAAATACAGAACTAAAAATTCTTTGGACAGCTTCATGGCTTTTGTTTTTCGTTGCAGACTGAATGACACTGGGCAAACATTTCCATACCTCAGTCGATGCTAAGATGTTATTTACGTAGTGTTTATTCAGAACAAGGATCTGTGTAGCTACTTACTAGCATAGTGTGTTTTATCATTGACAAACAAGTAACTCTCACATTTTAAAGGACTGCGTCATTATTGCATGCCTGGGCAGCTGATAGCCAGATAGCTTTTGTTGTGATGGTCTACTCTCAAATTCTAGAGCAGGAACCACTTTTACTCTTGAACATCTTAAAATAAAAAAAAAAAAATCTATTTCCTAATTCTTGTTTTCTGGTGACAACAGATAATCTAGAATTAAATCAAGTTTAAAAACTTATTTCAGGGTTGTACTTGTAATGAAATATCTCAAATTCACAGTAACTATTATAAGAATTATTTAAATTATGTGTTAGTAGTATATGCTCCACTTTTTTTCATGCTGTAGTGGGGATTTATTTATTGTCAGTCTGGACTAAGAGGGGGTTTTTTCAGATGGATACTTTAATAGAAGAAGTTGCTCAGCTGGAAAACCAAAAGAGGACAACCTGCTTTTAAAATTAGATAGTGGTGAGCTGTGAAGCACAGTTCCTGTTCCTCTAAATTTTTTGTATAAAGCAAATACAGTATAACATTTCTTGAACATGATATGAAGCAGATGGACAGTGGGCATTCTCTCTATGAGTTGTGTTGTAAATGGTGTATTCAAAGAATATTAAGATCCAAAATTCAAACAATTGAAAAACAGGAAATGTCAGGAGTTAAAGTTGCCTTTCAAAGTTGATTCATCTTACTAGTCCCCTCTTGTTGTACAAAGTCCAGAACCATGGACTCTTTCCTGCTTTATTCATTAGGATTGGTCACATAACGGACAGCTCTTCAGCATCTTTCTCATCCATTGTTCACTTTGTGGGCTCAGGTCTTCTACTCAAATTTTGTTCCAAGGTAAATTACACAGTAATGCTTGTGGACACAGGTGTTTTTCCTAGTCTTTCAGGAGTTTATCAGATTTATCCTTACACTGCAGAGTTGATATAAGAGTAATTCTGGAAAGGCCTGCAATTTAGTGCTCATTTTTAAATGCCCAGGAACTAATTTTTCCAGGTATTGAGCATTATGTAGCAGTTCATGTTCTTAGCAAAGCTGCTGTTGTTGGTTGAGGGTTGCAACTCTTGATTACTCTGGCAGTCTTTTAATCAGACCTTAGGAAGAGTTGAACACACAGGATATGAGGAACCTGTAGCTAAGGATTGTCTCTGTCAAATTTGGGTTTTGCCTAGCAGCAAACAACCACTATCTGGAGGCAGAGGAACCATTTTTTCTGCCATCATGAGAGACTGGTTTATCTTTTTACAGTCTACTGCACACGTTCTTTTCTATGGTGAGAGGAAGAGATCCTTCAAATAACTGTTGTCTTCATTCAGTGCTTCAAATTTGTTCCTACAGCTGGTGTATGTTGTGCATTGTGTGTAGTGCCCTGGTAAGCATGGGAGAGGGATGTTTATACTTGGGATAAGTAAAGGCTGTCAGAATGAAGGAGGCCTGATTAAAGTTGAACATAGACCAAACTGCTTTGGCTGAACTTCCTGAAGTCTGTGAACTGTGCTGAAAGCTTTCTGATCACTTAAAGTTTTCCAAAGTTGTAAATCGTAGGTCAAAGTCTGCATATTGGAAGACAAACTGATCAGCTGAGAGTGTTGGGGGGACTCCAGGCCTAGCCAAATAATAAATTTTTCAGAATAGAGTACATTAAAAAATGAATACATAAAGCAATACATTGTGTATTGATTTCAGTTCTGAGACCATACCTTCAGTTGAACAAGTGGTGAAAGTTTCCTTAGCCCAACAAATGGGAGATACCAGGATATCTAGGGTAACAATTTACAATAATTAGGATAATGATTCAGGATATTTCAGTATAACAGAAATTAACTGGGAACTCATGCTACATACTGTACACCTTTCACTTGTGTCACATGCCAATTATTTCTCATCCCATTACTGTACATTTTCTTGGCTCCCTTCAGAGGGGGAAGCCTGTTGTGCCATTTGTCCTGATCTGCAAACACACAGAAGAACCACTTGAGAACAACCTTAGAGAGGCAGTTCATGAAATCCTCCTTGTCTGTGGCATGGGAGTTACGCCTGAATTCTTAAGAATACATGTGAGTTGCAAATTGTGCATTAACTGACCCTACTCCAATATCCTTTGCCTGATCTGTGTCATAACTGGCAACAAGTAGACCAACCATTCATCCTTGTCCTGGTTTGCGTGGATGGCGGGAGTTTTTTGGTAGCAGAGGAGGGGGCTACAGTGGTGGCCCCCTGTGAGAAGCTTCTCCAAGCTCCCCTGCCTCCAAGTCGGACTCACCTCTGGCCAAGGCCAGGCCGATTAGCTGCACCTCTGTGATATCTTATTTAAGAAGCGGAACCTGTGAGGAGCTGTGGGAGTTGTGAGGAGGAGGTGCGAGGAGAAAATCTGTGTGAACACTGAGGTCAGTGAAAGGAAGGAGGGAGAAGGGGAGGAGATTCGCTGGAGCAGAGAATCCCCCATATCCCTTGGTGAGACGATAGGGCCGACCCTTTCCCCCTCCCCCGGAGGTCCACAGTGGAGCAGATGCTGATTTGCGGCCTGTGGGAGGCCCCGCACCGACCCAGGTGACTGCGCCTGAAGAAGGCCAGGACCCCACGGGAAGAAGCCTCCACTGCTGTAGTTTGGCGCTGGGAGGATCGCAACACGTGGGGGTGACCCACACGCCCGTGGGAGGGACTCATGTCGGAGTTGGTTTGTGGAGGTCTGTCTCCTGTGAGAGGGGGACTGTGCTGGAACAGGGGAGGAATGTCTGAAGTTACCCCTGCCTCAAGGTGGAAGAAGCGGCAGGACTGACCACACGCCCCATTCCCTGTCCCCTGAGCCGCTGGGGAGAAGGAGGTAGAGATATTGGGAGCAAAGCTGAGCCCAGCAAGAAAGGAGGGGTGGGGGGAAGGTGTTTTCAGGATGTGGTAATGCTTCTCGTGGTTCTACTCTGTTAAGTAGTGGTGGTGTTGATGTCTGTATTACATTTCATGTTCTTTCTTTTCTTCCCCGAACGAGTTTGTCTTTTGCCTGTGTTGAAAATGAATGAGGCCATACCTCCCTGTTCTTACTTCAATTCCCTGGGTCTTTTGCTTTTTTCTCCTTCCTGGTGCTAGGGGGGAAAGGGGGGAGTAGAGTGAGTGTTGCTTTGCTTATTTTGCCCTTCTCAGTGCTGGGGGCAAAGGGGGAGTTAGCAGCTGTGTGGTGCTCAGATGCCCTCTGAGCCCAAACCACGAAAATTCTGTAGTCACAGAATGACAGAGTTTGGCTCTGCTGAACTTTCCTCTGCCCTGGTGAGAATTAGTTCCTAGATTCCATCTCTTAATATTTCATATAAAGAAAATAGTAAATCCACTATGGGAATATGGAGACCTGTGTTAGGAATTAGGTAAAGAAATTGTGAAGGGAAAGCAGAACGGAAAGGAGCATGTATGAGTTTTAGACGTCCACCTAGTGCAGACCCTGGTTTTAGTAACAAAAGCGTTCATGTGAAAGTTACACTCTGTAGTGTGTTATTTCTTCTTGATTGCCTCCCTACTGTGGAAAAAAAATCTTGACTGGGTGGTATAGATGTCTGAGGGGTGACCTCTTCAGACTTTCTTAGCATATCATTGGCCTGACTGGCATGCTTGAGAGCAAAATTTGCTGTACCGTGTCATACCATCAGTCTGCCAGGTTGGGAACCCTTCTTCCACAGCATCCGCTTAGTACTTCAGGGTTTAGAGTGAAATGAATAAGTGGTCTTCTTGCTACAATATGTGACAAGTCAAGGGGAACGCTTTCCTGAATTCATGGCCTGTAGCGTGGTGCTTATATTTCCAGCATAGCATTCATAACTGTAAATGTTATTAGCCTTCAGAGTATTCTATCTGCTTGAGCTGTGCTGTATTTATTTAGTTTAAAGAGAAATTATGTCTCTGTAGCAATTATGTCATGCATTAGGAGAATAAATTGGTTTTGAGTTTTGCTACAGTAGCAGATATTAAATGTGATTGTGAAATTACCTTTATGGGCTCTAGAAAATGACAAACTAACAGGGTTTTTTTTGACCAGTGAAATTGCTGTCAGTATAGTATATGATGTTACTTACTCAGAATGAACACAGAATATATCTGGAGAAATCTCAGATAGGTATTTTTGCTTCTAAAGGCAAAAAGGATCCAGCTTGTGTCTATAAAAACACGTGGGGAAAAAATAATAATTACCCTTAGTCTATCAATTATATCTCTCATTTTAGATCAGAATTTTATATTACACTTTTTCATACAAAAGTATGTAATTTGGCTGTGGTTGATGTACTCTACTAATAGCATTTATTTAATTTATTATGGAAGACAAAAAAATACAGTTTGCCTTACTTTATACAAAGAATCGTAAGGTATTAAGATATTCTTGATTACCAGTTTACGTTGCCTTAAAAAAATTTAGCAATAAGGAACACACACAAAAAAAATTATTCAAAATATTTTTAATTCAAGCTGTTGAAGTTTAACTCTCTTACGGAGATAAAAGTCACAGAGAATAGTGATATATCTCTGTGTAGTCTAGAAAGTTGGTTCAGCTTGTGTATTTAAGGAGTATTTTCCTGGTTTGGCATGAAGGAAAGTGTTGTGCCTGCCTTACAGTTACAAGTAGAAGGGTAGCAGCTAAAAGAAACAAAAGAGCTAAGCTACTTTTAAATCAGCCAAATCAGCTGACTGACTTTTTATTAATTATTCATGAAGAATACATTCATGTGAAGTCCTTCATTGTCTGAAGTGTCAGATTTCCTGCTATTTCAAAATGAAATATAATAAACCTCTCAGTGAAAAGTTTCTATTTATATACCCTCAAGCTCCAGGAAGGATGATTGTGGTAAATAAGACCCAGCATCTTTTTGAATGCCTGATTTGTTATTTTTCTGAAATCTGATTTGCAATTGTGTTCCCTGATGTACTTCTAGTCTTTTGATCTTCCAACTAATCAACCAAATCTGTGTAAATCTGGAATGACTGTGCTGAGATTAAGTGTAAAATTCTTCCCCAGTGGCCAAAGGTTGTTTGTTATCTCTTTTTCTTAAAACCCACCAACCAACCTCATTACAAGAAAGTCAGATTGTATTGTGGTTTTTTTTGTGTTATGTCAAAAAGATTTTATCCATTAGAGTGGTAATTTGTAGTAGTTTTTTTAAGTATCACCATATCGTATAAAAAAGAGCAAGGGAGAAAGTAAATAAAGAGGGAAGGGAGGGAATGTTGATGGGCCTCCAGGTTTACCCCTTTCTTCAGTGACTGACTGTTCTAATTGCTCTTACCTGTAAATTCTACTGTCTTGGTCCTCTGATATTTTTTCTACAGTGCCCCATTTGCTGCCTTCCACTATCTAAAATGGGAGAGGGGGGGAAAAAAGGTGAAATTTGTCAAACATCGGTTTCTGAATTTGTGTTCCAGATTCTAAGGTTGCATTTTCTTTGAATCAGAGCTACACAATGCAAGATTTTCTCAACCTTCATGAACAAAACCCAGAAAGATTTAATTTTCATGGCACTGAGATGTACGGCAATCTTTATGAGGCTTGTAGTGAGAGTCTTTGTCAGAACTGAGAGGATGACTCAGGAGTAGTCCAATGCTCTGTCCCGTGGGGAGTCTTTTTATCTTTGCGTTGCTGTTCAACCTGCTAGAGAGTGGGCCAAGAGCAAAGCTTTTAATTGCATCAGGAGAACGGGCAATGGTTTTTCATTTGCATTTTCAGTCACTGCAGCCTATTACCAGCTATCAAGATGATGCTAAAAATCAATTATTAGAGAAATACTTGATGAGAGGTACAAATGAAGCTGGTTTTGTTTTGGTTTTTTTTTTTTTTCCCTTTCCTGTGCATGCTTCAGTCAGTATCTGCTCCCTGTTGATTTTGTGTTTCCTGCTGTTTCTGTACGTTGCAGGCACTTGTCATAATTTTCCTGTTGAGTTGTCTTTGCATGCTCCTTCTGAAAAACAAAACAGAATGGAGAAAGCTTTTTTGTTTGGTTTTGGTTTGGAGTTATTTGTGCATTTTGTTTGTGTGGGTTTTTTTTCTCTCTTATTATACTCTTGTTCCTCAGAGCTAATAGACTTGTAGGAATTCAACCAAGATGAAAAAGAGAACACTGCACAGGAAGACTATGTAATTTTTAATTGAAAAAATCTTCCAAATCTTCCTGAACTAACTCCCAGATCTAATGATAGTCCTGTGGAAAAAAAAACACCAAACAGGAGGAGTAAGGGAACATCTTTCACCAACAACTAAAGGGTCTAAAACATTTTGGTAAGGAGAAAAATGAAAACAGATCAAAGTACCAGAGCTGGAAAGTGAGAGAACCAGGTATTCCTATTTGCTTTCAGTAATGATTGGTGATGTTTTGCTGTGAAACAATAAAGTCACAACATACATTTTTGTGATTTAAAACGAGAACTATTTGCCAGTCTGAATAGTCATTCCACTGTTCACCAGGCATGAATAGTCATTCATGCCATTGATCATTGTAGATTAAAAACAACAGCCTACTATGCTCTAGCCGGTGTTGTAGTATGTCAGAATGATAGTAGAATATCAGTTGGTTTTATGTAAATTCAAATTAGCAGGGAATTTAACTGTGCAGTGCTAGTTGTAACTCATGATAGATCTTAAAGCTGCAGTACAAGAAATTAGGTTCTAAGCGGCAAGCTTTACTTTATATTTTCAACTGTTTATTAGTAGAAACTTGATTTTGGAGCAGTTTTGCAGCAAAATTTCTTTTCTAGTAGCAACTAGATAGTGGTATAAATATTTGAATACGCTTTTCAGTGGTAGTTCTGAGTGTTGTTGTGATCACTGAACCTGTGTTCTTCACCCAGCTTCTTGAAAGCTTGAAGAAAGTCAGGAATTGAATAATAAAAGATTGGATGCTATTTTGAGTAAGGGTGTATCTTAATTATTCAAATAAGGAAATAGGAAACTTGGATTTAGATTCATGTTTTACGTTTTCAGCTTTCTAAGGGGGAATAGTTGAATCTGTTTTATATAGTAATTCTTGTTGATCAGAGAAGATCTACGAATTAGATAAGGAACTGTGTAGTTTAATTGATTACATAGGTTAATTTTTATATTTATGTTAGAAGATGCTAAATGAATTTTATCTACATTAGAATAAGGTTTCCCAAACTATATGTATCACTAATGATATGCAGTCTGCTTCTGAATGATAAAGCCATCTGATGTATAGCAAAGATAATTACTAGTGATATTTCATGCAGTCTTTTGAGGTGTCAGTAGGGATAGTGTGCTTGATAAAAATACATACTTGAAATACTGTGCTAAACACATAACTCACTTTTGAATGTGGTGTATGTCAGGCTCTATTTGCAAGGGAGTTAGGATTTTAAAGAAATGCCCAAACCCAGTTAAAAGTTTTGTTTTACTGGATTAAGTAATCCAGATACTAAGAATGGCAAGAAAGGGAAAGTGTTAATATATTTTGTAAACTAACTTGTTAAGGAGGAGGATATAGCAACAATTGTACTGTTTATAGACCCTTTCTCCTTCTGAGTTTTAGAACTAATGATTTAATCTCTACTGGTTTTATTCATAGAGTAAGCAAGCTTCCCTGTTTAAAACTGAATTTGACTTCTTCACTCAATTATATTAATGAAAATAGCTTCTGCACTTGCAGAAGAAGCCATTGTTGACACAAACTGATTGAACGTTTGGCCAGCAACTTGCATCAGTTGAACCTTTTTAAAGTGTCAGTTGAAAATATAAAGGAAAATTTAAGCAAACACCCTGAGGCCTAAGCCTAGGAAGATAAAACTCCCAAGTTATTTAATGGTTTTTATAAAGAGAAAGTTTTAATTTAAATATCTTCCTTTGACCGTTATTTTCCCTCACATTCATCTTACATAGATTTCTGCCCTACCTTTAACTGGGAACAGCAGTGCAGGAGTTTATTGTGGAACAGACCTTTGGCAGTCAGAGGAGACTGTAGGATAATATTCACAGACTTTTGGAAATGGAAGTATGAAATTTGTTCTCACCAAAGACCAGTTCCTGGCTTTGGAGCTGTGTGAACAGCTGCATTACTAGACTTCTATCTAGCACCGGATTGGAGCAGGTTTATGTTTTGCTTACACGTTTTTCCTTACTGTTACTCTCTTTTTATTCTCATTTGCACCTTACCTTGAATCTGTAGTAGGATCATGGACCTTTTTTTCTAAGACTCTTCTCTGCTGGAGGTATTTGTGAGGGCCTGTTCTAGAGCCTCCCATCTTGCAAGCAGCCCTTTTGCAGAGCCATGAGTGCTTCCCCACAGCAGCTGAGTAGAAATTCCTGGAGAAACTTCCAAGATGCAGCTGCTAGTGTAACCTACACTCATTTTGTTCCAAATACAGTGATCTGCTGTTGTTTGGCACCCTCTGACCATCTTAGAAAACATATTTTCTACCAACTTGTAACTGTTTACTGGCTTATTTTTCTCAGGCTTTTCCCCTATAAAATTATGTCTGAACTTGATGCATGGGGACTTGCAAAGTCTACTTGCAAAGTATAATCTTCTGGCTAAGATTTTCTAGCCCATCATGGTCTAGACAGTGTTTAGAGAGACATTCTCAAAATGTTTTATTAGCTAGTAAGATGTGATCAGAAAAAACATTCAAAGTCTGGCAGTGTTGGAAACTATTGTGAAAGGATGTACTAAAGCACATGCTTGGATGGAATGGGACATGCGTAAGGTGGGAGAATGGCAAAATAAATGTTTGGATGAATCAGTAGGGTAGCAAGTGATTGATGATATCTAGCTGCTGCTAATTAGACAAACATAGCTGTACTTGGAGATGGGGAAATTGTCACATTGGTTGGGGCATTACTTTTGACGACTTGGATAAAATCATCCTTTTTCAATTTTTTGTTTGGCTTACTGTAGTCCAAGTAATAATGGAGTCCTGTTTGTATGAGAAGGGTAACTTATCCAAAATATGTTGCTGTGTTCAATTCTACACTACCAAGAGCAGAAGAGTAGAAGAGTTAGTTTTTCCAATGAGGTGATAATATTTCCACTTCCCAAAATAATGTGTATATACAGATGTCTTAAGAGATTAATAATCTCCTCAGGAGAACAAAGCAGACCCTTAGATGGAGGGTAGAAGCTGTGTGGACACCAAACCACACCAGCAGTGTTGAGAATGTAAATATTTGTAGATGTTGGAGTGAACATGAAAGAAGGCATTGCATAGAAAGATATTTCTTCAAGCTCTGCTTTTGCCCTGAGAAGAAATGAAATAATAATGGCACAATAGGCTTCTCTTAATTTAGGTTTAATCAAGGGCCTTTACCAATGAACTGTATAGACCTTAATCTGCCTACAAATAATGAAGGCTTGAGATAACTTACCATAGTGGAATTCTCTGTGCAGTGGTCTATTGTTTCTTATGCCTTTACTGTTGAGCTCTTCCCTTTATGAACAGAAGATAATTGAAGCTTGGAGTTGCCCGTGTTGAAATGAGAAAGTTGGAAATGAGGTGATAAATTGGAAAACTAAGGTCAGATTCTGTGAGTACAGTAAAGACTAGTGTAGCCTGGATTATTGTTAAGTATTATTTACATAAATGGACAGCATTAGCTGTCTTAAGGCTTCTGCACTTCATTTGCTGATGTGTTCATTTGTAATTTTTTAAAACTTAATGTTGAGAGTTTTGTTTGACAGAAAAGCATAAGTCTTAAGGAAAACTAATATGTAGTGAGTCCTCTGTCTGTAACTGGTGTGATTTGTTAAAGCTACAGAGGTTATACGTAGCTGTCAAAAACTGATTCACATGCTTCTTTTCATTCTAGGAGGTATGAAGTTGGCTTTAAAAATGTTGTTGGTGGTGTTAATTTTTTTTTTTCCTTGGAGAAATCTAATAAGAAAAATTGACCTTGGTAAAAGAAAGAGAGGTAAATAAAGATATTTTGCAAGCTCCTGTTCTGTTCTAACCATTCCTTTTTTTTCTGTTGCTTGTTGCTGTCTGTGGTGGATTGAAGGGAACAATTTTCCACTCGATTGTGTATGTGTTATTGTATGACAGTTGGAGACATACTAATTTATTACAGAATGAATATGAAATTTTTTTAGTGATGAGAAGTGGGAGGGAGAGCATAGAGAAAGATTTTCTTATGACAGTTAAAAATAATGAGAAAAATTTGCTTGGGAAAAAACATTTCAGCAGAACTCTTAAAGCTATTTTGAGAGACCAGCTTCTCTTCTCTTTGCCTAGAATGTTTGTTAAGGTCACCTTGGAGTCTGAAGTGAACAAAGTGGTGGCTCAGAAAGGATGCCTTCTGTTAGTAAAAACATGAGTCTTCTAATACTAATGTGACAAACTCAGAACAAAAGTGAAAAATAAACAGTTTATGGCTTATCAGAATTAAAAGGCGTAATCCTGTTAGATTTTTCAGGGAAATATAGAACAGTTTTATACTGTGTTATGATCTCACACGTTTAAAAAATGAGAGTAGACCAACATGGACTGCCTGTATAGTTAGTTACTTAAACCTAAGAGTAGCTCTTTGCAGAGTGTCAGAAAAACAGAAAAGTGGAAACTTACTCATGCAATGATGGATTGATTCACCCAATGGCAGATATTCAGGAATTTTGATTTGTAGTGTCCTGTGTTTTCCAGAGGTGATCAGGCTGATAAGATCTTTGGACCTGACACGAGTCTACTTGAACACTCTTAAGCAAGCTCTGTCTCAGGGTCTTAGCAGAGCTGGGACATCTGCTATGCTTTCTGGGTCTCAGGAGGCCATGATATTGTTTATTTCTTGGCACATCTGAAAGATTTTCTGATTTTAGGCTTATTTTTACCCTGTCACAGAATGGGGCTTTACATCTCAACTGCCTTCCACTCTCAGATCTGTGCTAACTTCCAGGGTATTTGTCTTAAACACGACAGCATCCCAAATCTCCATCCATATTGGCTTTCTTGGGCATCTACTGCATGTATAGGTGTGTGTTAAGTGTCACCCTATACTTCTGAAGTTATTTTAGGACATCATTGTTATTTACTTAATAGTATAAAATACACACGGAGATGAGGCAGAAGTGTATACCCTCTGTTTCCTCTTCTGGAACACTGTTTTGGCTCAGGATGAAAGCCCAGGATTCTTTAAGAGCACCCATGTTCATCCCTTCTCCATCTCAGACTTGGCCAAAGACTGCCTGTCAGCAATGTCCTCTTGCCTTATTTGGTATCTTCCAGTCCCCAAACTTATTCTCTTAGCTAAGAAAAGACATTTTTTTCAACCATCCTTATTAGTCCTTCAGATACTCGGTTTAAGTACAGATGTTTTAGTCATCTTAATTTGGTGGGTACATGCTGAGGTCCTCTTTAGAAAGGATAGGCTACAGCACTTCAAGATACGGCAGCTTGCTTAGTAGCAACTTGTTAAAAATCTGAAAATTTTCATAAACTCTTCCCCTGAATCATTACACATGGCTATTGATTTGAAATTAATTTGTGTTGCTTTAGTGCAGACAGCCTCTTACAGAGTGCTGTATGAGCCTTGAGGTGCTGTGTGGGATACTTACAGCAAGAAATTACTTCTTCTAAAAGCTTTATCCATGTGAATAAGCCCATATACCAAGGTTAGGAATCCAGGAGAATTATTTGTGAAAATTCACATAATAAGTTTGTGGCAGAGTTGAATGCTCACCCTGAATCTCAGGAGACTCTTTGGCCTTTTTCCTTACCTGTAATGACAAACCTTCCCTTTGTCAAGAAAAGACAATGCCAGAAATACTGGTAGCTCATGGCCTACGGGTGCTGTGGAATGCGATGTATGTGCCCAAAGCCAAGGCGTCAGGCACATGGCAAACCTTTGAGATGACTGTCTCAAAAATTGTTTCTGTTTCTTCAGTCATCCCGCTATTTTGAATAAATGAAGTACTGTAAACTTGCAGAATATATTTCCATATTCAGTTGATCAAAATAATTTAGGACATCTCTTGTCAGTGTTGGTGAAAAGTGACTAAGATCTTAAAAAGATTTCAGGCACATATTAGTTATTTTCCACTTATTTATATGGGAGCAAATTGGTGTCCAGTTGTAAGAGTTACACTGCGTATCTCCAAGAATAAATGTAAGGTAAAAATTGTCAAAATTAAAAACATTCATAAAGTGGTTTTCAGTATGCAGATATAATCGTATTGAGGACAAATCATTTTCTGCTTTTGAAGTCAGACAGATTGGAGACAGCATCAAGTTTTAAAGGTTGAAAAAGAGAAAACAAAGATGATGCTAATGATTTTTCAAAGGCTGATACCTTTCAGCTAGATTCACCTTGCTAGTACTTGTGTGGTAAAAATATGTCGAGTTGAACCTTGTCTTTTTTCTATACTTCAGTTCTGCGAGTCTTCAAATAGAATAATTGGAACTTCCCTTAACATTACAAAAGTGAATTTAAAAACTTTTTTTCTGGGGTATCTTTGAAAATCTTAGCCTGTTTCTGGCAAATGAAACCAGGCTGAGTTCACTGATATCTGGAAGTCTTCCAGTTGCCTTTGGACCAAGGCACACTGAAGAGTGATAGGTAAAGGGAACCGGAAGACATGTCTAGCACTGCTGTCACTGGAACTACTGATGCGTTACGTGCCTCGGTATTTATTTTGAAAAGGCTAAGGTTTAGCCGGTCCACAGATTCTCAGAAAAAGCTGCCAACAACAGTGACGTCAATGTCAATTCTGGTGGCTGTATTTTACAGTGACTGATCTGCTGGTATTTGGACTGAAACCACTAAACTTATTGGGTAGTTTAAATTGGTGTAAATCCATTAACTTCTTTGGAGCTCTTCTCATTTACTACAGGACCAAGCGCATTGAATAGATGTCCTCTGTGTTTTTATTTTTTTTTCCTTTATCTTGTGTGGCTTCTGGGGTTTTTGGTAATATTTTTGATGATACAGAGTGAAGGTACTCAGTTGTGATTTCAGCTACATGGATGTGTACTCTGGAAAAAGATGCTGTCAAGCTTTTGAATGCATAAGAAGTGGCAGGTTTCCAGGCCAGCCTGCAAATCCCTCCCACATATCTGGAGATTATATAATCAAATCCTGTGTGTGTTTCATGTCGCTAGGACAAAGTACAAACAGCAAAGTGAAATTAATTCTCTTTTTATATGAAAGGAGGCTGTGAGCTGCTAAATATTGCAGCATTATTATACAGCAAAAGTAGCAGGGAATTTTTGTGGGGTGTGGTGAGGATGAATTACAGGTTGGATCCAAACTGTACAGAGGCAGTAGGTGAAACTGGTCAGTCAAGTCATTTTTCTGCACAACTGGGATGTGAATGAAAGGCAGGCAGAGAAAGACAACTCTGTTGTCTTTTTGCAGGTGGTCAGAGGCCAGCTGGGTCTTCAGGTTATAAGATAACATTGTACCTTTACACGTTTAAGAAGAAATATAAGGCAGTGTGGGAACATGTGAACGTGGTTGTTTAAGAGGAGTTTTTTTCTGTGTTTTGTTATGTTCCATTTGTGATTAGTCCCTCTAACTGGCAATGGTCATGTGTGAGAAATATATATTTTAAAAAGTGTGTATCAGAATGAAAATGCTCCATTGAACATTTCTCTGCATCCCAAACATCTTAATTTTTAGAAATTTGAATTTGTGGTATTTTGAAAAATATTGACAAAAAATAATTTCACCAATGTCTTGGAGTGTATAAAAAGTAGTGGCAGTTTTGATCTGGGTTTACCGAAATGTTAAAAGTTTCTCTGGCTCTCACTGAGTAGTGATGTACTTCTGGTGTGGTAGGCAGCCTGGTGTAGGCACTCTGGAGTCAGGATCCAGTCCCTCCTTAGAGCCAACGCTTTTTCAAAATCTCACTTTGTATAAATGCATTATAAGCTATGTGTTGAAAAACATGTTTAATAAATATCAGTCAAAATTGTTCAGTAGAAGCTGTTAGGTGCTAACTCATGAGCCATTGCGTTGCTATCCCAGGGTTTATTTGTCTCCCCTGCCCATTTCTTAGTAGACTTTCACATTGTAGAGATTTTTCTTTGACTAGCTGTTGCAGCTTTTCTTTTCCCTGTGCTTTACACAGTATTACCTGTCCAATATACTACCTCCTTTTTCTTCCCATTTCTGAGTTTATGTTTATTTCATATTGTTTTCCCGTTTCTCGTGCTATCCCAGACATGTGAAACGGGTTCCCACTGCAAAATGTAGGGACCATAATAAGTAAAGCAACCCAGATGAAAGCTGATATTTCTCTTGTATTCCTTTCACAGATAGCAAAGGCCTTTAATGTGTGCATTTAATCAATTTTCAGAGGCATGTGAAAGAAAACAGCTCAAAACACCAAACACCAAACTGAAAGCCTCTGTTCCTCTCTAACCAAAAGTACTCTAAATTTTTCCTGCAGGACTAGCAACTCTCGTCATTGATCTACAAATCAGAGGTGTGTGGTTTTTAATATATGTCTTCAGTCTGGATATACACAAATAGGAAGAAGGTGGTTAATGACCGGTTCTTCCTGGACTGGTCCAGATTGTTAGGTGATTTGCAGTCAATTGACATGTATGTAGTATTAGATGGGACATGAGCATTATTCCAGTCAGAAAAACTGCAACACAGCAATCCATTGACCTGAGAGCTAACTGGAATAGTAGCATGGACTGTAGCAGATGAATAATTGGGCCCTTACTGAAAATTTGTTCTGGACTTGTTTCACTTATGACTCATCTGTGTTTTGGTTCCTGTGGTCGATGCACAAGGCATGCAGTACCTCCCTTTCCTGCTGCTTTCCAGAACATCAGCTACCAGAAGGACAAATGTATGTCTGGTCAGTGCTCTCCAAGGATGAAAGTCCATATGCTGCAATAAATCTGTTGCTGGAAAGCTGACAAAACTACAGCAGTGGAGAAAAGTGAGTTAATATTAAACTACTAGGCAATGACAGCTTTTCTCCTTACTTAAAAAGTACATGCTGGTCTAGTAAATTCCTTCCTTTGAGTTTAGTTAATTTGAGATATATTAGTAGCTCTTAAAGACAACTGACCTATTTGGTTTAATTTAAGCTGTTTATTTTGCTAGATTATCAGATGACAAGGTAACAGAATTTTAATGTGAGCACTGTTGGTTATACCAGGGTCCTGCCCAGCCCTCTGTCCTGTCTCCTGCAGGAGCTGATGCCAGAATATAAAACAGAAACATTACAGTATTTCTTCAGAATACCTAGTTGCCCTAAAATTGCTGGGAACTTTCTGAGCAGTTAGTATGTACTTTGAAATTCTTAGTGAATTTGTCTTGCAGGAACCTGTCTAATCCTTTTTGAACTCTTTGACACTGGAGGAACTTCAGTGTCATGGGGAAAGTGGCTCCACAGTGTTGACTTTGCTGAAGAGCCTCCTCCTTTTATGCGTTTTGAATCTGTCCGTCCTAGTTGCGTTTGTTCCCAGTTCCTGCAACATACTACCTGAGTGGGGATATTTGAAATTTATGATTTTGAACATGAATTTAGAAATTTTTTCCCTATGTGTGCCATTTTTTGTGTGTTTATCTACATGTGCTGTTTTGTTGACTGGTAACTAAGACATTCTTCATAACTGATGTTAGTTTGCTATGTTACGTCCTATCATCTCCAGACTTTTCCATCTTATTAAATTCACTTCATGGTTTTGAATGTGTAAAAACCAACATAGAACGTTGTTGAAAAGTGACCATTTCATCCTGTGCTTCATTTCCCATCTTTTAAGCAATTTGTGCTTGGCCTTTCTGAGCACTCAATATCTCCTTCGGTTCAGAAGCAGGTGACGTTGTTAAAGCCTTTTGGAAGCCCAGGTAGGTTGTATCTACCAGATCTCTCTCATGCAAATGTTTGTTATTCCTTTAAAGAACTTTAGAAAGTCTGAGACATAAAGTCCCATTACAGAAACCTTCCCAACTTTCTGTGTATTCACGTACTTTAAATATCAGGTATTGTTAAAAAGACGTTTTTCAGAACAGTAGGATCTTCAGGTAGATACCACATGTTAATTTTATTCTTGAATGTATGGAATTGTATTTTTTTCACTTTTAAAGGGCAATAAGAATTTGGTTGAATATCTACTTCTATATGTACAGCACTTGCCAGTAAAACATCTTCTGTGATGTCAAGTAACTGTCATGTTTTAGTGAAAAAACCTCTGAGATTTGAAGTGAGGAAGCTGTCCTGAGTGAAATGACTCACTGTATTTATTTTTTTTTGCTGGCAGATTAGACATAGGCCTTAGGATTGGAAAATTTCATGTCTGTTTAGCAATTGCTTAAACATTTAATCTATGGTGTGACTAAATGCATTCCTGACAGGAGTACAAATTGCTAATGATGTGGTTATTCTTCCCTGTCAGTAGATTTCCTCAATAGATTGTCTTGGGGGAGATTTGATGAAATCATTGTTTAGCATGCTGCATTAGGCACTCTCTTTCTGATTTAATATATTGTTTTTGTGATTCTCTTTTGTCATAGAAACTCTGAAAGCAGTATTATGGACTGACACGAGGTGATTTTAATTGTTCTGTGGTAGCAGCTCACTGTTGTTGCCTTCCCTGTGTCTACCAATGGGTTGAGCATGGGTCTGAATTTGGCAATGAATATTTGAACATTTTGAGCTATTTAAGGGAAAAAAAAAAAAAAGCTCAAAAGAGTTGAACTCTCTGAGTTAAATTAGCATTGCACTCCTGAGCAATAATATGAAGTGTTTGTCCAGAAATGTTATATTACATATGGTCTGACATTTGTCTATATCTTCCCAGTAGCCTTGGTACATGGAACAATTCCCATAATCTGGAAATAAGATACTGTTGAATAAATAAGCAGCACATAGTGTCAGTGTGAATGATTAAAAGCAGACTGTAGCAAACTATGAGTGTGTTAGTGTAGTGCTTTATGTATATTTTGAATTAATTCCCTGGTACCTTTGTCAGGAAATATATTGGGAAAGATAACGAGTGTCCTAATGTGACCCTCTCTGACATGCCTGAAGAACAGCAGAGACCAAATTGTTTGATGATATTACTTGGCACTTTTGGTCCTCTCTTGAATCTGGTCTGAGACTAGAGCTTCTCAGGACAGCAGGTTTTCCTAAGAAAAGGATCCAGATGTTCAAGCAAGCTTAATGTGTACTTATGGATTTGAGAAAAAGTTTAGAAGATTAGGGAAGAAAAACTGATTCTGGAACTTTCAGACAGAATTGAGGAAATTTACTCTGCCTTTCACAGATTTCTTAGTTTGTATGACCATACGCTGTTTTTCAACAGGACACCTGCCTTATCCTGTACCAAGAATAGACTGGTCCAAGTAATGCATCAGACAGTGCAGTGAAGGAGAGATTGTATGCAGGAATTGAGACTGATTTGTTGATGAAATGAAGTATTGTGTATGGAGGCTGTCAAGAGAGTGTGGAACGTGAGGGCATGGAGTCCATCTTCATTTCAGTACAAAGTGACCAGTCAAGCCAGAAATTTCATACCAAAAGATTAATCTGGTTTAACTTTAGGTCACTGAATCTTGGTTTAGTCTGAATTTGTCAGCACTGGTTCCATGTATAGTAATTGGAAAAGAGTCAGCAAGTCAAGACTATGACATGTCTGTTCTATCTCAAATGTTTGTTATATGATTGGGAAATAGCTGCTAAACAAGTGCACTTCTAAAAGTCTGTACTTTGTTAATTGTAGGGCAACTGGATGACTAGGTCTGAATTAGGCATCTGAAAGTAACAATGTTAAGATTGAACAAGATGGTCTTGTGACCCCTAAGTATGTGCTCTTCTTCTGGCTGTCTGAATCAAGGCTTAGAGTCTGATCTTCAGAGCTGTGGAGTAAGTGCAAAATGGCACTGGGATTTTAATGATGCATTGTCTTTATTCCTTTGCCTCAGTTCCTCATCTGTAATGGAAATAACCAGTAGTCCCTTCACCTTTTTGTCTGTACTATGCATAACTTAACCTGGGTTTGAACTGTAAGTTTTTATCTGCCTGAATTTAGAATGGATGCATTACTTGTGGCTTGTCAGGTCAGCCTCAAGACTTAAATATTATATGCAGTGGCTGTGTCCACATGACTGGGGAAAAAAAAAAAAAAAATAGGAAGCTGCTTTTATCCCTTTTTCAGTTGCCCAGAGCTCATACTAAGAGCTAGAGAGTTGCAAGATACTGGATGTGAAACTAATTACTGCACTGGGACTGAATCTTACTTGTCCTGGGCATTAAGCCAATGTAATTTTGGGAATAAATCCCTGTTTGGGACAAGAACAAAACTTTTCAGTATGATTTTGTTTTAAAAATAAATTTAAGACTTTTCTGTGGCTCTTTAGAGCTATTCATATATTCAGATTAATATGGTAAATCACAATGAAGATGGATGGCAGTGTTTTATATGATTACAAATTCACACCAAATAACAAGATATGAATATACTGCTTTTTACCACTCTGGAAATAGTACCTCCTGTAGTGACAGTTCTGCAACGTACTCAGTTGCTTTAAGGTGCTTCTCCCAGATCAGCATTTAATGAGTCTGAGCTGACTCTTGAACAAATGTCAATTGAAGAACTCAAAGACTGAGAATAATTAAAGATCTGCAGTTGTTTTCTTCAAAGTTTAATGTATCCTTTTCCCACTTCTTGCTTCTTTTTTGTTGTTGTTGTTGCCTGGTGTATAGGACACCTGAGTGTGAGTTGAGGGGTTTTTGAGGACAGACAAAATATCTGGATGTTGCAGGTTTTTAGGTTTCAGAAGCCTATAGTGTTTGGAGTCTGGGGAAGAATCACGTGGCTGCATCTGAAGTGGATATATGTTGAGCAAGCTATTTTGTATGCTTTCTGCATAAGGCTTCAAGTAGACTGAGCCTCCTGCGCTTAGGGAGGGCACCACAACTCAGTAATGGAAGTGCTCGGTGGCTCAGATGTGTGTATACATGCACATGTGCTTTAGCTGTATGTATTTATGGGTTTTTGAATACATACACAAATGCAGAGTTTCAGTGATGAGAGAGGTTTTTAATTTAATGTCAGTTGCTTTTCAGTTTTAGGTGGCAATCTGCACGTAGTACTGATTTTAACACTATCTTGGTGGCATGGTAGTTTGGTTGCCATGTGAATGCAAATTGCAGGGAAAAAATGGAAAGCCTATCATTGTACTTTTCTACAGAACACCACAGGATATTAGGTAAAGATTGCAAATCATATTTTGCATATTAAAAAAGCAGCTGCTGCCCTTGAAGTCACAGGTGTGCCCTTATAAGTGCTTTATAATACACTTGCACTAAATTTTCTGAGAAACCAGGATAGATTTTTTTTTTTTTTATGTCTGTATTCCACAAATTACCTATTAGCTGTTTGATAAAAACTTTGTTAGGTCACATAGCTCAGTAGGGAAGCAAAAGGAAAAAGAAGAGGTCCTGGAAAGATGCCATTTTGGCTGGCTTTTATTAAAATAATTTCTGTAAGGGAATGAGGAATGGTAAGGTCGTCCTACTCTGCTGGGCTGGTGTGAGGGCTCCTTAGAACTTGAGTCGGTATTATGAAGTTACTTCTTTCCAGATGACGAGTTGAGCTACAGCTCGAGCTCCTGTGCCCTGATTTGCAGAACATAACACATCCTTAAGGTCATTCCTTTTCTTACCAATTTGTGTGGCAATAATGTCTGTGTTTTGTGGAATGGTTGAATGCATACACCCTGGTGCAAAGCTGCAGATAATGCTTCAATCTAAGATTCAAGTTTATGTCAGCTCAACTGTGAAATGATGCTGCGGACTTTGTATTGATCTGTATCTTCAAGTAAAATTGGTTCACTTTGCTGTAGGTTAAACCCAATGCTTCTGCTGACTGGTACTGTGTATTTGACTCAGTGACAAATAATTCCCTGCCAGCTGCTAACCTCTTGAGTTAAATTTGTGTCCAAGGTAGCTGAGATCACAGTCAGCCTCACTTGGGGCATTGGTGGGTTGTTGCCTCTTCTGGTGGACAGCATGATAGTACTGTTCAAATGTTTTGAAATGACAAGTAAAATAATTTTGTATGGGAACAGCTGGTATCATCTGTTTAGGTCTGTAACAATACTGTGTTTATATTTGTAAAAGATTTTTCATGTATCATGTTAAATGATTATCATAGTCGTAATCATAATATTTTTTTTGATAAATTTATGGGAATAAAAATAAGATTTTTTAAAAAATATGTTAATAGTTTTTTTTAAGTCTTTCACAACTGTTTATATTCCATTCTGTCTACCTTTGCCTCTAGTAGGGCAGAGTAGATTCATTTTCAAGGGCTGTATGTGTTAAGTAAAAATGCATTAGGGAAAAAGCAGTCATGGTGCTTAGTGTTGCTGGGGCATTAGAGAAATGCATAAATTTCAGTTTGAGATTAATAGGACAGTGACTTTGTTCTTTTTGTTGTTACATGTGCCGTGAGACATGAGTGACATTGACAAAAGGAGGCAGTAGTTAGGGTGTTAATAAAACCCACTGGGAACAGGTGGCAAAGCAGTCTAGGTGGTGACATTCTGCCACCTTACATAGAAATGCACTTGGAATGGAGAGACACCAGCCCGTGTTTCTGAAGGGATGCGTGCCGATACAGTCACACCTAGTGTGCATTAGCTGGCTCTGTGTCATTTAATGGAGGAAGGTTGTTAAGAGAGAGGGTGGAACTGGGAAGCTTGAGTTCTGTGTTCTCAAGTGCCAAAAAGTGGCGTTTAATAACAAAATAGGAAGGTTGGCAGTGAGAAAATGAGCAGTGATGGGAGATGCATAGCGAAGTGCAGAGCAAGATACTCTTAAAGTGTGCACTGTAGTTCTCTCCATCTTGCATTACCTAAAGGAACCATATCACATATGATTACTGAATAAGATTTTGTGGAAATAATGTCTTATTACTGTTTATATTACTCATAATATTCAGAGCAGACTGTGCTTCTGAAAAAATGATGGCAAGCTTTGCCCCGTCTCTGTATTCCAGTAGCAGAACTGACATGTCACATGTACTTACTTGCCTTTTGGTGCAAAGCATTAGACCACCTTCACCCAGCTTCAGCTTTGTTTCCCTGACAGTGTGTTCATCTGGCTGAGCTGAGGCATGTGGTTGTTTGCAGACCTGAAACCTCTGAGGGAAGCTCCTGTGTCTCCTGGGCCTTGCTTTGGCTTCCTGAATCTGCTGGGCTGAAACCTGCTTCCTACTCAGTGTCAAGGAGTCAGAAGCAGTATGGACTCTTAAGTGATGGATTCGTTGGGCTTCACATGCTGTCCCAATGTAATTTTTCATTATAAAAGTCTGGTTATACTCTCAGAATAATGAAAATGGTGGATTAGAATGAATTTTTGCCCATGAAAACCAGTAATATCGCAGGGAACGTTATCCTTCATCTCTGGAGTCAGTTTGTCTGTATTCTGGCACATGCCTCCTTGATATCCTGCATGCAAACAAGGTTTGGGTCTAGTTGTGATTCTTGGGCGAGCTTCTGTTGTGTGCTTCATAAAAAATAATTATCTTTAAAACATTGGCGGGGGGCTTTCTAGGAGGACTGTTTTCAACTGAGTATTTATCAGCATCCCTTGTGCTGTAGCATGTCTTGAGTGCACTAGCAGGAAGGAAGGGACACGCGCTCATGCACATGCTTGTCGTTGCTCTTGCTGATTTTAACAGGAAACTGGAAAATCTTAAGGATACCATCTTTGAGATGTTGCTTTTCTTTGCTGGCCTTAGATTCAGATAAGTGAAGGGAAGGTGACATTTTTCATGTCAAGATACTTTGATGTAAAGAACTGGCTTTTAGAGTAGACCATGTTGTGCATTCCATTATTGTATTTTATTTACACTTCAGGTGTTTTAGGGTACAGTAATGAATCATGCTTTGTTATACTCAAAAGCCAGGGAAGCAGTATTTGAGTATGATGTATATATATATCTATATATGCAAAGCCATATATTTTTTATTAGGCACTTTTTACAGTGAACAATTCTGTTCAAGGGTGGGGGTGCTCTTGAATTAATAGTAGCACAGAATTCTTGCTGTCTAAGTCCCTGATGAATTCTTCACATAATGTGGAGAAATTGCCTTGTCCTCTTTGTTATCATGAGGCGAGTGGAATGGATAGGTGTTTGCATTTGGGTTTTTTTTCCTTATCTTCTGCTATCTTTATGTCAATAAAACTTTTAAACTTAATTTTTGTTACAGTTAAAGCAAAAACTAATAAATGCAGTATGGGAATATCCGAAAAGCATCCATGAGATGAACTTGAGAGGGAAAAGATATATTTAAAACAGAAAAGATATTAATTAGTATAAGGAGACATTAAAAAAAGACTTATGTATCATGTAATGTTAGATGACTTAGAAGATGTGTCTAATTGGGAGAGACTGCTGTGAAAGGGAACACGAATTCTGAAAAATGATACAAAACTAAAAATCCTGGATCCAGACTTTGTTCAACCTTCTTCTGTGAAAAGTTTTATGTGTGATTTTCTTTCTAGAAAAGAAAATAAATATACCTGTGTCTGTGAGAACCTCTCTATGTTGTAACTTGGCTGACTGGTCAGCAATAACTGTACAGAAAGCATTATTTGCCACAGAGGGCTCCTTTTACTGATGAACTATCTGTGCGTCTCCCTCGAAGACCTAGGTCAGAGCAGAGCCTGGAACGGAGTCATTGTGTAATTGGAGCTTGCTGAGAAATGTCGTGCCTGTCATTTGCTTGGAATGGTATGCTGAGAATACCGTCGCTCTAGGGTAGCAAAGATCACATCCAAGTGTTTCCAGTAACCTAGCCAAACCTGAAGGAGTTTACCCTTCCAGCCAATTGCTTCTTGAAAGCCTTCCAATTTCCCACTTTCTTTTCTTTTCGTAATTGCTGTTAAAGTGTAGTGGAACATCATCATTAACATTTGTTCCTACAGGAATACTGCTGGCAGTAACACAGCTGAGAGGCATTTTCATTTGGGGTAGGTTAGTTGCTGCTTACACTCAGCATGAAGTACTGTAAAAAGTACAGATGAATCTTACGGTCTGATACTGATAAACCTTCGTGCTGTGATTGTGTGAGGTTTGAATAGCATGAGCTGAAACTTGCAGTAGTGGATCTTGAATCTTGGAAACTTCAGTGTAAAAGCAGATGCAGTTACTGTTATTACCTAGTGAAATCAGCCTATACAGTTCAGTCTTATTTTGGCTTGAAAGGTATAAAAAGTTCTGAACATAAAGCATCCCAGTGCTTTATTTATTCATCCCAGTGAATTATTTTAGTCCCAGAGCTTGGTGCATCCCACATTTTTTGAAACATTTGAGATGAAAATCTCAAATGGAAACTTTAGTACTAGATTTAGTCATATGGTTTTCCAAATGTAAGATTGTATCATGACTCCTTTGCATAAATTGTGGTGATTTAAAATAAAGTCTGAGAAAATGGATAATAATGGTGAGAGGTTGCTTTCTTCAGTCCTGTTTCTTTGCTTTCTTTAATGTTTGGGGTTTTGCCTCATTTGACAAGAGGCAGATGAGGGAGATCCTCTTAGCTGAGGTATCCATTTCACTCTTAGCATATCCTGAGGAAATTATAATAATACAATGTTTAAGGGAATATTTTCATTACTGTACATTTAAATGGCTAATGGCAGTTAATAGAGGGGAGCAGCCCAACCAGAGTGAAAGAGAAGCAGAAAGGCATAAGGTTTAATGAGACTTCTGAAATTTATTTCAGCAGTTTTTTCTAGGTTTAGTGTTGGGAAAACTTCTCTCCCGGTTTGTGCCTGGAGAATACTAGTTTGGTTTCTCTTCCCACACATGACATCAGCTCACTTGTGTGGGCTGATACACTGAAAGCTGGAGCAACAACTTCACTTTTTCTGCCAGCTGGAGAAATAACATCTCAGGTCCAGCTGGTATCATGGAGGTGATGAGGGAGGCACAGCTGTGCTGTTTCCTATACATGTCAGGGCACACTGAAAGCCCTGCCCTTGACATCTCTGTGAGAACCTTCCCCTTCCCTCGGGTCACCTGTGCTTCCCTTTCCCTCTGTCTCTGTGGTGATTGTTTTCTCTTCCCTTTCGACATTCTTCCTGGAAATGTGTAGGGCTTAAACATTGCTTGTTGCTTGCATTCTTTTAATTTCTTGCTAAGTACCTGTGTAGTATTTTTGTTGTTTTGCACCCACCAGGCCATACCAGGCAGGTGCTCTGTTATGTCAGGTTGTGGGTGGAGAAAAGAGGGCAAAGAAGTTAAGTAGTTTGTGTAGTGCCCAGTCAGCTGCAGTTTCCTCTCTGGCATGTCCTGGATGGGTCTGTTCTTTTCTCACCTAAAGTCCCTTTAAATAACTAGAAAAGAAAATAATCTTCTGGGATGAAGAAACATGGATTGATTTAATTTTTAAGCATGTAATAGGTCATTAAACTAATATGTGACACTGTCTTTTTCCTTAATGATAGTGGTGGTTGTGCAGTGGCAGTGATAGTCTGTGGTCCCAGGGGTGAAAGGAAGGAAGGACAGTAGTTTCACCAGATTATTTCAGAGCTGTTTAAGTCTAAAACAAGGGTTTTACTCAGTTTAGATTTTAGTCTGTTATCGAATCAGCATCAGAGCCTTGGCAGTGCAAACTTACCCGACTTTCATTGTTCAAAAGGAAGGAAATAACATCTTATTTTTCCGATAGAATAAACACATTTTTCAGACCTTCTCCCTGTGCTGCAGCCCACATGCACTCTTATAAAAGCAGTGACTGTGTTGCTTTTTCCTGTTTGTGTCAGGAGAAGCTTTGATGCGCGTTACTCAGAAGTTAGTTGCTACAGCACCCATCCTTTATTCTCTTGTGGTGCCAGTTTCTATCTCAAAAAACTCATGAGTTGAACTTATTTTTTTTGTTAAAATTTTGCCATGAATGATTTAGTCTCATTCTTTTCTGTTTTTATCTTGCATAATGTATTCTGACCACAAGGCTGAAAATGTACCTCGTTCTGAGGAATTGTAGCAGAGTTTGGTGCAGTTTTAGAAAGTTTGTGGATATGCCACTGGGATTTGCTGAGGGTTTGTGCTTAATAATTTAAATATTGCTATTTCTGAAGATTTCACAGAACTTAGACTATAGAGGCTCCTGGGATCATCTGACCTGCATATGAATCATAAGCCAGTAACTTTCATGGAGTTATTCTTAAACTGAACCTAAATACTCATGCTGGACTGAAGCCCAAAGATTGCTGAAGCAATCTTCTAGAAAAGGAAAACATCAAACTGAGCTGAGTGCATGCTTCTTGGGTGTGGAGCTTCAGTGTCTATTTATCCTCCCCCTTTTTTTTTTTCATCCAAGTTCATAATTAAGATCTTTCTGCTTTCATTTTCCACTGGTTTTGTTATGTTGTGTGCTAGATTAGAGAGAGCTTTTAGTATTACTCTTCTTCCCCTGTGAAGGTTCATGTGAACTACAGACACCTCCTAGTTTTCTTTTTTCATCAGCTGAACGGTTTGAACTCAGACTGTCATTTGAAGGTATTTTCTGCAGTCCTCCAGTCATTCATGTACCTCTCTCCTACGCTCATCTGAACTTTATTCTTATAATTTTAAAAAGTGCAAACTGAGGCTGTATTCAGAATTTTTTGTCTCAGTAATGTTTTTTAAGATGTTGTTTTGAGATTTAAAATCTTGCCTGGGCTTTAGCCCAAGTCTGAACCTGAACTATTTTACAGTTTGCTTCTTTTCATGGCCATATTTGAATGCAGCTACTGTGGCTTTAGGAGCTGTGTTTCTCACAGTCTACAGGATGAATCTCATTGTGGTCTTCTGGTGGTTGTCTTAAACTTCAACACAGTTGTGTACCAGATTAAGTTACATATAAAATCTACTAATTTTTATTTTTTTTGTCTCGGAGAGAGAATGAATTTATTTTGACATGATAAAACAGAATGCCCATTGTAATAACTGTCATTTTGGGATACTATTAAGCAAGGAAGAGAATGCATTCTTAAGTATATTTGCATTCTTAAGTATATTTGCATGCATTTGTAACTCTGATCTCTCCCAAGTCCTCCAAAATTGTGTGAATTCTGTTAGACATACGACTTCTTAGCTGAAGTGTACCTGTGGCTGACTTTGCTTTGGCTAACCAAAAATCAGATTTGATTTAAATATCTATATAGATACAGATATATGTATGTATACATGTATTTATAGACACACTTTGGTTCCTAATCTTGAGAAGATAAAAAACCCCCTGAAATGTTCAAGGGATTTCACATTGTTTAGGTGTTTACAGGATGGGAGTTATATTTTGCATAACTTAACAGTCCTTAGTATTGAGAACAAAGAAAACACGATCTTTGAACTGAGAAAAGATGTAGGAAAATATTCCACATCTGTTTAACTGGAAAGAACATCTACAGTGAAAGACTTTTGATTTGGACTGTCTATGAGACTGACTTTTTTTGAAAGCTGATTTTGGAGTGCAGAGTAGCTGTTGTAAAAAGTACCCACTTTAAATCTTTCCTTTGTAAGGCAGTCATGACTCAGAGCAGACTGCTAGCAATGGAGAATTTTTTTGTGCAGATTTCAATAATTGGAATTCTGGCTCTCATTTTGCTCTCTTTTGAATAGTAGAGTATTGCTTGTGTGAGTTTAAATCTCTCTTTATCTTTGACTATTCCATTAAAAAATGGGTAAACCGTTCATATTATGGCTGGTTTTCATGATACTTTTCAAATACTAGGAAGAACTACTTGTAACACTAAAGCAGTATGAACATATTATTTTCTTAAGGATGGAGGTAATCTTTTGGTGGATAATGCCCTTTGGTGTTGAGTTACTAGCTTCAGATATTTGTATATAATTTGATTTCTTTCTTCTGTAACACGGTTTCTAGTGACAGATTTGTAAGAATTTGTTGCCATATTCAGAAAGACATTTGTTTTCAAGTTGTACAGTAAACTTAAGACATCTAAGATCAACAGGAGACTGAAATCTTACTTGTGTGTTGTGAAACTATCCATTCTAATGCTCCTGTATGCCAGGAGTGGTGGCCTGGAGGGGTGTGGTCCCACAGGTGGCCTGTGGAATGCTCTGATTTGCCTTATGCTTTTCCCTGGAGGACCTGGGAGTGGTCAGCTTGCAAGTACATGCCAAACAGCAATATCTTCTGCCTTCATGACCACAAGTCCTATGCTGTTCCTCAGAGGAATGTGGGGAGCCAGCCTCTCTCAGCAGCACTTGTCTTCTTGTCACCTTGTGCTGGGTAACCTGCCCTGGCAGGCTTTGCTGCTCCCCATACCCCTGTTCTTCCCTTCTGATTTTTGTGCTGTCAGCTTGAGACAGATGGATGTGTTTGATGGCTGCTCTTGCTGAAGATGATGTAGGAGAAGGGATGTGGAGAGAAGAGGACACATGGTGCTTTGTGGGGTTCAGCGGTGGGAAGGATCCATGGCCACTACCTGGCAGTGGGTAGCTGCATCTGACCAGATGGTTCAGAATCCCAGGTCTGGTCTCTGCAGCTGTTGAGGTTGGATGTTGCTGGCCTTCTTTCACCTCCTGGCAGAAGAATAACAGTTTATCCTAGAGCCAGTGCTTTTTGGTAGTTCATATTTTTTTTCAGAATGACTTTTAAAGCCCTCTGTTGGTATACCTTCTGCATAATAGCCTTTTATAACACAGAAATCTTAAATAGTTGCAACTTAACTGCAAGATAATTGGTTTTCCTTTCTTTTCAGTCCTGTAAGCAGACTGTACGCCTGTACCAGTTCTTACTACTCCGTGTGCAGATAATTTTCTAGGCACAAAAGAAAGGAATGCTTGTCTGTTTAGGGGCAGTGTTTTGTAAGTTGAGTTCAGTTTCATATTGCATATTTTGTTGACTGAATCGGCATTGCTCTGCCTTAAAAGGCTCGTAGAAAAATTATCTGTAGTGGTTTAAAAGAAAAGGCATTTTTGTTAATGGTGATGTATTGTGCTGTTTGATAAAAGTTGAAGAGAATGATAAAAGGCAATGCATTTTGCCACTTTAAAATGCTGATTACTCCTTACTTAATGAATTGCATCTTGAATTCAACTTAATGGAAAAACTGTCCTGAAATGGAAAACAATCTTTACCAGCACTGTCTATCTCAATGGATTTTTTTTTTTTCTCCATCTTATTTAGACATAGAGAAGAAGGAAAAGTAACAGGAAAACATTCTTTCTAATTCACAGCCCTTTCAAGTCAGAACTCCTAGTAGTAAGATGACATTCCTAGAATCTTCTCCAAACTTGGCTGCAAATAGTAGTTTCTGGGAGAATCAAAATAATTTTCCCTTGAAATCCCTAGATTTCCTTTGTGGTTTTGATGATGATAATAATAATAATAATAAGCCCGATTTCCAACTGAGAAATTGCTCTTCTGTGTTTCTGGGTCCTTCCTTGTGAGAAAGATTACGTTTCTTCCAGAAGTTATGTCCGGGTAGCAGTAGCACGTCAGGCTGTTCATCTCATGGCTGCAGAATGCAGGGAGATGAAAAGGAAACCAAGACTGTAAAGGGGAAAAATACAAAGTACATTTGTAGAGAGGTGTGTGGTCAAGAGAAAAAAGCAGAGAAGTGGAAGACCTAGTAAATAAAAGGAAAAAGGGGAAGAGAGTGTGGTGATGAATGGTGAAGGAACAGGGAAAGCTGTAGACAGGAGAACTTGACCCCTGGGCAAAAAGACGTTGTTATGTTTTCATAAGACATGGGGCTTAATTTCCAGTTTTGCTGAGCATTCACAGAGATATGAAAGGGGAGTGAGAGAAATGTAGAAAGCCTGGGATAATCACAGAAGATAAATATATCAGTGCTCAAATGTAGTCTTGCATAAATGCCTGTGTCAAATGCAAGAGAACGTATATCTAGAGATCAGGAGAATGTAAGAGAACTAAGCTTGAGAGAGCCACACTGGGAGAGCAATAATATGGCAAAAAACGATGTGCTATTTTTAGTAGCATCCTTTCAAGTGGATGCAGGCATATAAGAATTTTGACAAATTGGTAGTGGAGTGGAATTTGGGAACAAGTAAATTCAATGGGTTTTAACCTTGAACGAGAAAATAGCATTCATAGATATTTGTGTAAATTGTGATAGATTCAGATCTTTAAGCTGGTAAATGTTTTTTGGGACTGGTTTGTTTGCTGGGGTTTTTTAAAGAAGCTGTGACAGCAAGGAATACATTAATCTGTGAAGTATCAGGAGAGTTCCAAGTTTTTGTAATCTTGACTGTTTTGAGCACTCTGGCCTAGATTTAACTTGTTTACGTTCAGCTGCAATAACTACTTAATTTAATCACATCTAATCCTGGAAACCTGTCTATCTACAGAGGGTTGTGTATTTATTTCATAAAAGTTAATTCTTCTATAATTACATATAACCAGCTGTGTTCCTGTGCTTTGGGGCATGGTGGGAAGAAACTGATGGCAAATGGATAATTCCTGACTTCTTATGTACAAACTTCTCAAGCTGCTTAACTGTTCTAATGCAAAAACAGCCCTTAGAACTGAAGTGTAATCCCAAAGCTGTATTGATGCAAATGATTTGCGTGCTAAAAAGAGCCACTTGTGTGAAGAAGGATAAAAAAGTAGGCCTCAAAATGGATTTTATTTTACAATAACTGCTTAAGTGTATAAACTCGGTCTTATTAAAAAGAATGAGAGAATATCTGTATGCCATTGGATAATCATAAATGGTTTTGTGCTGTTCGTTCTTTCTTTCCAGATTTGAACATGGAATTCAACCCATCAGATCATCCACGGGCCAGTACGATATTTCTCAGTAAATCACAAACAGATGGTAGGTTACTGAATTTATTACAATATTTGCTCTTGCACTTATCTCTAAACCCTTTGTTAGAATGCATGGGATAGTCTTTTAACAGGTAATTCCTCTCCCAAAAAAAGAGGATTTTATAGGCATCTCATGTTAGAGCTGAAGGAAGTCATACCTTCAGGTAATGATTTTTTCAGACAGTAGTAGAAGGTACAGGTTTGAGTCCTGTCACGTCCTGAAATTTGAAGTTACAAGTAGTCATTGTATCAGAATTACAAATATGGATAAAGCTTAATATAATTATATTTAAATCCAAAATTTTCTGTGTAACTGTTGGGGTTTTTTAACTCTGAGTATTAGGCCAAGCTTCTGGGAAATGCGTGGAGAGTGGCATTTTCTCAAGAAAACAGTTTACATAAATGCCAGCTAAGATGACAGTCCAGAGTTTCCTCTGATATAGCTGATACTGTAAATGTGCTCAGGTACTATATTTTAAGAACAAAACAACCCCCATCCCACCCAAACATTCTGTCGTCTTCTCTCATTATGGATTTGTTATAATCATAAATTGTCTGGAGTATTTATTTTTAATTCATAGAAAAAAAATCCCTCTGGAATTAAATCTGTGAAGCAAGCCTCTTGATAGAGTTAGTAGAATACAAGCCATGTATTCTGTCTCTTTCACTCCCTGTTGGACATGTATGACATGTTGTTTTAGAATCAGATGAATGATCAGTGCAAAACACATTATTTTCTACCAAGACTTTCAAAGCAGTTTCTACATTGTAATTCTGATGGTTCAGTATGAATTGTTTGTTCTTCTTTCTGCTACCTATAAATGCCATTTTTTATTTACATAGTAAATTGCAGTGTCAAACATATCACTTCAAAATAATGTAGTTTTCACTTACTATATATATTTTGCTAATTTTTGAGCATGACTAGAACAAAGGGGATATACATTTAGGCCCTAATTGAAGAGCTGATCATATGAATACCACTTTAGCCCTTCAGATGTTCCTTCTGAATTCAGCCCTGGTTCTGTCAATGCCTTATTATGTGGTTTTGGATGTGAATTACTAATCTAATCTGGTTTGGTAGTCTATAAAATGAATATGATAGTATTTCCATAGCACACTATTATGAAGATTGATGTCTATTTTATAGTGCATTTATTGTGTTTTGAGACTGTATAATCCCATATGGATGCTACTTGTTTCTTGTTACAGCTTGTTGAAAGAAAGGACAAAAAAATTTCCAAATTCAACAACTAAAATTTTGATCAGACCTGATGATTGTTCTTACTTGTAGCAATAGTGGTTAATTTATTGCAGTATGGAGTTAACTGTAAGCCTTTTTTTAAAATGACAGTTTGCACCCATGCTAGAGTTGGTCTATGAAACTTTGTTCTAGTTAAAATAATATGAAGAACATATTTTTAAGTGAGAACAATGAATTTAGTGAAACAATATAGAAACATTATGAACAGGAGTGTAAGATCTGTTCAGCTATCCTCAATCATGGTGGAAAAAATTCAAAGGCTATTTTGCTGGTACAAAAGAAGAATGATTCTGTGAACATTTATCTACTGATGTTTTGCCAAGAACCATCCTGTTCTGGTGGAACAGCTCACATGAGTAAGCATTTTGTTTGGCTGTACTTTGGGCCCATTGTGGAACCAAGTGAGCTGTAGGAGTTATCACAATATTCAAGGATGTTGCCTAACAGCAAAACGCAATAAAAGGCTTGTTAAAGGGAAAATGTAAGGGGATTTTTATGGTGTGTAGGCTTGTATTCTGACAGCCTGCTGTGGAGTTTAGAGGACTCCCAAGTCTTCTTAAGACCATGTAGAAGGGGAGAGCTGATCTGATAGTGTTGAAAACGTCTAACTTGGGCATGTAACTACTTCTCTCCATTACTTGTATAGTATTGGTCTGGCAAACCTTCCTGTTGACTGCAAGTGAAAATATTTCTATAGATAAGACCCACAGACATTTAAAATATGCATATTGGAGAGCTGGGAGTCACCAGGACTCAAGGTTTCATCTAGGATCTGGCTGTGACTCTTGAGTATACATCACATGTTTGTACAGCGGGAAACGGCCAAGTCCATCACTACATGCTAGAGTGACTTGGCAGTGTTACCTTCAGGCAGTTCCATGTTTGACTTTCTAGTAGCCCTGTACTTTTTCAGCCTCACTGGTAATCTTGTAATACTGTCTTGACATAGGAGCTGTGCTTGAGTTGCCTGTGATCAACATGTGAGTGAAGAGGAACAAGCTGATTATCCCAAATATAATAAGACAGGACATGGCATCTCTAGATATTATGTGATCTGAATTTCCCATTGTTCTGTGAAGCTTGGATGCCATGCTAAGCATCTAAATCTGTCCTGTCCCTCTTAGTAAGTGGTCTGAATGCATCCTTAATTACCTGAGAGTTCAATGAATCTGTAAGGAAATTGAAGACACAATAAATATTAATTCAATTCCTAACTAAAGTCATTTTTCTAAATGTTTCCAACTCTTTGTGGGAATTTTCTAGGTGCTGAATCTTATGTGAGTAGTCCTCCCTGTTTAGGGAGGTAGTAAAAAATATCACCTTTTGTGTCTTTAACTTCTGTGAATGCTGTATGCAAGTTCTCCCTTCTTTGCTGAGTTTGCCCTGTAAACAGGGTGGTCTAGGTGACTGAAAAGCCAGGCACTATTTAGTGTGTGGTTGTGGTTAAGCCAGGGTTTCCAAACCTCCAATAATGTAACTTCCTTTCCTTATAATAGCAGGAGGACAACGGTTGCTACTTCAGGGTGCTGGTAATGATCTTTTCTGTAGGTGGCTTACTGCTGTCCACCTCTCCTAACTTATGTTAGGCTTTAAACATTCAATGTACTGGCTAAATTTTGCAGTATCAGTGCAAGGATGGGCTTCAGACAAAGAGGATTTTGAAATTGTATTTTTATAGTGGATAGAAGTGAAGTAAGCTGCACTTACTCTTTAATGTTAACTAGGACCAGTCTTCTGTCTCAGATAAAACAAAAAGAAATTATTAACAAATATGTTAATAATATGAGATATTTCTATTGATGTAATCCTCAAGGATTTTGTCTTCAATCCTGATACAGGTAACATTAAGATAGTCTATAGAAATTGCACAAAGAAAGTTTCTGTTAGAGCTCAATGAAAAATACATGCATACGTAAACACACACGCATACAGGTTTTCCTACTATTGCAGAAGTTCAACAGTAACAGTTGAAAGTGCCTGCAGAAATAGGAACAGGTCATTGACCTTCAAATGAGGAAAACTAAAACAGTTTGGCAGCATCTCAGTCTCCACTCTTCATGGAGCGTTCCATTCCAACTTTCAGGTTTTAAAATGTTAGAAAGTAAATAGAAGTTTAATTGTTTAAACTGACTCTAAATTTTTTCAGCTTCATTTCATCAAAACCCCATGCTTGAAAGCCAAAAACCTGGACTTGCCGTTAGGATTTTATGCTACAAAATGACAGTTAATTATAACACTGCAATCTGGTCTGCTGAAGACCATACTGTCTGTGCTTGTGTGAGCTGTGCAAAGCATCTTTAACTGACTGAAGCCAAGTGATCGAATTACCTTTTTATAGTAATTTGAGCTTGGCAGAAGTGGCCTTTTTGCTTTGTGCAATAATTGTCTTTTCCTTGTTAAAAGGGAGGGTTGTGATCACAAAAGAGAGCGGTTGTGGCAAAATGAGTTTTCTGCTCTGCCCAATGCCCCATTGGTACATGTTCTGGAAAGAGCTGAGCCTTACACTATGGCAGAGTGGGCCAGAAGCACAAAAGCACAGCTGCTGCCTTGTAGTCCCCCACCGGAGAATCCAGGCTAACTGAATTTCTGTTAGATGGGGAAAGGAGCTCAACATAGTGCTTAGAAGAAATGTGCAGCACAAGCATTGCTTGAGCTGGGAGAAGTGAGGGGTGTGTATATAAATACATTAATATATTCTTCTGGAGACTGGAAATTGTAAATGGGAATGAGCTGTGAATGGTATTCTTGCTTTGGTAAACAGACAATTGTACATTCATGGGGAATTGAATAATGGATACAAGGGAAAATACAGAAGAGAAAAACTATAAGGTGGGGAAAAAAAGGTGATTAAAATGGAATTTGGAGTGTATGTGCAGGCTGTCTTTAGGCTTTTGTCCGTAAGAACTTTTTATGTGGTATAACTGTGATTAAAACACTGTTATATACTTAACTGTGTTCAAAATTTCACAGTTAATAAGTGTTAATTTTCAGTTATGTACTCTATTAGGTTTACACGCACCTTATCAGAATTGTTTACTGCCTGTAGATTGCAATATGCAATATTAGACAAACACTTTGTCTATTCTTAGAAATGAATACCTACCTTCATTTTGTTGTTTCCCTTTAGATTACTTATGTCCCTTGCTGGTGATATAAAAGCAGTATGTGGAACTTAAGTGTAGTGCAGTGTTTTAGCAGGATTTCAAGCAGTTTAACTATTTACTAGACAATCAGAATTTTCCTGCTGTTCCTGTTTAATTCTGTTTACAATGTCCATAATTGTGGATCTGAGCATGTACTAAGTGACATGGCTAACATCTGTCGTGTGTGATTCTCCTTTCTGCTCCCTGGGAGGAAAATTATGTAAGGATTTTAAAAGTTTTTTCTTATTTTCTTTTCATTTTATGTCTGCATTAAACACAATTATTTCACAGTATTCACACATACAGCCTTGTTTATGTAAGATTGCTTGCTTATAAAAAAAATCACAAATAATGGCTTCTCATCCAACAGGGAATGGACAGGCTATCCCACCATTATGAACACTTTTATTTTGCTAAGTGCATTGGGTTGCATAGCTTTAAATCATGGTGCACTAAAGTGCATTTAATCACCTACAGCATGAAACCATTATTATTTTAGTCCTGCAGTTTGATTTATGTGTTAGTTGCCTCCAGACTTGTATCCTAAATGCTGTGGTATTTTCACTGGAACAGAGCTCCACAGGCTCTCTATGGGGTGAGTTAATTGGGAAAGTGCTTTAAAAAATTAAACAGAATATATTTAATCAGCTGTAATAAGCATTTACCTGACAATTAGACTGTGTATATCTATCTTCCTTCTTGTTGCTGTTTACTTTCTGAATATTTTGGCTAATTGTGGCTTTGACTTGCAACCCTTGCTTGCGGTGACTGGTTCATACTCACCAAAGTAATATGTTTTCATTTTCATATCTGACATGAGTAATAGTTTCAGGCTTACACCTGATCATTATAGAAGGCAGTGGTGTAATGCGTATGGTTTCAAGGCTCCTCTGTGGGAGTTAGTGCACAGTAAGCTATGATAAGAATTTGCTAACTCTGTGGTGTAGCTATTTAGGTGCTTTCATACCTGCAAGGTAGTGTAGGCCACTTTGCAGCAAGGTACCTTGCATGAAGGCATTGGTGGCTCAGGAGTACCCACACAGAGAACCTGGTGAAGGATGGCTAATCCATTGCTAACTTGGGCTGTAGCTTACTGCATATTAACTTTCCCATGCAGACAATGCCTGGTGAAGTACCCAAATGGATGAGAATTTTAATCCATCACCACACTAGTGAGCATAAATGCCTTTATGCATACAGATATATGTTTCTTCTGTGTTTGATCTGTGAATATACTTGGTTAGCGCAAAAGCAATTATAATGTTGCACATAGACAGCCTCCTGTTCTGTTTGTTATAAATGGTGTATAAGAAGCTTAATCGGGAAAAATAGTCATGTAATATTTCTATCATATTTTGTGTTTTTGCAGTGAGAGAAAAACGCAAGAGTCTCTATATAAACCACGTAAGTGAAAATGCCTCGCTATGCAGCTTTCTCCTTGTTGTCTATATTATACAGTAAATAAGAGTTATCACACATGATTTCCATATTGGTGAGAGGGTGCTGATGCTTCAAATGTCTGTTACGCATCAGGATCCAGAAGTATAGGTCTCAGCTATTGAGTTAGTGGAACAGATCCGTTGGTTTGAAGATAGTATCATAGTCACAACCAATGTACATAGGTAACTGCTATCTGGGACAAAGAGCTGCACACATTAGTGTGATTTTTAAAATTATTACAAAAGCTCTCAAAACTTCAGATTACATTTGTGTGCAAGTTTGTTTTGACAGAGAGCTGCAACATTCGATATTTACAGAGAAGTTCTGAAGTGCCTGGCCAGTGTTGATGCATTGTAAATATGGATTGACATGTGGTACATGCTGAGAATGAAGAGGGGATTTTGATACGCTTGTGTACCCCGGACATTTTTCGGTTCAGTTCTCTTCTGTTTCAATCAAATTCTCAGTGAAGCTGAGAGCAAATCCACTGTAGCTTGCTTTGGGTACAGCAGCAGGCACTTTGCCCCAGTTAGTATTGTCTGTACTACTGAAGCACCTGGAACCAGTGAAGTTCCCAGTATGTTAAGCCTTGTGCTGAAATATCTGGAGTCATGCCTTAGTAAAATTGAGGGGGAAAGACCTATCTCCCAAATGGTATTTGCCTTTAGGGTGAAGCAGGGAGAAATTCTTTCTCTATCTGGAAATAGAGGTCATCATTTTATGAATAATTTTTAAGCCAGTACAGCTGCTGAAAGAAGCAGATGTGGTTTATAGCCTCTTCATCCCTTGGTGCTGGCGTGAATGTTTGTGCGGCTCCAGGTAAACTGGATTAGGGCACGAATGCAGGTAAATTCAACATGGCTGAAAGCTAAAATGGATCTGCTCCTAAATGTGATTCACTTCAGGGCTTGCACCCACAGAAAGGGAGGGCGACATGGGGGCAGGAATGAGCCACCGAGTGGGGTGAGAAGGCAGGACCAGTTTGTGCTGAGTGTTTCTGAAACTGCTGCCTGCCTTCAAAAGCAAGGTGAGATTTTCAGTTTCCCAAGAGTTAAGATTTTTGAGAAGTCATGAGACACTGTGGAGACTTATAAAAGCCTTAAAGTTGGCCCCACATGTTAGCAGATGTTCTCAGTGCTACTCACCTTCTATTCCCCTGTAAAACATTTCCATTGTTTACAGTGCATGTGAGGGTGATTTGCAGTGCAGTTGTATTGTTATAAAATTACTTGTAAAGCTAATGCACTGGGTTCCTGTAAAATTAATAATGTGTGTTCTGGAACTTCTGGCATGCTTTTTACGCTCGAACTTGGAGTGTTCAATTAAAAAAAAAAAAGAATATTTAGATACTGCAAAACAAGTTACTAACAGAATTTCTGTGACAGTCCACCTTGTGTCATGGATGAAATTCTCATATGTCCTGAATTGTTTCATGTCATGTAGATGATGTGTTCTGCATTAGGCAGACTGCGAGTAGTTTCCTCTGACAGACTGAACAAAGATGCTGTTATAAATGCTGCTGGAAGCACACTGTTGCAAGCCTTGGTGTAAAATATTTTTAGGCAATGCTGGATTTGTTGCAGAAAAAGGAAGGGTGATCATATCACTGGGGAGTTGTGTTGTTGGGAGCTCAATGTACCAGCTTATGCAGTTGATACCCTAAACTCTCTACCTCTTCCTAACATTTTTTTTTTTCCCTAAGTATCATTCAGTGCCTTGACTGAGCAATGTCAACTTCCATCAGTAATCAGGTTTACTGCTGCCTTAAATCTGACTTCTTTCTATTTATAAAGTACTTTTTCTGAATTACAAAGCTAAAAATAACCTTTATGAAGCTGATGTCCTTACCAAGGCTTCCTCTGTGTGTGTCTTTACAAGTCGGGTTTTTAGCCAATACTCATAGATAATCTGTATTTTCAAATGTGGCCTGTCATATTTGTTACTTCAGCAAACTTGTGAGTGTGTATTTCAACACCTCCTAAATACTCAGTCTGCTAAAGCTGATGCACAAAACTGGTGATCATTTTTAGGTTTGTAGACTGCAGGAAACCATTGTAATTTTTTTTTAATACCGCTTTGTTTGAAGGAATTTGAAGAAATAGTTAGATTGTATGTGACAGATGATGGGTAGTATTTAAACAATAAGCAAATTTTTTATATACTCTATTGGTTGATCAGTTCTTTTCCACTGTTTTTCAGTGCATGCTAAGTGCATTTCTAACAGGAGCTATTGCTATTCATCTCTTCTCTTGTTGATGTGAAGTGCAGGGTCCCCACATCTGCTCTGGAGGAAACAAGTCAGAAGACATGAGTTTTGGAGCATTATTTTGTCTTCCTTTTACAAGAACTCCTCACCATAATGCAGCACTCTTCTATGTTTTTTCCACAATGTCATCTTTTTTTTCTTTTATAAGTCTTTTATACTTAGTCTTCTCCGTGACGAATAACCAACATGAGCAACAAAATATTTTTATCCTTTTGTGCAGTATCTTATTGGTTATTTTGCAGGTACAGTTGAACATCTCCCAAGTGATCAGGGTGGCTGGCTAGCAAGAGAAGTATCAGGAAAAGCTGTGCTTTTTCTTTCTTAACTGCTTGTCTTGTTATGTGTAGTTTTGGATGAGAATAGTAGTTTATATAAATACAGTTTCAAAATCTTACCTATGAAAAAAATTAATGACTCTTCCTCATTCAAAAATGCACTTTCTCAGTATGATCACACTATTACTCTTTTCCTTTCTTGCTTGCTTTGCTTTTCTTTGTAGAATCTTTTAATTGACTGAACAATTTCCTTTGATCCCCAAATATAAATAGTGGGTTCCTGGTTTGATTTATTGTGCTTTGATGAGGGCTGGCAGTTGCCACATTTCAAATTCACCTTGCCCATAGGTATGATGGAAGAAGCCAGGAGCTGCTGTTCTTTTGGGATGGGGAAGGAATGAAAGTGGGGGTAAAAGCGTGCTGTGCAGAAGCTGCCATCTCTCAATGTTACCACTGAACACAGGGAGACAGACAAGTTGGGGATGGTGCTGGAAGTTACCTACCTACAGGTGTACCTGGTGTTTGCTTTCTTCCAGCCTATGTTAATTTCTAAGGAGTTGCAACAGACTCTACTTCCCTTTCCTGTTGAACTGGCAGTTATTGTTTTTTGTTATGGCTTTAATGCTGCTTCAGTGTGCACTTGTCTTTTAATCTGCTTAGTCAAGCTGCTGAGGGGGATAAAGAAGGCGTTTCCTTTTTCAGAGAGGAGAGATTGCATCTGTATCTGTCTGTACAAGAAAAGGAAACAGGAAGATATGTTTTTTGGGGGGATGGGTGGAGAAAGAATGAATTTTTTATTGTTTGCAGTAACTAGTTCTTTGTACTAGGTAATTATTTTTTCACAGGGAAGGAGAGGGAAAAGCTGTTTTCTCCATGATGTTTTTCTAGAAAATTTTCCCTTTCAGACAAGATGAAAATGCTCTGTTTGCCAAAGTACTTTCTTATCTTCTTGACAAGATATGCTCTTAAAGGTGAATTTGTGTTTATGAGCGGTAATATTCAGTAAAAATAAGGAGTATTTTTTGCATATTGGAATATTTTGGAAGGAAGATAAAGGGAAGTAGTACCTCTTGCACATTTTTTTCTTTTTTAATGATGGAGACCCTTCATCAGCCTTGTAGCAACAGCTTCCTTTCAGCATTGTCTTATTTAGGGACCTGGACATGACTTCTACTGTCTGCTACCTGGCAACTGGATGTTCATATCCCAGCAGACTAATACTGATTTTATCATTCCAGATAGAAAAGCTAACATCTGTGTATAGACTAAAATATTTTTCAGCAGCCTGGGGAAAAGTTCCTGGGCATCATTCATGTCAGAACCTCATTCCCTGTAAGTGGCACTGTAGTAATTCACATCAGGGAAGTTTCTTCCCAGCAGCGGTCCTGCTGATGGGGACTAGTAGAGAACAGAGGGGTCCTCTAGTACATAGTGTGGCACAGGCAATTTCTGTGAGCCTTTTTGTATGCTTGAAATGATGTATGGTATTTTCTCCTATGTAGCCCCTAAATTTTCATGTCAGATTGGATAAAGAGGCTGCTCTGCTTCCCTATTGTAAAACTACTGGACATGTGACTGGTAATCAGACGCTTTGAGCTAGTGATTATAAGAGTAAATAAAATACATGCTGAAATGGGAACATAGTCTTAAAAGTAATTTAATCAGTGAAAAATGCAAAGCATAACATAAAAATGTGAAATGTTGGGTTTAGGTGGATGCCTGAGGCTGGCTATTATAAAGGTTTACAATTTGTGTCCAGATTCCTTAAGATATTTTAATTAACATTCCTTACTCAGAGAAGAACAAGATAAACTGGAAGATAGATTAGAGGCTTCTCAGGTGCTCTTGAAGCTCTCCTAGAGATTGCTTAATGTGGTCTTTGCTCCTCTACATTGCAAGATCACAAAAAAACAGGTCTCAAAGGGGCCTTTGTAGGCCATCTGGCCCATCTAGCAGCTTCCCTGTACTGATGCCATCCTTAACAGATGCTGTTTAAGATGCTTTTTCAGGCTTCCAATAAGTTTGAATGAACAGGTTTTCTTTAACAGCTTACTTAAAATTACTGTTTGAAAATCTTTTTCCTATTGTCTTTCAGCCCCTCGCTTTTGTGTCCTCCAGGTTGAAGAATTTTACCTCTCCTATCAGCCTTAAGTTATATGAAGTGACAAACTTTTGTAGAGGGAGGAACAAAATTAACTTCTTGGGTAGAATGAGAGCATGCAGGGGAGTTCTTTTGTAAGGTTGCTGTACAATACGTGCTGTGCTGGGAGCCTATAAAGTCTCTTGGGTCAAATTTAACAACGCTAGTAATTAAATGCTATGTAAATATAAGCCTTTGAGCTGCTTTTAGTGTTCAAATATTTAATCTTTCAGGTGTGTAAAGCAGAGTGCTTTATCAGTGGTTAAGTAGGACCTGTGTGTGCTGTAGAGGTTTACAAGCGGTTGTGAGCCCCCCAAGAGCTCAGTGGTACACTGACATAGTTTTCCATAGTTGACATGAGTAAGGACAAGCTTTGACAGCAAAAAACTTGCAAGTACAAATCCAGTCTAAGGATTATCAAACATTGGTGAAACTAGTCAACTGAGGACAAGGTTGAATCATATCATTGACTGATGATTTACGGGTATTACTTAAGAGTGATGGGACTGGATCTGTTTTAATTGTGGGTGTTGGCAGAGAAAGGTAAGCATAGAATGGTGTGATATCCTGTAGATCTTTCTCAGGTGAATATATCCATATCTAGCCACTAAATGTAGACTATTGTGATGTAGTATCAAATTATTCAAGATTAAAATAAATGCAGAGCTTTGCAGAGCTGTGCAGAATGTTGCATGGCTTGCCTGATTTTGGAAGCACTTTGTTGACCTGTAAAATCATGTTTCCTCTGTGAAAAATGTTGTCAGAACTAATTCATGTCCTGAAGCAATAGAAGATCCCTAAGATAGGAACCTCCCTTTTCCAAGTCAGAAGCAGTCCTAGGATTTTTGCTTGCGGTTGTAATTTGGCTTCATGTGTACTTCTATCTGCCAGTTCTGCCTGTTAGCATTTTGGCCAGCATCTACTGCCTGGAAGCTAATGGGCATGTTTCCACAGACGGGTGCAAGAGGGCCTCAGTTTTTCCGTGGGGGGAAATACAATTCAATAATATCTTGTAAAATCATGCAGTAACTTATACCTGGTTTGATGGAAGAGACAGTACTGTCATTATTTAGGGCAGAAGCTGCAAATTATCTTCTGATGGACAAGTGCAAAAGAACACTGAAAAACACTGAAGCTCCTCTGCCAAACTGGAAGCCGACTGACTGAAGGCCAGCTCTGGTACAAAAGCTGTATAGCTTCATTAGGGAAGTGTTGTGCCCAAATGAACAAATCCCGCTGAGCATTAGGGCAGAGTGCCATACTAGTTTTGCTAAAGAGCTTCCAGGGCAGAGCTGGCTGGTACCCCTTCTGATCAATTCTGAGTGTGGGTTTTGGTCAGTATGCACCTGTTTGTTAGATGTTCCTACCCAAAACCACCCTGAAATGACCATTTAAATAAAATAAATAGTAATGCTTCCCCTTTCCCCATAAATTTAGGTTTAATTTTTAAGAGCTAGAAACACCTGGCATAAATGGAAGTACATTGAATCTTGATCTCTTAGAGCTTGTTCTATAACACATGTAAAAGCTTAGCAAGTTATAATGCAATTTTTTCCGTTACATATCTTTTCCTGTAAAGAAAGAAATTCTATAAAACAGCTATTATGTGTTGCTTGTAGCCTATAATGTCAGTATTTCTCAATGAATGTCTTCAGTTGAAATGAGAAAAATAACAACTGCCTTCAGAGTAAAGAGCTGCAGATCCTCTCCACCAAAAGATATCACAGAATAATAAAAAATTCACCCAGAATTTAGTCTGGTTTCTTGCCTAAAAGCAGAATTATGCATCTAAGCTGTTCCTGGCATATGCTTGTTTTACCTCTTCTTTACAACTTGCAGTAAGTGGAGATGCTATCACTGCTTCAGTCACTCAAGCTATCCCTGATACTAGCAAAATGTGGTGGTTTGGAGTGATTTTTTTGCCATCACCTCTCCACACACTTTCATGTCCAATCTTAATTTTCCCTAGTTTCAATATAAGCCTGCTCTTTCTTATCCCGTCTACAATGGTCATGGAGAACAACATTCTCTTCTTTGGAACTCCCTTCAGCATGACTTATGGCCGTTTATTGTTGCTTTGTTCCTGGAGAAAAAACCTCTCCAGTCTTTCAATTTTTCCTCTTAAATGAGGTTTTTCAAACCGCTGATTAATCTTGCTGTTCTCTCCTCCTGACTCTCTGAAATCTGTTCATCTTTCTTGAAATACAATGGTCAAAACTGGACATAAAATTCTATCTGAGCAGAGTGGAAGGGTGCTCTACCCTACTGTATACATGGTAACTATAAATCCTATATGATGACTTTTTTTTATAACAGTCCTCTGCAAGTTAATGCCAGCTGCAAATTCAGTAAAAAATACCTTGATTCTGTTATCAAAGTTACTGCTCAGACCAGACATCTGTGGAATGTCCCTTACTTCAACCTTCCAATTTGAAAGTGATCCCTGGGTAACCAGAGAGTATAGTTTTATGAATCGTTTTTACCTGCCATGTTTTTCTTGTTTGACGTGAAATGAAGTCAGAAGTCTTGCTGAAGTTGAGAAGCGTGACATCTACTGAATCTCAACTTTTCTTCAAAAATATTACTATTGCAAATTAAAGTACATCTAAAGTGACTTCCACTTCATATCAGTGAGATGCTTTTAATTTGTAAATATTTGTAATAACAGAGATTGTTAAAGCTCCATATGTGTCCTATACTCACTGTTATGTTTGCATATGAAGATTTACAAAAGGACTTGTATCAATCTTTTCCCTATGTCAGCCTTAATGGTGGGACAGAACCTGAGAAGGATCCTGTTGATGTTAGAGGATTTGGCTAATTTCTGCACAGGCTCCACATTCTTTCTCAGCTCTTCTGATTTTTATTTTTTTTTCCCCTGCTTGCTTAGAGCCTCTCTAACTTGTGTAAGTGGAAGATTTTTGTGGTTAACTACAAGAGATTTGAAATGTGAAGCCATTAAGCTCCTGTACAATTTTGGGTGTGGACTTACCCTTTTAAAATGGACACAGAAAGGGTTTTCTCTATCGGACAGTGCTGAATACTGAGGTGATGCTCAGTAACCTCTCTTGTCCTTTGCAAGGATTGAGAAGGTTCCTGTGCAGCATTTTATGGAAGTTCAGAAAAGCCTGTTTGACTGAACTGTGGGACTTTAGATATCTTCCAGCTTAGTCAAGTTAGAATATGAAACCAAAGATGTTTTCCAGTAATTTGGAAAAGACAGAAAGTCTGTTACCTGGCATACCATATGTCTGTAGTTGGACATCAGAGTAGAAGCTGGGAATGTTGATCTGCTAATAGGCTAGTTATTCACATGGCCCAAAAGTGAGTATATACCCAAGATAGTAGGTTTACACTTGGCACCATTTTTCAGATTGGGAGAGGTACCCCTTCCTGCCAAGTTGTTACGAACAGAAAATGAGGCATGAGACACCACATATTTTTCAGAAGTGTGAGAAGTTCTAAGTCTAACAAAGTGTGATGTGGGCTGAAAACCATGGAGAGTTCTGTGATGTGGTAGTTTCAGAAATAAGGTGCGTGGCTCTAATTATTGGCATGTATCAAATGTTAGAGTGCTATTTACATAAGAAAATCTAAATCTGATAGTGGTGTTGCCACAGAGTTGTTTTCTGTTTTTTACTCATGCTTGCCTTGAATGAATGCAGTCCATTTATCTTAAAGTTTATCTAAACCTTTAGAACAGGTTAACACTTAAAATGTAGAATTAAAACTTTCAGTTTTTTTAAATGATGCTGAAATGTCTGTACCTCTCCTTTTTTTTTCTTTAACTGCTAAACAGTCTCATTTTCAACTGGTTTTCAGTTGCTTTGTCTTTATCACACCTGTGGAAGGTACTCAACAGACTAATCCAGAAATTTGAACTAAACTGTGGTAGAATAAAAGCTGTAAATCACCAGTCCCTTAGTAAATTTCTCTGTATAAATCAATGCTGGATAATATATTCTATGACATAAATGCTTCACAGAATCATCTAGGTTGGAAAAGACCTTGAAGATTATCCAGTCTAACCACTAACCTAACACTGACCGTTCTCAACTACACCATATCCCTCAGCGCTAAGTCAACCCAACTCCTAAACACCTCCAGGGATGGGGACTCTACCACTGCCCTGGGCAGCCCATTCCAATGCCCAACAACCCATTCTGTAAAGAAATACTTCCTAATATCCTGTCTAAACGTTTCCTGGAGCAACTTGACGCCATTCCCTCTTGTCCTATCACTTGTTACTTGGTTAAAGAGGCTCATCCCCAGCTCTCTGCAGCCTCCTTTCAGGTAGCTGTAGAGGGCGATGAGGTCTCCCCTTAGCCTCCTCTTCTCCAGACTAAACACCCCCAGTTCCCTCAGCCGCTCCCCGTACGACCTGTGCTCCAGACCCTGCACCAGCTTCGTTGCCCTTCTCTGGACACGCTCGAGTCATTCAATGTCCTTTTTGGAGTGAGGGGCCCAAAACTGAACACAGGAATCGAGGGGCGGCCTCACCAGTGCCGAGTCCAGGGGTAAGATCCCTTCCCTGTCCCTGCTGGCCACGCTATTGCTGACACAAGCCAGGATGCCATTGGCCTTCTTGGCCCCCTGGGCACACTGCTGGCTCCTGTTCAGCTGGCTGTCAATCAACCCCCCCAGGTCCCTGTCTGACTGGCAGCTCTCCAGCCACTCCTCCCCAAGCCTGTAGCGCTGCTGGGGGTTGTTGTGGCCCAAGGGCAGCCCCCGGCATTTGGCCTTATGGAAACTCCTCCAGTTGGCCTCAGCCCATGGCTCCAGCCTGTCCAGGTCTCTCTGCAGAGCCTCCCTACCCTCAAGCACATCAACACTCCCACCCAACCTGGTGTCAGCTGCAAACTGACTGAGAGTGCACTCGATCCCCTCGTCTAGATCATCATAAAGATACTAAACAGGAGTGGCTCCAAAACCGAGCCCTGGGGGACACCACTTGTGACTGGCCACCAGCCGGATTTAACTCCGTTCACCACAACTCTCTGGGCCCGGCCATCCAGACAGTTTTTTACCCAGCAAAGCGTGTGCCCATCCAAGCTAGGAGAATTCTGTGGGAAATGGTGTCAAAGGCCTTACTAAAGTCAAGGTAAACAATATCCACAGCCTTTCCCTCACCCAATAAGCAGGTCGCCCTGTCGTAGAAGGAGATCAGGTTTGTCAGGCAGGACCTGCCTTTCATAAACCCAGGCTGACTGGGCCTGAGCATCTGGTTGTCCCGCATGTGTTGTGTGATGGCACTCAGGATGAGCTGCTCCATCAGCTTCCCAGGCACCGAAGTCAGGCTGACAGGCCTGTAATTTCCCAGATCATCCTTCTGATCCTTCCTATATATGGGTGTCACACTGGCCAGTTTCCAATCTGCTGGGACCTCCCTGGTCAGCCAGGACTGCTGGTAAATGATGGAAAGCAGCTCGGTGAGCACCCCAGCCAGCTCCTTCAGCACCCTCGGGTGTATCCCGTCCGGTCCCATAGATGTGTGTGTGTCCGTGTGATGCATCAGGTCACTGACTGTCTCCTCCTGGAATGTGGGGGGATGATTCTTCCAGTCTCTGTCTTCTGACTGAGGAGGCTGGATTCCCTCAGTACAACTAGTCTTGCTATTAAAGATTGAGGCAAAGGAGGCATTAAGCATCTCAGCCTTTTCCTCATCAGTCGTTGCCATGTTTTCTCCTGTGTCTAGCAGGGGATGGAGGCTCTTCCAGTGCTTCTAAATTTTCTGTTTGTTGTTGCCTTGCTTAACATATAATAGCTTGGAAGATAGATGGATTGTGAACTTCCAAAATACTATGAAGTACCTTTCCAAACTTCTGGAGAATCTTTGAGAGGGGATAGTTTTCATTTTTCTCAGTAAGCATTTTAACATCCAAGGAAAGCAGTTTGGCCTACAATTTTATTGGTCAGGTGAGGAACCTTGATAGAATTTGTTGGTGAGCTTTCAAATAATTTGAACATAATGTTTCTACAATTGCAACAGCTTCAGAATATTATTTTTTTTCAATTAACAGGAGACTTTGGATGCTCTTTCACTCATAGGTGGGAAAAAAAGAAAGACGACTCAGATACATGTAGGTTTTACCAAGAGTGTACTTGTTCTCTATCTAATGAATGTTGCTAAGAGGTCTGCTGCCTGTAAAAAAGACAGCATTAGTAAGATGATGGAGTGCTGGCAGTTGTAATAATATCTGTTTTGGAAATTAGACAGGGGAGGATGTACTGAGGTAGGAGTCAGGACGGCAGCCTAGAGACTCAGTTGGTCTGAGCTGGTAAATGCCTGTGGATTCCATCAATGGTATTGGCATTGGTCTCTCCACTGAAAAGCTGGAAACATTCATTATAAGGCAAGTGAGAATTTCCATGTTGATGTGCCAACAATTTTAAATATTTAAGTTAAACATGTAATTTCACTGGTCTTAACATTCTTGACACAGGTTCTTGGTCAAGTTATTCATTACTGTAGGTAGAATAAGCTCGGATAAAATCAAAGAGCATTAATGATTGGGATAACTATTAACTGCTATGATGAAACTGTTCTCTTTAGACCAGAGGAATGCTGGCTGCTCTGAACAGCTGAAGGAGAAGCACGCTCAACAAAAATTTTTCTGAATTTTCCCTATCAATTTTTAGAGGTTTTACTGGTTTTACTGAAAAGATCTCTTTCCCCTACTTCATTCTGTTAGGGTTTGCTTGGGTTGTTTTTAAATTCTTTTTTCTCCAAGCATGGCTTTGTATCCATTTCTAAATCAGTCTTCATTGTTAACACAATTTCTTTTTCACTCTTCACTTACTCTTTTGGAACAAGGACAGAAACATAGGTCTTGTTCATCTTTGCTTTCCAAATGTATGTGTGTGTATTTGAGTAATTCTGCACAAAAATTTTTGCATGGTTTTGGGGAAGGAGGGATGGAGGGGAGGTTGGGACTTGAAAGCATTAGTCAAGGCTCAGGCAGGGTTTGTAGTGACTTTTGCACTGGTAATTATTTCTGAACTTTCTGAACTGCTTCAAAATATGATCACATTACTGTATGTGTCATTGTGAGAGACAGAGTAATGAGTTTTTTCTAAATTCTTACATCTCCTCAGAAAAATGCTTTGGTGTTACATAATTGCCATTGTTCTTTTACATGTTTTTCATAGCATCCTCCTGGGCAGTTAAGAAGGAAGTACAGTTCCTGCTCCACTATTTTCCTGGACGACAGCACAGTCAGTCAACCAAACCTCAAGTATACCATCAAATGGTGGGTTTCATAATACCTTTTTTGCTAGAACCTACATTTTATTTATATATATTTATATATACACATATTTCTGCACTATTACTGAGCAAGCTTCAAAGGCTTTGGTTTTTGAAGTAGTAATTTTATTTAATCCAGTCATGCTCCAGAGGCAGTGAATAATATGAGCAAAGGGTATCACTCTTATTCTAGGAGGTTGATTCTGCACAGACCTAATACTGCATATCTCAACAGAAGGCAGCAATTAAGGATCTCAGATTCCAGCAGCTGAAATCCTTGTGCTTCGTCATTCAACTGGGTACTTGCTTTGGAAGAGTCCTTCAAAATTTATTTGGGTACTTGTTTATTCAGAATTTTGGAATTATCTGAAATTGAAGAACTCTTTTCTGTTCATGAGAAAAATGCTTATTTGCTAAGCCTTTTTTCCAGTTTTATGGTTGAAATGCAAATTAGTTGTCTTCAGATTCATTTGCTTATTGAGTATAAGGGCACTGACAGTTTATTACACAGCAGTGGGGTGTTTTGTATGTGGTGTGCACATGGGCTTACCCATGAGTGACATCTCAGATGATAATTTCAGGTTTCACTGGGGCCTTTTTACATTTGGAAAGAAATCAAATTGATATTTGTAGAGTATTGTTCTTTACATTTTGTACAGTAAGGGGAAAAAATGAGAGAACAAATGCTCAGGCATTTTATGCTGTTGTTTTATTATGATTGCTGATATACTCTCTTGAGTTGATTGTAGGATGGTTACTTTGATGTACTCAAATGCAAAACTTTATTAAGACAAAACCTGTGCTACATTGATGCTTACATGAGAGACAAATAGACTAGCATGTCCAAAGGAGTTGGTAATGTTGGTAGTCACTAAAACATGTTCTTATTTTTTTTGTTTAAGGAAAAAAGAGGGGAGTGGAGAAGGAATTTGCTGTCAGACTGACACCTAATTCCTCATCAGTTATTTCTGCCTGAAATACAGTCTTGTTTTTCCTCAAGTTTCTTTAATTAGTAACTTAAAAATAATTCGGATGAACACTGAAAGAAGGCTTTTTGAGTTGGGGTTTTTTTAACTCCTGGAATCTCATACTCTTCTGCTCTAAAATCCTTTCCATGCAGATTTTTGTAAGGGCAGCCTTTTGGGCAGATTTCAGGTCCCTCTTTGTATCAGAACTGAGACTGCTTGTGAAAAGAAGAGATGGGTGCAGCTGGCCGCAGCAGCCAAGAAGTGTTTTCAGCAGGCCATGGTGGCCAGCAGCAGCCTTGTGAAAGAGAAGACAGAAAGACAAGCTGGTGGGGGGCAAGGTGGTGGCTCGTTGATTTATTTTGGGTCATGTTACGCCCTGGTGCGTTTAAAATGTTAGTGTATCTCCTGGAGATCTGCAGCATCAGCGGGGTGGCCAGGGTAGGGTGATGGAAACCTCTATAAGTTGCTTTCCTGCACACTGAGTGCTAGCTGAACCGGTGTATGAAAAGCAGAATGAAACTTGGATCTGAGTTAATCTATTGGAACTCTGAAAGATTTTCAGATTTAGATACAGATTTCTAAATAGTAAATGTTTTCTCAACTTAATTTGACATTTTGTTACAAAATCAACCATAGAGGCACTGAGCAGAGCTCTGCACAGATTCTTTATTCTGCTTTCGTAGTGAACTAGAGCTGCAACTGTGTTCCTAGGGGCATAGCTTAAAATTAAATATTAGGACATTTATTTTGTGAATAGCTTTCAGTAAAATTAAATTGATTCAAAAATGTGCCTTTTGTGTTCAGTGAGGACTGTGTCCTTTAAAGTATCTGTAGAAAAAAATCAAATGTAAAAAGCATTTATGATCCAGAAACTTAGAAGGCAGACAGGTAAAAGCTAAATGCTCATACATAGCAAAATATATTTGATTTCAAATAAGAAAGGTATTATCCACTATATGGCTGTGCAAAACCGAAACCACAAAAAACCCCAAACAAACACTACCATGCCCCCCCCACCCCCCCACCAAAAAAACCCTACCTTGAAATAATTTAAAATTCTACTAAAGGAGTAGTTCCAACATTTTTTTTCCTCTTTCCCTAACACATAGCATGTCAGTTTTCATGTAGAAATTCTGTAATAAATTACAGAACAACCAACTGACTCTTTAAAAGTCCTTTTATGGAAAAAGGGGGGGGGAATTTTGCATCAGTATAAAACATAAACTCCTTACAGTGAATCACTGACAAGACAGGTTATCAACAAATAGAATCAGTGAACTTCCTTCTCCTTCCCTTTGAGGTTTGACTGGGTTTTATGCTGCTGGAACAAGTAGGGAGGGTGCTGGTTCTGCCTTATCCCTCAATAAAGCTCTGTCATGAGTAAAGCATACGTCCTTCGATAAAGCTGGAGTTGTGAGTTGGAAACTGGAGAATAACCATGAGAAGCCATATCTTAAGTTTCTTTAGTCTCAAATGTGAATGAAATCAGTTAGTTGTATATGTAATTAAAATCTTAGCTTTCTGTGAATATAAGGACATTTTTTGTCTTCGGACAGATGTACTCTGACATGTGGTTGAGAACATGGGAAGTGCATAATGCAGTAAGTTATTCAGGGAGTTGTCTTTCCTGAGTTAAAATAAGTAACTTGATGCCGTAAAACTGTAGGAGCCTGGCATTTGAGTCTCGTATGTAACTACATAGAACAACAGGCAAAAGTTAATGGATTTAAATATAAAATTGTAAGCCAACAGTGATTAAAACATTTCATGTTAGCCTGGCAGCATTAGCGAACAATAAAAGAGAATGTCCAGTGCCTCTGATGCTTTATCTTCAACCTTGGAAATCAGTAGCAGTTTTATCATTGACTTTAGTGGAGTAGGGAATTAAATGGAAGTTATGTGCAACTTGGTTTGTAGAATATGAATATTTTTGTAAGGTGCTTCATTATTATAAATAACAATATTATAAAATTATCTGTTTACAGCAGTTTTCCTTGTATCTAACAGCAAGCAGAAGCAAACAGGCTGTTAAGCATACTTTTTGTCATGCATTGTGCTAGGTTTTAAATTTGCATGTTAATATGACAAATATAATTTGACAGTCCTGAGGTATTAACTCTATATTTTTTCTTTACAGTGTAGCTCTTGCGATATATTACCACATCAAAAACAGGTATGTGACTAATGAAATCTTGTACTGAAGATGTCTTTAATAAAAACAAGTGAACTGCTCTAACCCTAAAAATCCATGCTCTGTTTCTTTCAAAAAGTTTTTAGGTAGTAGTTTTCTTATCTCACATGCTAGAAATGAGAAACATATTCTTTTGTATTTTTATATATATTATTTTGCTTAGAAAAATAAAAATGAGAGGATTATGTACTGTAAAAATCTGGAAGTACAGTTCAGAATTGAAACACTTTCGTGATTCAGTGTTCGGTTTTATGTGCACTGGGCACTTCTGCATTATTGCATATGTTGCAATTACATATAGAGAAATCTGAATAAGGTCTTTCAGATTTATTTTTTTTAGATACACCTTTGTAAAGTTAACTGTATAAATCAATGATCAGTTAATGTTAATGGATTTGAAATAAAAAACATTAATTATACTGTAAGAGTGATACTGAATAGATGTAATTCAAGATGCCTCAGAAACAGAGCAGGACCTGGCTTATCTCCTCTGGTGTAGCATGTTTTAGATCTCTGCTTAGTCAAGTTGATTGAAATTGAATAGAAAATAGGTTCTTTAAAAAGTAACTTCATAAATAACAGCTTTCTTCATGTTGAATTGTGCTTTTGTATCTTAAATTCCCTGTCCTCATGATATGTCACAGTATCATAAAATACTATTTCCTGACATTTCTAAGGAGAGATTGTATAAATACTTGAAGTGAATTTTGTGTCCATGATTTTTCAATGTCTTTTCAGAGAACTTGACTTAGATCTTGATCTAATGAGCCACTTACATGTTTTTTCTTCTGGACTGTAAGAAGTCTGACTAGAACAAAAAGAATTACTCATAAATTTAAAGTTAAGCTGGTGGGACTGTGTTTCAGGTCACTGGGACCCATCACTTCTTGAAACAAGGCTGACATCTAAAGAGAAACCTTTAGAAGTGCACAAGGGCAGAAAGACTTAGGCTTGATCTCTGCTGAAAGCTCTTAGACAACTTTCCAAGATATCAGTGTCTTGAAAGTAAATACATTCTGAATGTTATCTTCTTGGGAAACTTGCTATCCATCCTTTAGTTTTTGGGATGGAGAGGTGATTTACTCAGGAAGAACTGGTTGCTGCTTCTCTGCCCTGAAGCTGCCCAGGATGGAGAGGTGCATCGTCAGTGCACCCTCTGCCATGCTCAGGTCACATGGTCTCAGCTGTGATGCTGGAGCAGGCTCGTGTATGTTGGTTACCAACTCTGAAATGAAGGATGTCATATGACTGCTCTGTCTTTGGCTGTCTCTGATTTAGGAATGGAGGAACAACATGGTCACAGCTTTCAGTTGTACTTGCTGCTGAAACAGCAATAGCAAAACATATGATCTGTTTCCTGCCATTATAGGCAAAAAGGAAGTTGTTGACGTATATGATAGATTTTGGTTTGTTATAGGGGGTGGGGAGTAAGGAACCACTGTAACTCTTAAATAGACTCAAGGTTGATTTTGACAAAAAATGAGTCAAGCACCTGCTTTGCCTCAGAAGAAAATTCTTTACACACAGTATTTATTTGTTCCTTTCATCCTGCACAGTAGACTTAAAACTAAACTGCTTCCTAATATTCCAAACTCTTACCAATCTCAGTTTTTTTAGAAACTATACATGAACTAGAATATTCCTTCATATATTTCACACACTTCATTTCATTGTAACATTCTAGTTATAATTTCATTTGTCACTGATATATTTTTGTCATTGTTTTATTTATTTGTTTTCTGCAGCTTTTGTTGTGCTTAGCTGTTCAACAAGTGGTGAAAGACTACACCTATCTTATTTTCAGGGGAACGCATAAGTATTGGTGAATTTGCTAAAGGAATAAATAAAATATATGCCAACAAACTAAACATGAAGAATGCTTAGCAATTAATAGATGGTTAATTTTTGAAAGATAACAATGTGAATTTGTTGTAATGAAGACAAAAACCTATCAACTTTTGTTTTAGTGTAATAGATATCAACTTTTGTTTTAGTGTAATAGATATTTTGAGGGCAATCGAATGTGCCTTCATAGCATGCAGCAGCTATGGCATGAAAAAATAAAACAGGAAGTTTGTTCTTTCCTTTCAGTTTACTGTAGCACTGACTGCAGTAAGACTACTTCTGCATTAAGATACTAGCCTTTTTATGTAGGGGTAAAAGTCTTGGTCATTAGGAATTTTCTAGTAATTTTTTGTTTTTATTTAGGTAGTCCTTTTTTTAAAAAAGTGTTTATTTCCAGGGTTAGCAAGCTTTATAGCAGAAAAAATGTTCAGATGTCAAGATTTAAATGTTAGCTGCTAATGAGTACAGTTTGTAGACATGTATCCGCTGTAAAACTCACATTTGCATGCTCTGAGAGATATGTGCTATTGAGTAAAGCTAGAAAACATGTTCATTGGTTTCTCTCAAGAACTCTTGTGACCAGGGTGCCAGGGATGCTATAAATAAAGATGGGATTGTAATAAGGAGGTCACATGGATGCATCTGTCCAGAAAGTGTCCAGTTGTAACTGGTACTGTTATACCACTTGCTTTTGTGATTGTTAGTGTACCTGCCAGGATTGCACACAGCAAAAATCTTACATTGCGTACTAGATGTTAGGCTTGTGAAGTTGCATCAGCTTCCATGCTGATCTTGAGAGAGAAATAGTGAATAAAACCAGTGAGTAGGAATATTATTTTGTCTGAATTTTTTTGTATGTACTCCTTTTTGCTTTCAGAAATAACTAGTAGGATAGGATTTTCCAAATAAAAAGTGAAGTATTTATGTATTACCTAAAGGATAACTGTAAAAAGTGTTGCATATTTGTAAATGTTCGTGATGTTGACAGTAAAGGAGAAGGGATTAAGATTGCAAGGATTAATGTGACAAAGTTAAGAAAAGTAAGATGGGTGGATTTTATTATAAGCTTATAGTAGTACCTCTTAGACTGTCAAAATGCCTCACGATTGAGAGCACAAAAGCTGTGGGTCTTGGGCATTGAAAGCTGAAAATTTTAGCATACTGTGTAATATGGATTTCATATTACACATGAACCTTATGGCAGAATAGGTCCAACTTCTATTTGAAAATCACATTTCTGCGGTGTTTCTAAGCACCCCACAGCATGACTAGTATTGGAGTTTTAACAGTACACTTGTGTCTAGGAGATCTGCCTGCTGTTGTGTTCAAGATAATGACACTACTTTGGTTTTAATACTTTTTAGGGACACAGATGGAAGAATGCTCTTAGATATTTTTGATGAAAACCTTCATCCCCTTTCGGTAAGTTCATCTGCCTCTTCTTCCCTTTCATGTGAACTGTCTTTCTTTTCTGTCTGCTTCATTTTGTTTCAGTCACCTATTTGGAAGTATTTCTTCCTTAGAAATCTGAAGTGCCACCAGACTATGACAAACATGACCCAGAGCAGAAACAGATTTACCGCTTTGTTCGGACGTTGTTCAGTGCTGCTCAACTGACTGCTGAATGTGCCATTGTCACCCTGGTGAGTGTCTGAGAGATGATATCAACCATCTGACAAGACCCAGTTTTGTGCTCAAAGCTTGGGTTTGTATGATTAAATAAATCTAGGTGCTGCCAGAGAATTTTTTCTCATCATAGAGACCAAGAAAATTTCTTGATGGGAAGAGATACTACAGTTCATTTTCTTGGGGAGAGTAAGTGATGGAAGAAGAGGTTTGGTAACATGCGACACAAAAGCCAGGGTTACATCTTGGCCTCACTCACTGATAATGTTACAGGCCAGAAGGGTGACTAATAGAAAATGCAGGTGGCGGAAGTGGTCTGAACAGGAGGATATGTTGAAAGTAGAAAGGCTTCCACTTTAGGGGGATTTGCTGTATATCATTGTAGCTCCCAGCAGAGACTCAGGAACAGCTGTAGGGAATTTGATATCACTCATAAGAATTGACAGGCACATGAAGGGTTTGGTGAGTGACTGGGACGTGTTGGTGGTGGTTCTTTTACTTGCACTGTACTTGTCTTTCGGGACCACATCACAGGATTGAACAATTGTACTCAAGGCTGAAGTTTAGCTACTTAAAAATAGCACACCACAAAAGAAGGTTCAGATTTTCAGCTGGTGTGGATCAGCATAGCAATGTGGATTAAAGGAGCTAAAGTGATCTCTACCAGCTGAGAATTTCTCAATTTTCCTGAAATTTTTTTCCTGAGAACTCTGACAAGCCTCTTCAGCTTTCAGGCACGATTTTGGCCATGTTGTTGGCTCAGAGATTTTAAAGTAACAAAAGGGGTTTTTATCACTACAACACGTGGTTTCATAACAGCTTGGTTATGCACTGTAGATGGAAGAAGAGGAAATTGGAGAAGGTGGATTTTTGAAGCCCAGACCTACTCATTTCCTCTGTTAATCTCTCTCCCTTGGCCTCTAAGATTAGTTGGCAGGCTTTTCTTCTTCGGACAGTCAGAATGAATTGTACTAGCCAGTACAGTACAGGAGTATGAGAGAAATAGGGCAAGAAACACCCTGCAGTGCTCCACTCTTACATTTGGAAGTATTACTCTACCTAGTTACTTGACCCAGCCATTACTTGTGTTCTGAAATGACATTTTGTCTCTCTCTTTTACATAATTGCACTAAGTACTTGCCCTTCTCCCTTTTCTTCCTAAGTGTTTTCTGCTGGAGGTAAGATACGTTGTGTGAATCAGTTATGTTCTCCTGTAATTTAATAAATCTGCTGTCAAATACAGTGGAAACTTGTTGTAGTTATCTGCTGTTCAGTCTTAGTTTTTTTGATCAATGAGGGCACTGTCTAGTAGAAAGGAAGAGGTTTGGTTTTTAATAACAATATCTTCCTGTTATTGCAATGCATGGAACGTTCTTCCCCACAAATCTTGTTAACGCAGGCATATATTTCAGTATCTTTCATTTGTAAATACTTCCTTGCCTCTTCGGGTTTTCATGTATTTTCTCTGCAAGTAACTCTTTTGGTGTGATCTGCAATGAAATATAAATGTTTAACTCACTTGTTGTATTGCAGATGCAGTTTCCATAGTTGTTAGTGCTTGAAGACTTAGGTGGCTTGGTTTTTTTACACAACACAACAATAGCTTGCTTTTCAAAATGGTCATGCAGATGTTTGCAGATAAACTTGGTGCAGGTGATCAGTGTTACTGTTCTGCTATTCTTGTCCATGTTTTCAGGATAATAGCACCTGCCTGACCCCTCTTTCCAGAAAGTTTCAGAGGTTTTGTATAAATAGTGTTTTAGAAGTATGAGATTCTGCTGCTGCTGTTCTGTTTCCTCTGTACTTCTAGATCACATTTCTTTATTTGTTAATGTCATCAGGAGGGGCTCCAGAGACAGATTGTGTTGTTTCCGAATGCTTCAAATGTGGAAATTAATCTGTCAAAATGCAATCAGCCCTCCTCCCCTCCCCACACTCCTGAAATCTTAATAGTGTTGATACTGCTACTTACGAACCCTCCAAGTGCTTTCAATTTGGCTATCCTGTCTAGAGAAGGAGAGCACCATTCCCTGCTGGAGCTTTTGTTTTGCCGTAGTCTGACCATCCGTCAGAGAGCAATCTGATACTCTTGTCTGCTGTTTGTTCCTCCTGGGAGGTTTGCCAGAAGGCAGGAAGTGTATCTGTGGAGATCACAGTACATTTTGAACAAGATGCTACAACTATTATCTTTCTTTCACTCACTCTAATTATTTTTAAACAATCCTGACCACTCCCTTTTATTGCCCAAATCATTACCATGGTCTAAGATGTGTAGTTGAACTCACTTGCTGTTTGTCTTTTACATGACATTAGCCAGGTAGAAGCAGCACTTACAGTTGGTTTTATAGCACTCTGTATGTTCAGCACAGGAGCTGAATAAATGTGAAACTCCAGACTGTTAGATAAGCTAGTCTTCAGCAAAAAGCCGGCATTGTGTTGCTTCAAGCACTTAATTAAAATATTTCAATTAAAGCCTCCACTATTAAAGCAAAGCCAATTTATAATTAAACAAAAAATTTAATTTTCATACAGCCTCCAGAGCTGCCAAGAGATTTCCTGTACTGATAGGTGAAAAATTAAAATCTCAGGTTGAAACAATTAAATACTAACGTTATTTATTTATAAAAAATACCATAATAAAATTAGTTTTAAGAATTGTGTTGCTGATTTAAAGTCTTGCAAATAATGTTTTTTTGCCCCAGTGAATAGCTAAACTATTATCCTCTGTGCTGAGCTATTATACTCTGTGATCTGACTTTCTGAGAAAACTAATGCACATGTGCTTCTTCCTCAACCTAGAGTATTCCCACATTTGTTAAAACTGAGAAATGCCTGTCTCATTTTCACTGTCTCTTCAAGTGCAGAGGTGGCAAGTTGTACTTATGTTAATCTACTAATTGGATAGTAAATAAAAATGTGAACAGGAGTGTTATCCATACCAACGGGGAAACAATACAGTGTTTGCATGTCATGAGAATTAATTATTTATGCTTTGTTTTTTTGTTCTGTAAGAACAATCCTATTAACTAGACCTGAAGAGGAGAATGGTCCACGTTTTCTACTTTGCCTTGGCATGACTTCCTGAATTTTTTGCAAATAGACCAAATCTGAGGCTCCTGATGTAGTTCCCTGTCCATAGTAGTTTCAGAGAGAATATTTTGCATTTGCAAATAGGCAAATATGCTAGTTCTGTATGCTATAGACTGATACAATGTATGTAAATACATACAGGATGTGAGTTGAATTATTTCTGTGAAGTTCAGAGGAGCATGCTTTTGAAATATATTACAAGTTCATACTGTGGCTGAGAGGATTTGATGTTGGGAAATTTGAAATTTGAAATACGTAAGAATAAATTCTCCTTATGAAAAATAGGGATTTAACTAATCCAGCCAGATGTTCCTGAGTTCTTACTGTACTCTTCAGTCACATTTTCAGCAACTAGGTAGAAAGAGCATGTTGTTGAACTCTGTTGTGAACAGGGGCTTCATACCTGTGCTCCAGCACTGGTGGGAGCAGAAGGCTCAGATTCTGGTCCCTGGCTTTAGGGCTATTCTCATCTTTTGACTATGGTCTTAATATACCACACATGAATGATTATCAGTTAATACTTACATGTCTCTGAGTCAAGTCTTGCTTTAGGCCTACTGGGCTACACACTTCATAAAAAGAGAACATTCAAGCTGGGCATTGAGAGGGAATTTTTTTAAAAATCCCCCAGAGAAGAGGACATTCAGTTAAGGAATGAGTATCTGTTTCCTGAAGCATCTCTAAGGGCTTCTGTGTGGGCAGGGAATGAATACTGATGCCAGTTTTAGACTGGAAAGTCTATGTTACTTAATTGAGTGCATTTTACATGTATTATAGATCCTTGTCTTAAAATGATCTTCGTCTGGAATTAGGGGGAAACCTAGAGATGTGTGACTTTTCTCTCAGTTCCATTAGTTCTTCCTATAAATATCTACAACGGTACTTTGCGATTGTCCACATTTTTGGAGTTTTGTGACTGTGTTTGTTATTCTTTTTCAACATTTGGTCTCAAAAATAAAAATTGGATGAATATACAGGGACCGTGATGATGTGATGTCCTTTTCCACCAAACGCATGGCACCAGACCTTTGTGGAACATTTTAAATGCCCAGCTGGGCAATTGCAAAGCACAGTTATTTCTGGAGAGTCGTGGTAGGGAACTGGCTGATTGCTTAGAACAGAACATATGGCAATTTAGTGATTGGATTAGAGCCGTAATTCGGCTATATGGTAGCTGCTACCAGTTATATTTTTTTCCATACAGTTATCTTTTTAGTTTCAAGGCATTGTGACACACTGAAGTTTTCTCATTAAAGAGAGAGTACTGTGCATTTCTTCATGATATGTTGGGATAGAAACTGTCTTTATTAGTTATTCTGTGCTCCTGCAACTTATAATGTGTGTTACCCAGTGATTTCATATGGCATTTAAAAGGAGAGGTAGGGAATTAAGTTTTTGCAAATACATGTTCATTTGTAGATTCTCAATTATGGTAATTAAAATACCAAAACCATTGTCTCCTTTACAGCAGTGTAAATCAAATGAGAAATAATTAAAGCCACTAGAGCTTTCTTGTTAAAATAGAGATAGAATTTGACATAAAGCAATATAAAAACAGCATGAGAAAAAGATAATGATTTGCTCTTGGTGCTGCCTCAAAATTCAGAATTGTTCTAGTAATGTCAGTGACATTCCTCGGTGATTACCCCTTTTTTTTAGTGTACTGAGATTCCCACTCAGCCTCCTTGGAAGCAGTGCACAACTTCTGACCTCTATGTGTTGCAGCACAGGAAACTCCAGTACTGCAGACAGATGGAATCACAGGATAATTTAAGTTGGAAGGGACCCCTGGAGGTCAGCCTGGTCTGGCTGCTGCTGAAAGCATGACCAGCTGGATCAGGCTGATAAGGGCCTGCCCAGTTGAATTCTGAATTTCTCCAAGGATGGAAATTTCATAACCTCCATAGAAGACCTGCTCCATTGTATTAGGGAAGCCTAAAAAAAGAATTAGGGTATTTTGGGTGCTTAGACTGCAACTCCAGTGATAAGAGGTATCAGTGGCACATTGGAGGTTAATATTAAACAGCTTCAAAATGAAGTAACCAAGAGAAACAAAACTTCTAGGAGAACCCCATAGTAAAATTTTAATATTCCTTTGGTTTATGAAATACTGAAGTGAAATAATTTGACACTTTCATATGTGATATATATCCTTCTGAAGGAAAAACAGAGGGAATAAACCTTCTCCAGTATTTTAACTTTTCTTTCTACTTGAGAGTATTATATAATATATAAAGTATGCTATAATGTCCTCTGAGATGGAAAAAATTAGATGCTGTTTCACACTAATTAGAACTGAACTCTTTAGTGCTATCTTTAGTTTTCAGTGTCTTCAAACGGATTTATGTTCTGTTGATTGGGATGTTGTGTAACCAACTCTCTGATATCCACGATCATGGGGAGCAGAACATCCTGGATAACTGGGACAACACTGGCTGCTGTGGTTACTATCAGACACTCAGGAAGTCCAGAATGGATTCACCTAACTGCAAATAATCACCCTGCAGATTAGTTCTGTCTCAGCACTGGCCCTGCTGGAGCAGCACTGCTGGAGCTTGGATGTTGTTGCGGATCCTGTTAGTTTGTGCCATGTTACTGTTCTGTGTCTGGATAAATAAAGCCCACTAGGACTAGTGGTGAGAATGGATGTCTAAATGCTTCTCTGCCACTATTCTATTGCAAGTCCAAGTGCTGGGAGTAAAGATCAGAGTCATCCAAACTAGGTCAGCATGTAGTCATTTCAGGTCTGGCAGATCTATGAGCTCAAGATACGTGCTGAAACAAATCAGTTCTGTACCTCTGCTGGACCTGAAATGGCTTTGGAAGCCATGTAACTGCATTCCTGTGGTGCTGCATCTAAGCTAATGAACCCCTCCAGAGTTCATTGAACTCAGAGTCAATTCGGAATTATCTATACCCATGGAGTGATAATTTTATTTAATTAATAGAATTAAGTTCTTTTTAATTCAGATAAATGCATTCTTAATAAAGGCAAATTACCTGATTGGTTTCACTTATGATTAAATAATAATTTACTGATATTCTAAGTGTCAAAGTCAGTCATTGCAAAGTCTTGGTGCGAGTCTGGGAAGACGTGGAAAATAATAATCCAGTATTGCTCTTTTGAAATCTTAACTCTGTGCAGCATATCTTTGACATGTGCTCAGGTTACTGAAATGTCTCCAATGAAATCCAAGTGTTGCTCGTTAGAGCTTGTTAGACTGACACTCATGTAAAACCTTGTGGTTCATTCTGAAACACAGTGGACTAATAATGGAGGTATCAGCCCCTGAGGTATTGAGTTTGTAAGTAAAAACATATTGCTGGACCAATGTCCATTGTTATTTTCCAGATCAGAACTGCATTTTTGTTTCAACTAGGGCTTGAATTATGTTACAAATGAGTTTTGAAGGTTGTAGTGGTGTTGGCATTAACATTTAGATACACTTGTTCTTTGCAGGCTGGGAAAAAATCAGAGTGATAGTTTGTTTGACTGAAGCCACTGACAGTTTCTGCCAGTGTCACATTTGTAACTTTAATATTTTGTTTAAATAGTCTTGTTATAATTCTGTAAAAAATTATAAACATACAGTCATAGAACTAAGTGGGTAGTGATAGGTGTGATCAAGATGGCTCTTGGAAGCTATTAAAGTGTTTGGGGAGAACTAGGTGTTGAATTAAGGCAGAATAAATCTGTTGTCTTTTTGGAATTCAGTTTTTGAATGTTTAGTGGAGAAGTGCTCAGAAGTTTTGCCATGAAAGCATACTTTCAGAAGAGGCACTGCAAAGGATGAATTAAATTGAGGAAAAGTAACATTGGTGTAGCAGCTTCAGTTTGTTTTAAGCTTTAGTTCCATTCCTAAGCATGGATACAGCTGTTAAAAAAGTGTGGAGGCAAATCATGGTATTTAGTTTACCTTATGTCTTCTAGATACTAGAAGCTCATTTTATCTTTTATTAGTTCTGATTCTGTGAAAGAACACCTGCCAAAATAATCCAGAGGAGATGAGGTTTTCAGACTTCTGTTTAAAAAAAAAAAGTTTCTCACATTGTTTCATCTACATTTTTTTGTCTTTTGACATATAAGTAAATTTATTCCAGCATTCTGGGATGCAAGTTGCAGTATTCTTTTCTACAGTGAACTTTTAAATTCAGCTACTGTGCAGTAGCTAGTCCTAAAGGAAATATTGCAAATGTTTTGCTTTTGAAAATTAAGCCAGTGAAATTCATTACAACACACAAATACACTGAACCCCATAGTAGTGCATGCAGAATCCCAAGTTTGTTTGATACAAACCCTGTATTTAAGAAAATGACCCCTGTGTTTAAGACACTATTCAATGTATGGACATAATTGCATACAAATGGCATTTCCGTATGGCACACTTACCGTTACAGGGTCAACATTTTCAGTGATTTCTTTTTTAATGAGGTGGAGCATGCCTGCCTGTGTGTGGGAAGACGCACTTGCTTTTGCCAGGAAAAGCAGGTGCTGTTCTCCCACCAGCCATGAGTTTGTTTGGGATGAGTAGCGTAGTCACTAACCACCCACTAGCCTCCTTTAAATGGGCTGTGAGCCACCTGGCCCTTCTCCAAAAGTCTGTACTGATTCAGCACATTTTTGCAGAAGCCAGGAGCATTCCCCTTCAGTAGTGTATGCTGCTGAGTGCATGGCAGACTCTACCTCTCCCTTTTACTCTGATGTCCCATCCAAGTCAAAAATCTTGGTGTGTGGTCTGTCACCATGACCTGGGTCTAGTATATTGAAATGCACTGAGATGAGAACAGTGGTTGAGAGCTTTATTTGTTCAGGCATATGAACTTTTCTCACATTTGCACAGGAGATGGAGCTCACTTGGCTGGGTCTATACTGCTGGTATGAGGATTCTCTACATCAGTAGCATGAGAGCTCAAGTATGTACTAGCCAAATTGCACTGTCTGCAGAGTCACCTGGTTCTCTCCAAATTAGAGTGAGAGAGCGCTAGAATGAAGACTGTGGGCTTGATTGAATGTTGAAGAACTACGCTAATGTGACAGTATAGGCGTATCTTTGGAAGACAAGTCCTAGAGTACAGTGAATTCCCACATTAGCTGAGGACCTCAATAAACTTTTACAGGGGTTTGCTGTAAGAAAAAGTCTTGTTCTTTTTCTGTTTTCTCTTACTTGAACACATATGCTTAAAACCCAAGATGGAGTCAGGGAGGCCACAGCAAGTGAATGAAGCAAAATGCTCTCTTTTAAGGCATTGTCAAGTAAGGAGCCAGAAGCCATGCTAAGTGCCTTTCTCATGGCGAGGTATTTATCAGCTTCAGTTTTATTGGAAGATGATAGAGCCTCACTCCAGCAAACCATATGTCTGGAGTTAAGCCCAACTTATTACCAAGGACTCAAGAGCAATTATTCATATCCTTCAACATGCTATTGGAAGATGCTCAAATACGGTAATGAAGGTGGTATAAAAATAGTGTCTTATCAAGCTCCTATTTAATTTTTAAAGCTCATTTCTCAAGTATGTGCTGGTGGGAAGGTAATAGCAAGTTCATGATCCCTTTTAACTTCAGTGTAGGTTCATCTGCTCAAGGTGTAAGTTCAGCTGTTATGAATTCTTCTCCTTTATGTCTTTCCTTTCAATATAATTCTTATTAGCTTTCTTTTTCTTCTCTGAATGCCTTTGAATTTGAGCCCACAACAGAATCTTTACTTGGTTTTCTTTTTTTTCTTTCTTCTTTTCTCTCTTTATAAGCTAGAGCTGCACATGAGAAAGGATACCATTTCCTGATTTTTGTATGTTTTGTGTATCTATAGATGTGGAGTATTCATTCAAAATCTAGTAAAATGGTGTGTGGGAAGTTGAAATTTAAGAGGTTTGCATTAACAGTAAAGGGTCAAATTCAGCACTGATGTAAAGCAAATTAAGTTAATTTCCTAATTTAAGAATGGCATAATATTATGGCTTTAGCACACTTCCTGCTTATGAAGCTCCCTGCATTAGCATAGTGTATTGCTTTAAAGAAGTCTTCTGTTTCATGGGGACAACTCCAGGGAATGCTGTTTGTTCATATTTCAAGGAGCAGTTTTGCCTGCTAAGTTGAACCAGTTTGTTTGTGTAATATAGTAAGAAAGGGGTTTGTTTACACAGGCTGTCTGGAAAGCAAAAGGAGGCCTTTTAAATAGAACTATCAGGTAGTGCAGACCCTGGTGAGATCCATGTGCCACCTTTTTATTGAGCTTTGTATTTCTGTGGTTTTACAAGTATTACTAGACCTCATAGAGGAGAATCTTCTGAGTCTCCAACCACTGTTCCCATCTCAGCCATTTATACACTTTTCTTTCCATTTCTGTCTTGAACCCTTGCCTTGGAGTCACCACTTGCTTATTTTTAGGGACTTAATTTTAGTTTCTCAAAGCATTTCAACTGAGCTGCTTATTTTGGACTCGTACACCATTTGGAAAGTCTTCACAGGCAAAACTTCCAAATTGTACACATCAAGATCTTTTCAGAGTGGTGCTCTAACTAAAAATCAAAAACTCTCTTTTCAGTAATGGGCTTGACACATAATCTGGAATTTGTAATTTTGTATTTAAATAGTGTTTTGCCTTCCTTATGAAGGAAAATAAATTACTGAACAATTAGTGATATTTTGTTTTACAGTATTATAAGATAATGTTGTAGTATTCTTCAGTGTTACAATGGCAAGTGGGGGCAGATCATAGCTAAAAAAGAAATTACTTATTCAGGAGTCTGGCATCTGGCCTCTTGAAAAATTCAGCTTTAATTTATATTTTGCTACCTAAATGTTTCTTATTTTTAAGGAAGAACACTGAAAAATCAACAGTTTTATCTGTGAGGTCTCATGCTCTAAATATTCTGACTTTATAGCTGAGTATAACTTTGTTTTCACAGAGATTTTTGAATGTTTATTATGCCTGTTCTTTGTACCTAATGACGTGGATTCTGTTCACCAAAGTGTCTAAAACAAGATTAAGGTTAATTCCTCATTAACACAAGAAAAACAGAGAACCCTTTGGGGAATGAGAAAGCCAAAGGTCTTTTACTGAGACTTTTTATTTGACCATTCCATAATATCCAACATACTGTAACTCTTCAGACTTTTTGAATATTCTGTAATTTAAAAGATCATTGAAACTATTTTGGCATTGGTGGTATCAATGAGGTGTGATGCTTTTCCAGATACAATTTCTATGCAGCTACTGTTTTGTATGTATACTCCTTTTAGAAGTTAGTTGTTACTTGTTTAAAATTAGTCCAGTATTTATTTGGAGGTACGGATACCCCCAAAACTTGGGATAAATATTTTCTAAATGTTTTATGGTTTGTAGTAATTATCTATAAATTGGTCATAATCCCACTTAAAAAAAAAAAGTTTTAAATTAGTAAGTAAAAATCTTCAACATTTTTTAAAATGTATATATCTTAAAGGCTATTTTCGGATTTTTTAGTGGCAGTGCATTCTGTTAGAGCAGAAGTAAATTCCCTTCAGCATCTGTAGAATATCTTTAGGTATTTAAAACAAAACAATAGTCCTTCAGAATCCCAAGCAATGTTCTGGTTTTATAAAATATGCAGCCTTTCGGGTAGGTATGATATTTTGCATGTATATTGTACTTTCATCAGAGTATCTCATAAAATCTCCTGGTAGTTTCTGTCAGTTGATGTAGAATCTTGTAAGAGTACTAGCAATCTAAATTAGCACCTAATTGCTTTTTATCACAATGCAGTAAAGAGGGTATTACAAGATCTGTTACAAGATACAAAGAATAGGTTATAAACCTGTATTTTGATAGAGTAACATATCAGGCCTAATTGTTGGTTGTAACAAATGTGTCTGTTTTGTCATGTTGAAGCACTTTCAGTTCCAGGTTCTGATCCTTTGTGCACAGCAAATAGTTCCACAGGAAAGAAACAAAACTGCAGAACAAATTCTTTTCCTTCATGACAGTGAAGGCAGTAAAAATTCTTGTTTCTGAATCAGAGCAGAATTTAGTAAGCTAATAAATTACTGCGTCTTGCTTTCCTTAAATCATTGGCAGAAGACTTCAGTGAAACTTGTTTGAAACAGCCTCACAGTGGACTTTGAGAGATCTGTGGCTTGGGAGAGGTGGTCTGTCGAGGAGAGAAGATTTTGTATTTTTTACACATGAATTCATTGTAACATGACTGTATTAGTGACCATTACAGACACTGTTACTCGAGTTTTATTTTCCTTCAGTAAGAGTAGGAAACAAAGAACTTACACTTTGTGGTGGCCACTTTAAAAAAAAGTTGTCTACAATATTGTGTCATTTGTATTTTTAACCATGATTTTCTTGCTCAGTATGCCATTTATACTGCAGAATGTGTGAGGGTTCATTTTGTGGTCTGAATATCTGTGTATATGCATTCAGATATTTAATATTTTTTTCATAAGATATATATTTTTTAAAAACTTTAAATTATACTACAGCTGTCTAATGTTTTCAGTGATCTTGTTGCCAAGCCTTAATTACTTGTACATATCATAATTGTGAAAATTAATGAACAAAACTATATGAAGGATGTAGTTGTCTGTGATGTTAATGGTGACCCTTAAAAATATACAAGCTTCAAAATACATGAATTATTATTTTCTTAAATATGTAATATTTTCTATTAATGCTAGACCTTTCCAGAAGCACAAATCACTGAAGGTCCTCTGTGTGCTGGTATGAGTGCACATGCTTACAGAAAATCTCAAGTGAGCTGTTTCAGGTTTTAAAGTTTTCCCCCTACGTGCCCCCCCCCCCCCCCTTCCCCTTCACCTCAAATTGTTACCAGCATGTATCCTACATTGAATTTTTGATCTATTAGCTATTCTTTGGGTATTACTTCTTTAGGTGATAATAAGCATTAACTTATATTAAGTCTCCTGCTGTTTGTCTGTGTCTTCTCAGCTAGTATATAAACTGTTCAAATGTGGATTGCAGAAGTATTTAGTTTTGTTCACCTCACATGTAAATATTCATAATTGTTGTAATTTCCGTGTCCCTCACAGGGGTTGGAGTAGGGGGGCACACAAATCACCCATAACTAGTATTTTTTAGAATACATTTTATCAATCTGTTACTATTAATTTAATTCAGCTTCCTTTTTCAATAGCAGGTAACTAGTCGTACACCATGTTGACTTACTCCTGTGGATCCCTCACATTTTCACCTATAGTTCCCTGGCTAGAGCATCAGTTGGGGGGGGAACCTAGCCTGTGTCTGGAAACAGAGTGTCATACTGCACCCCCCCACCCCCCACAGATTTTGGTAGGTGTTCAGAAAGTCTTTCCAGGGTCCCTTGTTTCATCAGATGTATGTATATAATCCTGTAGGCTTTGTAAATAGTACCCACCACCGTCTTGGATGAGGTCTAGGTTATACAAGCTCTGGTTGGTGCTAGCCTGTGTTGGTGGCCTTGGACAGATTGGGCCAGACTCTGGTGTCCTGAGTTTGTTAGTTCTTGTAGATCCAACAGGATTACTGTTATTAATCTCCAGATCTCATCAGTCCAGAGGAAACTTACAAATTACCTTCTTAGCACATACTTTTCTTCTCTGTTCAGCTTGCTGTTTCTGTGGTAACTGTTCCTCCATCCATTGTGTAGAACCTCTTCACACAGGCTCACTAGAGGGGCCCCGCATGACGTGATGCCATGCCTGATAACTGATTGCCTGTAAATTACAACTATAGTTGTTTGTATGACAGCTAATAACTAATATTGGTAGCGTATCCTTACCTTCCTTAGTAGTAATTAGCATTTTGTTTGTTTACATTATTATGTTAATAATTTAAGCTATCATTTGAATTAATTCCAACTTGTGACTATATTACCAACAGTTACAGATAGAAAAATAAGAGTTTTGTTTCTGGTAGTATGATCAGAAGGTAAAGGCCAATTAAAACATTAATTTATCACATCCAGTCTTGGGCTTGGCATAAATGTATGTATTTAAACCTTTACAATTATTTAAAGTTAAAAATATTATTAAATATTAAAGCATTTAAATGTATTTAAAGCTTTAATAAAAGAATCTTCTTGAGAGCAGATTACTGTTTTAAAATTGCTGGAGTGGGTTTATAAGAATAGTTTCCATTTTAATTCTTACTTAATAACAAAATAGATCATCTTGATTTTAATGTGTTTTCACAGGTGTATCTTGAAAGACTTTTAACTTATGCGGAGATAGATATTTGTCCAGCAAACTGGAAGCGAATTGTACTGGGTGCAATTCTACTGGCATCCAAAGTTTGGGATGACCAGGCAGTGTGGAACGTGGATTACTGCCAGATCCTGAAAGATATCACGGTCGAAGACATGTGAGTGCAGTATGTTTATCTTTGTCAATGAATGCCAAGATCTGTGTGTATGAGGGGGACAGGAAGTTCTCTCATAAATTATATGAAGTTTGTATATCTGTGCTTTATCTAGACATGGTAGATGCTGATAGGTGGCATGAGGTCTACTTGACAGTTGCTTACATAGAAGACATGAATTATTTTTGTTTTCTGGTTGAAGTGTATTTTACCACTGGATGTTCATGCACAGTGATGAAAACAGACTGCAGAATATTTAAATGTATGACTTGACAAAAAACTCCACATCCAGTGAGCTGACATGTATTCACTTCAGCAACATTTACTGTTGTGCTAGTTCTCCCTACAGACAATAGACGAACGTGTAAGGCAGGAACAAAATTTTGTGATCTAATGACCCTTATATGATCACCCACTTACTTATTGCCATTATACAAAATTTGTGCTTTTGGGTTTTTTCCCCCTTATATCCTGCTGTGTTCGTTTCCAAGATGTTAAAAATATAGTATTCTAATTTGTAAAGAGAAATTTCCATTTTACCTTTTTCTTCAATCTGATGGCATTCTTAAGGAGTACATATTGTAACAGTATAGAGAGTTGATACCTGGCTGGATACTCCTGAATCATATTAAGAGTATATTCCACCAGTAATAAAAAGAACTGCAATAATAAAAACAATTAAGATCTTAATGTTTACAAATACTAAAATGAATGCTCATTTCACTAAATAGTCTAATGCTTTTTTTGTTTGCCTGGTTAGCAGGTATTCCATATACTGGCTGAAGTGCTGGGGGTTTGTATCATCTATATGTTGAGGGCTGAGCCACATACCCCACACACTTTCCAAGGTGCCCTTACCTGAGCAGGTGTGCATGCGAGAGTGGCACTGGAAGGGCCGCAGTTGGAACTGGTGTGGGGATGGAGCGGGGATGGGTCTGGATGCCTCAACAGGCCACTGCGACTTGTGCATTTAGAGAGTGATGCTTTTAGTGTAGTGGTACACCCCTTTTTTTTATAAGAACTAATAACAATAAAATTGTTTAAAAGTACAGTATCTGCATATTTCAGAGCTCTTCTAAGCAGAGCTAAGTATCTATAATGAGTATAGAGACTTGTCTCTACTTTAACTCACATAAGTCAGGTTCACAGCCACTGAAGGGTCTGTTGTGGATAACCACTCTGAGAGGGAAGGAGATGAGAAGAAATGTTTATGCAGACAGAATGTTTTTTGAATCTGTTTGCAATCCCAAAGCAGTGAAAACCCCAGTGTTTTTGCTAAAGCAGCCCTGATTTGCTTTCTTAATAGTTTACTGTTTGTCAGATTTATAGCTGGTCTAAAAATCATCTGTAAGGGAAAGGTTGAATGTTAGGAGTCAGCTGATTGTTTTAAATTAAGTATGCTTGTACACTACTAGATAAGACTTATAAATTGTGAGTAGCTGTCATTGGTCAAGTAGTAGAAAAGTTATCTCTAAATCTTGTGTTAACAAGCAATTTGTAGTAAGGTGGCTTTTGTTCCCAAGTCAAAGTGAAAAACACAAAGCCTGCATTGCTGTAGTATATTGTAGGTACTTTCAACAGTTTTGGGGAGAACTCTTACTTCAAAATAGAGGTGGGAAATACCACTTATTGCCATTTCAGTATCTGTTTTAAAATATGTAAGCTACTGTAAGGATGGTTGATGATAATTCTTTTCCAACATAACCCAGACAGAGTGAGATTTCCAAAATTAAAGGAGAGGTTAGGGGGGACAAGAAGCTAAAATCAGGCCCTTCACGTTTCTATGTGCAGTATTATTTTATGCACAACAATCTGAGAATTCTTCCTTGACTGTTTTGAGTGTTTCCTGAATGGTTTTGCTAAGCTACTTTTCCCTTGATCCTTTTCTCATGCTCAGGGTATTCAGTGGCAGTAAGGGCCTTCCTCCATTCACTCCTCCTCCAAGGCAAATCTAGGAGGTTTTAAAGCATTTCTGAAGTTGGGACATGAGCTGAAGTAGAGTGCTGAACAGCTTGAAGCAAACTGACATGTTTGACTGTGCCGTATGAAGTATTAATCAGGAATGGTTATAAATATAAGATTTGAAATTGCTGATTCTTAGGGGTTTTTTTTGAAGACAGGTGGTGAGGCATACTGTGATGGTGTGAAAAGAAACAAAAAAAGAGGTTATTGTTTTTGACAAACACATATGATGATGCTACTGTGAGAATTTGCACTTGAGCTATCTAACACCATTACTCACGTGGCAGACCTGTGCTCCCATGCTAACATTGGCCCTCTTTCTGCACTGCATATTCCCTAAGCCAAACTGTGTTGATTTCTTGTACTCAAAGTTTTTAGCTTCTTAACCTTTTCTTAAAGATTTTAGGGTTCTCACAAACTGCAAAACCAGAAGCCTTTGGGGAGCCTGTGCTCTTTATATGGTACCTGGTGGTCTGGCTCAGGGGCTTTGTGTTTGAGGCTCCTTGTGAATTCTCCAGCAAAGATTTTGGTACTTGTTGACCTGATGTTTATATTCTTGCTGCCAGTTTTTCCAATTTTTTTTTTTCTCCTATTCCTAGTGTAGTGGATTTTCTTTCTTTCTTTCTTTCTTTCTTTCTTTTTCTTTCTTTCTTTCTTTCTTTCTTTCTTTCTTTCTTTCTTTCTTTCTTTCTTTCTTTCTTTCTTTCTTTCTTTTCAGGAAGTTGGGACAGTACAGTATCACAATTTTTAAGTGTCTAGCTCTACGCAAGATGGGAGCTTTCATTATTTTTATTAATAAGGCAGAAAAACTGTAGGTCAAAATCTTCAACTGCTGTGAATCATTCAGCATAACTGTATCTTGCAAAAAGCATCATGCAGACCTTTCAGTGTTTTATAAAAGTCAACAGCAGCACATAGAACCGTGTCTAAAAGCTAACAGAGGACTTGGGAGGACTGAAGGACAGTATGTACTTTTAGATAATCTTTTAATGTTAATTGATATTTATCATTATGTAAACATAGAATTTTGGCGGAGAGTGAGTGAAAGTAAGGAAGGACAATGATTACCATTGAAGAGTAGAGTGAGAAGAAGAAAAATCAGTGTTGAAAAAGTACTGTACCAGTACTTTTTATCCTCAGATCCTTACTCTTCTATTGCCAACTGCCTGCACATTCCTCGCACACTTACACTGCAGTCAAAATGTAACTTAAATGCAATATCATAGTCAATCAATACCTGCTGGTAACACAGCTGTGGAATCCCTATACTCTTCAGCAAACATATACAGCTTTTACCACCCATTAATTTTTTTAGTCCTTATATCTTGAAATCACTGTTCTGAGTATGTCATATGTTCCTGCATATATGTCATATGTTCCTGCATAAGTATTATGTAGGATGTCTAGTTACCACACAATTTATGAAAATTTACAGTCCTTAATTTTGTTGATTTGCTTATCTCTTAACATACTTTTTAATGTACTGGTGTAGGTAACAGTGTATTGCTATACCAAAGTTTTCATGGAGTGGGAGTTCAGATAGGACCTCTGTTCCTATCAGGTATTTTGGCAAACACATTAGTTTAGGTACTGAAAAGCAAATGATCACCACTGTGAATTTTGGGTGCGTGTCCTAGAGAAAAATTGCTTCATTTTGTTCCTGAAGATAAGGCAGTATGCTGAAAAATTCAGGTTTCCCATGACCAGTTCTAAATGATTGATTATGAAAGGCTTAAGTGAGAAAATAAGTTCTCCAGTAATTTAGATGCTAGAGTAATTTGCAGCATTTATGAGAGATGTCTCACAAATTTAGGGCATCTCTGCATTTTGTGTTTGCACAGCTGTGCATGCAGACCCACCTAGTGGAAGTACAGCAGAAACTACAAGAAATTTTTTTTCCTGGTAGCTTTTCTTTCCCAGATTGTATTAACTAAACTGACAAAGGTGCCCTTCCACTAGCAAAAGTTTGTGTCTGGATTTGATTGGCATTGCAGTAGGAGCTGCAAGGTGCAGCATCTTTCATATTCCTCGTTGGTGCATCTGTGCTTATGGAACTTGGTAGACTAGGTCAAACCTTAGGCTAGGTTAATTGCATCTGGCAAGAATAAGAAATGAGCTTGGTTTATACCATTTGCAATTTAAAGTAAATTACATTCAGAATATATAGTCTGAAGTATGTTTTCACATTTATCTTCTTTCTACAGGAATGAGCTGGAACGGCAGTTTCTTGAGCTGCTGCAGTTCAATATTAATGTTCCCTCCAGTGTTTATGCCAAGTATTATTTTGATTTGCGTTCCCTGGCAGAAGCGAATAACCTGAGTTTTCCTTTGGAGCCCCTCAGCAGGGACAGGGCATATAAACTTGAGGTAAGGCACTTTTTTTTTTAAATGTGCAGTTGAATATATAGGGGAATTTGGAACTTGTGCGTTTTCTCTCTTCTCGTATCTCTTCCCCTATACTCCCATTGGATATTAGAATATCACGTGCCCAAATTGTCAAAACAGTTTTGTTTGTGCTTTGGGTATTCATGGATGTGGGGACATTTTTTTTGGCCCAGTTTGCTTCATATCTTCTTTTAATTTCCATTTATTTTTCAGTTCCAGTTGTCTGAAAGTGAAAGTACCCACAAGTTTTACAATTACTCTGTTCATAATCTGGGCTTGTGTGTTCATTTGGCTTCTTAAAACTGATTATCTGCTTTAAAGGACAGAATATTAACAAGTACTGCTGAAAGTAACTATTCCATGTGCTTGTTATCTGTTACTGCTCCAATTCACGTGGATCCAAGTCTGTTATCTCCCATGGTGTTTTTCTCAGTAATGAAAAACCAGAAATGAGTGCATGTCTTGAGTGAATAAATCATGAATGCTTTTGAGACCTGAATATACCATGTGCAGAAACCACTGTGTTGGATGGTCTGGACCTGTGAAACACAGGGCACTAGAATTCTCACAGACACAGGGGGAATTTTAAAATCATCAGCCAAGTGTGTGCACTTTGCAAGACTGGAATCCATTTTTCCTGAGCTTTCTGATAAGAAGTTTTTCAAATAAGGGCTTTATTGTGTGAGAGTGTACAAATTTTGTTACTAATTTTGAGATGTGTCATTAGATGCTAACTGTTTTTAACATTGCACATCTTTAATTATGTAACAGCTTTGCACTGGAGATTGCCAGTGGGTTGGAGTGAGCTTTGCATGTTCTGAGACTCCTAGTGCTCCTGTAAAACAGGCAGGCAGTACTGTACACGTTTTTGTGGGGAGAAGTGCTGTGTGGGAAGGTTAATTGACTTGTTTGTGACTGTAATGGGAACAGAAAGTAGTGGAAAAAGAATCAAAGCAGATTTCACTAAAGTTGTGCTTCTCATTGCCAGCTGTAGGAGTTTCCATAAGGCCAAATGCCGGGGGCTGCCCTTGGGCCACAACAACCCCCAGCAGCGCTACAGGCTTGGGGAGGAGTGGCTGGAGAGCTGCCAGTCAGACAGGGACCTGGGGGGGTTGATAGACAGCTGGCTCAACAGGAGCCAGCAGTGTGCCCAGGGGGCCAAGAAGGCCAATGGCATCCTGGCTTGTGTCAGCAATAGCGTGGCCAGCAGGGACAGGGAAGGGATCTTACCCCTGGACTCGGCACTGGTGAGGCCGCCCCTCGATTCCTGTGTTCAGTTTTGGGCCCCTCACTCCAAAAAGGACATTGAATGACTCGAGCGTGTCCAGAGAAGGGCAACGAAGCTGGTGCAGGGTCTGGAGCACAGGTTGTACGGGGAGCGGCTGAGGGAACTGGGGGTGTTTAGTCTGGAGAAGAGGAGGCTGAGGGGAGACCTCATCGCCCTCTACAGCTACCTGAAAGGAGGCTGCAGAGAGCTGGGAATGAGTCTCTTTAACCAAGTAGTAAGATACAGGACAAGAGGGAATGGCCTCAAGTTGCTTCAGGGAAAGTTTAGACTGGATATTAGGAAGTATTTCTTTACAGAACAGGTTGTTAGGTGTTGGAATGGGCTGCCCAGGGCAGTGGTGGAGTCCCCATCCCTGGAGGTGTTGAAGAGTTGGGTTGACACAGCGCTGAGGGATCTGGTGTAGTTGGGAACTGTCAGTGTTAGGTTAGTGGTTGGACTGGATGATCTTCAAGGTCTTTTCCAACCTAGACAATTCTGTGATTCTTTTTCTAAATATTCTTTCTAAATTTCTCAGATCACTCCAATAAGAATGTAACTTAATTTTGTCTATGGAGTGTGATGTAAATTTGCGTCAGATTTTGTTTTTATTGAAGAGAATTTAAAAATATGAAAATTCATTGGATTGTAATCAAAAGATGGTGTGTCTTGATAATAAGTTTTATTACTTGTATTAAGATTGTGTTAATTACTTTCTGAAGAGAAATTAGTACACAGTGTCTCCCAACGCTGTCAGTCTATATCGCACACAATGTATAACAGTGGGTTACAAATTAAGGTAACAGCAATAGCTCCTAAAATCTTAGAAGAAGATAGGAAATGACTGTAGATATCCAGAAAATACTGACGGTTCTTCTGTACTAACTGAAGAGAAGGCATGTTTAGAAAGACATAATGGAATATTTTCCCCATTAAATCCATATTATTAGAATTTTTCCCATATTGGGGATGCTTTGTGCTGCTAGCAGAAGTTTGCTGTAAAGTAACCCTGCTAGCCAAAGAGGATGCCTTCAGGGAAGAGGAAGAATATTTGCTGTGAAACCAACTTGATCTATGAGCTTGTTGCCTCTGTTCAGTGGCCAGAAGGAAGGAACATGATGGGAACCAACTTGTTCTCTGGCAATACTTGGTTGTCATTAGTGTGCCCTTGAAACTAGTTGACAGCATAATTTATAGTCTAGTTCCTTGAGCACAGTTAAGCACTTAGCTTGCCAAGAGTTATCAAAATGCATTTGCAGCACTTTTCTAGGTCTGTCATGTGCTGTTCAGCGCAGAATTCTCTGTTTTTAAAACAGTTGCCTGGATTGTCAAGTGGAGTAGATGTACCACCACACAGGCTGTGGTATTTTTGATACTGAGAGAAAAGCTGCGGTCTGTGATGAAAGACAACAGACTCATAGCGACTGTACGTATGCAGTGGGAGGATTTGCCTTGTCTGGTAAACCGAAAGGATCATGCTCAGTCTTAAGATTTAAAACGACTAACTTACTGAGATCATGAAGGGTCGTGCATAGAGAAATGGTTATATTATAACACATTTTTGCTACTTTTACATTTTCAAGGTATTTTATGTATCTAAAGCAGGAGTGTTAGATCTGGCATGGCAGAATCTGCGTTGCTATTTCTGCAAATATCATGAGGTTCACATACCTGTGATGGAAAAAAACCCAAAACCAACAGACCAGTAAGACCAATTACAAAGCTAGTAAATACTGTTCCTGATCAAATGGAAATGCTGGACAAGATTCATCAGTACTTGTTAAAAATTACATCACTTTCTGGAGCATCTGCAATGGATGTTTTTCCTTGTTCCCACAGTTGCCACTTAAGAAGCAGCTTTGTGTTTTATATGACTGAATAAAAGTAATTTTTCTTACTTTTCATCAGCCTGTGGCCTAGAAGTGTCCTGAGTTTGTTATACCAGTCTACGTAGTAGCCAGAAACCATTTTCATGAGCCTGCTTTTTTTTCCCCATTATATGGAATCATGCAAGTTAAAAATGGCAAATAACCTTTCATTAGATCATCCAGTCTGTCTGCCTGCCAATGCTGTTTGTTCCAACCAGCATATGTTGTAGTGTGTTTTCTCCTTCCTTTTAATTATGTCAAATGTCAATTCTTCCTTTGCTTCTCCTGAGAACTATTTTCTAATATGGGAGATTCTCCTACCAAGAAGGTTGCTCGGTGTCCAACCTTAATCCACTGTTTTGTAATTTTCTACTCTTGCACCTGGTTATTGTCCCATATACTGAGCTAAATATGAGTCAGATTCTGCTCTTTGGGGTAAATCCTCAAAACGTGCCTACCCTATTTCTGCTTGTGATCTTACCACTGTGCTCATTTCAAGGATAGACTTTGTAAGAGCATTTGTTGACGCACTCACAATTTAACTGACTATATGTTGTCTGTTTTTTATTGTTAGGATAGTGCTTGAGCACGTAGTTCAAACCCCTTTGAACTACATGCTATATTTTCCAGACAGTTCCATAGATCAAACAGACAAAAAAGAAGAGAAAAAGATGTAACTTACAAGTAGAGACAGTAGAGAACTGTCTGTATATCCCTTCAGCTTCCCACTGTTGCAATGATTGATTGCAATCCTGCGTGCTTTGTATGTTCAGAACCCTCTTAGCCAAAAAGTGAACCTTCTTAGTGCTTAGGGATATGGTGTAGTTGAGAACTGTCAGTGTTAGGTTAAGGGTTGGACTAGGTGATCTTCAAGGTCTTTTCCAACCTAGATGCTTCTGTGAAGGGAGGGCAAAACACCCTTGCTCTTTTTTTAGGAGTAATCTGATTGCTCTTCTTTTCATTTTCTGTAAATTAAGGAGAAATGCCATCATCACAACTGACAACTTCTAGTTGTTCTAGTGATCTTTTTTTTTTAACATTTTCCTTATATATAACCCTTCCAGACTTAGTCCTGTCCCTGCTAAGTTCTCTCTGGTTTGTCCATTTTTGGGGTTGTTGCAGCACTTGCAGTTGTGTGCCTTTGTGTGCATTCCCAGCAGTGAAGCCACAGCCATCCCTGCTGCTTTTCTGACCTAAACAAACATGTGCATGCAGCCAAAATTTATACTACTACTGCCTTTCTCCCCTCTCTTTTCTCCTTACCCTCCCCCCTCACCAGTGACAGTCTCATCCAGACTCATACAACTCAACAGAGAAACTGACTTCTGGTTCTGTACACATATATATATAATGGAAGAATATATATGTATGCAATTTTGTAGCTGATCACAGATATTACAATCAAGTCCAACAAAATTTCACGATTGAATAGTGTTTCTATTTTTAAGAATGTTTTGATTTCATATGAGAGAGGATTCCTTGCAACTGTCTAAAGTTTCTTTTTCTAGCAGTAAAAGAAACAGAAATATCTGATGACAGGATGTTGTTTATAAGCTATTTGGATTTATTTTAACTGAAGGACAATAATAAATATTTACAATTTTCTACTTTTTTCATGTTTCCCCATATGTTATGCTACAGTTGACTACCAGATAGGCTCCAAATGTCAATTTTGTAAATTATTTGCAAATGAAGAGGCATCTTTAGATACAGGGTTGCTTTAAACCTCAGTCATGGTGTTTCTTATCCATATGATTAATCACCAGAGACTGGAGATGCCAAATAATAAGTGCTACTTCCAAGCAAAATTTCATTTTGTCTGACCAGGTGCCAGAACAGAAATTTTTCTGTGAAACAGGAAATTTTGAAGTGAGTACCCTCTCTGGCTGTTTGATGCGTAAGGTAATAGCCTGATTTGGCAGCCAAAGGAAACTGAGCTCCCACCTCAGTACACCGGTTTGCCAAGCCATGCCTTGGCACATTATTTCATGATTAAACATTTTTCATCTATTGGGTTTTAAAGACGATTGAATTGCATAAACTTTCTTAGTCCATTGAGTTCCTGGTTAAAGTAAATAAAATGTCATTAAGCAGTTTTAAGTGAGTTAAGTTACGGTCTATTAAGCAACAGGAATATTTGCATTATTTTATTCTGTTGGTCTCTTCATCTGCACCAAGAAAGGAAACTGTGTTCAAGAATGGTCTTAACAAAAGGAAATTTAGTTTCCAACTAAAAGGTAGCAAATCGTTTCTTGGTGCTGGTGGTAGGTTTTGTGTTGTTTTTGGTTTATTTTTTTTAATCTAATCGTGTTTTGTGGCTGACTTGACCAAAGTGTTAGGTAAACTTTTGCTCACTAACCTGTTAGTCTCTTCAAACTATTGCTCTCAGATGAGAGTTGTGTGTTGCTGTCATACCTGCCTCTGGTATTTGCAGGACTATTAAAATTAAAGAACTCCTTCACTTCTACAACTGGAAGTAAAGATCAAGAAAGAAAATTATGATCAGTGGAGTCAGGCTGTTTATTTGTATTGCCTTATTTTATAATCATACATGTATACTGGTTTTGTTTGTACAGTATTTTTCATTAAACATACTATCTTAAGACACCACTTAGAAGTATTACTGACTAAACAAAAGTACTGGTTTTAGTTCATCTTAATTTTTAATTTGACCTTGAGTACTCCTTGCAGTGAGTTTTCTCTGCAGTTCTGCATGTTTGATCACCAGAGTTAACATCCCTACTGATGCCATCTGTAGTCTGTCCCAACCATATGAACTAATAGACATGCTCTTTTAAGACACGGTGTATTTGTGTATATGAGATCCATAATAAATATTTGCTTTAAACTTGGCTAAAAACAGTAGAAGAAACATAAAACATTCACTCCAGTGTAGTATAATAGGAGTCGACATTTGAATAATGTTTGTCTCTCTCTCTTCAAAAGATTTTTAACATTTCTATCTATCTTTAATGCAAATTAATTTATACTGAATGAGTTATGTTTTCCACTAGCACCATGTAAGATAGCCTGATCACATAGAAATCACCATCTCCTTCCAAAAGTCAGGTAAACATCAGCTCTGTAAGAGAAAAATATAATTGCTACAAGAATTTTTAGGAAATAAAAAATTAAGAGCCATCCTTGATATAAATTCTCTAAATATACTTACAATTTCTAAAATTGTTTTAAGTTTTCCACAATTCTTCCAGAGTGAAGTGCTGTATATGAGTTACTGTATAGCAGTGTGTAAGCATTGTCAGCTACCTCAGTGACATTGTTGATGGTTAAACCTGTAAAGAAAAGGCTTGGAATATGCTCACCCAGTCCTTCAAAAGCAGCTGTGGTGGGCAATGCAATGTCAGTGTGTTTCTTTTAAGATTAATGAAATGAGAAAGAGGATTTGGAGAGAAGACCTTAGCATGTTTTGCTTAATGAAGTGACTTTTTATAATTCTACCTATATGTAGAAATCAGCATGTAGTTTTATTTTACCTGTACAGCCTGGTCAATGCAATTGAGGGTTTTTTCCATTCTTTTGTCTTACAGGCCATTTCCCGCTTGTGTGAAGATAAATATAAGGACTTCAGGAAAGCTGCAAAGAAACGGTCAGTCAGTGCTGACAATCTGACTGTGGTTAGATGGTCCCCTGCTATTATCTCCTAACAGAGGAGACTGGAATATTCCTACGGACGGACTGTTTCATCCATCCATTTTTTGGGGAGTGGGTTGGGGGCGGGGGGATAAAGAAAAAAGACTTTTGATTTTTTTTATTTTTAAATCTGTCGAGCTGCCTTTACAGTGCCTCCCCATTGTGTAGCACACAAGTAAAATACCTAGTGGAAGGAGAAAATGGAGAAATCGCTGTTTGGAAGAAAAGATGGCCATCAATTTTCTTCTCACTTTTGCTAACAGCTTTACCCTTCTTATAAGGAAACAGCAAATCAGGTGCTTGGAAGAAGAAACAAAAAACTGAAGTAGAGGCAGAAAAATATTTAAGAACTGTGCCATTTTCTAATGTGCTGTATTCATGAAGAGAAATGGCAGCATGAAAATAAACCATGTAGTCAGATGACTGTGCACTAGAGGAATGAAGTTGGGAAAGTTCCATCTTAAAGGTTTCTCTTCATATCTTTTCTATTTTTTGTTGGTTTTTGCATTCCTCATTGCTGCTTCCCAAGATAAATTCTTCCCCTTGCACAGCAGCAAATACAAAGTCTGTATTTACAGTAGCACAAGCCCCTGAATAAATAGCATTGGGTTTTTTCACTGCACTTTTCTCTGTAAGCTGTCTTATTAGCATTATTTTTCATAATTATTATGCATATGTTATATTTCTTGTATGCCTTTTCTTGTATTTCAAAAGAAAGAACTTGACCATAGTGCTGAACCAAAATTGTGTACAGGGATCAGAAGATCTTCATAATTTCATGATGTGTTTTATTTATAGTATACTTGGGTGTGTGTGCCTTCCTGAGTTCTTGGAATCATTTATTTTTCCTTAATATAAAGATACAGTTATTAAAATGTTGAGATGATGATGATAAGACTTGGGCCAAATCTCTGAAATTTGCAACAGATCTTGTGATCCTTTTTGCAGATTTTCATAGCATTAGAAGTTTAGCAGAATTCATTTTGAGGGAGATTTTTTTTTTTTTTATGTGGCCTGACTAGTTCATTCCTTCACCTCCAGGTCCATTGTTGCAAGCAATATTCTCAATTTTTGTATGTTTACTTTAAATCAAAGTGAGTCTGTTTATAGAAAATAAAAAATAATAAAAAAAATTGTTCCAGTGAGAAGGCCTGTAGAAGAGCAGAATGGAAATCTTAACAAGGTATTTGTCACATGTAGATTCGATCTTGAAGCTAAAATACAAACCCCCATGTTTTTCAGTGTAGGTGCTTGTAGAAATTAAAAGTAACCGAACTGTGAACATAATTTTCAACCCTGATTATTATGCTCTTCTGTTGTTGTTACTAGTTCCCTCTTACTGTGGCTGTTGCCCCCTTGGAATCTGTAAGAGCCTTTTATAGAAAATAACTTGTCAGTATAAGCATATTTGCATTATAACACCCAGGGTGATTTTTTTTCTCCCCCCTTTTTTTTGCACGGTTTAGAAAGATATAGCTGAAAACTCAGTTCCCTGAAATCCTTTCTTTGTGACTATCACTGAAATGAATGGCAACAGATGTCCCTGATTTATGCACTACTGTGGTAAACCATAAAGATTCCATATTTGTTTTATTAAGCCCTATGGGCTTGTAGCAAACCTAGGGGCCCAGAAATGCCCACTTGACTTCCAGTGCAGTGCTAATCTGATGCCTCTGGGCAGAGAGGCACTGACAGGATTGAAGTAGTAATACCAAACAGTTTTCTGTTAACTTTCTGATGTGATTTGTATAGTTTGAGACATGAAGGTTTTGTCCATAAATTCTCCTGATGTCCTTTGGGCCTTTAAAATCTAATTCTCATCACTTCTTGTTGTGCCAATGCATCAGAACTGTGAGTATCCAAGTCCATTTTCCCCTTGAACATAGAATGTAAGGAAAGTCTTTATAATAAAACAAATGCAGATCACAGCATTTGAAACGTCTTTACGGATAGTTTCAAAAGGAACATTTCCAGACCATTTGAAATTCATCCTTTATAAGCATAAATTTAGGGTTTAAAGAATATGTAAAATATTTTGATTTATCAACACTTTGCTAAACTGTTTTCCATTTACTTGGTATCAAGAATATTGGTTCTATCCATTTCTGGGTGATAGAGGTATGAACTTTGGATTATGTAAAGATCTCAATGCATCTACTATAATTTTTGTGAAGTTTATTAAACTACTTTAAAGATTGTATAGTCTATTTATTGTATGTATGTACATACAGTCTGATACTTTAAAAAGTGGATTCCGTAAAGCCTGGCTCAGTCTTGTTTAGACTATTGAATATCGTTTTAGCCTTGTGCACTGGACTCTACCTCTGTATAGGAGAATTTTCCATTTTCTTAATTAGTACTGATTCTGTGATTAAGTTGGTTATGTTTCTTGCACTAAGAATTAAAAAAAAATCTGCTGTAAGTGTGGATTTTTTCTTTAGTTTAAGTTTTGCCATATGAATCCTCTACATTGAGATGGATGTTTCTTTCCTTCATGGTTATAGAATAATTCTTTGCTTTTTTTTCTGGTTTGTTCCAGGGTTGCCAAAAAATACAGTACCTGTCAGTAAATCTTAATGAGTGTCTTTTGTTTGCAAGGTATTGTATACCATGTAATTAAAAATGAAATATTGTTTAGGATTATGTTGTGTTTAGTGTAGTTTTTTAAGCATTACTGTATGGAAAATGCCATTGCAAGGTTAGAGAATCACCCAGGGTGTGAGAAGGGAGGAGAACCAAATAGTCTTTTAATTAACAGCACAAATACATTGTGTTTTTCATTTCAGAACCTGAAACTAAAGTTGCTGTAAATGTTTTCTGGATTAAGGTTTTCATTATTGCTTTGGTCACCGTCTCAGAAACGAAAAGGTGTAGGAGATGTAATAAACCTGTCCCTTCAAGCATCATTGTCTTAATGAATTATTTTTACATGTTGAGCCAGTGGGCCATTCATTTGGTCATTTATGCATTGCTAATTGGATAAATATTTGAAAAAGGCATCTTGTAAGGGTTTTTTATTCATGCATCCCTCTGCAGCCCAGAGATTTTTCCCTTATTCTTTCCATCTGTAGACTTATTTATATTTCATTTTTTGTTTATATTTCATTTTTTGTCAGCGATATATATCGTTCTGACAGTTCTTTGGGACTGAGAACACTGGAGCCACATGATAAAGTGCAAAAAGAAGAAAAAATGGTCAAATCACCTTTTTGATCTTCCGCAAGCCTTATCAGCCTTTCAAATGATACATGTTTTCTATTGCTAAAAGTATACAAAAACCTGTCCTGTAGCAGGGTAATGGTATCCTTTTCAATAATTGTATTTTTTTATTTGTCTTTTTTATTTTTATGAGAGAAAGATCAGGATATATGGCTTAGTTTCCCTTAGCTTATTTAGCTTAGTTTATCATGTAAACTAAAAGCATGATGGAAGATCTGTTTACATTTATGGAGTCTTTGTTCAGATTTTGTTTTTTAACACCCCTTTCTCAACTTCCTAGCTTTCCTAATGCCAGAAACCTTAGATATAACCTAAAGATTAGAAGTAGAAAAAAACCTCATCGGAAAAGGGTGATGGTGTATTGGTGGCAGATGACAAAGTGACATCTGGTAGTGCTGGCTATATATAAAAATAGCAGTACGTGGGAGGGGGGATAGAGGAATTGAAAGGGCAGAACCAGAAAAAAACCCAAAGCCTTAACAGCTGAAGCAACAAATTATTTACAGTTATCCTTTGTTGGTAACCAACACTGCATTTTCCAATGACATGTTTAAGCTACTAACTGAAGTGCTGCACTTCCACTGCGGACTCATACTGCTCTGTGCTTCTGTGTGGTCTTAGTAAGGAATTTGCTTGACCTGGCTTTTAGCACTTTCCTCGCTTCTGTTTCAAACACGTTTCTGTAATCAGAATATTATTCCTGTTTACTTGAATTGTTGAAAACATCTGCCTGCCTCTGCTCTGCAGTGTAGTGCCCACTTAGCATCTCTGACAAGTCCTGAGGAAAAAAACCCTCAAATGTATACACAAATACACATTTTTTGAATGTGACCTAGATGTATACAGAAATGTTAGTATTTACACCTAAAGTGCAGTAAGTGTCTTTCTACTGTTTCTTTTTTCTCTTCAATTGAACTACATCTTGAGAAAATCTAATGAGAGCTTGAGTTGCATAAACCAAAGGTAATAATAGAAGATATGTAGCAATCAGTTAGGAGACAATGCTTTAAAAAACTAAACAAGGTTTAGAAGAAAAGCTGCTGATCATAAGGAAACCAGAAGTGGTAGCAGACATAGATTATGATGCTGAAAGTGATTGTTTCATAGTGTGTATGAACCTGCTTTTCAGGGTCCTCTTACAAGAATCCACAAAAAGTGACTGGTGAATCCCAGAACCACAGCTTGCAAATGACTGAATTCCTTAACCAAGAAAGCCATGCTGGAGTTCTGTTGCCTGGACTGGGTCATCAGGCTCTTCCCATTAAAGAAAGAAGCAAGAGGATGTCAGATTGAAGAAAGGCAGGTGACAGAGCAGTACAAATAGAGTATTTCTTGTGTTCCTTCTAGAATGGTTGGCTGATGCAGTTTGTGAAAAGAGAGTTGTTTTTTCATGCCCTTTACAGCGTGTGTAATGTGTTTCTGCATTATTCATGGAGACTTTCAACTGTTACAGCTGGAGATACTCTTTGGTGATGATAGGCTAAGCTAAGCAAGCTTCTTGGTGTGGTAATAAGTGATAGTATAGCTACATTTCCCATGTGAGTTGTCCAGAATTTCTGTAAAGAGTTTGTAAAGCTCATTCAAGGCGTGGACAGTATCTTTTGTGAAGATGTCAATGGAGTCTACAGTCTGAGAGCAGAAAATAACAACAAAATGTCAAAAACTGTGAAATATGATTTCACAATGTACTTGCATAATTTACTTAATGTACTTACATAATTTAGTTTCAGACCTTTTTTTCCTTGCATCTCCTATACTTAGACTGGGGTGCTGTGATAAGTAATGCAGTAAAACTATAGCTAGAAAATTTTTGCAACTAGCACTGCTGCCCCCTTTGAATTCACTGGCAGTGAAGCACATCCTCAAAAGGCAGCTGAAGACTTACTCATGTGACATCAGGGCTTTAGTAACCAGGTGTTAGAGTAAGACACCTACTTCACATGAGAGATTCTACAGCACACTTAAGTCTAGACCTAATTCTTCTCTTATCTGTATGTTTTCTTGCTTCATTGCCTCTGGGTTTTCATGCCTCTGTATTTCAGGCATTAGTACATATTACTCTCCATGGAAACAGTATCTTGGGAACTGGCAGCTGTGATACACCTGCTGCCTTATATTTAAACAATACAGATCATCCTGTGACCACATACTTCTGTTTCATCTATTTCAGGCAAGCTAGGCATTCTTCTGTGGAAAAAGGAGAGGCCAAAAAGATGAGGAATGGTGTGCTAGAAGGGTTATGAGGCAGAATTAGGTATGCATAGTTTTAAAATAAACCAGGAAATGAAGGTGGGCAAATGTATCTTCTGTGGTGTTAATACCAGGAAGCACTGATGATACTTTGTGTGGTGATGATAAATTTCTTGGGCAAGGAGTTTGTGGGATAATTGGATCCCTTCAACAGGACAGGATATGCGGATTGTACTGCCATAAATTCTAGGAAGAGGAAGACCAGGTTGTACTGAACAAAATGCCACAGAAACAACACATAAAATACACCAAATAATCTTGAATGTCATGTATTAGAATTGCAGGACTATTTTGGTGTTGCACACCATCTAGCAGTGTTTGGAAGGATTGGTGGTTGTCTTACATCATTACATCCTGTTCCTTTTGTGGCCTTAAAGTAAAAAGTCATCCTATGTATGCAAAAGCTTAGCACATTTTATCAAGCACTAGAATAGAAACAGTAATATTTGGAGACTTTACAAAAAAAAAAAAAAAAAACACCAAAAAGGTAGAAGAGCACCTGTTAAGAACAAAAGCTGATGGGGGTAATTTGGTGGTGCTCTGGGACAGTATGAACATGTGTAAAGAGAGCGGTTAAGAGAGTCTCCTGCTTGTGACACCACCTAGTATGTGTCAATGACATTTTTGAAGTCACAGGGTGAGAGGGTGAAAAGAATTGCAGACACACACACAAGCAACCCCAAGTCCATTGTTGTAAAGTAATTCTGCATTAGCACTAGCAGAATTGTGAACAGAGATGGAAAATTATCTTCCAACTTCTCCATGTAGTTGCTTTGCACAAAAGTGAAAATGGTTTAAATATCTAACTTGCCACCAGCATTTGTACTGTTAAATGTTTAGCTTACTTATTACTGCCAACAAGTATGCATCTTACATTTTACCATAGGAATTAGTCTACAGTTTGAATGTAATCTTTAATGGTGCTCTATAGGCTGCCAATTCTAAATCTCCTCTCTTAAGAAACTATAAAAATTGTTCTTGTAACCTAGGAAAATAGGTATATCTTGATATTTTGAATACTGTCAGGTAAAGTAATCTTCCAGATCTGCTTGGATTTAAGGCTTTGGATCAATGATTTCTTCAGCTGAACAGAAATAACTACTACAAAGCATAAAGCAGCAGTATTGACTTAATCGAGAGAAATTATGGTCGTGTCACCCTGACACCAAGATTCAGTGAAAAAAGGACTGGCCTGATTCTTCTGCTTCCCTGTTTTAATAATGAATCTACTTCTGAATCTCAGTGAAAACATCTTCATCTGGACCATGAAATCATGGCTTTTCTGTGGTGGCCTGTCATTATGGTACATCAGAAAGGCATTTTTTTGTTCTGCTTGGTTTTGCTGGCATGGGGCAAAATAAAGTACTCTGCTCCTGAAAGCATGCAGACAGCTAAACCATGCATTAACTAGATCTGTGTGCTTAGATACCTGGCTCTTGGCTGCAACATTTTTCCTTTAACTTTTCTAAATAATTTTCCTTTAGGAAAAGAAAGCAGGGCCAGAAAGTTGATTTTTTTCTGAAATACATAGATTGCAAATCAACATTAATTTTTCCATTTCAGATTTTTTTTTTAAATTTCAGATTTGAGCTGAATTTTCCTTGACAAAAAATTGCAGTACCTGAGTGTGCATGCAAGTGTTTATTTTTGGTATTAATTGCATTAGATAAGGAATTTATATGGCAGTTGCTAATAGAAAAAGCAATTCTTTTGAATGTTATTTGAACCTCTTGTTTGCCCCCCTGAGGAATGCATTTGGCTGGATTCTTTGACTTGCTAAGAATAGGTAAATCCAGTGATACAAGATTGCAGGTTTTGGCCCTGTCCCCTTCATCTTGTACATGAACAATGAACTTTTTACAAATTACGGTAAGAATGGAAAGCTTCAGAGAATTGGGGGAATGGGGAACTGAAGAAAACTGAACTTTGATTTCTTCAGCACACTTGCTAATACCTATCTTTCTCAGCTTTTCTTCTTCATAAGTTGTCCTTAACAGCTTCAGCATCTTAACAGTGAATGTAATGTATTCTCCTGCATGCAGAAATGCTCAGGATTTGAACAGAAAACCCCAACCCTCATCAACCCTTTTTAAAACTTCAGGTGCGTTCCCAGGGAAGTCAGGCTGAAATGCAATATAAAATGGAAATCTAGGGGAGCAGGGGAAGAGGATCCCTTGGGGCAGTGGAAAGCGCCCACAGGCAGAGCATTGGCACCCAGGCCGAGGAAGCAGGCGAGGAGATTGAGCTTCCCACCACAGCCAAACTACATATTCCTCACACTGGCCTCAGCTGAAATCCTGAGCTGTCACCCGCTCCTTCTTCTGGGTATTGAAAACATCTAATTCTGCAGAATCCATGCTGGTTTGTGTTGTCAGCTTATGTACACACTGTGTTTAAGAGAAATTGGGTCTGTATAATTAGGCAGCCCCAGTGCATCTCTAACCTAACATATATTTGCAGCTGTTTCTCACAGCATCGGTCTGCAGAGATCATCTTGCGTGCGCCTGGCCTCCCTCTGTGCCATGCCTGTCACACAGGCTGTGCTGGCGTCTCGGGCCCCTGCATGCTGACCCAAGCTCCTGGCGTTTTCAAGCAGATTTAATCTGGTCTCCTCCCTGCTCCAGTAGCGGATACTTGCATTAGCAGCAAGGCTGCTCTTAATGTTACACTGTGTAGATGATTGGTAACATTGAATTTTGAGGTTACATCAAGAATTATAAAATCTTTCTTTAGTTAGAGCAGAGCAGGTTTGTTAGCGAATTTTCTTCCGTTTATTCACCTGCACATACTTCAACAGTGCATATAGTGGGTTTTGTGCAATACATCAGTAAACACCCAGGGAAGATGGAAGTCTCATCAAGTACAGTTGTGTAATAACCACCTGCCCCAAGAACAGAGAGAGTTGAACTGTAACACCGAGCTCACATCAGGCACTGTTAGATGCTTACAGTTACTTTATCAGCATTAGAGGAGTTGAAACCTCTAAACCTAGGGGATGAATCATGTAATTGCTGAAGGTAGGAAGAGTAAGACGCACACTACTTGAAGGGAAATTACCCTTGCCGCCTTCTGGGCATCACAATCTGGGACAAGAATTCCTGCAGATCAGAAATAGGTGTCTGGGGGATTCTGCCACAAGCCACTAAATGGAACATTAGTCATTATGTAAGTAACCATAAAATTAAACAGTAAGTGAAAAACTTTAAGTCCTCCTGACTGTCTTCAGTGAGGAGAAACAACAGTATTACTGCAGGGGAATGCAGTTTCAACATGTCCTGAAGGACTCATGCTGGTTTTCAAATATATAAGATGTTATAGCCTTCCAAAGTTCTGTATTTTTGCAGATAAGTTAATTTGATCATTGAAGGAAAGATTAATTGTCTAGATATACATAAACATGACAAGTTCATTTATCACGTACTTAAAAGGATACAGTTATGTTCAAGAATGCAGTATTTGGTAATTTATAGGATTAGTTTCCCAGAAATGAAGACACCATGGGCAAATTGAACTGTGCTTTGAGGTGTTTCCTAAGACTTTTTGGATGCCCTAAATATTTTTTCCTGTGAAGGGAAATGAAGGCAGCAAAAAGAGAAAACAGCAAAATGTAACAAATTGGGGTAAGAAACAGGGAAACAAATCGTACCAGCAGTCAGGAGATACAATGCATTTCACAAGGGAATATATCTGTATCTGCGACTAGTTACAAGAACTAAGGCAGTTTTAAAATGTGTCAGGAAAACAGTAATTGGTAGCAATTTTGTAGATTAGATTGAAATGGCAAAGTATCTGTCATAATGCAGAAGAGGCAAAAAGATGGAGCTAGTAGTCCTGTTTTGTCTTTGCACGCTGTGTTCTTGCCTTTCTGTAGTAATGAGATTTCATTTCTATTGTTGGTACTAAGGAATTTCAGTGGAAGCTATTTGATATCTTGGAGTGGGCAAAATCACTTTACCCAGATAAACTGAAAAGTTTTGCTGAGGCAAAACTTGGCTGGCTGGAGGTGTTTCTTAAGTTTAAGGGGAAGCCACCTTTGGAACAAAACTTCAGAGGAAGTCTAGAAATGCAAGGTAGTTTAGTCTGCATTTGTTCGGGGCACAGCTAATGGAAATGCTGAAGGGCTGTGCAAGCGGTGGGTAAGTAAATGGAACGTCATCAGTAATCCCTGCTGTTTCATGGGAAATAGACTGTTAGGCTAACATTTAAAAACAAATCAAAACACATTATTAATAAGGATGGTAGAGAAAGATTTCTTACATGCTTTTATGGGTAAGGCTACCAATATATTAATATGAATCATATTAAAGTATCTGCTGTGTATTTTTGTGCATGCTATAGCCTAGATAGTGTCTCCAGAAGCTGTAATGTTTCTTGGTTTCCTTCAATAGCATGAACCATGTAGGACTTGAAGAATCCCTTGCTTTTCCACTCAGTTCTCCAATATCAGCCAGTGGGAGACGTCTGCAGCAGTGTATTCCCAAGAGCTTTGATTGTAAAAGCTTTGATAGCTGAAAACTAAATAGCTTACCAATGAAAATAGTGCTACCAGTACAAAGCCCACAATTAGGTGTATCAGCACTGTCAGTCAGCAGCTCCATGCCAGGCTGAACACAAGACTGAGGCGGGATGCATTTCATCTCCCCTTGTCTAAAAAGGACTTGAAGCAGGACCTAAATTGGCCTTCTTATCCATTTGTGCCTGGGTTTACATTGCCGGCAAAATCTCATTGCTCTCTGCTTTGTCCTAAATACGACGTTTGACGATGTACCTCCTGTGTGAGATTTCTGGGCCCCTGGACCACACTGGGAGATGGCCCTTGGGGAGGTGAGCGGTGCTGATGGGTTCCCAGCTGCAGCCTGCCTTGGGGATTGGGGTCCTGCAGGGAAATCCACCCTTGGTGATTCTCATCTGTTCTCTTTTGCTCTCTAAAACACCAGAATAAATCCTCAGGATCCATTTTACCCTTTTGGGGTTATAGTAAAAATTTTCAATGGCATAAATGAGAGTGAAGTATTGAACTATTTGTTTTATTAACGACTGAGCCATCAAGCTGAAGTCTATGATGCTTTTCTCTTTAAAACAAAAAATCCTGGTTGATACAATATATTAAGTAGGCATATTATTGAAGTATAACAAGAGAATTCCTTGTGTACTGACCGGTGTGTTTCACATTCATTAACAAAGATTATTAAAAATACTCTTTGGGAGAAAACAAAACAGAAACCATGGAAACGGTAGGCAACTAGCCGGGTAGGCCTGTATTGTAAAGCAAAGGTTTGAGGGGGAGGAATTCAAATCCTGAGATTGTAATTTACTTTTTTTTTTTTTTTTCCCCAATATTGTTGAGGTTGACCTAGCTACAGTTTGTTTAAAGTACTTTTTACAAGGTGATGTTAAACCTTAATAAACAAACTTTTAGCAGGTCAGAAATTAAGGTCAAAACAAGTCTCATAAAATCAAAAACTCATTTATGTATTGTCCTATAAATTATATCCTATCACTAGATGTACATACATAAATTGTACATCCTGATACTGATGCAAGAAATCTAATTTTTTTCCTTTGTGGTTTATGAGTAGAACTATGAGGAATATTAGATTTTTCCTTCATTGTTCTTCAAACACAGCTGAAGATCAAAGTCTCTCATTCTAAAACTATGATAACAGTACACATTATTTTAGACAGAAATACACTTTTGGAAAAGGATTTTATTATGCACAGGATACAGCTGATACAGCTCTTTTTTGGATTTGAAGTAATATTTTCAAGATGTATGTGAGATTTAAAAGAATGTACCTTTTTACTTTTGCATAGGAATGAATTTACCTTGAAAACAACATTTTTTCACATGCAAGAAGAGATCCACAGTCTGTACTGGCTGCAGTGATTCCTGAGGTTTAAACTGTATGTAAAATAGGGGGAGGAATCACATTTCTCTTTTCAGTTCCCTTCTTTCATTTCTGTGTCAGTTTAGCCTTTTCCCCATGGTGCCCAGTGCTTGGTTTGAATGACCATGTAGTTACAATTCATCTGTCTGTAGTGAAAGAAAAAGCGGGGTCAGTGTTCAGTAACAGAGACCACAGTATAGGGTTTGTTTCTTAAAATGATCAGCAATGAAATACAAGAAGGTGTAAAGAACCCTTATTTTAATTCCACAGTGGCTGCCTGTATGTTAAATCTGAGATGACAGATTTATTTACTGATATCCAGAACGGACCCAATAACCACTTCTTTTGTGCATGTTGAAAACAGGGATCTGTTTGCTCTCCACAAACCTAGCAATGTTCATACTGAGAAGTGATAGCATATAAGTACTAAATTTAAAGTATAGTCAGCCAAAGATATTCTTGCCATCGTCTGAGTATTATGAAATCTGTTTCCCAATTACTTAAGGCGTTTTTCTTATTTAAACAATTTCTGTGATATTAGCACACAATGCTTTTTGCCTGCCTGACCATTGCTAGGTTTGGACCTGCTTGAGTGAAGAACTCGGCTTCTCATCGTTGTCAGGTGTTGGGTACTAATGAAACATGCAATCACCAGCTTCATCATAAAATACAGGATCCCACAACTTTCCGAACTGTGCAAAAAGCTAAGGTGTAAAACTCAGTGTCAAATGTTAAGCGCAAAATTTAAAAAATGGCTGGACCGTTTCTTATACTAGATTTTCTTTGAGTTACAGCAGAACAAATTTCAGTAATTGTGTCGTGCTTGTGTAACTACCTATTTCAGTGTGAGTTAAGAAGCTATTAATAATGTGCTTTTGAAAATCCCATGGACTCACTTTGTACTTTTGCTACTTAGTAAAATTACATACTTTTGAAGAAATTGGCCCTGAGCTCCTGAATAGGCATATACTTCCCATTACTTAATTTCCCTTCAGATCAGTCTTGAAATGTTTCAGGTTCTTGGTTCAATAGCTTTAAGGCTGCTGAACCGAAGTCTGAGGGAGAGATGCTTTTTCTATTAGTTGTCCTCTCAGAAACAGGTTCCCTTTAGAAAAATGACCCTTCTGAACCTTCAAAAATTTATAGTAAGGAGATCTCTTTAAGGTAAAGTAAGAAAATAGTCTAAATCCTTAAGAGCGTGCAGTAAAACACAGTCTTTTTTTAGATTTACTAGATTAGCAGAGGAAGAGGGAGGCAAGACATATGCAAGTCACTCTAGGCACCAGGCTTAAGTATCTGAGATGACCAAGCGAGCATGGAAGTTATCAGGTTCAAATCCAGTCCATAGGAGCAGCTAAAAATGAGCTGAACTTTACTGCTCTGGACATCCTTCTGGACTGTTACACACATACATGCGTAGGCATTTATATACATATTTGAGCATGTGTGTATATATCTCCTTCTTGGGAGTGGAACACGGATGCAAAGGGAAGGAGACGAGGGACATGTTCTTTGAAAGTTTCCTAAAAGACCTTCTGAACTATGCCACTGCTGGAGACCAGCAGGTTTGAGGCTGAGCAGTGGAGAGTAGGAACATGTTGTTTAAGCTCCCCATTGAAGAGTTCATCATGGAAAACTTTCTCCACTCACCTGCCTCAGTGTGTGTAGGCTCCATAGCCACAATTCTTGAGTTATCATTTTCTTGCTTTCTCCATGTCTGTATAGCTATGATAACTACTTTGGGGAGAGGCTACTTTTGGGTGTATTCCATGTGCAGTGATTATCCCAGTGGCAGATGGACAGAGGTCCCAGGGAATGCAAAGTGTGCAGCGTTGTGTCTGTGCGGAGCAAAGCTGTCTTTTACACACAGTGTAGGATTACTTTGAAGATTGTCTGACATGTTTATGTGCATGTATGTGCACTATGTATGTCTTAAAAGAACATTTGTTCTAGGCAGCTTTTCCTACTACTTCCTTGCTATTGTTCTTCATGGCTAGTTTGTTTTCTTGTCTCATGCTTCTGCTGCTTTCACAAATTTTAAAAACAAGGCCATCAAGATTAAGTGTCTTTTTAATGTTTATTGTCTCTTCTGAAAAGATTATTCCCCCCTCCCCCCCCCCCCCCAATTTACAGATCACCTTCCGAAGAGCCATATTTACTGGTCACTACTACATAATTTTTGCTAACTAGAAATAATCTAAATTGATTTTTAAATTAGACTTTAAAATATTAGGTAGGCATCTGTGTTTCTTGTTTCTTAAATAATAATCTGCCAGAAAACCTGGACTGAAATCCCAGATCCCCTTCTGTATTAGAGAGGTTGATATGCTGACCCATTTTACCTTAACATTAATTAAATTGGTAAGAGGAGGTTTCTTTATTGACAGGTGCTGTGTAGGGGGCAATGTTCTGTAGTAACTCCTACTTCACTTCTCTTACATGTTGTTAGTCTAGGTGTTGACTGAGTAAAACAGATGTGGTTGGGATTTGCTATACCAGAGGAATGCCTCTAGTTTCTGGGGTTTTTTGGCATGTGATGTAGACTGTGGCACCCTTAAGGTGACCGATTTGATTGGGGGATGGGAAGCCCCAAAGTGGCTTCAAGCTAACTGCACCTTACCTCTAGATGTCATTCTGAGCCAAGGGCTATGTCTTTGCTGGACTTCGTACCAAGTAACCCAAGTCCTAGCCTAGGGACATGACACAGGTCCACAGTGAGATGCAGTTCCAGTAGTTCAGAAGGTTTTAGTGGGTCACACACAGTGACAGAATCACATCTGTGAATTTTTGCAGGATCAAACACTGGATCTGTGGTAAGGGGTTAGAAATCTGGATAGCAGTTGTGAACTTTAAAATAGATTTAATTGCACCTTCTTATGTTTCATTGCTGATCTCTGAAAGTTTTCCGGTGGCTTTTGGGACCCCTCCTAAAACCAGACATGATGAGGTACCGCTGAGTTTCCAAGTTTAGCTTTACCCAGAACCATGGTAGTGTTTTCTACCTGCCTCTCTTATTTAACTAGAGTTCCGTGCAAGTTCACAAATTTTACAACTTAATAGACTGAGAATAGTTGTCTGAGAGATTCTAGTACTGGAGCACGTATGGAGGGATGGGGCTGTGCACCACGTGTATGTCCTCTGGTGTGGAAGATGTTGCCACACCAATTGGTGGCACTGCAGAGCTGGAGTCCCTCTGCTACTATATCCACCATTGTAACATTGCTCTCCCTATTTACTTACAGTCTTTACAGGCAAACAGGGAACAGCCGAAGATGAATAATAAATAAACCAGGGGAATTGTATGCTGAGTATCTTCAGATACAATATTGAGTATCTTCAGATGGGAACCTTGGCCTGAAAGGTAGTGCTGAGTCAAGGGATGAAGAAACTATGTTTTTACAGAGACCAAACACTTCGTAATGACCACCTCAGTCTGTAGCCCAAGGTTGGACTGATGACAGGGACTTGCAGATCAGAGCAGGCCCATGGCTGTCTTTTTGTCCTTCTACAGACACACTGGTAAAAAGGCAGTTTTTGTCACTACAGTGCCCCTGAGGGCCATGCCCTGACATTGGCTATGTTTAGTCCCTGCCTTGCTTTTAGCAAACTGGTCACAGCCAAAGGAGTCCTCAAGGTGCCATAAATCAAAGTTGGCTCTGAGGTGTCCTGGATTGCTAGACAGAGTGGGTGTCTTCCCAGTTTGAACTCGGGAAGAGGACGCACCACAAAAAGGAGAAGTGTTGGCTTGAAGTAAGATACAAGCTGTCTAGAAAACCTAAATTGGAATTTAGGCTTTCTGACATAAATCCAGCCCTAAGGGAATCTGCACGGTGAGTCTGGAGGGTGATATTTCTTGCTTTCTTTTAGAAGAAAACAGGCCATCCTACCTCAGGACATCGATCTTGTGGGATCAGCTGTTGTTGCCTGGTATAGTTCTTCAGGCAACAGTTTGGGGGCTTAAATCCCCACCTGTTATCCTCCTTTCATAAATGGTAGAGGTCTCACAGCAACAATAAGCAAGGATATTTTAGCTGGCAATATTGACGGAGATGATTTATAGTCTATTGTGTCCATGCATCTGCTGAGTATTCATATCCTGCCACCGTCTTGGCATTCCTGACTATTTTTGACAAGGACTGTTTAACCAGGAATACCTTCATATCTCAGTATAATTTATATCTTGGCCATTTGTATCTTTTCTCTGTTCCTTTCTTCCTTCCCATATTTCTCCTCACACACACACCTCTCTGGGAAAAAAAAAAAAAATAAATAAAAAAAGTGTGTGTGGGGGGAAAATGAAGCTAAAACTGTCATCACACACCATAAATACAACTTGGTAACAGAAGAAATTGTTGTTTGGCAAGTATTTTACATAAATCAATTCTGTAACCAAGAAAATTCCTGTATTTACTACTTCAGTTAAAAATCTCTTTATGCAGTTAATAGATAAAGAATTTTTAAGCGCCATCCTTTCAAACTCCACTTCTAGGTTTTCCTTATAATGGGGCTCACTACAGAAAGAATGCCCAGTGTGTTCTGCTAAGGCATTGCGTGTCTTGTGAGAAGAAACCTGGAGAGAAACTCTTTGTACAGTTACATTTTACTTTATTAAATTATTACTTTTACCTTTTTTTCCAGGTAAGGTGTGTTCACTCATAAAGCTTAGACTAGTTACACTGGCCGTACTCATGCAGTGTCAGCACACAGCTCCTCATCTGTGCCAACTCACTTTGCTCCCTCCAGGAACAGGCTGAAGCACATGAGCATGGTTGCAGTGACAAGCCTGTGCCCAGGCTGCCAGCAGCCCTCAGGTGTCAGGTTGGCACGACATCACTTTTCCTCCCTTGCTATATCAGACTCCTTTTTCAGCTGTTTTTCTAGTTACTGATACTATTTCCTGACAACGTGTCCACGTGATGTTTGTCTCTATCACAGCCCAGACTAAAAAGGACAGAGTAACAACACCCCATAAGTAGTTGAACTGTGAGTGGAAAATGGTAGTAAATTATTTTCCTCAAGGTAATTGGGTTACAGTGGCGTTGAGGAAAGAAAAGCTGAGAATCTTATTTCCATCCATGTTTTTGTCCTGAAGTACAATGCAGTCAGGCGATGTCAAGGACATGCTGTGCAGTCACACCTAGCTGTCCAGGAGCGTGCAGCCCACGGGGTGTCCTGCTCCAAGGAAGCAGCTCGCTCTATCATTACTGCAGAGGCTTGCTGGGGTTTTGCAATTCTAGGCAATCAGCCCTAGGATCTTCTGAGTGATGTCCAGAGTACCAAGTAGTTGAGGCAGAAAGAACTGATAAAAATGAAAAGTAAGTGACTTGCAGCATCTTGGAAAACAGCCCCCACCCTTGGTTTTGTTTGTTTGGTTTTTTTTAAAGCTTCCCCTGTTGTTTTTTTTCATGCCTGCAGGGAGGCTCAGGCCCACTGGCTGGCTCAGCACACAGGAGAAAATTTGGTGTGGCTGTGATTGACAGGGCCATGATGTCCTGTCAGGGAGACTGTTTTTTCGAAACAAAATTGCTTTTGGAAATTGCAGTGGGATAGCTTCCAGTGAGCTAAACTGAAAGTGCCTTTCAAACACAGGGGTGGTTGTCCTTCTGTATCCCCTTTCCTTCTAATTATCCATCTGCAATTCTCCTGGGGGGAGAGAGAGCGCGATGTCTGTTATTTCCTGGTCTATGCTTTTCTTCCCTCTCTCCCCTCTCCCTGTGTTTCACCACTGAAATATCTCAGCAATGTCAGGAGGCTGGTATGCTCTGGGAGGGTAAGAATAGTCTACAATGGCAGAGATCACTCCTGTTGTTGTTTGTCTACTTGCAGTTGTCTGGACAGAGGATCCACACGAGAGGTAGGAGCAATTGGATCTGAGAAGCTAAGAGCTTTTGCTAGACAAACTGTTAAAGCCTTAAGAAGATTTGTTCCAACATCCAAAACTAGCAGTCCTGTTCAAATCATCAAAATAGCCTTTCATCCATACATTGGTGTGTCTGGGTTTCTCATTTCCATCCTTGACCCTTACCAGAATATTTTTGGTTGTTTTTCTTTTCTTTCTTCCCTGTCTAGCTCCAATCTCCTTTGAAAATGCCAAAATTGTTAGGGCATCAGGAGCTGGAAGTGTTGTGAACCTGTTCAAACATGGAGCACGGGGACTCGCTGGGATTTTTGATTGTCACGCTCAACTATAACGTGACTATTGTAGGTAAGTACTTTTACAAAGCTCTCTTCTTTCTTTTACTACTCCATATCCTGAAGCCACCTAAGTGCTGACATTAATTTCTAGCTATCCATCTGTGATCCTTACAATAAGTTTTTATTTAGATACATAAGTGATTAATGTATTTCTTTTCTTGTTAAACAAATCATTACTTCCTCTCTGATAGATATTTTCTGAACTTTATGTAAAAAGATTCTGGAAAGGTTTTCAAATTTGTCTCTTCTTGGTGCCTGAGCCTGCAGTCAGCTCTAATGGCTGTTGTAGGCACCACGGTCAAAAGGCACAGAAGTAACGCTTTATTTATACCACATAAAGTGAACAGTAGAATGTATGCAATAGATTTAGTGATGAATGCAAAGGTTTAAAGAAGGGAATTCCTCCCCACTTTTACAGGAAGACCTTTGTGGTTTATTACCATTGCTTTTCATTCTTTATTTTTATAAACAAAAAATGTTCACGTGAATTTAAAAAGAAATCAACAAAACACAGTTGGGTTTTCTTCCACTAACAGTCGCCTGAGTGCTTCTTTTTTTCTTCTTATTTAAGTAAGACAGTATTCCTTTTTCATGGGTTACTTTGAGCAAAGCATGAGCCAGATGAAAACTTTCAAGAGCCTTTCAAAGACCCTTCACTTCCAGCCGTGGACAGTTGCTGTAACTTGTTCTGTGCATTGAAGGGAGTGTCCAACTAAGCTGCAGGGAGTTGGGTGAAGGCGCTTGTTACAGGATGTTTAATCAAGATTGAGTCATTAGGGAAGATGATGCTTGGAGGGGTTATCTCTAAAATGTATGTCATACTAAACTACTTCCTAAGGAGCCATTGATTTTTCTTAAGCAGCACTCCCTATTGTACATGTTCTAATTAAAAATTGATAGTGAAATAGCATGTAGTATTTTGAGCTTAATTAACTACCGTGCTTCAAACACTGAGGTCTTCACAGGGAAAAAATGTTAGCTAAGTATGACTGATTCTGTACAGCTAGTGTTTTCTATTGACCCACACTGTGTCAAAAGGAGAGTAACAGTGCTGCCTGTCACCAAAATTCAGAAAGCTGAAAACACAGCAAAGCCACCACTAAAGTTCAGGTGATTAAAGATAAAATGGAAAGGCCGCAATTTATTTATGGTTAGATAACATATCATTTTGCCAGGAGCAGCAGGTTTCTGTGATGATCTCTCATATAGCTTATTTATCTTTAACCTTTTTCCAGCTGAAGTTTTTCCTCTTCTGAATGCAGTTTGACTGTTCTAGCCACAACTGGTTCATATGGGCATTCAAACTGCATGTTCAGTACAATGGTAGGTATCATGCAGTGCTGCAGAAATATTCGAGTATTTAAAATTCACACCAACTACAGGGAAATAGCTTTATGGGAAATAGAAAAGACTGTTGTTCAAGACAATCCCTGTAAGTAGTTGTATATTTTATAGAAAAAATGCTTTGGGATCTGGATTTTTGAAAAGCCTTTAGAATGTGTATTGGTGCTATTTCAGAGAGTGCCTTTAAAACCTTGTGTGCATGCGAGATGTGCAATCACTATTAATGACTTGAGGTTTTCAGTGCATTTCTCAACCACTAACTTCATATAACATGCTTCTTTTTAGCCACTGAGTCTTGCTGTTTGTCCATGGTTACAGCTGGTTTCTTAACCGTTCTTTAAAGCACAGAATTAATCTTATCACTCTTTTCTGGTTTTATTTGGTTGTTTTTTTGTTCCTAAGTGGTTTATTTTTTCTCTTTTCTTGGCATGTTTTAAAAAGATGTGTAATTAAAGCAGGGGATTATTAAATTAAATTACTTTTTCAAAACCATATAGGGAACCAGTGACAGAACTCAGAAGGAAACTTGGCAAATTCAAGTGCTAAACTTGAATTTTTTGGTGTGTTTGCATAGAATATATTTTTAATTTTTGACAATATAACCATGTATTTTTAGGCCTTCCTATCCTGCCCAGGAAAAGGATTTCTATTTTCTTTTTTTTTTTGATAAATAACTTTGCCAGTAATATAGCGGTGTATGTAACTTTAAAAACAACTTTTAATAAAAACCTACCCCATACAAAAATCCGCAAGAAACTATGATGAACAATACAGTTACATTCAAAAGATATGATACACAGGGTACCAATGCCTGATTTTTCAGTTATTGGTGTAATGGAATAAGCATAAGGCCTGATCTTTCCAAACAAGGTGGATGAGACCAAGCTCATCCACAATGCCAAACTTGTAAGGTTTCACTTGGTGTTGGTATCAAGATAGAAGGGAGCTTTTGGTGTGAACAGAGAGAGAAGCTGCACACCAAATTGAATGAAGTTTGGAAGACATGATAAAGAAGCAGCAGAGAGAAATGACTGGGGTACACATATGCACACACAAATGTGTATTTGTAGAACATTTTGCATAACTTTTCTAATGGCACCTGTTAACTAGCTCACTAGGAAATACCAGTCTAGACACAACAGATGGATTTTGTTGTCTATAGTATATTTAATGTAGGATCCCATGGCCAAGACCAAGAACAAATACTATGTCATGGAACAATCTTTTGTATCTAGAAGTGTTTAATACTGTGTTAGCTGATCTATATTATTGAAATAGGACAAAATTCATGTGCAGAACCAACAGCAAGGAAGAACTGTAAGTGAAGTAGGATTATTCACTTAATTGTGAACTCTTTTTATAAGATTTGGACATGTTCAGAGTGTTTTCATTAGGCTGAGGTTTCAGTTGGCATGGCTTATTGTACTTCAAATTCCTTTATTGTTGGAAATTATGGAAGGTGTCAGCTAATGCATTTTCACACAAGTTTCAGTCCCAGTCAAAACAAAGCCCAAGAGGAACTTTCAGGAGAGGAAACTAATTACAGATCCTATTTCTTCAAATGTGTATAAAGAAAGCATCACTACATTACCTGCCTTCCCTTCCTTCTCAGTGCTCTGACTCTTTCTTACCTTTTCTTCTCTTCTAGGAAAGATCTGGCTAATGTTAGTAATTCTGCTGCGAATGGCAGTGGTAGTGTTAGCGGGCTATCCACTCTACCAAGACGAGCAGGAGCGCTTCGTCTGCAACACCCTGCAACCAGGATGCTCCAACGTTTGCTATGACTTGTTCTCTCCTGTGTCTCACTTTAGATTCTGGCTCATTCATACTGTGTCTATCCTTCTACCTTATGCTGCATTCAGCATATATGTTTTGCACAAGGTAGCTATGTACATTGTACAAATACACTGTTTGGTGCATGAACGCAAAGGGAATAAGGGTTTATCAAGCCCCAAAGACCTGAAGGAGCTCTGTGGATGTGCTGTTGTCGATGGATTAGACTGTGGTGCAGACAGTCTAAGAGTCCTTAATTTTTCTGGGGCATATACCGTTCATCTTTTTTTTAGGACACTACTTGAGGCTGCCTTTGCAGCTGTGCAATATTTTCTTTTTGGATTTTTTGTTCCTGAGCGTTTTTCTTGCTACCATTCACCTTGTACAAGCACAGTTGACTGTTACATCTCCCGGCCCACTGAGAAATCCATCATGATGATTTTCATCTGGGGGGTTAGCAGTCTATCCCTTCTGCTTAGCCTTGCTGATCTTGTCTGTGCTCTCCGGAGAATGAGAGCAAGAAACAAAAAAACCAAGCTGCTGGCAAACCTTCATGTAGATAATGAGTGCATTTTAAATCTTCCCCCAGTACAGCATGGTAGCTCTTCTCCACCTCAAAATCAAGACTGTCCAGTGTCAAATAGCAGCCAGACCAGTGATGGCTCCTGCTCGCTTCTCTCTGAAGAGGAAGAAGAGGCTGTTCTTCATCCTGAAGTGGTCTCTCAGCAAACTGCCAGCACTAACCTTAACAGCAATAAGCCCTGTATATCAGGAGATCTTGCTGTTAAGCAAGATAGTACTGAAGGACCCTTGTGTGCCGGTGACCACCAAGGGACTATATGCAGGCAAGTCAGAACCAGGGTTCAGCAAGACTTTGTTAAAGATACTGCCCTGGCTTTGAGACCTCAAATCAAATCTCACCTTGGAGTTTCTTCCTCTGTAGTTCAGAGCAAGCTTTTAGGATACTACCCTTCAGCTGAGCTAAAAAACCCTGATGCACAATCAAATTATAGCAGTACTAGTTGCTTGAGGTCAAAAAAGTCAGAATGGGTATAGAGCCCTGAGTGAACACTACCTTATGACCCTGGAAGGTCAAATCACTGCATCAGTGAAGAGGTTTGAGGTAGTTTCAGCTGGATCCCTTGACTGAGGTTATGCTGCAGAGACGCTATGATGCTCTGTTCCTCCACTGAAAAGAAAGCAAAAATCTTGGATAGGCGCTTGAAGGACATGACATTAAGGGAGCTGTTATTTGGAAAATGTAACAATTTTGTTTTTCTGAGTGTAAGTTGTCTTTAAAAACTGTGGACTGTTGCAGATGTGACTGACCTGGTTTTCCAGGAAGTACATGTGAACACTTGTTTACCCTAACCTAGTTTTATTGCAAAAGATTGATCTTAGGAAAGCCGTGACTTTTAAACAGTTATACACTGTCTACTGTCAAAAGCTTAATTTCTCTTGTCATACTAAATTCTCTAAGCCCACTATAAGAAAGGATATTCAAGCAAGAAGAGTAGACAGTGAAAAAAATAAAAATACATGTTTTGTAGCAAAGTATTAATGTGTAAAAAACCCCTTGGATCTTACTGATTGAAGGATACACCTATCCTAGTTAGCAATGCCATGGCAGTACCTTTCTCTGACCCTGAGGTCAACTGGCACAGTCTGACTATGTCTGAGTTATTCAACTCCATTAGCCTCCAATACAGGGTGGCTGCATCCCGATTAGCTTTTGGGAATGGTCCTGTCCTCAGGAGTTGCTCAGGAACCGGGTAGGAGGTGTGAGCCAGAAGGGCGTCAGGGAGGGCCCCAGCAGCTTGGCAGAGCAGGGGACTGAGCTCCAGTGCACAACTGTCGATGTACTGCTGACATGTCTACAAGGTGTTATGTGTCTCAATCTGAAATAGTCACACCAGGCTCTTGATTTCAGCAGGGGGAATGAGTCACCTGACCTCTTTTATGCATCTCTGAAGGTAAGATGAGTCACTTTCTAGATGTTCCTATTTCTCCCACAATGTGATTATCTCAGACATGGGCTTAGGGAAAATGGTTTCTACCCCAAGAGAAGGATACAGCGGCAATGTGTATATCAAGTGCTCACCCTCTTTGTCTGACAGACTTCTAATGCTAATCATTTGAAAACGTGACTAAACTGAATGAATCACAGAAGATTTTATTACTGTCATGCTTTGTGCTTTCCTTCAGTGTTAATTCTGTTGCATTTACATAAGCGTGGTCCAGCACTGAAGCACAGCGGTGTGTGAGCTGAATTGTCTTTTAGCTACAAGTCAGTAGGGGTTGAAGGTTGCATATACCTGCAGATCATCAGTGGGAGTGGATGTGGAGGAGCAGGTACTCAGAGAAATGTACTGGTGGTAGCATCTTACAAAACAGATTATACAGAGGGTGCAAGAGCTGGTGTTTGTAGATGCTGTTTGGAGCTGAAGTAGCTCCCTCTCCATTTAGACCCATGCGAAGGAGAAAAGAGGCACAGATCCAGTCTTGCTCTTTCTCTGCTATATAACAAGTGTCTGTACTGACTTAATGAACATTGAGGCACAACAGCTTTCACACTGTTCTTTTTCTTTCCTGTGCTTGCAAAAGTCTTTAAGACAGTTTGGCTCATAATGTCTGTGTGTCATTTCTCACATATGCAAGGTAAAGACTAGCACTTAATTATCCCTCATTTTCTGCATACCCTCAAAAATTAGGTAACTTAGATGGACAGAACAGACCTTTGGGTTGGGAGGCAGAAATTACTTCTGTGTGTGATGTACTTTGGGATCCTAAGGTATGCTACAGAGGTTTTTACTCACTACCTTCTAAGTAAAGTTTTCCTCTCTATTAGCTGTGTTTGTTTCTTTTATCATGCGTGCTTGTTGTATGATTTGTCATTTACAGGGTAGGAGCAGCATTAATTATTAAACTTATCATAGGCAGAAAAACATTAAATATTTAAACTTCTCATCCTCCAAAGCCTCTTTACCAGGGCCTGTGCTGATTACACATACCATGACAAAACATTGCAACAATGAAACCTTTTATGACTCATTGCATCTTCTCAGCTGCGAGAAGGAATGCAGGGAACAAATGTGGATTCAATCTATCGCGTACATCCCTCAGCGTGAGATATAAATAGGGTAGGATAAATAATAAATGCGTTGTGGCTGGACACAGTTTGCTTTTTTGTGTCTCTAGCTAGGCATCTTTTAATGACTAAGGAGTCTCATCTCAAATCAGAAAGACCCTGTTTGTGTCTGAAATGGAAAATGAAATTAGTGAACTTCTTCCTTATTCTGTTTGCAGTTTCTTGTTGTGAAATTGTGGCCTTTGGTTTCTGTCACTCAGCTGCAGACCTGGCTACTTCTAGGATTTGTGAACCCTTTGGCTCCTAATTCAGAGTCAGTGTGATAAGCACTTCATGTGTTTATAAAAACTGCATACTGAAAGAGCACGATTTGTAAGGGCTTTTCATTGGGGAGAGAATAGAAGCTTCTGGCATCAACAACCTACTCCTAAGGGAGTGTCTCTGAGTCTCTTCTAACAACTGTTTCCAAGTCACACTTATTAATTACAGAAACGTGGTTTTACAAACTCGATGGATCTACTAGCAAGGGAAGACCAAGAGAAGATGTGCAAATGTGTTTGAACTATTCTTAGCATCCACAGATCATTGGTAGGGGCATCTGCAGTGGGGAGGAGGAAATGGGAAAGAAGATCTGTTTGAAAGAACAAAGAAGATCACCTCCGACTTCTCCTTATATTCAGTATCATTGAATGTTAAGATACTGTGAAGATGTCTAGATGTCCTAGAGTGAGTAAAAGAACAGATGTGGACCAAGGAAGCGACAAGATTTTCTGCTCTTTAAGCAAAAATTTAGTCTTGAATTTGTGAATTGGTTTTCTAGTCCTTCCAGAACATGTTTCATACTCAGAAAAATGTTACAAAGGCTGTTTAAGTTTGCCAGTGTGTCTTTAAATCTCTTTTTAACACACCTACTTCAGAAAAGCATTTCTGAAGATGTGTTGAAAACACAATACTCCTAATATTGCCCTCAGGAAGTTTTGTCTTGTGTTCAGACAAGGCTGCCTTAGCTGCATCACTGGTACCACTTGAACCCTGAGGTGGATTTATGGAACAATACATAAGCTACCTATACTGCTCATCTGACCTTGTGTGGGACTGAACACGAGACTATACAGAAAGGAACTAAGCTCCCTGGAAATGAGAATTGGAACTTACCAGGAAATCTGTGATAAAATAGTTTTCACACAGTAAATAAAATTTTTATTGGATAAACTGCCTAAAAGTTGTTTTCTCAGTATCTTCAACTGCATCATAGCATTTCTCTTGCTAAACAAGTATCTACTAGGCTGCTGGAGACCTTGGAATGTCTGTGTTTTCCATGCAGCAAAATCATGTATTACTGAGAGTTTCTGCAGTATCAGTATGATTTAAAGGGGGGAAAAAACCCAACAACAAACCCGTATTTTTACCCATAAATAAGATAGATTTTAAAAAACTTTTTTCTAAACAGAGTGTTTCTATTTCTTTTGTTTTGTTTTAGCTTGGAATGTTTTTTAATACCAAAATAGAAGCCAAACACCAAGTTGTAATCAGTTATAATCAGTTATAATAACTTTCTTCTCTTTCCTCACACTCTAGGTTGGGTCACTTTGATTTACTCTCATCAGCATAAGGAAAATCTGTGACTATCTCTTCTCTTGTGAAATGTGCTGTAGACAGGTGTCTAGGGAATGCATAATTTCCCACTGGCAGCAGTTGTTCTCCATGAATCTCTCAGTTCAGACCAGAATAAGTATTAAATCTGAAGTTAACAATGTAGAGAGATCCTTAGAATATTCTTTCAAGTTATTAAAATTATCTGCCCTTATGTGATACATCATTATTGCAGTGATTATCTTTCTAGAAGGGATCATTAAAGAGGATATTAATTGCACATTATTTTATTTCAATGTCATGATTACAATGAAGAACAGATAAATTATTACTGCTTGTGGTACTTTAGGATAATAAAGAAATGCATCTCCAAAAATAGGAAAGTAGAGTAGTTGAAAAGGCTGTTCTTTAACTTCTGTCTTTTGTGCTACTTTTAACAGCCTGATGTTCAACTGATAGAGAAGTAATTTTACAATGTAATGCTCTTACACTGTAATTGAGTTGAAAAAATGTTCTGCAAATTAGTTGGTCTCTGTTCAGAGGCATAGCATGGAGTCTTGGTCTGTGATGCACAGCAATGCCAGTTCCGAAAAATGAGTTCACCGAGGCAGGCATCTGATTGGGAAGTATGAACTGTATCTCTACAATTAAAATTGTCCAGCATCCGTGTAGCTAGATTACAATCACAATCTACTTCACCAGCTTTTGCTTTCTCCCACTTCCCCTTCTGTTTTCTTCCATTTGGGTTTGACAAGCAGGATGTGTCAGGCCATCTCCACAACTATAATTTAATTATGGGAGTACACATACAGTGCTAACTCCAAGGACTGTTTTATGATGCTGTGCCATTCACAGTGTGGAAATGCCAGGAGATAAAGAGCTGTCTCTAATTCAGGTTCTGCAGCTAACACTTTAGGCTGAGCAGTGGATTAGCTTTGAAAAGCTTTCACTGATGAACGATTTACTGAGTGAAGATGACAGCAGTTTCTGAGCTTTCCTTTACAAACTGAAGTTTATATATGGTGCCCCCAAGAAAGGTGGAGGATTTGGGGTCAGCAATCAGAAGTAAGTCCTTTCACTTCTGGTGTTCCTATGTATGTTTTATTTTGCCTGTGAGACTTTAGGCACCAAACACCAGAGTGTGTATGGGATTTTCTTTCACTGAACATGTTATTTTTGGCAAAGAAATAACAATAATGGAAAGAAACAGAAAATTTTGGCCCAGCAGAATGAATTTTTGCATTTTTCCTCTGTGATTTCCTGCCTTTTCCTTGTACTGAAGATAGGCTATATATATATATGGGGTTTTTTTTAAGAGAAAGCAGAATAAGACACTTTTAGAGCCCCACTAGGCTTGTTAAGCAATGCCTTTCTTGTCCTGACAAATTAGACACCCACTTAGACACCCACTTCTTCTGCTCATTTCTCTAGAAGTCAGTGTGAGTGATTCTTACTTCTGACAGACCATATATAGTGCAATTAGCTCCTTCTTTCTGGTACCTGCTTTTTCCTAAAGCTCTCTGCTATCCTTGGAGGTCTAATGGGGATATTCCAATGTAGGCAGATGGACAACTCATGTATACGTTTGTTAACAAATCCAAACTTTTCTTCTGCTTCAGCAAGCCTCTTTCTAAAGCTTTTTTTCTGAAGAATAAAAATGGAGTATCTGTAATACAGTTTACCAGATATGATGCACTGATAGGTACCTGTTTGTACAGGTTCACCAGAGACTTTCAAGTATGTCTTGGTGCACAGTCTGGAAAGGATCCTGATCTTTGAATGACTGGAGAAAACCACAGAATTTGCATTGCAGCCCCACCCCTGTCTCCCACCAGTCACTCAGAACTGATCCCACAGAGCACAAACCCATACAATATTCAAAAGATGACCCTAGATTAAGGAATGATCTAAACACAGATTTTTTTGTTGTTGTAATGAAGATGGCTGGTTAGCTGGCTGGCTGGCTGGCTGTAGTAACAATTATCCACCTCATGGTCTGAAGTTATGTGAAATACAGAGCTACTTTAATTTAGAATGCTATCTCAATTTTTAGAGCCTATAGCAATAGACTCTGAAATGTGCAGATAAATAGGAAATTTCCAAATTTTCCATATCTGAGAAACATATTTCATGACTTCTGGACAGAAACATTGACAACCCCTTAGAACAACAGAATCACATTTCCTATTTAGTTAGCTCTTTATACTTCAATAAAAATCCTTAAAATGGTACCAGCATACTTTAAACTTGGTAGCTGACATTTCATTCTTCCTCAGGGCAGGACTCCTCTCACCAAAAAAAACCCAAAAAAGTTGATTAAAACATCCAAGCAGTTGTTTTATTCTTACACAATATTCCTAAATCTTATATAAATATAACTTTGTGTATTCCTACAAGGCTCATTTCCAGAAGCAATTTTACTCACCACACTTTACCTTTTGAGAAGCTTTTCTGGTATAGCCCAAAGATCCTACAAACTAAATATAAAGGCTTCAACAAAACATTTAGGCAGTTCAATTCTGTTGAAATGCTTGTGGATACCAGTGAATAATATTCTTGTTGTGAGGGACCTGGGTTCCAGCCTACTAGAAGCTGGGCACCAGCACAGTTTGAATATTGTCTTACACTGCTTCTGACACCAAATTCTGTACAATTTTTGCCCTGTTTTTGGAGTGTATGCACAGACATCATAAGAACAGTTCAGCTGGGGCACCAAAATACAACTTTCAGGACTTTCTAGTCCCTACAGAGCTGTCCACTGCATCCCTGCAGGCAGCCTGTAGGCCCCTGCCAATACAGACCGAACACCTTAAACATGAAGTGCTGCTTCTGTTGATTCATGACAAATCAGTAGATTAGTTGAAATTAAATCCTATGCCATAGGGTTACATTGAGAAACTGTTGCAAAACTAAGGCCACTTGCAGAGCAATCCTTTAGTAGATATGTAATACAATTGCATGCACATCTCTGTGTCTGCAAAGCTAACTATAGATAAATTTATTGGGACTGGAGAATCATCAGGATCTTCCTTGAAACTGGACTATATAAAGAATATAATGAGGGTATGAGTGCCTCAGTCAGCACCTGACAGAAGACCTCACCAATCATCTCAGGGAGGATTGAGTTCTCTTGGTTGAGTCTTCCCTGGAATTTGGCAAACCACCGTGTCATGTGCACGTAAGTGTTTGCAGGAATTAGTTTGTAAAGAGGAAGTGCTAGTGAGTATCAGCTTCTCCCAGTTTTGCCAGTCTCTTTATAGTCTGTCTGCTTCAATACCAGGTGTGGTCCCATGGTGCAGAAGGCTGTGGTTTTCCAGTACACTGGCTGCACTCCACATGGGACTGCACCAGCTGCCAGCACATATTTCAAAAAGCAGCAAGGTACACCCTCTACCACCCACCCTGGAGTACCACTTCCACCATTTTCAGGTTATTTAGTGAAGTGTGTTTCTAAAAATGAGGCAGAACTTATTTACCAGACCACCAATGTTGCTGTACTAGTTGTATCTGACTGGGTCTGCCTTTACTTTCCAGCCTACCAGCAGAATCTAGCCAGTGCCATCCATGCAGTTACTGAAAAGGCAGGATCCTGGTATGAAAGACGGCACAGAAATAAGGCAAATGTGGTGATAAACACGGTCTTTAGCTGCATATGGAGCATTCCCTCTTGCTGTATTTCCCCTCTTTGCCTGCCTTGACCCCTTTTCCCTGCATTGTGTTACTGTGCCAGGACAAGGTGAGCATCCCTGAGGCGACCAATGGAAGGCCCTGTCCACTTTCTGGGTCTTCCAGCCCCCTCTGGCTTTGTCACAGACCAGCCCACCTGCACCCTGGTGTAGAGCTTGTATGCCTCAACCCAACAGTAAATCAGTTTTCCAGAAGGGATTGCAGCCTCTCGCTTCTGCGTGGCCTTGGCAATAGCTCTTATGATGGGAATGTTTTTGTCTGTCCAGAGCCATCTCTTAGTGCCCTTTGCATTAACCAAAGCTCAGGTAGTTATTTTGGGGAAAGTGGTTCCTATTTGTACCTTGGTACCTGATAATCTGAAGCGACTGCCACCAGGAGGAGTGGTACTGGTGGTGAAATGTAGTGCTGGTCACAAAAAACTGAGGAAAAGATGCTTTGCTTGCATCCATAGGCCTTCTGCACGTCTGGGGTGACTTAAATTGGCTTAATTGGCCAGGCTTATACCTGAGAAAAAAACCTTTGCTAAAACTCCTTTAGACAGTCAATACAAACTTGAACATAGGCCAAGAAACTATACTGGCAGAAAACCTTACCAGAGACAGGCCTGCAAACACAAGCATGTTTTTGAAAACCCTTTTTTATGGGTTTTACCCTTAGAATAAGTTTGCCTTGCTGTTAGGTCTGTGTCAGCTGTGCAAGTGCTTAGGCAGGCAGCTGTCAATCTTGTTCTGGAGACTGATCTTAAAGAACAGAGGTACCTTTGTCCTTCTTTTGAAGATTTATGTATTATTTAGGTCTAAACACATGGTGGTGTTAGTCTAAATGTTCTACAGCTGGGAAGACTTTTCATTACTTTGACTATTTTTCTTTTTAAAAAAATAGTTGTGGCTTGCTGTCAGGTGCCAAGTTCCCTTAAACCCTAGCGCACACCAGGAGACAGAGCCCCATTTGTCAAACACCCACTGATGGCCATGAGGAATGAAAAACTTGTGGGTGTTTTTCAGAAAGTGAGTGCTTCCTCTTGGCTGACAGTCCTTTGCAAGTAAGGATGGGAAGCTTTACAGCCCACGCATCTGATGGGCATCCAAGTCTGGTCCCTGGCCCAGGCTGCACCACTGTTGCATTCCTTCTGCTCTCTGCCATAAGATGTTGGTGAGTTGGTGTTGACTCAAGCAGAGCTTTTAAAGAGGGTTAGGGGCTGCACCCACACTAAGTGCCAGGGCTAGGACAGTTCTCAGACAATGTCTGAAAATGCCAACTTGGGTATAGGACCTCCATTCCTCATAGTTCTTTGCTCTTTATCAGCTATCTTAGTTAAGATTGTGAGTGTTTCAGGGAACATTAGGTTGAATCATGTTACTATTTTATTTGAACATATTTGCTGCTCTCTAGAGGAGCTGATGGAACTTGCATGGTTTAAGGATACATGGTAATGCACTTTAAGCCATCCTAAAATCTGGATAAATGAAGAAAACTGAAGAAAAGAAGCAAACCAAAGTAAACAATAACCTCCCTAAAATGTTGTCAGGAAATGAAGCAGCAGCAGAATAAATTTAAAAGTATAATGTAAAGAACAGAGAAGTTAATACTGCAACGAGGTAGAAAAAAGCACACATATAATTACAGATGAGGGGACTGCCAGAAGAGGTGATACTAAAATAGCACCTTTTCAATAAATTATTATACTGAATAAATTATGATTATAACAACCAAAGGCCTTGTCAGGAATAACTTCTCCCAAATCCTTAGCAGACAATGTGCAGAGTGCTTTTAAGGGGGTCAAAGAGGCCAGACCAGTGGCTAAGAAACAACTCTATTGAATAATCAAAACTACAAATTGTACCAGCTTGTACAAAGACATGACAGAGCCCAGTAAAAAGTGTAAATATTGAGGAAGTGGCAATTAAAGAATCCCCCATCAAGAAAATAGTGAAATTTTGCAAAAGGGATGTGACTGATGATAAAAAGAATCACCAGACTCTCTTGGCAGGGTTCACCTTAAGACTAAGTCTCCTACATTTTGTTGCATAGCCATGAGGTAGGTGTCTGAACTCCCACTGCTTTCCAAGAAGTCCTGGCCAAATCCAGCTCTGGGCTCCAACCAGTTGCCTACAAAAGGTATCCCATATTATTAGAGTTGCCAGAAGGTAACTGAGATATTCACCTAGGGCTTTCAGACATGACAGGAAATTACAGGAGACCCATGCTCTTTTGCTGAGGCAGGTAGAAAGTGGATAGGACCACCAGGATCCTGTCTGGGCAATTGAATTAAGGCCTACAAGTTTACTTTAGAGGGAATGGACTCACCTTCCAGGAGCCACTGTCTACATTACTAACACTCTACTGACTACGACAGGAGTTTATGTAATATCTTACCTTTAAAAAACCCCATATTTAGATACCTACCTGCATTTAGATGTCTTAGTCTTGAGCTGAACCTCAGTCTTCACCTAAACATGGCACTTGTGAGGAGGGGAGGAAAGAAGAAAGAAAAAATGAAAGTATGAAAATATCAAGAAATATTTAAGCAATGATCACAGCTGTAGTAGTATTACTGTAGAGGATGATACCTTTCACCAAATGTGATATTGGTTTTGCTGAACAAAAGAGACAGAGAAAGCAAAGTCATGAGAATATTATTGCTGCTGACCTGAAATATCATATGATGTCAAACGTTGATGATCAGGGGGCTGGAGCACCTCTCCTGTGAGGACAGGCTGAGAGAGCTGGGGTTGTTCAGCCTGGAAAAGAGAAGGCTATGGGGAGACCAGCCTTCCAGTACCTAAAAGGGGTACTGGAAAGATGGGGAGGGACTTTTTACAAGGGCTTGTAGTGATAGGACAACAGGTAAAGGCTTTAAACTGAAAGAGGGTAGATTTACATTAAATATAAGGAAGAAATTCTTCACTGTGAGGGGGGTGAGACACTGGCACAGGTTGCCCAGAGAGGTTGTGGCTGCCCCCTCCCTGGCAGTGTTCAAGGCCAGGTTGGACGGGGCTTTGAGCAACCTGGGCTAGTGGAAGGTGTCCCTGTCCATGGCAGGGGGTTGGTCTTTAAGGTCCCTTCCAACCCAAACCATTCTATGATTTTCACAGTAGATTTAGTTAGAAAAAGAAAAACTAAACCACACTGGTCATACCTTTCATAAATTTCAAAAGACACCTTGCAAGTCACCACTGCAACACTGAAATCTAAAATGTCAAAAGAAAAATTGACACAAGTACAGTCAATATGGCCACACAGCTGTAGACTGAGCTCTTTTAATTCTCTTGTGTACTGTTGCTAATGACTTACTTGGGAGAACTGCATAAAAAGAAGCAATGTAGTTCCACGGGAATATGCTGGGACATGTAAATACACAGCTGGACCAATGCTTCAATAGAAATGAAAAGACTGTCCAGTGTTGACAGAGATATATGCTCTCTTCTTATCAGAAAACACAGCACACCAGAATCTGCCGCCTCAACCATTGCTTCAAAGAACAAGATATTTAGAGGTAGACACATTGCATTTTAGAAGACATTTAAAAGTTTGTTCTGCCCAGTGTTTGTGACAACTGACTGTAAACAAAAAAAAAGGCAGGAGTTTCTTAAAAGTAATTATCTTACTTGTCTCAAAGACAGAATATAATATGACTTAGTTTAAAATAACATATCCCTTTTCTTCCAAGAGACTGCCATTGTCTATATAATAACTTATATTCAAAATCTTCCATAATTTAGTTGGGATGAAACAGCAGGGGTTCTATGAAAGTTGGTCTGTGAACATTATTCACTTTCAACTTCCACAAATTTTTCACTGTTGGCTTTTGGGCCTCACAGAAAATTCTACCCTGAATAATTCTCTATTACCTTCTTTTAAGACATACATAAATAGATAATTTTATTTTTTTTATTCTCATTTATCCTATTTTTCCCAGAAGGATTTATGTTTGAAAGCACCGTGTAAATTCATGAGTTAAACCCTAATTCAGGAAAGCATTCATCTTCAGGCAAACATTTATGCCTACGCTTACTTTAAGCATCTTACAAAATCTCACTGAAATCAATAGGACTCTGGCATGCACTTAACTAGTCCTTACCACCCTACATGCTTATGATCCACTTCTATTCAAGAAAGCAATCAAGCACGAGTTTCTGAATCAGGATCTAAAGGTATTCTGTGAAAACCATTTCTATTCCAAGCTCTACTAATAAATTAGGTTTTTTGTGATTTTGCTTTTTTTTTTTCATTAAGAATGTATAACGTGAATGTGCTTTGCTTCATTTTAAGCTGCAAAGGCCCATTTTATATACTGCTTGTTAAATCAGATTCTAATGATTCTTTCCCTCATGCAAATCTTTCCTCTCATTCATGGATTGTATTTAAATTCTGCTCAGCTTGCATTCATGATGCCTTGTCAGTGATTTGCATTGCTCTGATGCGTTTGCCCTGGTTGCACCCCTCACTCACTTTGGCTTGAGAACATAGAAGCCATAAATAACTCTTTAGCTGCTAAAAACAACACACACAATTCTTGTACACTAATGAGCTAGAGGATGGCAGCAATGAAGTTCCTTGTGGGTCTCTGTGGTTTCCTGATCTGACTGTTCCTAATGCCTTGCTCCATATCCTGGAAAACTGTGATTTTCCAAATTGTTACAGGCAAAATACCGCTTCCCTAGGGTTTTGCAAAAAAGTAACTTCAGCTTAAAAATCACAACGGTAAATGTGGTTTCTGCCCAGCAGGTTTCAGGAAAGAAAGTAGAGCTGCTCCCTGCCAAGTGTCTGGTCTCTCTCTCTGCGGTGCTGGGGGCTGTAGCTCCAGATGGCAGCAATGTAAGAACACACCCCCCAAAAAAGCTGCAGGTTCTGTGGCTGGATGGGAAACATTTCCCCTTTTCCTCCAAAAAGTCAGATTTCTTTTTATTGCCGCCCTACATTTGGACAGAAAGCCAAAGCAAGTCGTTGGTTTCGTAAGCTTGTAAGATGGCTACGTTTTCTGATTTACATGGAAAGGGTCCAGCTAGATTTCAAGCACTGCGATACGATGAGGGTATCATGTCTAACATCACACATTTTGAATCAAGTCTGTTCCCAGCATGAAAAGAATTCTTTGTAATTTCAGAAGATGTGAAAATGGGACATTCTAGTCACAGGTTTATTTTTCTGGAAAAAAATGAAGAAAAAAAAAATTGAGATTAATGCTTCTTTTTGAAAAACGTTAGGTATAATTTAGCAACAACAACAAATGTTTGGAGGAAAGAACACCTAGCTAATGCATCAAAAACATACATCACAGCATCCAACAAGTCTTACGTAAGGCAGAAAAAGAGCTGTGGTTTTTTTTTTTTCCTGTAACATATTAAAAAATCAGATAGTATCCAAGAGAGACAGTCCAGCTTTCGCCCATTACAATATATTGGGTATGCACAGTAACTTGCCTACATCTTTCTGACTAAATTTGTATTTTCTTGGGAGAGCTGTGCTGTGAAAAAGGACAGCATAGCTGTATGTCTCTCTCTGCTGGTTGCAGTGGCAGTGCCGCCCCGCCCGGAGGGTCACAGGTAGGCGCAGGGTCGATCCGCAGCGGGCAGGTTCCCGGGGGGCGCTGCCGCCCCCCCAGCGCGCCCAGGGACGAAAAAAGGGGGAAGCGTTGCCTGCGGAGCCCCCCGGGAGCAGGGACCAGGGGGACGGCCTCGGGGTGAAATTCCAAGTGTCTCCCAGCTGAGGGCACTGCTGGATGGCAGCAGAGCGGCGGGCTCCCACCCGTGTCCCGGCTCCGCCGCCGAGTCCTACCGGCGTTCCTCCTTTGCCGGGATTTCTTGCCCGATGCAATTCCAACCCTGTTGTAAATCCTCTTTTCCATACCTGCCTGCCTTAGGGACTGGGCAGAACGAGTCATATTTCTCTGGTCTTTCCAAAGCCGATTTTAGCCCTTCAGCAGCGCAGCCCCCACTTGGTCGGGAAGCCAGACTGGGCTGTTCCTTTCCACCCCACTCCCTCAAATCTCCTCGTGTCTTCCTGGCGAAGAGGCTCACACGTCTCACCCAGGCCCTGTGTAGGAGCTAGGGAACCGTCTAAATTGTAAAGGCAGCTGTGGGATTGGTGTTTGAGAGCGCCAGCGTTACTGGGAACTGGTGACGGATGTGGTGCTGTGCCTGGTAAACGGCGCCCACTCTGGGCATGAGGGCCTGCGGCCTTGTGGGGGCTGCTGGGGAGGGCGCAGGTGTGAGGGAGTGCTTGTGAAAGTGAGCCTTACTGAAAACATAGGGCAGACTTGGGAAATCCAGGTTCTTCCCCTAGATTTGCACTTAAGTTTTGTTAGTGTGGGTATTATAACTGCAATTTCTGTCTCCCAAGAAGAAATTTGGCTATTAATTCACAAGTGGATGTGAAGTGTTTTGAGATGATAGATAACAGACTTGTAGGAGTGAAAAAGTATTATCTCAGCCTTCAAAAAGCTTGGTTCAGCATTTTACCTTAGGTACTAGTTTCTGAAGTGATTTGACTATCCTTAGTCACCTCAGATTATGGCTCCACATTTTAATACCAGACACTAGTTATTTCCATACTACCGTAACATTCATGATGTGTGATCCTTTTTGCTGAACTAGTGAAATTCATATACCTGATTACAGTAATGATGGGCATTTATAAAATCTTAAATAAATAGAGCTGTCTGGACATTTCTAATTGAGTTCTCTTAAAGGCTGCCCAGAACTCATCATGACCGCTTTCAGGGAGCCTGCCCCGTTTAATATTTCTTCCTTGGACCATCATCTGTAAATCACTTTCTTTATTCTTAGGCTCATCCTGTTGCTTTCAGGGTGACGTTTGCTGCCCAGCCTCTTTAATTCTAGGAAGAGGTGTGCTATCTTTTCCATACCATCCGTTTTTTGTATGCAGGGCAAAAAGAGAGGGAACATGGCCAGGATGGGCAATGGAGAGAGATTGTTCCTCCCTTGCTTCCCTGTTGGGCCAGAAGCTGGGTTGGCCATGGTGGGTGGGAGTGGAAGAAGTGTGTGCCTAGAGAAACACAGGCCATGTGGCTCTGGAAATGGGGTGCAGGAGCAGGGCATGCTGCGGGCAGGTTGCAACAGGCACTTTGGGAACTGGTTGTGATTCTACAAGCTGGTTTGACTGGCCCACATGGAGTATACCCCCAGCATGAACTTGATTGTAGGTGAGCTTTCACTCCAGGAGCGTCTTTTGTCATCTTTCAACATTCATTATCACCAGTTCGCTTTTCCCCCATATTAGGTAGCCTCTATCCCATATAAAATTCCATGTCTTTGTTGGACAAGAAGGTTGACTTACTGAGCAGGCTATATTTGGCTTTTGCACTGCATGTAGTGCTTGTGAAAGAAGTTTGTTGACCACAGCCACTGGCATCAAACAGTGGTCTTACTTGTATTGAAGTTTTTATATTTCAAAGTAGACCTGGCATTGTCCCAAGGACTCTGCTATTTCTTTCTCAGCTACCAATTCCTTTTTAAATTTGGGCATTCTGCTTTGGCTCCCAGTACTGGTTTCCTCCTGTGAAAAACAGTTGATTTTTCCTACAAGCCACCTTCAGGTGTCTAGCGAGGTGTCTGTCCAAGTGAATCTGGAAAGAGCCTGGGCTCTGAAGCCAGGGTGAAGCACACTGTGAGTAGCACATGCAGAGAGGCACCCCTGTCTCCAGCCTTCCTACCCCACCTGGGAGGACCTTTTAGGACTAGTCAAGCACATTTGAAGTACTCTTTAATGGGAAAGCACCTCAATACCTTAATTTTAAAATACTGTATAAGAAAGAAGGAAAAAGACTCTTTGAGTGCCAGTCTTAGCCTTCATAACCTCTGTAGAAAGCCTGGCCACATTCGTATTATTTCAATATATAAGGATTTCCTAGTTCCTCCCTGTCTGAAGCCCCTTTGCTTCCATGACGGATTACCAAAACTCCAGGGAAGCTTCCTCCTGCAAAGGGAAAACTTTGGAGCAGGTTGTGGGCCACTTCCAGGTAGCCCTTGGAGGCTCAGCAGCGGAGCTCAGGGGAGGTGTGGTGTCCCCCCTGAGGCTCTGCAGCACACCTGCGCTGCTCTGACTCTTTTTAAAAGGCCCACTGGCAGCTGTGCCACCTCCTTTGGAGGCTGCAGGATTATTCAGTCATTACGGCAGGAGGAGAATAAGCCATAGGATTTCCTTTTGAAGCAGGAACATGTAAAACAGGGAGGGGTCCTGGAAAGAAAAGGCACACTCTAAAGGTATGTTGCTTACTAGAGAAGAAAAAAATCCAGAACCATGATTTCTCTGCTGGCTTAGTCACTCCGCTGAACAGAGCGGTTAGACCTTTCTGTGAGCTGCTGGAGGCTCTTAGCTGCCATCTAGCCAGCTCCCCAAATGTTGCTATACAAGTTGTGCTACGGAGCCACAACGGTGGTAATAAAGCCTTCCCTCTGCTCTCCAGAGCTGGTGTGGTTGCCAGGGTGCGTGGGTGCTGCCCCTGCCCACGGGTGAGCCTATGCCAGCGGGGATGCCGAGGGCACTCCAGCTCCGCAGGCAAGGACTTAGGCCACGGGTCTGCTGGGACTATTTTTAGTAGCAGTCTGGCAAATTTAGGGAGAAGGCAGTTTATCATCATACCTTGAGAGTTAACATGTAACTCCTACCACCTCACCGATATTTTTTGGATCTTCAGAGCAAATTTATCTTTTAAGTCTGAGAAAGGGTATCATAATAATGTAAGTTCCGTGTAGGCGTGTATTTTTATTTCTTGTATACCTAAATACTCTGCTGTTGTTTTTTTCTGGTTATTCTTCTTTTCCCTAGACACAAATTTTATGTTGATTCGCAAAAATCTGCACTTGTAAATCAACTGCTTTAGCACCATTTCTGTGGGTTTGTGTTTCGAGTGAATTTAGTCTTATTTTTGCATTATTATTACTCAGTTCCAAAGCAGGTATCTTGCTAGCTTAACTAGCTCTGCTTTGCTGACTAACTCCACCTGCAGCACCTCTTACCTCATTCCAGGGTAGCTTAAGCCACAGGGCTACTTCCTATCTCTTACTAGAAATGCTTTTATCTCAGCACTAGCAACCTGTACCAGCAGTCTCCAAGAGACCTATCTAAACAAATTCTCATGGAATAGTTGTGGCTGTACCCTCTCTCTGTCTCTTCCTGGCCAGAACTCGCTGCAGGGGAAGGAACACAGATTTTTATCTCAAGTGATTGTGCTTCCATATGTGGGGCTTCCCCAGCAGCAAGACCTCTACCCCACTGACAGCAGGGAAAATTGCCATGTTGATTTAAATGTTTCAACAACCGTTTAAAAAATGTTTCCAGCAATACAGGGAAATACCAGGGCCTTTTCAGTTTACAGGCATGTCAATATTCTGGATCCTGGTCAACTGGTGTATAAATAGGCACCGTGCATAAATCCCAGTGGAACATCCTTTGCATTAGAGAAGTTAAAATTATTTTTCCCTCCAAGGAGTTAAGAGATTGGCATTTTAAATTCCTTCTTTTCATGATCCCGGTAACTTTGTAGAAGTGGAGGAGTCTATTAAGTTACAGGATCTTTGAAAGGGACACCAATAATCAAGTCAGTGCTCAATGGAACAAGGTTTTTCCCACAAATCATGACTGATATCTGTGTCATTAGTAGGGTAGCTGCCCATCTCTTACCATGATTGACAGGTTAATAAGGGACCTGGGGCTATCTTTTCACTGCTAGCACACAACCTAACCAATTGCTTTTAAATGATTGCTAATTTGACAGAAAATAAGCAGAAGACATAAAAATATCTGGAGTAATGTCTAGTGCAGCTTTTACTCCTGGTATTCCGAGCAATCCCATTTTAGAAAACAGATTAGAATGTAGTTAAGAGATTTTTTTTTTTTTAGATACTCGTTTTTTAAAGAAAAACTTGTAGTTGTTCTTTGGTTCAATTAGGAGCAAAAGAGAAGGGAGTTTTGTAATGCAATTGTCCTGTAAAGGAAAATGTTTTAAATTGGGGAGATTATGTGAGCAGACCACCTGTAGGGCATTCATAGCTCTTTTCTATAATGCTCCAAGCCATGCCTTGCTGCCTGCAGTCTGGCTAACAATGCAGGGAAAAGCTGTTTAAAAGGCTGTTCTCCCTTTTCCCTCTGGTGTTCACTAACTGTTACAAGTCTTCCTCTTAAAATAAAAAAAAAAAAAGTCCCACGTCCCTTTAATTGAAGAACTTTAAGGCTCCATGGTGGCCAATTGGTCTGCAACAAGAGGAACCAGGCAGCAGGGAAAGAAACTTCAGACTATACATCACGTTTGGTGAAGAGAAAAGATCAAAGTTTTCCCAAACTCAAAAGAAACCAAGTTCCCTACAGATTAACCCTATTCATTTAGCTCCTCTTAAAGGAATGATGTTCTGAGCCACTGGGCAGACAGGTAAAAAGTTCAACAATTGCCAAAGCATTCTTCTGTTAATTCAGCAGCCTTCTGCTCAAATAAATTAGCTTAGTCCTGACAGAAGAACAATACCTCTTCTCTTGAAAAAGGACCATATTTGATATACAAAAGTTAAGATGTTAGTTTAATCTGTTAAGAAGAGATTGATCTAACAAATCTCAACTCGCTGTTCGTGAACTAAGAATTTAAAACACTAACCTTTTACACTTCAGTATGCATCTCCGGAAAGGCAGGTGCTTACAGAATCTAGGAGAGGTGTGTGTGTGTGTGTGCACATTCCTAAAATAACACCCATCTTAAAAGGACCCTTAACGTGCCATGCGAGAGGACTCTTTTGTAGAGGCTCAGTTTAAAGACACTGGCCTCTTTCAAAAAGCAGAGGAGAATCTCCTACGGTAAGGCGCCTCGCCTCACAGTTTTGGCAAACACTTTTTCTGAACAACTTGTTGAATGACTCGTTTTCCTTGTGTCTCTGTATAGCGCTGCTTTAACGGAGGCAGCCATCTATTATACAGTAATGACTGTAGCATGAACGTAGTTCACGGCTAACAGAACCACCTAAAGACACGGCAGCTGGAATAACCAGGGCAGGAGTAGGGGGAAAGCTTGAAAAAGTCACTTATCAAAAGTCATTTTATTGACAAAATAGAATACTCATATTTGCTCTTACAGGGGTAGCCTCTAAACTTTTTTACAAAAAAATTTACAGACTGTATATCTTTGGATATATACATATTTTACACATCTGTACAAGGTAACAAATAATTATATAAATACATCCTTTAATGTAGGAAACCCGTATTTAGCTGGGGTGTATAATTAAGACATGTTTTGATTCAGTCTGTACTGTAAGGCATTTGCCTGGTCACCGGTATCCCAAAAACCTGCAGTCCTGGCAGGCTCCCACCTCGGGCTGGGGGGAGGAAGACCCTCCCCCTCCCACGAGGGAAGAGCTGCTGTTAGTGCAGCGTGAATCAGAAGCCGCTGCGCCTTGCCCTCTGCAAGACACGGGTGAGCCTCCACCCTCCTCTGCCAGCAAAATAATAAGCTGGCTCCTTGAAGTACATGCTCCCTGCATATGAATGGCGGGGAAGGAGGAGGGGGCTGGAGCCTGGGGCCTCTGCCAGCTGCATTGTTCTATACAAGCTGTGGCTAATAAGGACCATTAGGGGTTCATTAATGGCACCAAACAGTGAGGGGGCATTTTAGGCAGGCCAGTGTCCCTCTCATTCCCTAACCTTTGGCCTCTCTCCCCCTCCTCACACTTGAGACAGGGGCATCTGCTTGGGGTAGGAGACGGAGCTGGCGGTGCCCGACCTCCACGTGAGGCCAGTGCTGACATCGCTGTAGAGAGAGCCGCCGCCTCCGGCCCCAAGTCCTCCTGCGGCGGCGATGGCCGCCTGCCCGCCTGCTCCTGCCCCCGTGCCCCCAGCCACGGCAGCACCTTTGCTGGCCCAGCAGCAGCGGGTGCAGAGGGCCCTCCAGGACTCGAGGGTCTTGCCAGACCAGACCCAGACGCCGGAGGTGATGCCCACCACCAGGCACATGAAGTACTTGAGCATGAAGACGGCGTAGTCCGGACGGCGGGCCTGGTCAGGCTGCTGGTCGCGCAGGCAGGGGCAGTTGTGCGTGGCCTCCCAGCGGGGCCGGTTGTGCTGCTCGTAGAAGAGGCAGGCAACCACGCTGGCCGCTGGCACGGTGTAGAGCACGGTGAAGAGCCCCAGGCGTATCATCAGCTTCTCCAGCTTGTGGGTCTTGGTGGGGCCACCCTGCTGCTTGATGACGCTGCGGATGCGGAAGAGCGAGACGAAGCCGGCGAGCAGGAACATGGAGCCGATGGCCAGGTAGATGAGCAGCGGCGCCAGCACGAAGCCCCGCAAGTTCTCCAGGCTCTGGTTGCCCACGTAGCAGATGCCAGCCACGGGGTCGCCGTCCACGGAGCTGAGCGCCAGCACGGCGATGGACTTGACGCTGGGGAGCAGCCAGGCGGCCAGGTGGAAGTACTGGGCGTAGCCCGCGATGGCCTCGTTGCCCCACTTCATGCCGGCGGCCAGGAACCAGGTGAGGGAGAGGATGACCCACCAGATGGAGCTGGCCATGCCGAAGAAATAGACGAGCAGGAAGACCACGGTGCAGAGCGCGGGGCCGGTGCTCTCGTACCGCACGTGCTCGGCCCCGGCCAGCTCGGGCTGCAGCTCGGCCGCGCCCCCCGCCGCCCCGCGGCCCCCCGCCGCCGCCGCCGCTCCCGCCGCCGCCCCGCCGCCGGCCCCCGCCGCCGCCCCGGCCCCCGCGCCGCCAGCCCCCGCCCCGCCGCTGCACGCCACCTTCTCGTGGCCGGCCACCAGCCGCACCAGGTAGCCCAGGGAGACGAAGAGGTAGCAGGCGGCCAGGAAGATGATGGGGCGCTCGGGGTACTTGAAGCGCTCCATGTCGATGAGGAAGGTGGAGACGGTGGCGAAGGTGGAGAGGAAGCAGAGCACGGACCAGAGCCCGATCCAGAAGGCGGTGAAGGCGCGCTCGTCGGGGCTGAAGTAGGGGTTGTGGCAGGGCAGGGCGCAGTTGGCGATCTGCCCCGTCTTGACGCGGTTGTAGAGAGGGTGCCGCTCGCTGGACACCGACACCATGGGCGCCCGGCACTGGCAGCCCGGCTCGCAGGGCGGCGGCGGGCGCGGCTTGCGCGGGGCCTCGGCCGGCGGGGCGGCGGCGGCGGGGGGGGCCGCCTTGGCGGGGCCGCCGGGCTTGGCGCCGCGGAGCGGGGGCTTGGCGGGCGGCGGGGCGGCCGTGGTGAGGTCCGTGCGGTTGTAGTCCATGCAGAGCGTGTCCGGGCTGCCCTGCTCGGGGAGGCGGTCGCAGCGCATCCTGTCGGGCCAGGCGAAGCCGTACTGGCGCATGAGCGGGGCGCAGCCGGCCTTGGCCCGCTCGCAGACGCTGCGGCACGGCGGCAGCGGCTTCTTGTAGTCCTCCAGGCAGATGGGGGTGTACATGCTGCAGAGGAAGAAGCGCAGGTCGCTGGAGCACTGGATCTCCACCAGCGGCCAGAACTGGTGCACCTCCAGCCCGGCCTCGTCCTGCGTGTCGTGGTTGAACTGGTTGGGCATGTAGGTGTAGTTGTAGCCGATGCCCTTACAGAGGGGCACGGTGATCTCCTGGCACGACAGCTCCTTCGCCGAGGAGGACGACGACGAGGACGACGACGAGGACGCGGCGGCGGCGGCCGAGGCGGCGGCGCACCCGGCGCGCTGTAGCAGGGACAGGGCGGTGAGCAGCGAGGCGATTTCCAACAGGTAACTCCACTCCATGCTCGGCGGCGGGCGGCGGCCCCGGCTCCTCTCCCGGCCCGCTCGGCAGCCGCGGGCAGCGCGTCGCCACAGCACCCCCCCGCCCCGGCTACCCCGCTGCGGGGCGAAGGGCGGCCCCCGCCGTGCCGGCCGCAGGTGGGAGGGCTGGCAGCCCCCGCGGGGCTCCGTCGCCCGGCAGGGAGGGACGGAAAGAGGGGGGGGCGGGGGGGGCGGCCCCGCGGGCACCCGCTGGGGGGGAGCCACCGGCGAGCCCCCGCGCCGGGCCGGAGGAGGGGGCACGGCTCAAGGCAGGCCGCTCAGCCGGCGTCGCATCTCTCCTCGCGGGGCAGGGCGGGCGGCCGCTGCTCCAGCGCCGGCCGGGCACGGAGCGGCGGCAGAAGTTTCGCCGTCGGCCCCCCCGCGCGGCGCGGTCAAGATGGCCGAGGCGTCCCGGGGAGCGGGCGCTGCGCCCCGCGGCGCAGGGCTCCCACCGCCCCGAGCGGGCGCGTGCAGCGGCGGGGCCGGCGCCGGGGCGGCCGGAGCGGCTCCTCCTGCCGCCCGCCCGAGCGCCCGGCTCGGTGGGCGGGCAACCGCCAGCCGGCCGGCCGGTCCTCGCTCACCACCGCCGCCGCCTCGTCCTCGTCGTCCTTCTCCTGCCGCCGCCGCCGGCGGGACGAGCCGGGCGCCCCGGCCGCGATCGCGCCACCTGAGCCGAGCCGCGGGGCGATCGCGGCGGCGCCTCCGCGCAACTTCTCGCTCCCCGGCCCCGGCAGCGCCGCTCCGGCCGCCGCGCTCTCATGAATATTTATAGCGAGCGCCGCCGGGCCCCGCCCCCGCCGCCTCGGCCGCCTATCAGCCGCTCCCGGGCGGGGGGCGGGGGCCGATCCCCAGCCCTCCTTAAGGTGGAGCCGGAGCCCCGAGTGCGGCGCGGCGGCGGCAGCTCCTGGGCGCCTCTTCACCGCGGGGACGTGGCGGTGTTGTGCCTCCGTGCCCCGCTCGCACGGATAGGTGCGGTGCCGCGCCCCGCCCCGAAGCGCTGCCTGCGGGCCGGGCGGTTGCGGGGTGCGCCTCTCCCTTCCCCTTCCCAGCGGCCCCGCTCCCGTCGGGTTGGCTCCCGCGGCAGCAGCCGTGCGGCAGCCGCCCGGGGTCTCTGGGGCGCGGTTTACCGTCGCGCCCGCGGCACCGCGGGGTTGTCCGGCTCCCGCCGGCCCCAGCCTTGCGGACGCTTGGTCGCCCCGCGGCGCGCTGGCCGAGCGCGGCCGCACGCGCCGGTGCGGGGTGGGGGGGTGTCGTCCCCGGGCCTCACCTCCCGGCGCGCACAGCGCTCGTCCCGCCGCGGCGCGGCGGTGCGCTCCCGCCCCGGGGTGCCGGCCGCGGCCCGATGGGCAGGAGCGGTAACGGGGGGGCTCCGGACGCGCGGGCGGGCGCTGCCGAGCACCGCGCACCGGCCGAAGCTCCCCCGTGGGACTGCGGGCAGCAGCCCCGCGCCCCAGTGGCTAACGCCTCCCCGGGGCGGCCAGCGGCGGGGCAGCTTCCGCCGCAGCAGTGCGCGGCCGACGGCTCCAAGCTGGTGCTGCTGCAGCCGCCGCAAGAGCGAGGTCCAGCTCGGCGGCCCAGCCGGAGCTCCGGGCGGCCGGTTCTCGCTGGCCGCGGCTCCCCGAGCCTCCCCCGTCAGCCCGGCGCCGGAGGCGGCGACTCGCCGCCGAGGGCTGCGTGACGCGCCCGGGCCGGGTTCGGAGGCGGCAGCGCCGGCCCCCGGCGCGGCAGAGGAGCCGGCGCGCCGAGCCACTGGGGCCACCGCCGGCGCCCGGGGTGGATCCGCCGGTCCCGCCGGTGGGGCCGCGCTGCGGGCGGCCGTGAGGGCCGGAGGGGGCGGGGGGCCGTTAGGCCTGAGGCCGAGGCGCCGCGTAAGGCTGCGGGCCGCCCCCCGGCCCGGCGCCCCGCGGGCGGAGGCCGACCGCTCGCCGCCGCCGGGGGCCGTGGAGCGGCCCGCTCCGGCGAAGGGGGCGGGGAGGGAATTTCGGCGGCCCCTCCGCAGCCGCACCACCTTAAGGGGAGCGGCGGCGGGCGCGGGGTGGGTGCGCGGCGGGGCCGCCCCGGGGGGCGCCGCCCTCCCCGGACGGGGCGATTTGTCTGGTCGTAGCCGCGCTGTTGCGCTGTGCGCGCGCGGGGCGCTCCCTCCCGCTGGGGCCGCGGGAGCTGCCGCCGCGGGAGCGCGCCGCTCGGGGGGCCGGCGGCGCGGCCGCCTTTGCCGTGGGGCGGCGTGAAATTGGGCGATGCGCCGGGTTTCGAGCCGGGGGGGGGGGAGCGAGGCGGCCCGGTGGGGCGGCGCGGGAAATCAAGGGCGGGAGGCAAAACACAGAAGCCCCCCCGAGTCTGTGGGCTGCGCTAACAGCGTCCTCTCCCCTCCCGCCCGACTCTATTGAAACGGGCACGCGGATTACCCGGGTAGGGAGGAAGTGGGCAATTGTGGGGCCATAAACACGTTTAGCGTGTAATCGCCGCCGTAATTGCAGCCCCCGCCTCGACCCCAGCGCCCACCTGAGGGGAGGTTTTGCGTCCAGGCGTGCCGGAGGAGTCAGTGCTTGGGGACGGGGCCGTCCCGCCCCGGGTTTCACATCCCGGGCTGTGACATCACTACGACATACGTAGCGGTATTTAGGTCAGAATCAGAACTTTTCCAAAGGTAGCAGATGGCTGGTTTGGTGCTAATTTAGTTAATACCCTCCTGAAAAGTGTCAGGAGCTTGAACGATGAAGAAGACGGAACGAAAAATTTGTCGTCTGGCCGTGACTGGCAGAGGTCTAACAAGTCTCTTTGCAGTCCTGGGTGTGATGCTCCATTTCAAAAAGTGACTGTTGTGCTGGTGGCTGCTTGAGGAATACCTTATGTAAAAATCTCCACAGAATGTAAAAACGAGTGAGCCTAGTCAGGAGAGCTGGGTGAGTCTGTAAATTACAGCTCTGTCAGGATTCCTGTTGCCTATTACAAAGTACCTTTTTACGCTGAACTTAAGCTCTGCGCTACAGAGACAGCAGATGTGAGGTGATGGCTTCCAAAAGCAACACAGATGCTGTAAAATTTCCATTGCAATATTTCAGCAAGGAAACTCAGGAGACATGCTGAACGCTACAGTTTAGAATTACACTCTAACTCCCCTAGAAATAAGAGAATACCAAGTTTCTCAACAGTACACTTGGCTTCATTTTTACTGTAATTCACATGCTCTTGTTTTCTTACAGCATGAAAAGCGATGCAGCACAAAGATACTGTGTGTCTTGAAGCTGTTCGGTAATGACAAAATTGGTAATGCAGAACTTTATGGCAATTTAGTAACAACTGCATATCCAAATTCCCTAGTAAGACCATGATAATTTTTGAAATTGCCTTTCAGGTATATAAAACAGCACAGCTGTGGGGAGGCTGCTTTACTTCATATGACTGAAAAGCAGCCTGGATAGCTCAAGGCTGTGGAACCACAGCCCATTGTGTATTCCTCATGTACTGAGACTTCCCTGAGGTCAGAAGTACCGAGATGAAGGAATCAGGGGTCAAGTCTTTAAAATGGTTTGTCTGTTTATTCCAGAAAATATAGCAGCAGCTTTTTCAGAAAAGCTGAGCTTTCTTATAGCAGTACAGATTAATGTAGAACACTTCTTCGCAGGGGTTTCAAAACAGTTGACCAGTCATCAAATCACGCTGAAAGACAAAGCTGGCAAGAAAGTTACAGATACTACAACCTTTTGCAAACCTATAGATTTGACAACACGTAGATAACACTCCTACAAGTCTTTGTTGCCACAGATACTTGTGCCTCTTTTATTCAGACATTTGGGTCTGTCACTAGCCTTCTAACATAAACTTCGTTTTTGTGTGCATCTAAGGCTTTCCATTGAGGTTTATATGGATCACACCAAACTAGGTGATGGCAACTACAGAGCATTTTAGTTTGAGATTAGTAAATTGGCTCTTGCTTTTATTTATTTATTTATTTATTTATTTATTTTTTACTGGAAAGAAAAATGCCACATAAAATCTAGGATTTAAAATTATATTTTGTTTATTTAAAAATACAGATGTTTTGTCTGTTTGAAAAATTGGTTTTTAATTCCCACCTAATGTTCTCTAGTACATTTTAGTATGGCATTGTCTGCATTGGGTAGATCAAAAAGAAGAACTCAGTCCATGGAAATTGTTCAAATAATCTTGTTAGAATGAAGCCTTGTCTGAAGGCAGTAATTTCATGGATTGAACCCAGAAGGGGCTGTCTAGGCTGATCTCCTTCCCATCTCAGGCCACAGAGTTTTATCCAGAGACTGTCTACGCAAATACTGGTTAGCTGCAAGACACAGGAGATTTTGCCTGGCCAATACGTTGAGCGACACCATGAAACTAGAAACTGTGAAACTTGAGGACAGGGTAAATGGAAGTAGGAAGAAGGAGTATTTTTACAGGCATGTTAGTAGACAACGTAAGGTGGAGTTGTGGCTTCTTACTAAAAGTACCAATTAAAAGTAAGAGAAACTTTTTTCCAATCCATCCTTTTCTCTCACATACCACATGTAGTCCTGAACCGAGCAATGTGATGGGCAATCCAGTTAATGGAAGGAACGCATTGTTTTGTACTTCTGCACGTCTGCAAAGCAGAAATGATGAGTAAAAATCCAGCACTGTGAAACCTGCAAAGAAATGGGGATGGGAGAGTATGGCATGCATATGTATCTTATATTTTAATAGATATTTTTCTTTTCACAAAAAAATTAAATGGCATTGACGCATCTTCTGAGGCAGCCTGTCTTTTATTGTGGTTCATGAGAACTTTTTGTAGACAAGAAGAACAATATTCTGCTTACATCTTTTCAGGGATGTCAGACTGATCATGGATGGGCACAGTACCATGGTGCTGCTGTTGGTCAGTGAGACATGAGAGAGCCTTTAGGCAAGAATAAAACAGGCTGAATGCAATCAGCTGCAGTAGCTACTTCTGGAGTGTAGTGAGCAGGTGGCAGAGAAGGAGGAGAAACTGCTGGAAGAGTACTTTGCTGTCCCTTTACTTTAAAGGAGGATGACAAAGTGATTGATCACTGCTGTGTTCTGAGGATTGCTCCAACAGTGAACCTGCAGGTTGTGGCCCTGAATGTGGCTGGAGGATTTTCTGCTGAACATAGGAGCAGACGATGATTAGACTTCTTCCCCAGGCTGCTTTGGATGTGTAGACTTCGCTAGGGAAGCAGCATGAGCAGCAGAATGAGCATAAGAAGTCAGTGGGAACAGCAGTTTAGCATGAGGGCGACATAAGATCAACCTTACCTTTATTCTCCCACACTATGCAGTTGATGATTGGGCTGCGGTGCATTGGCTCACGCATTGTAATCGTATGTTGCTTCATTTCTCATTAGTGAAAGAGTGCAGGAGGAAGGAATGAAAGAAAATATGGATTATGAAAGAAAATAAGTGTTATTGAGGGCAATCTTTTTCATTTTCCTTAATACTATTTTCTAATTTTTGCTCATTTTTTAGCAAGTTTTATTTAAAATCTACCTGTGCTATAGATTGTAATACCTCATGGTGTGATGTTTCACACATGATAAATCATGTGACTTTTGAAGGCAAACTGTCCTGCATTAAACAGTCCATCGATCCATTGTCACCATGTTTGGAGAATAATACAAATATCATGCAGTTGAATTGCTAACTATATTAAGTATGTATGGACATAGTGAGTAGCATTGTCTTCCTCTGATTGCCCAGGTAACAATTAACTTACTTTCTGGCAACTGCTAGGACATTAGTATGTAAATGCACTCTTGAATCTCAGGAAGGTTATGTGGATCCAGGCTGTCAAGGAGCAGTTTGGTTTCTGTGGATAACATGAGAGTATACACATGCACCACTCTCTCCTGAAAGTAGCAACTTGTCCAGACCTCTAGCACGCCAGTGACTTCAGCGGCTATATTTGTGATTCTCTCTCCATGCTCCGTCAAAATGTTGTTAATGCTCATATATGCTCAAAGGGCACATGCACCGTCGTTACTGCTAGCATGGTTTGGGAAGTCTATTTGGTCGGTCTTCAGTTTTGGAGACCTCAGCTTTAACAACTTGGGTATGAGCCCCTGCAAAGCTTCTGTTACACACCCACTGCTACTGCACAGCCACCTGGCTTACCCGACTGAGCTGTAGCCCTCCGAGGTGGGCAGCTTCCAAATCAAAATTACAATCTGGCCTTAAGATGGGATGGCATCCATATGTCTTGTCTTTGATGTCAGATCTACCGGAGGAATTAAGGACGCTTTATCTATTAACTTGACCTTACTTAACTTTGTTGGCATCTACATTTGGGTTAGGTGATAGTGGACAGAATAATAGCACAAGTCACTCTTACCGACTCAGTATTGATGCTGACAGGGTATAAGTACCACAACAGAGAAGCTGCGGAGTGCTGGGTTCTCTCTCATATACTGTAAATCAGAGTGGGAGCAGCTCACACTGCAAGAAGTAAATATGAAGGGCTTTGAGCTAAGGATGCCCCATCTGCAGTAGGCTAGTCTGGATTGTGTGACTTGATGCAGAGACAAGATTAGGCAGTGTAGTCCATTTTGATTTACTAAATTTGATTTGCAAAAACTATATGGAGACCTTAACTTACATGTATGCCCTCTCACATACTGTAAATTAAGTGAGAAATTAATGAGAAACTTATGAGTAAGAAGTGATCTGAAGAAAAAATGCCACTCTGTGTTGAAATGCATGGGTAAGGATAAAACCCAGATACGAGAAAGCAAAACTTTGTGTAACTGATTTGAGGAGGAAGGTGCGTCGTTAAATCCTTGAACAATGCATTGTTCATAAATTCTGATACTCCTTTTTGCCCCTCAGTTATGGTATAATTACTCAGTAATGGTATAATTTAAGAGAATAATATTTTGCATACATGTTTGAAGAGGACTTTTTAAAGTTTCACTGTTTTCCAATCCCAGCTTTTGATGGAGGATGCACAGTAGTAATTTTTAAACTATTGAATGATAAAAAACACACTGAGAAATCCTTACTGAAATTACTCATTACCCTGGAGTTAAAATGGAAATAACAAACATATCTTTCATCACTCATTTTGAATATTTATTCTTTGTATTTCACTTACTCCAAACAGATTTTTTTATCTCTAGGGTTATATCCTGACTAATCCTCCACTGTGCTAATTTTGCTGGGACAACACATAAGCGGCTGGTGATTCCAAATATGAATAAGGACAGCAGGCTTGGGCTTGTGCTGATTTTGATGAATAAATTGGCCTCAAGAATGACAAGTCGTGTTAGCACTTTTCACTTTATAATGTTAGACAGTCAAAGATGTTAACTGTGCAGGGAATCAGCATTAGAGTGTTTGGAACTGCTTATATGGAACTCTCAGGTGCCTAGTCTCAGCAGAAACTCGCTCTTAAAAACCTTTCTCTCTTTTAGTAAAAGAATGGTGTGATTGCAAAGCAAATTGTTTAGAGGAGTTTCACTGTAATAGCAAAATGCCCTTCCTTTTGTTTTACCCACTCAGTTTTTAATAAGGATATTCCTTTAACAGACCCTTTGAATTATATTGGTTCTTGGTGCTAATGATGGCAGTAATAGTCCTCTCTGTGTGTGGTGGGGGAAAAGAAAATTGTACCCCACTGATACGAGAAGTTTTGCAATTGTCTGTTGTGGGCTTGCAATGGTGTTACAAAAGATGCAGTCTTGATTTATTTCTTGTATTTTATTCTTTTTATTTATACATTTATTTTGCCTTTGAGGTGGGGGGATACAACTGTAGGGCAGGAAACACTCGCAAGGGAAGAGATGGATATTAGAAATTTTGTTCTAACATTGTCCCTGGTAGTATTAGTTGGGTGCTTCCCTCTCTTGGTCTGGTCAGGGCCTGTTTCTGGATGAGAATTTTTCCAGTGGATTGTGGGGTTCCAAAAAAAGGGGTGATCTCATCAATAATGGGATAGCTGTTACTTTCACTTTTTATTGCATTAGCCTTATCAAATTTATTCCTTCCGGTTAATTCACTGAATTCCCTGAAAGGGAATAATAAATGGAACATCTAGTTTTCTTGCCACTTTGCCAGTTTTGCTGTACAGATTTTTTTGTATTAGATAACCTAGTAAGTGTCGCCATTGTTTGAATCTTCTCTTCATCCTTTGTTTTTGTATGTTAGGCTGGTTGGTCTTTTAATACAACTTAAGGCTCATACACTGTTATCCGTACCCCATCTAATGAGCCCTTATTATTTTTGTTTGGTTTTAGCTCTTTGGCTTTTGAACAGTCCTGCTAACAGGATGGCTATGGAAAATTTGAAACATTTTACTGCCATTTAAAGTTTTTCTGATCTGTGTAAGGATGGACCCAGATGCTAGGTTTGAATTTGCAGGTTAACGAATAAGACCTTGCTTGACCCGTGAAATTTCCTGCATGAATTTTTGATAAAAAATACAAAGCTTTTTTTCATTTTTGTCTTAATTTTCCAGGAAAAACTACATGCTTGGACAGAATTCAGAGGACTGAAAGGCTTTGTCTGTAAACTAAAACTTCTTGATTTGAAAAATGTTACTGTAGTCCTCCTCCAACATTATAATCTGGATGCCTTCTAGTCCTGTTCTGCAAGGCTGAGGCTGCCTACCTCCTTCGACACTGTGCCATGGTCATTCCTTTTTGAAGGGAGTGCTGGAAAGAGGGAATCCCTCAAAGTGGTAAGTCTAGTTGATAGAGGAGATCTGCCACATAAAGCAGGTAAGCCACAGATTTAATGCTACACACTAACATTTCTTAATAACATCTTTTGTTTGCAATCAAAATATTTTGGTTTGTAACTTTGGCTTTTTGGTAAGAAAAGTATATTTGCAGAAGCACATACTTAGACATGCCAAAAAAAAAAAAAAAATTCCAACCAAAAAGTGTTTAGCTGAAAGCCTCGTTTCCCATCAAAAATAGATGCAGTGGAAAATTTTCAAGCAGCCCTATATTTAACCTCCTTGGATTAAAATTCAGTTGTTGGACTGAGGGAGGTTTACAGAGGTTTTTTTGCCGCTTTTGTTAGGGTGTCTGTTTTTTCACTCATGACATCTGCCTGCTTTTCCAGCTATATCCAACCTTGTTATAATTCTTGCTATTGCAGCATTTTACTGCGCTCAGAATGCTAGTTCCCACTGGATTTAGCTTGGTGGGATATGTGCAAACTCCAAGTTTCTTTCAAGGGGTGTGTCAATCTTTCTTTTTAATTTTGGCTGGGTTTTAATAAACAAATACGAGTAGCTGTATCCACTGAACACCGAATATGCACAAAACAGAGCATCAGTGCAATACAGTTCTTAGTTCTTTGCCCAAGGTAGCCTTGCTTTGGGTTGTTGTGGATGCAAACAGGATACGTGAGTTTAAGGGGTAATGGACTAAGTGCTTGAAAGAGAAAACCCATTGGGCAAGCTAAACAGATAAATCACATCAGTCTCAGGAATTCCTGAGTGGACTGTAGTTGAAGGCTGGGGAATTATTCTGTAAAAATACTGTGTTTGATTTCTTTGTTCATGCTCTCTTTTCTTGGCTCTGAATTGTGGCTGCTTTTGGAAGAAGGACACTGAGCTATATGGACCTTTGATCTGAATTGTCATAGCTATCCTTGGGTAAGGAGAAACACTCTGATAAATGAGTAAGTGTGGACTTTGGCGATCTGGAATTCAGTAAAAATTACCAGTAATGTAACTTCTTCCTTCAAGAAAAGTGTAAGCCAATCACTAAAGATAGGATCACAGGGATAGAGAACTTCATCTGAATAGGTTATGATTTCTCTTGATTTTTTTTTTTTTTTTTCTTTTGGGGCTTCTATTTCACTTTCGTTTCTTCTTGTGGCAGTAAGAATTTGCTACAACTGTGTCTTAAATACAACTGTGAGCCTTTTTGGATGTTCTTCCAAAGTTGGTGGATAGAACATTAGTGTAAGACTCCTGCAGAGTTCAGTGGACTTTGTATTAAGACAAGAGAAAACAAAGCAAATATTGACATTCAGGCAGGAAAACTGTTAATGATCTACATTGGTTTTAGTATGTGTTATATTCTGTCATAAGTTCAGTGTTAGAATGCAGTTTGTAGCCAGAATATATCAGCAACTGGCAACATGTGGTGTTTCTTAAGCAAAAGTTGATTATTATTCTTTATTGCTTGTTTTGCATCTTAGCACTCTTACAGAAATATCTTTCCAGATATTTTTAACTTTGTTTTCATGGCAATTTTATTTAGAACACTTCATGACTGCTGAGCAATACTATGCTTTTTTAGCCTTCACAGGCACTAATTATCAAATCTGTAAATGAGCATATGCTTAGTTTTGTAAGACAGCAGTTAATTTTTTTCTGTATCTTTAATAAACTCTTCAGAAGTTTTATGATTACCTGAAAGTAGATATGTTGTTATACTCTTGTGTACTTAAATTTACTTGGTTTTGTCCAAAATTGACTAATATTGATCAAAATAGATGGTGTCTTTTTTATTTCTTTTCCTGACAGGGTCTACATTTTTCCTTCAAATTTCTGTCAGAAGAATTTGATTATAGTACATTATCAGTAGCTAACCCGTAATTTCCCTCTTCCTTGTTATTATTTTAGAATTATTTAAAATAAATATTTGCAAGAAAAGGTAATAGCCAGACAACGTTTGAAAGGAAGCAGTGGTTTGAGTATTGTTGAGAAAGAGATTTGTCATTCTAGTACCAAAATTGTGGCGGGAAAGAGAACAGAGAAAGGAAAGTACAGTATTGAAGTATAAGAGTAAGCTTCTATGGTACCACTTTCCAGCTGTTCATCTGTGGAATCCAAATACTTTTTGAAGCATAATGCTACACAGCCAATTAGCTTTATTTCAAGTAATCATTTTATAAGGAAGAAATTTTAGCACATCAGAATTCATGAGTTGGAAAAAGTAGCAAAAAAATTCTGTCCATGTTTTCTTAAAAATTAAGTGAAAATATGTACATTCTTTTAAAATGAATTTAGAAAATTCATTTGAAGTGAGAGATTGTAGTTGTGTCTCTAAAGTGTGTCAAGAATAGCGAGAATAATGCAACCTCTCTCACATCATTTGTATGCCTTAATCTGAATCTTAATGATAGTGTCAAGAAGTGAGAAGCAAGCGGAGTTGCCAAATCTGTCCACTCTTTTGAAACTGGAAGAATTGTGGGAAGTAATTGGGTGTGAAATAAACATGTGTTCACAAGTAATTGGACTGAGACTATTACATTTCTTTCATTTCAGTAGTAGGTAGTAACTACTTAAACTTCAAGGAAAAGAGGAGATTACATCCTGTAAAACTTCCTTATGCAAAATAGTCTATCCTCATGTCAGTGATCCTGGTTACTTTAAAGTGTCTGCTTGCCTGAGAAAAGGTTTGTCAAATCAGGTCTTTACATGGGAGAAGGGATTAGGAAACAATAAAATCCAACTTGCAGTGGGATTTAACTTCTGGGGGTGTGGGATAGAGAATGGACAATGAATGTCACCATCTTTTCAATGTTCAGTACTATCAAAACTGTTTTTCTTCCAGGTAATCCTCTATTGGCAGAAAATATGTGAGTCGGTGAAGGAAAATGGTATGGTAAAATACATATAAAGAATCTCATGCCAAAACCCAGAGAGTCAAGACTGTTTAAATATGCTTCATTCTGTAAACAAAAATAACTTCAATATATTTGATTTTGTAATTTTTTTTTTTTTAAGATCTTCTACAGGTTTAGGAAATTATGAGGGTAAATTGAAAAAGTGTTTCTGTGCTTAAAAAGCCTAATTGTTGTGTATATCAGTCTCTTGTCTGCTTTATACAGCTGTTTGTGCTATCTCACTGGTGTCTTTGAAACAATCAGTGTTTTTACAAGGGTCACTAATTTGGATTGGGATATAAGAAATAGTCGTTAGTTTTATGGGTAATAAAGCTGAATATCATAATTTGCACTTTTAAATATTAAAATAAGCTGCTTTATTCTGTTTGTAAAACAAAATCATTTCAGTATGTTTGGTTCTGTAATTATCAAATGTAGAGTTGATCAAAAATATCTTCCCTAGTATGTTCTTGGAGATTAGGTTAGACTGTGTTATAGAATAATGTGATAATAATGATTTCCTTAGGAGAGTACAAAAGCAGCATCTAAGTTTCAGCTGACGTTTATTGACACACAGCACCAGCTGGGAGCCCCATCAAACTTCCTATTCTTTTCTGTTTACCACCTCCTGCTTTTATTTACAGTCATCATATCTGTTAATTAGCCTCAGGTAGAGCAGTTCTTCTAAGAAGATCTCATGTCTTCCTGGTGATGGCCCCATGAGGTGACCATGTACACACAGTCTGTGAGTGAATTAATCTTTAACTCATTAATTTCAGTGGGAAGTTTAACTGCTGGCTTAGTTTCCTACTCAGCAATTTGTATTTAGAGACTTATGGGCCTTAACTTCCATTGACTTCAATGTCATGAACATATCCCAGTGCGCTCTCAGCATCTCATGGTTACCTCCCTGGAAGTCATATTTTCTTGTAGTTTTTTCATTTGCTATGGTTGGACCAGAATGCAGAGAGCTTGTTGATGACTTCCAGGTAAATGCTCAGTATCACTGAGGTTATTTACCTAGTTTCCATTGCACTTTTGGAGAATAAAATTACTCTTCCACTTCCGTAACTATCTCTGTCGCACAATATCTGAATGCAGCATTTTGCAAAAAATCTGATGTAATGAGGCAATGCCTGGATCTCGTAAGGGGATACTCTGTAGGTAACCATACTATTTTATAGTCTCACCAACCTCAGTGTGATAATACGAAGCTGTTTATAGCCACAGACTGAATGCTAGAGGTGGTGGTTGTAGAGCGCTTCTCTCACAGCACAGCTTGTTTATTAGAAAAGGAAAAAGTTGCAGTTATTTGCAGGAAAAATTCAGGAGCATGATCTAGAGTTCTCCTGCCCAAGTCTACAAGGTATGCTAGAAGTGCTTTGAGAGGTGTGAGCTGATCTGTGCATCTCACTGGGGTGTTTGAAATCTTGTAGTTTCAGTGTTAATGGTTGTGGTTGTTTTACCTAAAAGGTAAGGAAAAAAAGGCTGGGCCACTTATCTGCACCGTCAACTGTAGGTAATGTTATGACCAAGTGATGACCAAATTCCTCACTTTTGCCAGAATGCCATTTATTCCTTCTCCATCCTCCAGCTGAGGAGTAGCCAAATTCTAAAGACCTAAGCATTGGTTACAGGTGCACTTGAAATCCTGTCCAGAGCAAGTGCAAGTGTGGAAAGCTGTAAAATACACAGTGTGGTAATGTGAGCATTTTCATAATTATTGAGAGATTTAAATTCACTGCTTCAGTTTAAAAAAAGCAATACTAATAATTAAAAAAAAAAAATAAATCCACCCACCCAACAGTATAATCTCTGGAATACATCCAAGTAGAGACCCTAATTCCTTTAAATCAGATTCCTAAGACATTCAGGTGTCCATGATGCTGTGAAAAGAGAGACATAAGTCAAAAAAGTGAAGGTGAATATTCTACTGATGGCTGATGGCTTTGGAGGGTTAGTGGTGATGCAGTGTTGTGACAAAAGTCAGTGAAAGAGTATCAATGAAAGTTTCTGCCATCTTTAATTGTAAGAAGCCAATGCTGACTAATCTCTTAATGTTTCATGGGGAAAGTTGATACTGAGAGGAAAAGGTGGGTGATGTTTCTTCAAAACATGAAAACTGCTTCTATGTATTTTGTGGTTGAAGGACAGAGAAATAAGAGGTGCTGGCATGCTGGCAATGTTTTCTAGAATTTAGTGGCCCTTCACCAGTATTTTATAGGTGCTGTTTAAGCCATCTTTTCTAAAGGAGAAGCTCCTTTACTATTAGTATGCTGTCATCTTTCAGATCTCACCAAGGCAGCACCAGGATTTTTTTGCACAGATTTCCTTTGACGTACAGCCTCAGTAAGTATGGAAATTACAACTCCTTTTTTTTTTTTTTTTCCTTGAAAAGCAGTGCAGTGCCCAGAATCACTGAATTTCAACTTCTATTTTTTCTTAGACAGATATGCAAATTTTACTAACAATATGCATGGTTAAATTTAGCAGTAAATTCCAGTCGGGGATTTCTGCTTTGTTTATTGTCCAAGTCAATATGTCTGTGGAGAAAACCTCCTGCTGTGCAGAAATACATAGTCAGCTACTTGGAAAAGTGGAAAGTTTAATTACGAGAGTTTATTCTGGAAAAAGGTAGAGTAAAACAAGCACTGATTTTTAGTTTGTTTTTTGTTTTTTTTTTTTTTATTATGATGGCTTCAGCTAACAGAAATACAACATATAGGGTTGTTTTGACACTGTTATCAGACAAACCACTTGTTTTTTCTTTAACCTGGTCATCTGTGTAACTGAGGGGGTCTGAAAGAAAGTAGAGGTTGTGAATAAATGATGCATTTCTTAAACTTGCAAGGTAGCTTGTGAAAATGAAATAAAATCCAAGTGTGAATAAAAAAAAGTATAAACACATGTATTGCTGAGAATATCTTCATTAAAATATAGTTTACTCTATGAAGATATTAGTATCAGGTTACCTGAAAGAAGCAAATTTCCTTTGTTACTTTCTCATAAGTTATTTTGATTTTTGTGCATGGTAACAGTGATGTATCTTTACACAAGGTTTCTGAGTGGAAGGATAAATTATTGCTGGGGAATATGCGTTCTAAATTATATAGGAACATACTCTCATATATATATAAAAAGTTCTCCATGATTTTAATTATTGGAGTGGTTCCTATTTCTTCAGTTTTTATAAGTCATTTACATGGAGTACATTTTATCTAGCTATCTATATAAAAAACCCACTGTGTGCAAAGAAGGCATTTCTCCTGCCTACCTAGAGTATCTGTATTCCTCCTTGTGGTTCAATGCATATTTCTCCTTTCTAAGCCTGGTCAACTGTAATATGAAGAATGTTATTATGATAATTCTACAATGGATGACAGTCATTAGATTTATGCTAAGCCAATAATTTTTTTAAAAATTGTGTTATGGCTAATATTTGGGTTGCATGACTTTCATCAGATGTGTTGGCATATTCTTTTTTTTTTTCATGTGTGTAGGACTGATCCATGACCTGAGCTTGTAGGTTCTACAGTAGTGCAAATGGTACATGATAATTGTGTGTGAAGAAAGGCTGGCAGCTTTACAGAGGAAATTTCTGAACCTGTAGGTAGGTTCAGGATACGCAATTGCCTGTAACTTCCCTTCCCCCATACTCTGCATTTCTACAATACAGTTGCTCTTCTAATGCTTTTACTGAGTCTTAAATGGTCCTATGTGTAGGACATTAAATGTATTTATGGTAGAGTGGGAGTTCTTTTTCTGAGTCACTGGTGCATCAAGAGTTTCTTCACTATGTTCTTCCGGTTGCTTAATACAGTGAGACAGGCACCAGAGCCATGTACACTGATGCCTTATGGTCGGGATCCTTGAGCCCAAATCCTAAGAGATGTGGAGGTGGCTAATTTCCTGTAGAACTGAGTGGGAATTTAAGTTCCTAAATAGGATTTAGGAGCCTAAATACCTTAGTATTCTCCATGAATGAATCTTAGTTGCAATATAGCCCCTTAATTCTTCACAAATCCCTTCATTCTTCCATACATGTTCCTTGTTTTCTATTTACTGTTAATTGGCAATTTGGATACTAAATTATGCTTCTGTTTTGGGATAAGTTTCTTTTTAGTCTTATCCTGTATTTCTCTTGACTGACTGTTCCTTTTCAGCTCTTTCCACTCCTACACTTTGTGTACCTAATAAACACACTAACGCAATTTCCAGTGACTAGCTTCCCTCTCACATTGGCACGTATGAAACGTAAGACCTTTGGTAAAGATGCTATAAAGGGAATCATTAAGGCTCAAAACAGGGATTTGACTATTTTGTCCACCCAGTCTGTTTTTTGACCAATATGCCAAATATGCAAGTTGTATGTTAGCCAAATTCTACTTCATTTGACTGACAACAAGGGTAAGGCTAGGGGTGCATGCCACAGGTAGTTAAATAATGCAGAACCTTATGTCGGTCTAATGCTTTTGCCACTGAAATGACTGCCTGTTGTTCTTCTGAAACTAGTAATAGTAAATCAGGATATAATCTCTCCCCTGGCTGTGTATGACTTCTCCATTCATTAGTTCACTGCACTGGTTGTCTGTAACTGAAATGCACAGTGAAACCATAACGCTTTCTTCCCATTCCACAGTACACTTTTCCTTAAAGTGCAGCAGAAGTGGAAAAAAATGAAAACAGACATAAACAAGGACCCTAGTGTTAAAGAATGCTCTGCAAAAGCTACCATCTTCAATTACAGTGCATCTTTCTTCATGTGATCATGAACCAAGTTTTCTTCAGGACCACAGTGGTCATCAGGAAGAGGGATCCCTTGCCCTGCATCCTGATAGATGAAAGTGAATGGAAGAAAGCAAATAACTTACAGATGCTGGCTTGTGCTCCTGCCCAGATGATGAGCTAGACAAGTGTCAGTAGCTGTTCTAGGGATGCTGTGAGGGAGAAAGCTTCTAGATTTAGGAGGAGTAGGGAAAGGGTGAACAAGTGGAGGTCCTGATTCTTTCAACACACTTGGTATTGCACCACACTCCTTTTTTAAAAGGTGAGTAAAGTTATACCAGGGGAAGGAGAATGCAGGGTTTCCAGCCCCTGAATGGGATGACAGCATTGTTTTATCTGTGTGGCTTATGGACTTTGACAGAGAAAGCCTAAGAGCACACAATGGTGAGGGTACATAGGCCATCAACCACACAGGGAAGAGGAAATCACTCTGTCAAGGACAGGTGTCCAGAGTGATAGGATTTTTGAATGGTGCAGCTAAATGTATGGAAGAAAGAGTGTTGGAAGGGCAGTGAATAAGGTGAGGATGGAAGGGGGCGTGTGCTCTCTGTTCCTGTTGCCTCATTGTGAAATTGTTTCCCTTCAGTGTTGCTTGCAAGAATAAAGCTGGTTTATGAGAGTAAATTGGTTTCTGGACTAATACCAGTGTTTTTCTCAGCTAGTGGTATGTGAACAGTTTTCATACAATCCCGGTTTTGCCACAGTTCTGGCTATGAGTAATCTTAGTGGATTATAAAAAATGCTAAGGTAGTAAAAAAAAAAGTTTTAGATGTGGGCTATAGTTTGCAGTAGTGATTTGAGTGCTTAGATATCACAGACTACTTTTTGTTTGTGAAACTTGTTTTCTTTCTGTATATTCAAAATTAATTAATTAAAGACTTTTATGTGATTGATTGTTTCTTGTAGCTCAGAGATTCATGCTGCTTGGCTAATCGATGGCCATGAGTTTGTATGTGTAAGTAGAAACACTTTGTTTTATTCATGATGGTTTTTATCACAGGGCATCAATACTTGTATTGAGGAACACCCCAATTGGACCTGCACATGGATCTTGCACTGTGGCCCTTGTGCTCCACCTCAGTGAGGGATGCTTTCAAAGGACCTTATCTATTGCCACATCAGTGCAAGGCCTAAACATATTCCATAAATAATCTCATAAGATCAGAGAGCAACTGAACGAGAGATGATGAGAATATGGTAGACTAGGTTAGGAACAGGTACTATGTTGGTGGTCCTTGAGGGACACTCTGCAACTCTGCCTGTGGCAGCAGCGTGGCTTCTTCCAATCTTCTCTTCAGCTGTGGGGTTGTTGCCTAACGCCGTATGTCAGGTTTATGTATTTAATTATGAACCTTGTGTTTATAAGCTATCCAGCTCTCTCAAACCAATATTGTTAACTTTCTACCTGGCGATGCTGATTAACATGAAAGATGTTTATACTTGGTCATCTTGTTTCATGATCAGATGCGTCTGGGAACTCAATCTATAGAACCTCTTCTCAGAATAATCTAAATCTTTCTGAATGCCAAATGAAAGCTGAAATGTCCAGAGATTAATAGAATTAAAATTATTTTTAGTCTAATCCAAAAATCACAGCACATTTTTACATTGAAGTGTTGGTGCCTCCCCTGCATTGGATCTTCTGTGGCTTTAATGTAGTGTAAATAAGCATTTTTTAAATGGGAATGCAGAATCTAAGTGGCTTGTCAACTGATATGATATTTTCACCTACTCTATGTGTGTTAATACAGTACCATATTAGTACTGTATTAATCAGTGCTCATGAGAGATTATGCTGATGAAAAATATGAACATGGGATTTGACCTTCTTGGAAGCAAGGGCTTTTCCAGGTCATGAAAGGCTACATATTCAGCTCATGACTCGTGTAGAACTTTTTCTGTCATAACTGAAATACTGACACCTGGTTTGCACTTAAAAGTGTTATCAAGGAGGCCTGTCAGGGAGGGTTATGAATTTTTTGCTGACATAGCTATGCCAGCAAAAACCCTAGTGCAGAAGCTGTATAAGAAGTTCTTTTACCTGTACATTTTACTTCTCTTGAGGGATAGGTATAAGTTGCTTGGGAAGAGGAGTCTTGTTAGTATAATTTCTATGTTAACCTTTCTAGTGTAAATCAGCTATAGGCCTCATCCTGTAGGGACTCATATGCAAGTTTATCACTGCACACAGATATGATATATCATAGCCTATGCTTACATTGCTCTGAAGAACGACCTCTAGAGCAATAGTATGTGATCTTTGTCTCCTGTTCATCTTCTGTCTACAGGGTTGTCTTACAGCTGCAAGAGTCATCAATAATGCCTGGCAATGCATGAATTTTCATGTGTAGCACCTGTCCTGTTGATGGTTCTAGTCTTGAAGATAGTTTTGGGGCCACACTTAGGAGACAGTACAGACATAACTGTTGTTTAACTGAACTACTTGCAGGAAGAAAGGAGGCGGGATGCAGGTATAACAATGAAAAGGAAGGAAACTCCCTAGCAGTGAAGCTTGTGATGTGCAACACACAAACTAAAGGATGAGAACTACAAAAGTGGAAGCTTCCTTGGGTTCCAGAAAAAGTAAGCATGTGGAACCACTTGATGGATCATGATTGTCGTTTGCTGATCCTACATGCAGCACCATAAATCACAAGTAGTTCTAAAGAAACTGGTAGTGGAGCAGGAGAGTAGAAATGGTGTGAGTGAACTCAGATTATGACTTGAAACCTTCCCTTGTCTCTTAAGATGCAGTTCCTGTATGCCTCTAATTATCTTTCATTTAGATGTTCTATCTTATTTGGAATTGATAACCTAAAGAGTGGGCTCTTAGTGTTTGTTTGCAGGAAGGACTTCTCTTTTCTCTTATGCAGAGAACCCCCTTAACTGGAAGTTACAGCTAGCCTCAAGCATATGCATATTTTGTATTTGTTCAAGTTATAACATCAGATTTGAAGGCTGGACCAATACCAGAATACCTTATTTGCACTAGCAGAAATAATTTCACATCACACTCTGCAGGAATTTGGACTTGTTCTATTTTGGGGCTTGAAACAGGAATAGCTTGAATGAGATAGGTAATTTTTTTAAGACAAAGGTTTCCTTTTTCCTCAAGGTTTTTTGAAGAGATGCAGAAAGCCCATTTCAGACAATACTGCCAGAGACAAAGCTGCATATGTAAGCGCTGTAGTCCTGCACTGAGGTTGATTAATCAGCCAAGGTTAATAGAAATTGGTATTTTCACTTCAAGTCCTAGAGACATACTTTGGAAATTCATTAATTTGTAGGCTTGCACTCTTCCTGACAGAGGAATCTAGTCTTGAGGATGGTAAGGAGAGATATAACTATGGCATTGGATGCGATCATAATCATAAAAGGGAGATATTTTGAGATACAGAAATTGCAAATTCAATCCCTGCTGTTACCAGTCCAGCAACAGGGGCCATTTAACAAAAGATCCCTGAGTTAATGATTGCTGTTCTATGACAGGGATATTGGACTTATTATACACTGAACACAAAGGTCTCTGATCCATATTCGTGCCTTGTTTCCTGCTTGGGATTCAGCACCACATGGTGGTAACTGTCTGCTTCATGCAGGAAAGCGTTCTGCTGTGATATCAGTGAGCGATAGTATCAGAAGAACATCCATTTTCCATGAATTTAAACTATTACCGCAGTTAGGTGCAATTATTGAGGATCCCTGTAGAGTTGTACAAAAAATGTTGTCTCTGTCCAAAGATGTTGATTCTAGAATGTAGCAGTGCCAGTCTATGACATTCTTAGTTTGGGGTCTCAGTGCCTGCTATAAATTGAACCCTGAAAAATGGTTACTGGGACTATAAAGTATAGTGCTGCATTTTAAGCTCTATTTTAAGTACCAGTGGCTTTGTCAAACTATACATGTAATTTAAATCAAATTTATATGGTGAAAATATGTTGAAGATGAACCAATGGCAGAAGACGACTTCGTAACAAAGAATATTGACTTTGCATATTAACTTCATTAACTTAATGCTGTCTCTTGTGTATTGGAAAATTGTTCAAGTGAGAATAATAGCTTTTGAACTACTTACAGGCTAATAGGTAGTGATTGTAGTCAGTAAGACTTTGAATAGCTGTGGCTGTTGATTACACAGATTAAATGTGAGTGCAGTTTTCAATATGGCTGATTTTCAAAAAACTCATTTTCTGTCCTTCCTTTTGACTTTCATGGCTAATGACACTGACTTCTAATGCATATTAAATTCCGGGAGTGGGAATTAAATTCCTCTTCTTCCATCTCCTAGTAGAGACAGGAGTGCAGAAGCATGCCTTATGCTTATTTTAAATTGTTCAAGATTGAAACTATATAAGTCAAATATAAGATTGTATTAGTGATAATTCCCATATAGTGGGACATGCTCTGTTTAAACAGCTGATTGTTTATAGATGTTTGTAGTATTCATAGCACTAATTTTTCATGCACTTCATCCCTTATGTTTTTTCTCCTCATATCTGAACTGTCTGCGCGTCTCTTTGCATCCACTGTGATTTCTCAGTGAATGCCGGTTCCCAAGTTCTTTCTCTATTCTCTCCTTTTATTTTATTTTTTTTTTCTTCAGGGCCTAATTATGAAACAGCTTCAAATAAATACAATTTTTTAACAAAAAACATTCTGCTTCCTGTGAACAATGGGCTGAATTTTTCTCTTTATTCTTGGGGAGTTCTTATTCAGTTGGAGTGCTTTGCAGTTGGCTAGGCCTGAGATTTCTGGGAGCTGTAATTGTGTCTCATTAATTCTTACAGTAATGTAGGGTAACTATAAGGAGCATGCAATTAGTGGTCTGGTCAATGAATAGAGCAGTTAATCAGCAGACAAAGGATGGGGCTCAGGACCTATTAGGCTGAAAGGAAGTGTTACTATTGTCACAGGCAGTAGGAATGCATGCAGACATGCCTTAAAGTTGAACTGTTTAAGGGAACTGTGTATGTCTTTTTGCTAAACCAGTTTTCCTACCTATTCCACTACTTGAGAGATTCATTTAAGGTTGCCTCTTAGAAGTCAGAGACCATATCGGGGGTTCTGACACACTGAACAGACTGCTGAGTGTATTCTCTCACCTTAACAGAGGCAGCCCCAGGGTTTATCAAAAATAAAAAGTGGCCAAAGAGCTGTAAGGCATCCTTAGCTGTTCCTCCTCATCAGAAAAATGGTCGGTGAATGGAGGAGACCGATAAAGTTTAAATCGGCCATTGTGTAGATTGTCACTCAGTCATACTCTGCATGTTTGTCATCATAATGAACCTTGTTTGTTCTGAATGGCTGTGCTTTCAGTGCATGTAAATGTATGCAAATACTCATAACAGTTTAAAAATGGTAGCTCTTACGGTAATAAATAATCTTTCCCACTTTTAGGAAGTCCTGTCTTTTACTATATCTAGGGTTTAAAATGCAAAAGTTACTCCAGCTCTAGACAGTGCTTTGGCGGTTTTTGTTAGCTCTGGATCAGAACTTACAGTTTTTTCTGCCTTTGAAAAAATATGAACTTCATGAATCCTGTGAAATGTTATGACATGTGTTGATTATAAAGAAAAAGGCTTTATCAATAAAACACTGCCCTTGAGTAACTGTTCTTTCTAGTAGGCATTGCTTCAAATAGGAAGTCATTTTTTCTCTTAAGTAAAATAGACACATGGCATAAAAAAGCAGTAATTAAAATAACTTTTTTTTGGGGGAAAAAAAGGGAATTGAACTTTAATAATTAACTTATATCCAGGGCCTAGTGTTTTTCTCAAAACTGAAAGTAATTTTTTTACTGCCTTCTTTGTATTAACAGGTCTGTAGCTTTATCTCTTCTCATGGTATTCACATCAGCAGCAAGTAACGTTAGAAGAATAAAGTCTCTCAGGCTTTATATTAAGGATTCAATTATTCTATATAATTAGCCCTGATTTGTTAAATATTTGAAACATTTTCTACTCTTAGGTATGGAACAGCATACTGGAGTGATCAGAACCACAAATGACTTGTACCTTTACTCAGAAAATGCTTCTTATCAAATAATAAGGAAGATTAAGCGTAAGTCTCCCTCTCTCTCTCTCTCTTTTTCTATTTGGATTTTATTCTCACAAGAAATATCAGTTTTGTCCACAATATCTCGTGTATTTCTCTTCCCCTGAAATACAAAGAGGTAATGGATTGTGGTATAAATTAGGTAGATTTAATGAAATGTATGAGTTGTAACTTGTGCCTTGAATATAAAATAATTGAGTGAGGCATAAGGTATTTTGGTGATGCCAACATTGTCACCCATCTGTTTTTTCATTCTTCTTTGACTTTTTGAAACACTTAGGTGCTGTGGAATCTTGGGAATAACAGTTTTTGTATGCCATACATAGCAAATTTTTCCATGGTTACTTTTTCCCTTACCGTGTCTTCTTTTGAGGAAGCAGGGCAGACTTACCCTGCAGAATGAGAAAATGGTACTGAGTCCACACTCTGGCTCTTACCTCATATATATGCTACTTTTCCATTTAATTAGAAAGTGATTTTTCATCTGGTGTCAGCATCAAAAAAGTTGCTGCTCAGTATCACTGATAAGCATTACAGGTTTAACAGAAATTGCCTTTTTTTTCCCTCAGTAAAGTTTTTCCTGTTGAAACACAGGTTCAGTCATGGGGGCTATTCATCTGAAAGTGGTCTTAAATAAGTCACTGAAATATGAGTTGGGGAGGTAGCAGATTAATTCTGGTCTTCCATAAGAGCACAGTGTTATGACTGGAATGGGTGTTACGATAGAAATGATAACTGCTCCTTAATATGTAAAGATTGATTAAAGGTCTTTAGCCTTCTTTTAAATTAACAGAATATCCATCTCTATCTCTTTTATGCAGACACACATATATTTTTACTTAGGAATAAAAACTAGTGTTACTCTGATGGACAGCATAGGGTAAGGTAAACTAAACAACTCTGTTGATGTTTTGAGAACTTCTCTTTTTCTCTCTTTTTCTCTTTCATAGTATAGTGTGAATCTTAAATGGTGTACCTGGCCTGTTGTGGAAGTCTGAACACTGCAAGAATCCCAGAGCAGAAAAAGTTTATAGCTTCTAAGTGTATTTTCAAGTGTGTTAGCTTTAAATAAACCCTTATGCATGTGTCCTGTTTCAAGATGACATTGACAATCATAACATAAACGCATGGAAGTTAATTTAAGATGGTTGTCTATGCTTCTTTATCTTGTCAGAACAGAGAGAAAGTATTGCTCTCTGGCCAGTTGTCTCATCTGTTTTAAACTTTGTTGATGAGTATTTTTATTCTTTAAGTGGCAGGTCTGACCTTGTTGAAGTTAATGCTTAAGAGGGTACTGCCACCAAATCACCCTGCCTTTATGAAAATCATTCCACTATAACTATTTCATGTATTATCTATATAGCATTCCTATCATTTTAGGGATCACACTGTAGTGCACACAAGTGGTAATTTTTGCAATCAGTTGAGAAATAAATTTGTAGAGTGTACAATACTGTTGAGAGAAATAGATCACTGAAGTCCCCCCTTTTTTTCTAACCTAAAATGACATTTGGAAGAATAAGCTATTTAAGTCCAAAACTGTCTCCTTAACTGCAGTCTAGCCCTGGAGACACCTAAGCTCTGTGAACAACTTTACCATTCCATGGTGCCTAGCATGCTGTTGCAGCTGAGGTCCAAAACAGTCCTGTTTTGGCAGAGCTCTTTAATTTGGCTGGGATCCAGGAAGCAGATAATCTGGGATTAGCATTACCTGGGAGAGCTATCTGGTAAATGTTCCCAGAGCATACAATAGTCATGGACAGCTTCATATCCTCATAAAGTGTAGTGACAGTTGCTACTGTTGGGAGAAAGATGGTGCAGCTCCCTTTTCTATAACATTATAGTGGCTAGTTAGTCATACAAGAAATGTCTGAGTGGGCTTGCATCCATGGTGGGTATTGCCTTGCAGATTTCCCTAGCTTCTAGAGTAGAGGCTAGTCTGAGCTAGCAAAATAAAATAGTTCTAGTCCTTTAATGGCTTTGCATATGAAATGGTTTGTCTGGAATTTGAACCAGAATCAACTCAGTGACCCAGAAGAGAATATGGAGCATTGGTGTGTGGCATGTTCTATGCAGTTTGTCACAGCAAATAAGGTGCTGTATAGGCTACTTTCTGCAACTGTTGTGTAAACATTTTCTGTATACAGTTTCTTTAGCAAGCCTGCCTGACTGTCAGAAGAGCATGAATTAAAATGGCTAGGAGCAAGAAAAGGTAGTCTTTCTGATGGCTGTGCTGAAAGAAAATTTCTTGCAGCTGTTGCTCCTAATTTCACTGTAGTCTATACTAAAGTAAGAAACAAAACCCCTCCTTGACACAAACCCCCTCCTTGACCTGTTGTTCCAGCTGTGTTTGAACTGTGATGATTTGGGACATCTATGTACAATGTAGGAATTACAGTTGACATCGTGACATTATTATTATATTGCAAAATATCTCTTCATATCTGCTTTTGCTCCCAAATGCCTGCTGGAGGGATACTGGATACTGTACTTAGTGAGTATGTTTTGACTTGCATAAGAGAAGGACTGGTGGCACTGGGAAGATTCGTTCTCTTGTGAAGACCTAGAAAATGCAGTGCAGAAAATGTCCACATTGGCAATAGCATGATGACAGATACTAATTCCCAGACAGAGAGGAAAGTAACTTTTTTTTTTTTTTTTTTTTGAAAGAGGAGGCGGGTAGGGGAAGTGATTTGACTACAGAGGTGCTCCATGTCCTAAAGACAAGTGCAGGATGCAGGAATGTATGAGAAGGATTTTGGACAGTATGAACTTCTTCCAGGGCTCAAGTCCATAGTGATCAGAATTTGCCCAGAGTTGACACCCCTCAGTTTGTATCCCCTCACCGTCGGCTGCTATGCCTGCTTCAACTTAAAAGTTTCATGTGATCCCCCCCGAGTTGCACATAACTTTCTTCCTATCCACATTTATGTCTTACTATCACAAAGCAGGAACAGTCATACAGGATCAGACTAAACATCTGTCTAGCCGGGTATCCTGTTTCTGACAGCAGCCTGGGGGAGCGTATAAGAAAATGTCAAGCATGTAATGATCCTTTTTTGGTGTACTCTCCTACCTTCTACTGAATCATGGCTTTGGGACTTCCTGAGCCAGAGATAATACTAACATTTTTCATCCCTCCTCTCAATTCCATTAGTGGTACAAGCCTTGGGGACTTAGTTTCTGTTTTGTTTAAAACCATTTTTTAATTTTCTTATATGCAGTATCTTACGCAAGTGTTCTTTCTTATGCTGAACTTTAAAACTCCTACATCTTTTTCCCTGTTTAAATTCCTCTTTGGGATTCTCTCCTTCCTTGACTTCTACCAGGATGTTAGTTGCTAATTTATTTCTATTTACTCTGTTAGTTAGCCACTCATTAATGTGAGGGGAAGGGTGTGGGCATCCCTAGGGATGCTGCTGGCTGCACAGGCTCCAGCAGGATGGCTCCATTTTTGCTGCTGTTCTGGAGAACAGGGAGGAGTTAAGGTGCTCAGTCCAAGACAAAATAATTGAAAACTAACAGTTCTAGGAGCCTAGTGTTTACGTGCAAGACAAGCTTGTTGTGCAACCCACGACCCAGTATGACAGGAAGCAAGCCAATTGCCACTTACACTGGTTTTGAATGATGTGGATAATCAAACAGTAAAATAATTTATTTGGCTCCTGGTACCCAGCAAGTTGTGGCTAGTTCTTTCCTAAATCAAATCTTGTCTGAAAAGCATAGATGGTGCTACACTGCACACTGCCTCCCTCCCCCTTCTTTGCAACAGGAAGTAAATGCCTCTGTGTAAGAACTGTGGTGTGAGCAAACAGAATATTGAGCCAGGAAATGTTTATGAAGGAGCATGTGAAAACCAGAGGGGAAATGTACATCTAAAAAAATCCCATACCCAACAACACTTCCTCCACCCTGCCAAATGTAAAGGAGTTTAAAATTACTTGGTATTTTAGTGCACATGGATTTTCATAAAATAAATTCTAGTAGTACTATAATTAATTCTGAGTTAGTTCAGTTCTTTCCAACTTCAGTGTTTGCTTCTTCTCTTGCAGAACTTGATAGGCCAGTGTTGGTACAGGCAGGAGGAATGGATCCAGATCCTTTGTAGCTGTAGATGTGTAAGTCTCTAGGCCCCTACATTTGAAAAAATTGCCCTTACTACTGAACTGTTATAACGGTAACAATTCTGACTACTGAAATTCTTATCTTAATATTAGACGGGAAGGAATGGGAAGAGAGGAGGTAATCTCTAAAAGCTTCATACGTAGGAAAGAAGTAAGAAACATTACTGGGTCATTCTTTGTCACATAGTTGCCATCTCCAGCTATGACAAAGAGTTTATAATTTTTTCCTGTTGCTACTTTTACATGCTGATAGGTTTAAGTGAAGCGTTTAAGCCACTGGAACACAAGATATAGTGTATGTGTCAGCTAATCCACTGCTGACCCCTACTTTCTAGTCTCTGTGGGAAGGTTCTCTTCTGCTTCAGCATCTTGTCAGCTACTTCGAATGCTCTTAATCCTACTCATATTTTGTGGTATAGGCCAGGCCAAAAATATGTCCTCATAATTCAGTCCAGGCAAATTAGAAGACATTAAGGCCTATTTGAAAGGGTTTGCCTTCTAGGCAAACTCATGATTTTATTGCTCAAATGTTTCACTGTGAAAGCAATGTCTTGTGCTTCCTCTATGTCATAGCAAAAATAGGCTGAAATCACCTGCTTTTCCATCTTCCCCTTCACTTCTAGCTCTAAATAATTTTTGATGACATGCAGCTCTCTTTATGCACCTCTCCTTTTCAGATCAATCCCTCTCCTCCATCATTTTCCCTTCAGATTTAGAATCCTCCTGTTCTATATTCTGATTAACAAAATCCCTTGGGAGGCTGCCTTGAAGGATATGGGAGTCCAGGAAGGCAGGACAGACTTCAAGAGAGAAGTCTTGAGGGCACAGGAGCGGGCTGTTCCTGCATGTCGAAAGACAAGCAGGCAGGGAAGGAGACCGGCCTGGCTGAACAGGGACCTTTGGCTGGATCTCAAGAACAAAAGGAGAATCCATTGCCTTTGGAAGAGGGGCCAGGTCTCTCTTGAAGACTATAAAGATGTAGTGAAGTTATGCAGGGAGAACATCAGCAGAGCCAAAGCGCAGCTAGAGCTCAACCTGGCTACAGCTGTTAAGGATAACAAAAAATGTTTCTATAAATTTATTAACAGCAAAAGGAGGATTAGGGAAAATCTCCTTCCTTTATTGGATGCAGAAGGAAACATGGTAACTGAGGATGAGGAAAAGGCTGAGGTGCTCAACACCTACTTTGCCTCAGTCTTCAGCAGTGGAACTGGCTGTTCCCTGGACACCCAGCCTCGTGAGATGGGAGATGGGGAGAGGTCAGCACAGTTGAAGAGGAGGTGGTCAGAGACCTGCTGCACCGCTTGGATGCACACAGGTCTGTGGGACTGGATGGGTTACACCCAAGGGTGCTGAGGGAGTTGGCAGATGTGCTCGCCAAGCTGCTGTCCATGATTTACCTGAAATCATGGCTAAATGGGGAGGTCCCATTGGACTGCAGGGTGGCAAATGTGACACCCATCTACAAGAGAGGCAGAAAGAACGATCCAGAAAACTATAGACCTGTCAGTCTGACCTCAGTGCCAGGGAAGGTCATGGAGCAGGTCATATCGGGTGCCATTAAAAGCCATATAATGGACAACCAGATGCTCAGGCCCAGTCAGCGTGGGTTTATGAAAGGCAGGTCCTGCCTGACAAATCTGATCTTCTTCTACAATGCGACCTGCTTATTGGATGAGGGAAAAGCTGTGGATATTATCTACCTGGATTTTTGAAAGCATTCGACACAATTCCTCATAGGTTTCTCATAGAAAAACTGGCTGCCCATGGCCTGGATGAGCGAACGGTCTGCTGGGTCAAGTGCTGGCTGGCTGGCTGGTCCCAGAAAGTGGTGGTCAATGGAGCTAAATCCAGCTGGTGACCGGTCACAAGTGGTGTTCCTCAGGGCTCAGTGTTGGCACCATTTCTGTTCAACATCTTTATTGATGATCTTGATAAGGACATAGAGTGTATCATCAGTAAATTTGCAGATGACACCAAGTTAAGCAGGAGTGTTGACCTGCATGAAGATAGGGAGGCTCTACAGAGAGACTTGGGTAGATTGGATCGGTGGGCCAACGTTAATGGGAGGAGCTTCAACGACATCAAGTGCCAGGTCCTGCACTTGGGTCACAACAACCCCATGCATGGCTACAGGCTTGGGGAGGTGTGGCTGGAGAGCTGTCTGGAAGAGAAGGATCTGGGGGTTCTAATTGACAAGCAGCTGAACATGAGCCAGCAGTGTGCCCAGGTGGCCAAGAAAGCCAACAGCATCCTGGCTCGTATTAGAAATAGCATGACCAGCAGAAGTAGGGAGGTGATATCCCCCTGTACTCTGCACTGGTGAGGCCACACCTGGAGTATTGTGTCCAGTTTTGGGCACCTCAATACGAGAGAGATACCGAGGTGCTGGAGCGAGTGCAGGGGAGGGCAACGAAGCTGGTGAAGGGCCTGGAGAACAGATCCCATGAGGAGTGATTGAAGGAGCTTGGACTGTTCAGTTTGAAGAAGAGAAGGCTGAGGGGAGACCTCATCACTCTCTACAGCTACCTGAAAGGACATTGTAGAGAGGTTGGTGCTGGTCTCTTCCCACAGGTGATTAGTGACAGAACAAGGGGAAACGGCTTTAAACTCCAACAGGGGAGGTTTAGACTGGACATTAGAAAAAAAATTTTCACAGAAAGAGTGGTCAGACAGTGGAATTGGCTGCCCTGGGAGGTGATGGAGTCACCATCCCTGGATGTGTTGAAGGGTTGTTTGGATGAGCTGCTGGGGGATATGGTGTAGGGGAGAACTTTTTAGAGCAGGGCTGATGGTTGGACTCAATGATCCCAAGGGTCTTTCCCAACCTGAATGATTCTGTGATTCTATTCTTGTTGCCACATGGCCTCCCTGTTACCAGCCATATCTCAAAGTCAATCAAACGTTACTGTTCTTTTTTTTGACAAAGAGTTAAAAGAATCTGGTGAGCAACCTGGCTATATAATAAATGTAAAAAAGGTCTTTCTATCTTAAGTTATGCCCTGCTTTTGCATTCTGCTGCTAAACTCTTGCTTGTTGAGACCAATTTTCAACATATTGATCACAGGTTAATTTTACATTTTCTGGATCTGAACTACTTTTGGGTACAGTAGGTTGGAGGCTGCTTTTTAGAGGCCTAGCAGCAATGCTGATTAGTCTGTTCTCTTTTCATGTTTTCAGTTGTACAGGGTAATACACTCATTAAACAAGTATATTCTAAATTTCAGGGAAGGGATTTTTTGCTTATGCCAAGGAAACCTTCCTGTGTTCTTTTGGAACAGAAAACTTGGTAATAAATTAGGATTTGGAGGTGAGAATTTTTCATATGTAAAATGTTTGGTTTATCATAGTTATGAACTGGACTAATACCCTATCAGCAAAGCAGCTGCTATGCTGGTGGCAGGGTCTGAGCTTTAGGCGTAATTTTATGAGTTACTATTCTGGGGAAATAAAACCATACACACTCTAGCTTTTACATGAATGTCTCAGACTTAAAATACTATTGCACTCTGATGCAGTTCAGTACTCCTTTTTGCCCACTTGTTTTTATTTTGATTTATTTGAATGGAGGTGGGTATGGAGCTAGAGGACACAAACATAGACAATGCATATATGTAAGAACCTCGGTTTGGATTCTAGACTAAAATGAAAATAAAAATTATAAGTATATGCAGCTGTGGTTACATGCCATTTGGCCTGTTTTCTCTGCTGGTCTGCCATTAACCTTTAAAAATTTTGTTTGTAATAATGACAAAATTATTATTGGCCTGCAAATGTTGAATCTTTCCTTGCATTTCTGGTTTGGAAAACTTGCACTGTGCTTCCTTCTTCTCTTACTGCTGCTACTGCTACTTCTATTATTATTAATTATAGTCAAGTAGTGTTTAGGACATGCTGACTACTACAAGAATACAGATGATTCTTGCAAGATGTCTCTTACTTTGGAGAACCTACCCTCTGACACAAGAGACAAACCAAAATACACAGGTGAAAACTATAGCGAAACTCTGTATTTGATAGTACAGTGTATGAAAGCTGAGCATATCATTAGCATTATTGTTACTGAGGTTTCTGAAGGCCTGAAGTGAAAGGAGAAGATGAAGCTAGACTTGAAGAATAATGAAGCTGCCATGTAGTTATTTATGGGGGTTTCTTGCCTCTGAGGGAGAACATTGCAGAAAGCACCAACACAGCTACTGAAAACCAGAAACAGGTAGGCATGGGAGATATCATGGGTGAATTAGGGGCTTAAGTCAGTCTCTTGATATACAAAATGGATACAAGGGTCTGAGGAATGCAAGTAAAGGTGAAGATAAGTATCTTACATTTGATGTAATAAAGAGGGTTCTGTGTCAATTGATACCCTATGATTTGATACCAATTGATACTATGATAACTGATTAAAGTGAAGAAAGGGCATAGGTCCCATGAGTCATGGATGAACTAGTCTCTAAGGTTAGGTTCAGTGCTCTTGGGCATTGCCTTTCTGTACTGATGGTGTGGAGAGGTGGGGCTGTCTACTGTAGACATCCAGATTCTGAATCCAGTCCACTCCTGCTTTATCTTCATCAAGGTGGAGTGGTGTTGAAATATGACTTTGTGTGGGTGCTAATCATCACCTGATTCGCCATGAAACTGTATTTCTAGCCTTTTAGCTACTCTATGCCATCCCTGCCTATTGCCAAGGCTGCACAATTTGTATCCAGCTACAGATTAGCTGTTCCTTTGTACAGTGTAATGTTGTTGGTGCTGCTAAAGTTGTGGTTGAAGTCCACATTCTGGAATTGTATGATGATGTTCATGTGCCCATTAATGGATGCTGCTGATGTTCTGAATTGTTAAGGTATTGATGTTCTGCTGTGCCAAACACAGAAATTGAGGAGGCCTTAAGTAACTGTAAGCAGAATGGATGGTGGGTTCTATACTCCAGAGCACCTTTTAATGGAAGTAGAGGCAGGCTGTTGCCAAGGTGTCATACAGGAATGTCTAAAATTTACCTAATGGGTTCTAAGCAAAATCAAAGAGATTTAAAACCAGGTTTTTTAAATAGTTTTTTTAAATAGTTGATTTACCTTCCAAACCAAGACTTTGATCCTTCGTGGCTCCTCTTCCTCACCCTTCTGCATGAAACTTCCCCTGCCCCTGACATGCATTGCAAGGACTGGGTGGCAAGTGTCCTAAGTGTTGAAATAGAATGGTGATAATGAATGACTGGGTAATCCAGCCACTTTTCTGTCCTTTTCAGTTGTTATGAATTTTAAATCATATTTATTCACTGAAATTGTATCTATGTTGTACTGACTATGTAGCTTACCACTGGGTTTATTTGCTATGTTTTTAAAACTTAATGCCTGCTATCTTATCCATTGTTTTATAGATGTGTAAAGGGCTCTGGAAGCAGGTACTTAATGGTATTTAGCAGTGCATGGTGTATTTTATTAGGATTAAGAGCTTGTAAATTAATATAGTGGTTCTGAGAGCTTAAGGAGATATACCTGCCTGAAAAAATAGCAATAGTAACGATATCATATTTGTATGTTTGCTTTTAGTTTGCAGAATATCTCTGAGAGACAAGTTTCCTGGTAGCCAATTTCTTTTTTAGAGAACAGGGACTGTCTAGAAGTACAGTCAGAAGGCAAACACAGTAATTAATTTGTCACTGAAACCTGAGGGGTCCTCTTCCTCATATAGGTGATAATGAAGGTTTTGCATGTAATTAGCAGGAATAATTAGCACATTTCTGGTAACAAATAGACTGAGTGGTTCTCTGCAAATAAATTAATTGTTGTGCTAACAGAGGCAATTGTCTCTTTATTGTTTGACAATGCTCCTTGTTTGCACTAAAGCCTGTTTCAGACCTTAGCAGCTTTACACAAATAGGAAAGAGAATCTGTAAAATTGTACCTCATCCATCTGCTTCCGAGAAACTTCAAGACCACCAAGGGACTTGTTTGTCAAGACTTGTTAAACAATTTGTAATCTTGAACGTGTGTTTCACTATATTAACAAAAGAATTGTTCAAATAACGTAGTGGGTAAGCCTGAAAAAACACACTAATCAATCAAATGCTGACTCTGGGTATCTAGGAAAAGAAACGTCGGGGAAAAAAAAAGCGCCTTAAATTCTTAGCAAAGCTGAACAAATCCCAGAATTCCACATATAATCACACAGCCAAGTGGTATTGTTTTTATGTGGTAGATGTTCCCCATAATGCAAAATCACACTGTGATATGTGTGCCCTTTGCTTCACTGCTGTAAAAAGCTAAGGCTTCACAGGTCTGCTACCACGTATTCTCTGAGCAGCCTTAGTTTAGACAAGGCTTAGTCAGCCCATAGTCTGACTTAATTTGCTCTTTTTGGAAGATCTAAAAAGCTATTACTGAGCTAGTCTTTCTACTTCAGGTACTTTGTTTCATCCTTTTTTTTTTTTTTTTTTTTTTTTTCCCCTTGTGTTTCCTTTGCTTAGACATAACTGTAATCTCAGCAATAAGCTTACATTAGCTTCTGGGTCTTCATAAATATGGAAACTATTGTTTATGGTGAAGTCTGCAGACAGGTTTCACCCCTCCCATGTGTCTGTGGAGAGTAGGGGACAGGAAAGGGAGAAAATGTAGTTTGAAGATGGGATACTGCAGGTATAGGATTGGGTAAAATAATCAATTTCGTTTGTGGGAAATATTGGCTCATCTATTTCTTGTTACAATAATATTTCTCCAGTCTTTCTCTGGAATGGAAACAATGAGAATATAATTGATGGGTCTCTTTTACTTTGAGGTTAGGGTTACTGTTTTTTTTCCAAAATAACAATGCATAATTTCATTTCTAATGAGTATTTATATTGATGTGTGTTTTGATTTTTATTTTTTCACTATTTCCTTACTCTTCTCTTGTAACCATGGCACTGTGCATTGCTTTCATGAATTGATGTTAGAATAATAATAACAGTATGAAAATTAAAGTAAATCTCAGAACATAGTGCCAGCATTTTTTGGAATAAATATCTAAAACTGCTGAAGAAGAACCAGTCCTGCATTTTTTCAGTGGGAAACGTTTAATAGAGATGGTTTCCTGGAGAAAAAAAAAAAAGCAAGCAGTTTCTTAAACTGATATTTTCTGGCATGAAGTGCTTCAGTGAAAATTTAACCATTGGACCTATACATCCCCTTTTCCTGCCTTATTGGAGACGTGCTACTCATTGTACCATTTCCATATTCTTGCTGTAGTTGACTAATAATGTGTACAAGAATATGAAAACCACCACCATCACCAAAAGCCCCACAGCCAAACAATGCTTTTGCAAGTGTCTGTACAGTTGTGAAATTTAAGGCTTGTCCATACTTGTAGCTGGTTGACTTCAATCCCTTTACACTAGTGTGGTGCATAGCAGCCAGCTAACTTTTTGTGTGAATCATGCCAAGTGGTATACAGCTTTGGAAGTGTTGAGATGTTGGCTAAGTGGAACTGTGCGAGTGTAAAGGGATGCCTTACTAAAAGCACTGCTTCTGCATCTATGCAGTCCGCCCAGGGATATCCTGCAAAAATTTGTTGGGCTTCCTCTACTGTTTGCTTGTGTGAGCACCTAATGTCCAATGGTCATCATGACAACGTAATTTTTGTGTATAATGATGGTGTGGAGAAGGATGTAAGCCCTGGATACTGTACAATTAAGCCTTGTACTTTTTTGCATAAAGTTACTCAGTCCTGAGCTAAGATTTGGACTTTATTGTCCCAGTAGGAGAAAACTTGTTAAAACGGTTAATATTAATTAACAGTTTATATGGAACTGGAGAGACAAATAGTTAATGAAAGTGGCCTCAGCCAGCAGAAAGTAGGGTAGGGAGATTCTGAATGGACTACCTCAATATTCAGGTCAGCTTTAGGACCTCTGAGTTGTTTGCAAGGTATATGGCTTCAGTGAGATGTGAAAGCTTCTCTCATTCAACTTTGTATCCTCCTTCTGCCTGCTGAATTTTCAGGCTACCACTGTTTTGCTTGCTTGGTCTGGTGTAAATTTTCTGTCCCATTTTTCTTCCCTCTAAATATGCAAGTACAGAGCTGGCACTTAGACATGTGGTGTCTCTCTACTGATATGCTTGTTGCTCTCTGTCTCTCTTTACCTACTCAAAAAAACTAGCTGACCAAGATGGTGGCACTGCATGAGTTAAATAATAGAAGACTTGAAGGAAAACCAAGTTTATTTTAGCAGAGGTGGCAGAAAAGCATTTTAACTTTTCTGTCTCACAGTTTCATTAGTGCCCTCAAATTTAAGCCAACGTGGGACATTATGAGTTAATTTGGCCAAGTCACACTACACAAAACTTTTCAAGGAGAAAGATATTTTATAGTACTTTAAAAATTTTGATCCATTTTAGTTACTGCAAAATTCTGTTTATCTTGTACTATGCTGATTGTTGACAACTAGAAAAGAGAATTTAAACCAAAGGATTATTCCTATCATGTGGAGGTGCCAATAGAGCAGTCCTGGTACAGCCCAGCAGAATAGTTGACACAGTCTGTGATCTACTCCCTTTACGCTTCGAGGGCCCCTCAGCTGTACCGGGTGCCAACGTATAACCTGTCCTGACTGTCTGCTGCCCCCTCTTGCTGCACTCCTTAGTGCAGCCCTGTTAGTGTGTGGTGTGTATGTTAAATCTAAAACGGGGTTGGTAAACCCAGCTGTGTAAGAGGGATATATTCAGTCATGTGGTGAGATATATGCATATATATATATATTCTGTGGGGTTCTTACTGTGGGGTGCATGGTTGTATGTTGGCAGCATGCTTGGTTCCAAAGAGGGGCCAAGGCTGTGGTAGATGGCCTTGATGTGGGTTGCAGCCACAGGGCTGGGCATCACAAGACAATGGGTTAAGTGATTGCATGGTTTGTGCTAGCAACACTTGACAGGAGAAAGATAAAATCTAGGATTAATATCATTCTTGTTAAAATGTTTCCTTTTGTGCTAATTCTGCCTGCTAAGATAAGCTATTCGTATTTGAACTGCTGCCGTACACATTGGGAGAATGAACCAAGTATAATTCCTCAGCTTTTAAATAAAGCATAGTGTTTTTTTCAATAAAGTCAAGATTTTTTACTTTGTTGCTTTAGAGATTCCTATATGTGATGACAGCATCGTGGTGGTGAATTAGATGTCTTCTCCCTTGTGTTCTGTTTGTAGCAATGAGCTAAATTAACTTTCTTTGTATTTTGCTTTATGAAACCACTTGCAAAACTGTTATCCAATACAAATTAAAGTATCAGTTGCTGATCCTGCATCTCAGTGCTTTATCTACATTTCATAAAACTGAAATATATCAGGGTGTGATAGACAGATCTTAGCAAATTTCTGCAGTGACTTTATAACAATTGAATAACACCAGGACTTCTTGGAATCACACACAGCACAGCTGTACATAGTAGTGGGTAATGCAGACACAAGAATTTGTAATGTTTGCCCCAATCATGTTCTAGAAAGTTCTCTAATATAGTCCAAAATCCAGTATAGAGGGGGACAACTTTAGCAAACAGGTAAGTTTAACTTTTCATGCTGTTTTTTTTCTAAAGGCTCAATAGTATGGATAACTTTCAAAAGCCTTATGGAATTTGCTTTTAGCCATTGCTGGTAGCCCGACTTTACCTGGTAGAATTAACTGAGGACACTTTCAAGAACTGGAAATGGTTTTCTTTGGCCATTGTTGAGATTTTTTTTCCTCTTGATTTAGTTTTAATCTAATCTCTTCTGGGCACCAAGCAGAGCTGAAAAGTGAGTGACTTTTTATCTAAATTGAAGTGATAGCAATTGATCAGGTTTTCATCATCTGTCTTTGCTGTCATTGGAGCTTCCTCTGTGATCTGCAGTTGACTGAGGGAAATGAAAACTTAATTGAATTCTTTAACTCACTAGATGTTTATTTATAGATGGGTCTGTTGAAGCATGGTGATGTAGGGCAGAGTTCTGTTTCTTGCCACGAATATAAAAGCTTTATTGATTCCGCTGAGTGCAGGAACTTACTTGACTTCCATGAAAAAGCAGGATGAAACTTAGCTTTGTACCATGACTTGAGAGTTGGTCATAATGACTGACAATAGCACAGAGAACTGGGCCATCATGGTAAGGCTTCAGGTAATGCTTATCTCACACCTTTTAATTTTGTTACCCAGTCAAGGTAACAAAAGTTTTTAAAGAGTGCATTTTGCAAAAATATGCTGGTCCCAATACCTCTGTGGAATTTGATAAATACCTTGTGAGGTCTTCAAAAAAGCACTCCAACATTTTATTTTTGCTTCTACTTCAGTTTCCCTTGGATATAATGGATATTGATGTGGACATCTTATCATACAGGTTTTGCACCATTAGAACAGCATCACTGTGCATTAAGTAGACAAGCAGCCTTGTCAAATGAAAATTAACTTCTTAAATGTTTGTGAGTAATAAAACCATGAAAAAGGCTTTTACCAGCAATGCCTCACTTTTGTCAGCTACCAGAAGTACTAGCTTAAACTGGAAAAGCTGCCTGGTCACTACAACAAAGTTTTCTGATGTCTTATTCCAGGTAAGATGGACTCTTACCTGGAATGACTCTTCTAGTCACTGTGCATTGATTTCACCAATACATGGAGAATTCTAGTTGAAGTTAAATATTAACATAGTTTTCCGCTTGCAGGTTCTGTGCTGCTTTTTAACTTAGAATCATAGAATCATAGAATGGTTTGGGTTGGAAGGGACCTTAAAGAACATCTAGGTCCAACTCCCCTGCCATGGGCAGGGACACCTTCCACTAGACCAGGTTGCTCAAAGCCCCGTCCAACCTGGCCTTGAACACTGCCAGGGAGGGGGCAGCCACAGCTTCTCTGGGCAACCTGTGCCAGTGTCTCACCATCCTCATGGTAAGGAATTTCTTCCTTACATCTAATCTAAATCTACCCTCTTTCAGTTTAAAACCATTACTCCTCCTCCTATCCCTACACTCAAAGAGTCCCTCCCCATCTTTCCTGTAGGTCCCCTTTAAGTACTGGAAGTCTTCTATAAGGTTTCCCTGTAGCCTTCTTTTCTCCAGGCTGAACAACCCCAACTCTCTCAACCTGTCCTCATAAATGAGGTGCTTCAGCCCCCCAGTCGTCTTCGTGGCCCTCCTCTGGACCTGCTTGAACAGGTCTGTGTCTGTCTTATGTTGGGGGCCCCAGAGCTGGACACAGTACTGCAGGTGGGGTCTCACGAGAGCAGAGTAGAGGGAGAGAATCTCCTCCCTTGACCTGCTGGCCAAACTTCTTTTGGTGCAACCCAGAAAGGTTGGCTTTCTGGGCTGTGAGTGCACATTGCTGACTCACAGTCAATTTTCCATCCAGTAATAACCCCCAGCCCTTCTCTGCAGGGCTGCTCTCAATCCACTTTTGCCCAGACTGAATTTGTGCTTGGGATGGCCCTGAACCATGTACAGGACCTTGTACTTGGCCTTGTGGAACTTCATGAGCTTTGCATAGTGCTGCCAGTCAAGGTCCATCTGGATGGCATCCCATCCCTCCAGTGTGTCAACAGCACCACACAGGTTGTTGTTGTCAGCCAGTTTGATGCAGGTGCACTCAATCCCACTGTCTATGTCACCAAAAAAGATGTTAAACAACACTGGTCCCAATACTGACCCCTGAGGAATGCCACTCATCACTGGTCTACACTTGGACATCAAACCATTGACTGCAGCTGATTGTGAACATTGAGCCAATTCCTTATCCATTGAGTAGTCCATCCATCAAATCCACGTCTCTCCAATTTAGAGACAAGGATGTTGTGTGGGACAGTGTCAGACCCTTTGCACAAGTCCAGGTAAATGACATCAGTTGCTCTTCCCTTATCCACCAGTGCTGTAACCCCATTGTAGAAGGCCACCAAATTTGTCAGGTATGATTTGCCCTTAGTGAAGCCATGTTTTCTGTCACCAATCACCTCCTCATTTTCCATGTGCCCCAGCATAGTTTTCAGGAGGATTTGCTCCATGATCTTGCTGGGCACAGAGGTGAGACTGACTGGCTGGTGGTTCCCTGGGTCTTATTTTTTTTTTACCTTTTTTAAAATGGGGATTATAATATTTCCCCTTTTCCAGGCAGTGGGAACTTCACCGGACTGTCACAGCTTCTCAAATACGATGGATAGTGGCTTAGCCAATTCATCTGCGAGTTCCCTCAGGACCTGCAGATGCCTCTCATCAGGTCCCATGGACTTGTGCACCTTCAGGTTCCTTAGATGGTCTCAAACCTGATCTTCTACAGTGGGTGGTTCTTCATTCTCCCAGTCCCTGCCTTCGCTTTCTGTGACCTGGGTGGTGTAACTGGAGCACTTGCTGGTGAAGACTGAAGCAAAAAAGTCATTGAGTACCTCAGCCTTCTCCATGTCCCAGGTTACCAGGTCTCCCATATGCTTCTGGAGAGTAAGCTCCTTGACCAGGATTTGATCAAATGAGGGTGGAAAAACCCCCAATCACCAAAATAGTATCTTAAACTTTAGTTTAATTTTCATTAGAATGGAGCAGGGCAAAATTTCAACATTTTTTTGTTGAATTATTACATTTCCATATGTCATGACTTTGAAACAGATTCAGGAGTTCGGGGGTATATATATTTATTGTGATAAATGTCCTTGGATTCTTCTTGCTAATTCACCATATATTTTCAGAGCTGATCTAAACATTAGAGCAAACATGGACAGCTCATGTTATTAGGAAGCATAGGAGAAAGATCCAAGAATCAACAAAGGCTGTTGTGTACCATGAAAGTAAAAGCTCTCCTCCTCTCCTCCTCTCCTCCTCTCCTCCTCTCCTCCTCTCCTCCTCTCCTCCTCTCCTCCTCTCCTCCTCTCCTCCTCTCCTCCTCTCCTCCTCTCCTCCTCTCCTCCTCTCCTCCTCTCCTCCTCTCCTCCTCTCCTCCTCTCCTCCTCTCCTCCTCTCCTCCTCTCCGTCTCCCTCTTATTCCCCATGTGTTGGTGGCTTTTCCACTGTATTCAAGGGCAGAAAAAAATGTTGGCTCAGAGCAACAGCCTTTTTTCTTGTTTGGATCTTTACCCGTTGCTCCTTCTTAATGATGCTCGCTGAAGTTCACCAACAAAATACTGAAACATTTATTCACTCACAGTCCACAAATTACAGATAGCAGCTGAACCTTCATTAGGCATTTTTAATATTCCAGAGGAGTAAAAATAGTTTCTATGAGCATTGGAATTTAAACATTCCTAACACTAGTCAAATGTTTCCAGCAGGCAAGCAAACAACTCTTATTAAAGTTATGGGTAAAATTGGAATATATTTCATAGTAGGAAGACAGGTTCTAGGGGGCAGTAGCTTCTGGCCTTTGAGAGTGTTATTAATTCAAATCACTCATCAGTTCTACTCTGTCATTTAATCTGAATGAGTGCATGTAGTATAAAAGTTGCTGTGGATGGCACTATCCCTTTCTAGTATGAGGAGTGTTTATTGCTTTTATAGCAGAAAATGAAATCATATGCACTGAGCTAATAAAATGTTATAGATCCTATCACTGCATGCTGAAACCTAAAGATATGCAATATCTGATTATGTCTGTGAGCATTCAAAGGGATATCTGCAGATTATTGTCATCAATTATGCCTACTGCTTAATAAGAAAACAACAATAATGAATAGCCTTAAACTTCAGCAGGAGGGAGAAAACGATTATTTTAAGAATAATCAGAAAGCTCTGCGCTCTGGTGGTGAGAAATACGAATAGACAAATTTGTCCCTTCAAATTTTGAATTCATTGTCAGGTTGAGGTTTGACCACTGAATCTGCTTTTTATATGGAGGAGCGATGAAGGGAGAACTGGAGTAGAAAAGAGCAAAGAATGGCCTGCTTTCAGAAATAAACATATAGTGGAAGAACACAGCAACTTCACAGCAAAAATCTTCCCTGTGTTCAAAATATGAAGTACCAACCTAAGGTAGCCTAGCTTTTTCATGGCTGGTAAGAATCGGTTTCAGTTATAAGAAAAATGGATCCTAAATTTAGATATTTTTGTGACTCCTCAAAAAAGAGGATAAGATATTTGCCAAGTTTGAGACTCTACAAAGTCAACTCAGCCCTTGTAGGAGCAATTATGCAATAGCAAAGGCTGCCAAGGGCTGTTTTGTAACCAGTATCACTGGAATATGCAAGACTCAACAAGATGCTTATCTGTCAGGGGTGGTGTAGGATTAGTGAAATTATGCTGCAGGAGGCTTGGATTTAGATAGCCTTTGAAATCCTACAGACTGAAATTTTTCCTAACCAGGATAATTCTAGGAACACATTGTAAGAGTTGTTACATAATGTAATCAGCATTAAAAAGAAAATTTATATATTTTAAAAAATATTTTTAATATTTTTGTTAATATTTTATTCTTTCCTGCAAAAGACATTCATTTTTGCCAGCATGAATACATTTTACATAAAGTGTCTGATATTAAAAGTGAAAACCAGTAGAAAAGTTACACACATGTACAGAGTTTATGATTAACCTTTAATAATGATCCTTGGCTGTTTTCAGGTAACAGCAACTCTTCATAACTGTTTTTCCATGAGAAGAACAGGTGATCTGGAATTGGCTACTTGAGGCCTTTTTTTGCATCAAAACAGAATAATGCAGTATCACATCAGGGATTACCTGGCATTACTGAGAAACAAAGTGTTTACATGAAAACTTCTGTCCCTGAGACAGCGCCTTTAGGTAGGAGGTTGCATAGGACTCCACGTGTACCAGGGGTTTGTTCTTTTCACAGCCACAGTTAGCATTCTTATGGGTCTGGTTGAGCTTCTGGGCGATGGATTTATGAGGGCCATTGTCCTTTATTGAAATCATTGGCTTCAGTGGGGCAGTGCATTGTATTAACCCAATATAGAATGTGGTCCAAGGAGCTTTTAATTTCTGGAGAGGTAAGATAAACTCAACCTGATCAATTTGTGAAACTCTAGAAATCAATCACAGAATAATTTAGGTTAGAAGGGACCTTTGGCATTCATCTAGTCCAAACCCCTGCTCAAAGCAGAGTGAACATCACAGTTAGACCTTGTGGTGAAGACTGAGAGAACACCGGAGCAGTTCCTAGCTGGTATTACAGAGGAAATACCTGAACAATCCAAAAATCATCAGTGAGTCCCAGAAAGTCAAAATGGCTTTTGTGGATACAGAATTGATGGACACTCCTCAAACATACTGAACACGTCTCATGTTATCTACTTTTGTGCTTACATACACTAGTAGCACTTAATTTTGCCACTTCTTCCTGGAAATTCATTACTCCTCTGTTCACAAGGCAATCTTACCCTTACTCTTCTAATTTATTTTCATCAACTTTGGTATGATTTTCTTCATTCATAATCTATGAATAGATCATCTGTAACAATACTTTCTATTTTGTCTTTTTTTTCTCAGAGGTCCGTGTAGATTTTGGAAGTGTCAAGGAATCTCTTCCCATAACCACATGGTCTTTCTCTTTGAATGAGCCAGCTCAGTGGCCTGTCCATACTAGTTTTAGGGTAGGCTGTCAAGAAGAGGTTGAATTATATGTGGAGCAACTACTGTTTCTGTTGAAGTGAAAATATCCCATGAAGGGTAAATTAACTGAGATTGTCTCAAATAATTAAAAATACTAGTTAATAAATTTTTCTCTTCTGAGTTCCTCCAGACCTGAGACCAATATGACCACAATTTATTTCATATAACGTTATATATTTTGCCAGAACATACAAGATGGGACTGTAGGTAACTCCTAATGATAGATGAGCACTTCCAAAGGGCAAGTCAACTGACCAAGGCTGATAGTCTGCAATACAGGATTTCTCTCTTAAGAACTATATCCATCTTTATGTTGCCCTGACCTAGCAAACTATTGACTGAGGGCTTGACCTTATATTGAGCTAGTCAAGAATAGCCACTCCAGAATTCTTTCTGAATAATTACGTCTATATATTTATTCCAACTGCATCTCCCTACACGATAGGTTTTTCATGGTTATTCATAATAACTCCTGAAAATTCGTATGCTCTTATAATCCAAGTTGAAGCACAAACAGGCTCTAAGGAAGTCAGCAATGTTAACATTAATTTTTTCCTGAAGTTGCAATGCTTGCTAGTAGGTGTTTTAGGCAAAATTCTGTAACCTGGGTTTATCACAGCTAATTCTAATTCTAGCACTAGACTGAGGTATCACTGCTAAGGATATTCTGGTTTGTCTTCTCTCTGCAATTAGACACCTGTGGATCAGGATTACTCAGAAAGCCAATCAGCATGTCTAATGTATATCTGTGTCTCTCTGTGATAGCAGAAGGCTCCTGAGAGGCTACTTATTTAATTTCAGACAGGCCTATTTGCATCTGATGTGTCTGACTCTGGATAATTTCCAAAAAGTCCTGAAGTTAGCCAAGTACATTCATCAGGGTAAATTTACTCATCCCATCTGCACTTATTCCAATTTTATTGCATTTAACTTCACCACTTACCCATGTGCCATTTTCCTTCTTTATTTAGATATAGCCAACAATGGTAAGACACTCTGGTGAAACTGTGACCCATTGAAATTACTGGGGAAACTCCTGTGGATTTCCATGAGACTTTTTCTCTTACAAATGAACCTTTCTGAGAAAAGCAAAATGCATTTAAATTTCTGCTTTGTGTTAGACAGTGAATGTAAAAACTGTGACCATACCTAATTAGATCACATTCTCCATTACACTGTTTTCCTGTACTTAATTAAGGAATTACCATTTCTGGGTGCATCATTCTGCATGTGGAACTTAAAATTCCTGTATCACCTTGAGCTTATATTTTCATCAAAATGTAAATATTTCTTCACATTTTGAACAGTTCCTCACCTCTGATGCTGATGGCAGTAGATGGATTTCACCTTTTGATTCTTTTCTGTAAATTGTTAATCAAAATATTAAGAGCAGCTATCTGATATAAATCCCATGCAAAACAATTCTCGCTATGTTATGGAGAATGGATACTTTAAATTCTGATCTTCTGCTTTCTGTCTATAAACCAATTATTTAGTGTTATAATTTTCCTTATCCAGTCTCAAAATTTTCCTCAGGGCAGCTTATATTTAATACTGTATGCACTAATCCATCAAGTGAAAAAATGGCAAAGACTTTCTGAGGGTCTAGATATCTGTTGCTGCTCTAGTTCATGTCAATGGCTATTTCCCCTAGGACCTTGAAGTTAATAAGATGTTTTGATGTTATTTGGTTCATAAATCCAATATGATCTAATTTTATACATCTTTATGCAATTAATACATCTTTTATATATTTAACATTTCTGCTACTGCCTTTTGTAGCCTTTTCAAGTGGTGCTTGGGCCAAATTAAAACCACTGGAATTGAAGAATTCACCTATTTGAATTTCAGTGAGTTCTGGAGAATATTTTTTTCACTATTTAGTTTTAGAGCACTGGTATATAACATTCAGTGAAGCAGTATGCTTGGTAACATGTTAATTTAGACCAAAGTTCAATAGTTAGTTCAATTAAAAGCAGTTTCTTTTTTTTTTTGTTTACCTATATGAATTTTTTATCCTTAGTCTGATATGTTCTTGCAGAGTCTATTCATGTATATTTTAACATATATAAAAATCTGAATGACCAACACAAAGACAAAAAAAGCAAAAATATAACTGAAAAGCAGTAACAATTGCTTAGAACTGGAAGCAAGTGAAATCAGAACCAAGAGAGTATACCAAGACACTTCAAAAGGGCCTTTACATCTGAGAAAAGGAGTGCTAGATATCATAGATGCAGATGACAAATTAGAAAAGTAAGGGTGACTTATTGTTGTGTTTGTATGGATGCTTTTTCTTAAAAATTTTAGATGTGTGGATGGGTGCCATTTTTTTATTTTTTATTTTTTTTTTTTTTAGAAATTTTCTATAATCCAGCCATTTCAACAGCCTCAAGAGTCAAGACATCTGCCTTGGAGATGTACTCATGTTTTGACAAGCCTTAAAGCGTTGTGATTTTTGACATATGTTGAAATGAAATCTTTGATGCTTGACAGCTGCTGGCTGCATGGAATGCTCTTTTTTAGCTTTCCCCCCCCCCCTTTTAGCATGATGTTTACTACACATAATAGGAATGTGCGTCATTTTGAAGAACAGTTTTAACTCCCTTTATCCAAAAAGCTTTCTGTAAAAGTGATAAATTCATAGGAGTTAACATCCTTTTGGTAAAGAATGCTGGCAATTTTAACAGCTGTATATGTATGTGTGTGAAAGAGCAGGCTAGGGATAAAAGGCTGTGTGAAGTTTTGCACATGGTAGCAGAAAGATGCCATCAGATGTAATGCTGGAACCGACATTATCATCTGGCATCCCTGACCAGTGCTCACTGTATGTTAGTGAGGAGCTGCAGTTGGGAGGCTGTCAGGCTTCATAGAAACAAAAGCAAATGTCCCCCAGAAGCAGTTGCAAATACTGTTACAATGCTACTAATGTAAGCTGTAAAGCCAGATGGTATGGCTCATAAGGCTTATGCATATGGGGTGAGCATTGCAGGAGGAGGCCCATTGTCACAGAATTACTGAGGCCATGGAGACTTGAGGGAAGAAGTATGATCATGTAGCATAGAAGTGGACAACTCATGTGGCCAGTTACATCTGCCATCTCTAATCTGTAGAGTCATCACAGATCCAGTTATGACTGATAGTTTACACTGATGCTATGACAGCCCTTGGGGCAATTTCTGTGCAGCATTTTATTTTGCGTTTATTAAAGGTGGCATCTGCCCAGCTGCTCTTCACCATGAAAATCACTTTTCCCTTGAGCTAAAGGGGAAGAACAGTGACCTCCGCCTTTATGTGGTGATGGTAGAAACAATAAGAAGCCGGTGTCCAAGTCCGTGGAAAAATCAAACATGAACTAAAACCAATGGGATAAGAAATTTCAGAGGGAATGCTTACCAGTTCAGCTGATTTGTAGGTGTCTGTGGGTGAGGGACATCAGTAAACAGAAAGTTAAATGAATAAAAAAGCAGAAATGGCAACAGGGAAAGTGGAGATGTTTGCAGAGCTTAGATGTACAGGACTTAATGGAAGGGCAGACTTAGATTTCAAAATAATTATATTCACCTTTGGTATTGTTTATTTTCCTTTTTGTTCAGTAAAACAGGACTTTGTAAACATTCTTTCCTCCTTCAAATAGAAGCAAGTGAGCAAAGCCCCAACTACTGGCAAACTCTCAGACAAATGGGAAACAAACCTTCCTTAATTTAATCAAGTCTCGGTACCTATCACAAATTTTCAAGTGTGCCCAGGCCTCGTCGCTACTTTTGGGGTCACATCTGTGAAGTGCTGAAAACTCTGGCCCTGAGCCATCAGCACAATAGATTGTGTGAGGGCTTCTAAGTGTGCAAAGAGCCCCATGACTTCAGTGTGACCATTTACATGCTTAAACTAAACATGTGCTGAAGTGCTTCATTGCTGCAGAATGCCTGATGCCTTGCTGGACTGAGTCCTTTCAATGCCAAAATGGGGACAATGTTCTTTTGAAAGTCTGTCCGCTAAGTTAGGTTATCTAAATGTTGAATGCTGAGTTTTCCTGAAAATGTAGCCTTTAAATATCAGCCCTGGTAACTTTTACTGATAACCAATCTAGTAGAAACATGCCGTCAGTGGTTTTTTTCCAATCCTACATGTCATCTACACATCCTAAGGTGGGGACTTAATATGAACTAAATAACACATAGGCTACTGTAGTTGTTTATTTCTTTTGTGGCTTTAGACACACAAATGTAGTCTGTTACAAACAATGTAAGATCTAATGTTTAATCAAATTAAACTACCACACATTTCTGAAAATTAAATTGCCTTTGATTTTTAAAATTACTCTTTCCAGAATGTCTCAAAATCAATTTGCAGTAGTAGTCATTGTGATACAGATTACATCATGCTTGTTTTCATGCATATAGGGCCTTGGATCTGGTGCTAAACCAGTATTAGCCTTTGCTTTACTTGTGTTTAGGAAACGCTATAATGCTAACTGCTGTTTTATGGATGTGGCTAAGGCTGTATTTATCTATTCAAGGTTTACTGGTTGTGTTATGCTTACAGATTTCCATAATTAAGACTGCAAATTCCATAATTGCAGATGCAAACGAGAACCATTTTGCCTGTTTTTTTTTGAGATACTTTTGACTGTTGAATTAATGAAAAAGGGATTTCTTTTTGAGGGGTGATATTACTTCAGTTACGCCAGGATTTTTATTGGTCTACCATAATTCTTTCCTACTTTTAACAAAACTATAGCAGAAAGTTTCAGTTGTAGGCAAGTCTTCTGTTTTGTTTAATTTTCTTGAGATTTTAGTTACTATCTTGGAAACTAAACCAGCAACTTTCTTGGAAGTTGAATATGAAGCTGCATTTAACTGGACTATCCTTATATATGTCCTCAAAATATAAGCATGATGGACTAACTTTATGGCTGTTTTATATAAAAAAAAGAGGAAATCTTAGTATTATCCAGCAAAATCATGATTACAAGCAAGCAGGTTAAATAATTCTTGTTTTTTCTACACAAAAAATATTGCCCCATAGTATGAAAGATGTGTATGAACTTTATTCATCAGCAATCTATGATTCATGGTTTGTTACAAATAATCTTACATTCACAGAGGTTGACTCAGTGGCATAGGAATTTCTCTAATGCATCAGAAACACTTCAGGCTTGCATTTGCCACTAAGAACAGTTTTTGGTATTTTCTAGAAAGTTTTCCTGTATTAGTGATGAATCAAAAATCAAAAAAAGAAGTGATGTCTGAATAAATCCTCAACATGGCACACAGTGTAGTTCAAGATGTTACTACTTGTCAGGCTGAAGAGGTCAGGGCAAATTCAAAGTTTGTGTTCCATGGAAGGAAAAACCTCACCGCTGTAGTAACATTTAACTTCAAAAGGGGAATACACACAAAAATGAGAAAGCTCCTTGAAAAGAAATTTAAAAGAGCAGCCAACAGGGTAAAATGATTAAAGACCCTACATTAGAGGCTCAGAGTAAAAATGTACCGCCTATCAAAGAAAAAATTTTAAAAAGCACCTTTTCCTAAAAGCAGCTTGACCACCAGTACAGCAACAAGATACTACTCAGAAGTGCAAATGACAGATCAGCAGGATGAGATGAATTGTGTTCCAGGATTCACAGTGCCATTGCAGGAGTTCTAGAAGAACTCAAATATGCAATTGTTAAATTATTAGCTACAATGTGGAATTTGTGTTCTAATCAGCCTCATTATTAAAGGAATGAATAGTGTTGAAATGTGTTGCCTTCTTCTAGCGTAATAACTAGTTAAAGATTAAAAACAGGGTTGAAAAAATTACGTGTTTGCATAAAGTTGTGGACTGTACTCTCCCACAGAGTCTACAGTACAATCCGAACTACTCAACATATTTATAAATAATTTAATAAAAGTTTATGATGAACTGCTAAACTGCTAAAAGGAGCGGGTGGAGCTTTTGGGTCAGGCTACCCTTAAATTGCAAGTTGCCAAAACTGGAAGGATACCAGAGAAGAAATTCTTATTTTGTTTCTATAGTCTTAAGTATCCTGTACTGTCCACCTTCTGGTACGAGGTAGACTTTCAGTCTGACCTTGTTTGGCCAGTCTTATATTCTTATGTGTCAAGTGTGCTCTTGCCATTTTCTTGGTTTGTAAGGCTACTGAAATGGGGGGAAAGAAGTCTGGTAGTTGCCGTGATTGTTTCAGTGTGGAGTCTGTGAAGACTCTGTAGAAGGTTTGTTACTTTTGCTAATTAATTTACAGAATTTTTTGTCTGGCAGTTGTTGCTGAACCCTGTCAGTTCACTGTTCCACTATTTCTTCTGTCACTCAGAGCTCACAAACTTTGCTAAATTTCAGGCTGATATCTCTCAAATATACTTTTTGGGAAGTTCTTTTCATAGATTGGTTTAGGCCTGAAACAACTAGATGTTTTTTCACACATCTAGTATTTCCAATAATTGATCCTGATTTCTTCCTGAGTGACAGAGACAAATGAGCCTTATATCTTTGAGCATTTCCTACCTTCTTACGTATTTTCCTGAAAAAATCATTATAAAAAAGGCAATTAAAAGCTTGCCTGATGATTCAGTCCAGCAAACCATACATATCTCAAACACTACAGACACATGCACTATTGATTCTCTATTTAAAAACCGGACATGTAAATTTAATTTAAAGGCTCCAAGGCCCTGCAGTGTTGCTGAATAAACATCTAACAGTAATATTATGTTCAATACATGAGTGCCAGTGCTAACTTAATTCCATTTCAGGATATCAAGAGTCACAGACACCTTCTTCCTAGTTAATTGCTGTGTTTCATTTGTTTGCTCAAGTAACACAATACTTTCGATTATAATAGAGACCAAAAGGTCTCAAACTGTTCATTCCCCAGAGCAAGCCAAGAAATGCAGAAGAGGCCCAAACATGTTGAATATCCGTCATGAAGAGTAGCTATTTTTTTGCCATTTTTGGATAGCAATTTGCTGACATGAAAATTGACTATTACGTAGTGCTTTTGAAATCCTCCTGTACTGTGAATTCTTTAGTTTGCATGAGGGAAATATCTAATGGTAGCAGACTGCTTGTTTTGGACAATGTAAAATGACCTGCTGTAAGCATCTTAAATTAAATGCTAGCTGAATAATCATGCGATGAATTAGTATTCTAAATCATTTTTTACTGTGCCTACCACTTGGTGGTAGCTAGCAGCCAGAGCAGACATGGTGTTCATTCTTGACTGGTTTTGTGGTACATGCGTGTGCATCCTCTGAATATCAGCGAAGTAAACATTGAAGACAGGAACTCATCATCCTTTGGCAATAATTTTAGCGGGTAAACTCTGATAAGCCCATCTCCTCTGAATGGTATTGCAAAATCTCAGGGTGCTGGAACTGTTGAAATGGAACCTATCTAATATTAAAGACTTCTATTTAGCCTAAAGTCAACAGATGCTAGGCTTTTGCCTTTCTGCTTCCATTTGACCAGATCAAAATTTTACATATATATGAGCTGTCTGTTTTCTTTCTTCCTAAACAGAAAAATCTATAACTTCATAAAAATAATGTAACTTAAATGATCTCTGAGGTATCCTTCAATATCAGTTATCTAATCGTTAGTTGGGGCATTCTCCATAGAGGAAAGTTTAAATTAAGCAAAACATATTTGCCCCAGATGACCAGAATCTTGGGAAGATGCATCATGAAACTACAAGTTATGCAAGTTATTTTTCCTTGCTGACTGTATTTCTTTGCTCTATTCTTTGATACCTACTTTTAAGATTTCCGCTGTAGCTGGAGTAAACAGTAGATGTGATGTAAAAGATAACTCTCTATCAGCTCCAGAGGGAAGACATAATGACACAGATAATCCTCTCGGTAAGCAATGATTTATTGAGATGATGATTTATGTGAAGTTTGTGGTAGTATGTGTATTTAACCAACAGGACTGAGCATTTACATCTTAAAGAGGGTATATGTGTTTTGCTTACAGGTGCCAAGTGTTTTTCCTTTCTGTTCTTTTGGAACAATGCACTACAATCTCCCCTTTTCCCAAGTTTGATACACTGAACATATTCATACCTTATTTCTGTCAGTATGAATGCCTAAAGAATTCTTCGAAAATGTGTCATTCACTTTGGCCCAGAAAGTTTCTTTGGATTTTATCAAGTGAAGTGACTATTTGCATTGCCCAGTTGCTTGTAAAAATTTAGCTCACTATCATCTCTCCAATTCAGTAACCTAGAATGATGCAGCATAACTTTGGGAAACAGCAGACTTAAATTAGAGATGCAAGCTGCAGACCGTAATATTAAAAATGCGTTCTCCTGCTGTGGCCTAATTTGCCTTTTTCTTTTTATGCTGATAATGTATCTGAACCCACACTGTGAGCAGTGTGTAATAAGTTTCTAGGCTTTTGGCATCTGTTATGGACAAACTGTGGATTCTTTGCAACTTCAAACAGCAAATGAAATGAGAAGATCGATGGAATTCGTGTCTAGATGTGTGACATGGAAATGTGCCTAAACAAATGTAGCTTTGCAGCAGGAGCACTTAAATTGTGTTGAGGCTAAAAAACCAGATCTTGCTTATCACATGAATTAATTAACTGCAAAACATTTCTTTCTACCGTTGTTGTACAAAGCAAAGGGCTAGGGATTTGAATCCTGTAATTCAGCACATAAAACTGCTGTCAGAACCTCTGGCTCAGGAAGCCCTGAAACCGCAGGATGCTGGAAATGTAACCAGGGGAAGGATCACTGCATGCTTGCCTTGCTCTGATACTTTTCCTTAGGCATCTGCTACTGGCTGCTGTCAGAGCCAGGATATCCAACTAGATAGACCATTGGTCTGACCCCATGGCCACTCTTATATAAGAATACATGTGATCACGGTTGGGTTTGATCTCCAGCCCCTTCCAGGGCTGGATCATGACTGAGGATGAATGAAATTGTGACTGGACTTAATTTTAAAACACAGTTATTCAGGTTTGGAGTTATTTCAAGGAATGTTGTGCTGTCCAAAAATATGAAAATCCACTGGATATACTGTCCTACTCAGAAGAAGTAAATTATATATGTTCATATATCCTAAAAGGATTTGGAGTAACAAAGAAATTATTACCTTGTGATTCAGCAACATAAAATACCTTGATGGGTGTTATACTTTAACTCTCTACACTCTTCCAGCATAGCCTGATATGTGTGTGCCTCAGGTTTACAGTAATAATCTGGAAATAAACATTTTTTTTCATTCTCCTTGTCTGTTTTCATTCTTTGTAGCAATATCCCCTAGCATTTATAGTTGAAGCACCTAACACAAGGAGTCCCAAGTTTATTTGTGGTCTTCAGATGTTGTTGCATCACACACATGACCAATATTTTAAGCTGAGATGGTAGGAGCCACTTTTTCTGAGAGGTTATGCAGTCTGCTTGAGATGCACCTTCACTTTCCAGATCGTAGTTGTTTATGTAAGACTGTAAAAGAGTAAGTTAGAGTTTTGCTAGGAATGGAATAAATTATGTATTCTTTTGTTTAAATAATATATCCTTTTTTCCTGTATCTCTGCTGTCAGGAAAGTAGGCTTGGCCCTGGATTATTGTCTCTCAGTAAGTATACAAGAGATGAGACCTGAATTTGACACTGTCTGTCAAGTTGCCTTCCTCAAGCCCACAATCAGGGAAAACTGCCCTGGAAGTGGGCATGTGAATTCAGATTTGGCTCCAAGAGAGTGTGGTCAAGTGCTACTTTAACCACAGCTATTCATATTGCATCAAGCAAAAAGTGTAAGAAAGGGGTAAATACCATTGTACTTGTTGAGCCAGCAGCTAAACTGTTTCCAGTCTCTGGTTTTAGACTAGATAGTGTTTGGACAGAAGCAAGAAGAGTTAGGCAGCTGATGTCAAGTAAGGGAACTTTTCACTGTGAGCACATGTTTTTATTGGTAATTTTAGATATTTAAAACAATGTTACAACAGCGTAGCTTCTCGTGCAGATGGCTGAACTGTCCTTTGATTAGTGCCTGAGAAATACCAGCTATAACTAAAATTATAAAGAACAGCATGGCATGGTTTATTTGCTGTGGGAAGATCATCTTACTCCATGCAGTTTAGTAGTTTGGGGATGTCTGAATTAGGTGCAGTTCTCCTTCAAATGCCCTTTGGATAGCATGATCTAAAGGTGGCAAGTGAACAGGGAGCTAAATCTATTCTGCAGTATGCAGACCAAAAAAGGAGAGAATGTTGCAAAGGAAGCAGGAAGTCTGAGAAAGTCTTGATTTAATTTTCATGAATTTTTATTCTAAAGATACAGAGACTACCAATATGAAAAAGCTATTAAAATAATCCAAACATTTCTTCTCCTTTTCTGGAATTTTGCTGATTACAACTCCTTCTATAATATAATAGCTGGTTGGGCTTTTTTTCCTTTGAGTGCTATTATTCTGTGCAGTTGTATGAGCCTGTATTTAAAACCAATTCAGAGGGTAAAAGAAAATCTTGCAGTCTCAGGAGCACATATCTGGAGGGCCACAGTTTCTGTTGAAATAAAGTTGTTAATGGAATTACAATCACAGTGACATACTGTGAAAGGCCTCTCTTTATTACACCCCTAAGATTTATGAAGGAAATGGTCCAGACTCCTACAAATTCTTGTGAATAGTGAGGAATATATATGTTAGTGTGCCAGATGACATATATATGTTATATATGCCAGAATAAAGCAAATGAAGTTTTAGTGTAGATTTCAGCTGAGATGTTCTTCTGCAGAAGTTTGCTGTCTTTCTGATATTTTTAAAACCCTGTTTTACTGATCAGATGCTTGAGAGCAGGAGATTGAACTAATTAGTCTGAATTAGTTTTATCTGAATCTTCAACAGACCTTAAGAGAATAATCTTTGTCTACAGCAAATGAGAGACATGAATTTACTAAATTGTCTGAATTTCTCCCTTCTGTTGTTCATTTCAGATGCTTGTAATTTAAGCCAATATGATTTAGAAAAGTTATGAAATGTGATAAATATTTTTTTTTTTTTTTTTTAAGTGAATTTAGACTTTGGGCAAAATATGAGGTTTAAAATTGAGTCAGGTACTACTGTTGTTAGTGGCCATGCAGGTGTTGGTGTGGTAATGATTTCCCTGGACACCAGTTAAAAGTGACTTTCTCTATGGAATTTGGGTAAACTGTCTGACTAAAGTATAGGAAAATAAGCTATTTTATTGCAGTTATTCCAGTATAGCTTCCTAGGTAGGGATTCTGTTATTGAATAAAATTCATTAATTTATGGGCAAAATTGTTATTTTACAATACAGTCTTCTTGTGTTGTTCCAGGATATTGTGTCTGCACAGGAAAGTGTTTTGGAACAGGGATGACAAAATATGTTGGTCTGAATCTTCATGTGGTCAAGATGCTGAGGGTAAAGGTTCATCCGTATTTTGCCTTTATACTGAGATTTCCTATATGAGTGCCAAGACTGATACGGTTTCAGTGACAGAGCCAAATGTCCATTAGGATGTGGAAGAGAATGATTCCTCATTGCCTGTAGCTGGCACTATACTGTTGGGAAAGGTTTTGTTTGTTTCTTTCATTCTATTTTATAAAAAGAGAGAAGAAAAATAAGGAATCTGAGTGTTTAAAAATTCAGTCCTCAGCATCGATTTGTGTTTCTGAGTTTTTCTGAAAATGAAGCCTCTATATCTGTCTTAAGCACCTTCATTTTCATACAAGACCATTAAAATGAGATTCCTAAATTAGGTATTGTATGGCTGGTTGAAAATTATATTTTTCTGTTGTTCAGGATAAAATGTATTGAACCCTTTCTTTTTGTTCTAACTCAGAGCAAAACTTGAAGTTTTCCTTGGGATGGGAATTCTGAGAAATTTCATTTTTAAAATGTTGCTTGTTGTAACATGATACTTAAGTGATTTTGCTTTGTTAGCACTGAAGCATGCTACATATCAGTGTTTAAAGGCAAAGGTACAAAATAAAGTGATGAATGAGAAATAAAATGCAAATTTTAAAAAAATACATTAGAAATTGTTCATTAGAAACTACCACATTTACGATCTCATCAAAATTGATGAAAACTTTGGGTTTTGTTAAAATTGCTTTTTCCAGAGAAAAGTACCTGATCAATTTTTCTTTCATCTAAGATGTTCTTAGATCAGTATGGTAGATATTTCAAACATGAAGTGAACGGGTTGTTGCCTGCTATTGAGTATCCCATTTTGAAAACTTTGACTCCATTAATATCAATGAGCATTAAAGATGAAACAATACATAGCCATCTTTAGTCATCATTATCTGATGATCCATCTAGCCTGAAGATAAAGCATTTGCTTTAAAAATAAGTTACTGTTCACATTAAGAAGCATCTACAGCAAATTGTGTTAATTCCAGGTGTAATGGGATTGAACAAAAAATTTAAAGTCCAAATTTCCTATACAGTTGTGCAAATGCATAGGTGAATGTTTGTATACAGTATATCTAATAGATCTCTAGGGCGTATCTTTGCAGTGGGGTTGTGGGATGGAGGTGTTGAGTTCTAGTTCATTCAATCCTGAGGAAACATTTGTGAATGTGAAAGAACAAAGTCCACCAGATACAGGATTTGAATTTTGCAGTTGCAATACATTACCACTTGTCTTTTCCCGAGATTTGATATCTGAAACAGCCATCAGACCAATATTTGCAGTTAGAAGAAGAAAAAAGACTTTAGGTGGGATTTACATGTGATATTCTTAAAACATTGAGAAGGACTGGTATGAGTAGTAGTAAACTGTGATGAGGCTGTGGAAGGAGAGATTGAGACTGTGAAGGAAAGGGAAGAAAGCTTCAGAGATTAGATAAGCAGTCATAATTTTCAGGGCATACTTGATCCAAACCTCAGAAGACATTGTGGTTCATATATCATTGGATTTTGATCTGTGCAGGAAATTCTTTTTAGCAGAAATACTGTAATGAATTGGCAAAAACCATATACATTTTCTTTGAAACCTTTTGTCTTTATGCCAATGTAAGCAAGAGAAATGCTTTTACCATAAGCCTTTAGCTTTCCTATAACCCATGATCTCTGGTTCACTCTTAACACACTTAAGCAATGGATTAAGGGTTTTTTTCTGCCCCCCCCCCCCTTTTTTTTTTTTTTTACACAGTTTTAGGGGATTTTCTTGTAAGGTGTGAGGGAATATCCCACTGGCCAATTACTTTCTGCACATCTTTATGTCTCTCACATTCATTAGTCACAGCATATCAATGGGTAGCATCGAACATTAAAATGCATGAAGTTGAATTAGACTTTTCAGCTCTCAAATGGCTCCATACGCAGAAACCTCCCTGAAAGAACTGTCATTTAGAATGCAACTAGCAAATAATATGTATTTTAGGCTGAAAGCATAGAGGCACTTAAAGTTTGAATTTTAATCATAAATAAACAAGTATCAAAACCAGTGGTGGAATGAAGCCAAGAATTTATCACTTTTTCAAAACACCATTTACAAGAGGCATTTCTGATTTTTCTTTGGTCACACATCCATAGATGTTATGCAGGCTGCATACTGCATCACGACAGAAAGATCTTTGGTGTATGAGGTGGTAGGTTTTGTTTCTTCAAGTTTTTCCTTTGCTGCTGTTTAATCTGGAAGTGGTCCCTATTACCATTAATTTGAATTGTCGGCTATGAATTTAGAGGTTTTATGTTGGTATACTTGGCATACTTCCATTTTATCCTTCCTTGCCATGCTGGAAATGGGCTCTGGATCAGACATTGTGAAGGACACGCATTTACAATCATTCTTTTGAAAACAGGCCTATCCCCAGAAGCATACATCTGCTTCTTGATGCTGCTTCACAACTCAGAGTGGTTGTCATAGGTGTAATCTTTCAGTGCCTAATAGTAGTGGGTAAAGTGATACAGTGAGAAATTCTCTCTCTAGCTTTACTTTCATAGATGTTTACAGCCTATTTGTGAAGGCCAAGGGATTGAAAACTTTGATTTTGGAGCATGCCGAGTATTTGACTGATTGCCTCCATCCAACATTAGGAGCATTTGGATATTGCAGAAGAAAAAATCTTTTTGTTTGAGGCCTTTCTGGTCAGTTGAAGTGTATAGCTTCTTTGTGTATCGACTAACATAATTCTTCACAAATCAAACACAACATCTGGAGACAGCTTCTGCCAGACATGCTGCCATGTGTTGTTCTTGCAGTGGATCAATGAAGAGTTCCTTCACTTCAGAAGACAATTCTTCAGTCATACTTTCTTGACTTTAGTTGATCCCAGTAGCACAGAAGAACACCCTGCTTTGTGGCACAGGGCTGGTGTTTTCCATAACAGTTCTACAGATGTGTGGCTGTTTCAGCATGATAATTCCAGACTGTGCGTTTTGCTATGCTAGGGGAATAGTGACATAGCATGACCTTTTTCCTTTTTTTTTTTTTTACATCATGGCAACATTTATATTGTCTCTAATGTAAAGAGTCTTTCTAAATTCTCATAGAGAAGACTTCAGACTCTGTGTCATATTCTAGGCACAGAAAATACTCTAATGGAGGGGAGGAGGATTCAGGTTTGAAAATGCATGCAATGTATCATATGCTGTGCTGGCGTCACACTTATTTTAGTAAATAATCACTAACTTTCAGAAATAAGTCAATAACTCTTTTTTTCTACCACTTTAGTATACCTTATAGGCATGACTTTAATGTACATCCTCCTGAATCCCACTGCGTGGAAAAAGTTTTCCGCCTGAAAAGTGGGCCTCAAATTGATGGAAATATATCTGTAAAGTCTCTCAATTCCTGCCGTGTGACCACATGAAAGTGAAGCAGAATTTGGCTTGTTGTGAGATTTTTCCTAGTAATACTATAGAGCACATTTAAAGGAACCCAAAATTTTCTACTTGAGTAAATTTTGTTTTGTGGATGAAATCTGTGGTGCTTAAAGTAGAAACCCTCTGGTAACTGAACAAAGCCATCAGGTATGTCATCTGACTTGACAGTCTGGTGTTTGATTAATCAAACTGTTAATTTGATTTTAAATGACTGATGCTCTTTTAGTATGTCTGACTTAAGTGCCTGTTTATAATTATGGTACTGAATCAAAGGCTCTTCCCAACCATTGTACAGATTAGTTCGGAAAGATGTGTTTTGATTTTAGTAGTCGTAAAAAAACCTAGCATTGGTGTTTACTTTAAAGCACAAATATGTTCAAAGAAACACATAGTTAAAGTGATAAAGCAGTGCCCTCACACTTTTTATCTGAAAAAAGGAATGCAAGGGTGCAATTTTTAATAAGTTATATAAACAGCACACTTTATCTTCTAAAGAGATAACCAGTTTGGGGGCATTCATAGCAGTTTGATTGGTGGGCACTTAGCTTTGTGTAATGAACATATATCATGCAAAACTTTTGTAAAACTGTTGGAGGTAGGGGATTTAGTCTTGTGTGCAGCTGTTTGCATCTTGTGATTTGCTGGGAATTTGTAAATTTCCAGTGAACTTGGAAACTAAATAATGCTGTCCTGTAGCTTATAATAACTCTGTGTGCTCTGGTGTATTTTTAAGTAGATTGTAGTAAATCTTCAGATATTAGGATATCTGAATATTTGAATATAAGTGAAGGTGGTGCTCCATGGATAACGTCCTAATCCTATACAGACAGCCAACAACATGCTTCACTGAAGTCATCTGTGTAGTCCCATTTGGCCTGATAGTTATACGAACTAAATGCAAATCAGATCTATCAGTTTCTGCAGGCTTCATGTGTTTATACTATACCATATATAGATATACACCTTTCAAGGTGTGTATTTCAAGATACTGCAGGAGAGTGTCTGCATTTGGAAAAAATCCACTAATTTATTCAAAACCACATTTGAAACAATTTCAAAATAGTTTAAATTATGGCCAATCACTAATGTGGTAAATTGAATGTCTAGTAAATGTGCAAAGTACTTTAAAAGTATCAGTCTTGGTATAGCAAAGAAAAAATGTCTGGAGGCATTATTTTTGCCTATTTTTAAACTCTACATGTCTCAGATAATACATTATCATCCCTAGTTTTCCTCATGAGCTGCTTGAATATCTCAGGGGTATATATTGCAATACTGTAACTGTATAGCAGATAATCCAATCCCTTAACAATTACATTATTTTTTCCAAGTGTGTTTTTGGGCATTGTAGTAAAGTGAGTGTTTAAAAATATATTCTAAATTTAAAGAAAGTTTTCCATGCACCCTTCTTTGGTTTTCCAACTGTATACAGTTTTAAGAGGCTTGATTTTTCAGAGGAAAGATACTCAGCACTTTCTGGAAGTGAATCCTCACAAAGGCGATTCAGGCATTGTAACAGCCAAAATCATTAGTCATTCTTGAAAATCTTGGCTGAAGGACAACACAAGAAGACAACACAATCTCTATTTCTGTAGGGTTTTCTGTTTTCTTTTTCTTTTTTCTCACATCATAATTCCATAAATTTTTCAGTCACTGCAGCCTTTCCAGGGTATACAGAGATGAGTTTTTACTGTAAAACCAAGCTAAACCACCCTCTTGGTTCTTCGCTTCTGTTTTTCATATATCATATAGAACAGTATGAAAGGATAAAAATAATTGTTTTTTCCTTGGCAAGGCATCTTCTTGGGAAAAAAATTAGTCTCTCAAGGAAAGGATCATGGGGAAATATAGTTTTGTGTCTCCCCCACCCCCATCCAAACCTGGGACAGCTGAATATTCTCATTTAGCCTTCCTAAATGACCCTTACTTTGTTGGCATGTCACTAGCCTGGATTTTTTTTACCTGGTTTATTGAAAGAATACTGAACTTGGATGAGTTCTTGGAGCTTGGAATGGGGTTCTGCAAGTCTGTGTCCCTTGACTGTGGTAAAGTGTATCCTGAGAAGAAGTTATATAAATACCTGGATCTGATATTTTTTCTGTTTCATGGCTCTATGCTCTTCCTGTGTCAAATTCACAAGCAGGTTACTTACAGAGCAAAGTATGTTTGTGAGAGTTGTGTATCCTGAATGTCCTCGGGACTCCAGGGCAGACTGATTTCTCGGTCATGGATGCAGAGAGTTGCTCTGGGCTCTGTTTTCCTTTTACCATCTGTGTTCAAAAACACTGCATGTTTGCACTGGGGAACCATGTTGTTGTTCATTTTATTCCACAGTAGACTTTTGAAGATCCTTCCTGGGGATTGCAATGATGTAGAAATGGGGTGAATTTAAAGTTCAAGAAAGCTAGGTAGAAATGTCTACTAGGAACACTGAAGGCAGTGGCTATGATTATGACTCTCTGAAGCCACAGCACCAGTGAGAATGGTATTTTTCGTAGGTTGCCAGAAGCCTGCAGGGCCAAGTGAAAGACAGGAGCATCTGTCCTATGTGTTTCTTGGGTTTGTGAGTAGAAATGTTTTTTGAGAATGAAGAGAAAAAAGGAAAACTCTTTTACTGAAAGAACCCTAGGGACTGGGGCCAGAATTAATTTCAACTAATTGTAATACCCAGCTGAGATTAGGAGCCCTGTTCTATAGCCCATAAGAAGAGGCAATTTTAGAGTAACAACACTGAATTATCCTTTAAAGCTCTCTCTCAGCATTGACTTATACAGGCAACCTTTGTTGATGGGGCGCCTAATTAGGCACCCCAGAGAAATTCCTGCAGTTAGTGAGATGAATTTGGATCTCAGTGAAATAAAATTTCCTCAATTTTCTCTCCTGTACATAGCAAAAAATAATATAGAAGAACATAGGAGCATTTAATAGAAAGGTGTATTTTTAATCTGGAGAGTTGATCACTAAAACTTACTTTGATAAGTGCCTTGCCTTGCTTGGCTAAGCAGATGAGTCAAAAGATAGAACTTTTTTTTTTTTTTTACTTTTCCCAGCTGATTTTAATTTGTACCACCTTTATTACTTTTGAGCATATTTTTACAGCCTGAAGCTAGAAATTTCCATTTATATATCATAGTTGATGATGCTCTGCAGAAATATTGTTTGATATGGATGACTCTCTTAAGGAGAAATAGAAGTAATGGTACTATTTACCTGCACTGGCAGCTGTAAAATCTCAAAAGAAAAGAGGAATAGACAATAATAATGCATGTGAATAAACATTCTTTTATAACAAGAAAAGAATGGGCTATTTTCAGCAGCCCAAAATTTTGGTTTTGGATATACTCCCTCACTCTCAATCTTGTTCTGTCTAAACTTAAAAATTTAGATTATGAAGAGCTTAATTATACTTTTTTCTTTTCATTTGCATGTTTTATATGAATCTCTTGATAGGCCTGCACAAGGGCAAGAACTAGATTATTTTCAAATCAGATAAAATGCTGCAATGGGGCAAGAGAGTTCTGTACAGAGGATTTAATATTCTTAAAAAATGTTACTACCATTCATTTAAAGAAGTCTGTGCAAATTATCCAGATTAATTCTCAGAGCCTGGAATCGGCATTTCCTTGCAGATAGTGCTGTCCACTCTCTTCTCTAGCAGTGATGTCCCAAAGAAATTCCTTCATGAAGAAGATGTTTCTGTGGGGAAAAGGAGGAATGTGAACTGGTATATCCTGGTAGGTTGTAGCTACTAAATTATTAACTGGGTATTCAAGCCTCTGTTCTGGCAGTTCCAGGTCTTATTCTCCTTCAGAGCAGCTCTGGCTTTAAGTGTAATAATTGTTAACTGTGGCAGAAAGACTGAAAGTGAAGGGAACTGGAGTTTATACTTAAAAAATCTTGCTGCAAATCTCTCTTGTTTGAGTGTCCTGATTTCATTATAAATAAATGTCTATGTGTTATTATGGATATACTCAGCTCATTATTATTTTTTTCTTCTGGTGAGGGGAAACAGATTTTTATATATGTAATTTAGAAATTGATCCTGTACTGCCTATAGATTGAAGTCAAAAGCTATTAACTTGAATTCTTCACAGCTTTAAATACACTGACACAGAGTATTTATGAGAAAAAAAGAACACCTATATGGATTTACTGCTGTGTGCAGAGAGGAGTTACTGGTGCTAGGCTGCACTGTTGGAATTTGTTTGGATATACACAGCATTTAATCGTGAGGTTGAAGGAGTATCCACTGCCGGGCAGGTTCCTAAGCACAATTTTACCCGTACACCAGTTTTGGCTGGGAGCTGGTACTGGTTTTAGTACTATACATTTTTGGCTTGGATTTGCCACATCCCAGGCTTGCCAAAGTGCTGATGTTCAGCTCTGGATTGGTCACTGCAAAGAAGCTCAGCTCAGCTGGAAGAAGTATTTGCAATGGTGTGGAAGGACAAGGAGTTTGCTGGACAGATTATGGAAGATGTGGGACAGTATATATGGAATGGACAGGGACCCCAGACAGGTAACATAGCAAAGGACCTCAGAGGGATTGTTTTTAATGTTTTTGTTTGTGCCTTTGGTTGATACATTAAAAATCTTCACTTAGAAGAAGCTAATGCAGAAGCAACACTGCCCAATTGGTCTCAAAAGTTTCTACGAAACATTTTTTTCCTAGTCAGACCTAGCCATCTGCCCCATACTCTATGGCTTCTTCAGAGCAGGATGGTTTTACAGACCTGCAGTACTTGCTCCCATCAGCTTGTACTTCAATTTGCTTTCTGTGCAGAGTTGATATTTTTCACTAATGCTGATATGTCATTAACATATTAACCCTGCTTGAGAAATCATCTCTCCATTTTGTAACTATTCTAGACAGAGTGCTTGCTGCCACCTCTACTGGGTAAAGCTTTTAGGGTATTCTCCAGGGTGGATGGACGATAGGAGAGTGAGTGTTGAGGTATATAAGTTGTTTTTAACTGGGCTAATTTCTGTACAAGGGTTAATCCAGCTTAGAGTTTTGTGCAGGTTAATGTTGTCATCCCCCAAATTAGCTGCAGAGTTCCTCTGTTCTCTGGAGCCAAACTGTTCTTGGTACTCGTATTAGGTTTTTTTTAAAGCTGCTTTATGTATTTTCTGCCTTCAAGCAGGTTAGATCCTCCCCTGTCCACTTTATGTGTTTATATCCTAACTGAGTAGCCTGAAAATATTCCTGCCTAACTTCCAACAATTAGAGGCATCTCATTTTTTCACATATAAAGCATGTTCCTGAGCCTGTCAATCTATGGATTCTTCCCTTGTGCCCACGTGTCTAATAATTACTCACCACAATGCTCAGGGTTAGGGCACAAATCCTTTTTTTTTTTTGTCTGCATTAATGAAGACTTTGGAAAGTGTCCTGTTGTCTTGGTGATTCTTGGAGCATTTGGGGAGTGGGGAGGCAAGAAGAAAGTGATGTGTGTATTTCTCTCAGACCTTTATACAGTCTCCCCATAGACAATTCCAGTTCAGTTCATTTTGCAGATTTCCACGTTTCCCTTGTGAAAGATCAGTTGTTGGGTCTCCAGCTCCCAAGCCTGAATACAGTCAGTACAAAGGATTCAGAGCTATCATGTTCAGGTTGTCCAGCACTTTACTGTGTTCACCTACTGTCTTCCAGTAGGTCCTGATTTTTGAACAATTATCTGAGTTATACAAACGCTTTTTTTATAAACATACTTTAATCTATGGCTTATTCACAAGTTATTTTGTCTGTTTGCTTGTTGTTAATTACTTGAGAAGAAATGCTATTATTTCTTCTGCTTGACAGAATAACTGATTCCTCTGTTGATTGAGGAATTAAATCAAAGACCATTCAAAATAGCTGTGTGGGAGTATTCAGCAAGTGTGGATGTATTTTTGATAAGTTCACAAGAATCGGTCACTTTAACTTTTGTGCAAATGAAAATGTATGAATGATTATAAAAGAACTGCAGTTCAGCCAGAGTGTACACATTTTCACCAGGGAACCACCATGGTACTGCTGTGGTATTGTCACATTCCATGCCCGTGGCGGGATGAGGTGCTGAATCTGCTGGCATCCTGCAGAGCCAATTGTATCACTGTGATTTCACTGTATTGCGATTCCTTCGTATCTCTGAGATCCGTTTGGCTCACTGTAGTGAGAGAAATCTTTCATTTAGGATGCAGGCACCACTGAGCAAACTATGTTCTTAATTGTAGTTAGAAGAAAATATGTATGAAATGAGTGGTGAGTAGCTGATCACTCCACAGTTCAGACCAAGGTGTGTTTAGGTTAACAGGAATATTTTAATTGTTTACTACATGAGCAGGGATTGGATCCTTGAGGAAGGTTTTATAAATACCATCTACAACCTAATATTTTAAAGCTTTTTTACTATGATAAACGTTTTTAAACTCTGTCAATCTGGGAGGGAGAATATTCCATTGAACACAGCTATGTTGAATATGTTTTCTTAATAGATTTGTAGATGAATATAAGATACTTTATAATTGCCTGGCCTGATGTTAGTGAGATGAAGAAATTTTACTCAGTAATATTTTTAGGATATAGAGAATATTAATTGTCTTTGAGCAGTGGTGTACAGTACAGGATGTATCATAACTATATAGATACAAATATATGTACATGCAGCTTAAATTTAATAAATGAGAATTTGCATGTAGTCAAATTGAAGATGTGAATTTCCAGAGGGACTACAATTGCTGAAAGGTAACCCTAGCTAGAAAAGATTGATGTAATTAAAAACAGGCTATTGCAGATACATTGATAATACTTCCATTCCAGAAAATGAGTTGGCATGTCTTCATCTATATTGTTTATTAAAACCCCTCCTTTTTGCTTTCATTCTCTCATGCTGAGCTTACAGCTCCTATTTGATGAGGAATTAAACATTCACATTTACTTCCTGAGTCTTTGCTTAAGCTTGTATCAGACAAAACGAAGGAAAAACAAAGATTGTCTGGAAATTCTGAAGTAATTTAGTTTTATAAATCCTTTCAGGAGATCCTGTGTTTACTAAGTGAACTACATGGGGTTAATTTACTAAAGTGTTCTGAAGGATTTAGCCAAATGAGGAAAGAAACATTACCTAGAGCTGCTGTTCTTTGCCAGGAACAAAAGTAAAACAAATCAGTGGCAGGATGAGTGGATCCGGTTAAATAATAATGTCTCTCCAGCAGGAAGTCTGTCTATCAACTGAAAGGTGAGACAGCAACATAATGACAATGCCCTGTGGATCAACTCTGAGGGTAAAAAAAAAAAATCCCACAACACAACCCACCCCAAAAAAACCCTCAGTGAAAATATAAAATGACAGAATTCACACCAGCATTTTTTTTAGTCTTTAAGCTCAAGTGTCTGGAAACCCATTTTCTTCTCTAGGTTATTCACATGCAGATTCCTTCTGGTGGTGGAATGCCCCAGGGTAACTGAGAGCAGAATTTGGCCCTTTCTGTTTGCTCAGTGAGGCTAAGTGCTGATTTCTCAGTGAAATACCTGCCTTAAAGCTGTACAGCTGCGATATGCAATAGCAGCTTTGGCATTTCCTTTTCTAAGGTATTGGAGGTGAGTCCTGAAAAAGCCAAAGACTTCTGCATGGAAAGGAAGTGTGCAAGGGTAAGTGGCGTGCGGGAGTTTTGGCCTGAGAACGTGGGGTCTGGGGATGCATTTTTGACAGCAGATGTAGAAATAAGGCTTGATCGAATTAATATCAAATTATTAAAACATCCACAAAAGCTTTTCAGTCTTTGGTGCTGTTATTTATATTTCAGTTCCAGATGAGTGCAAGGCTCCTAGGGCACATGAACATTCCCTGGAATTCGGCAACAGTTGTAAATGCTCATTGTCTCTGGAATAAAACCTGGTTATCTAATGTACTTAAATATGGATTTAACAGCTGACAGAAGCTTGAAAAAATTGGTCTTCTTTTTTAGGACTTTCCATCATATCATTTTTCAAAATCAGTGTACTCGTTTTTTTTAAAAAAATATTTGAAGTCTTCTCACACTGCTATGATGAAATCCCGAATTGCTATTTGTGTGCTTAAAACATCTGCAGGAAACAAAGGTGTTGGGTTGTTTTGCAATGATCAGTCCAGTTCTCATTTCCATTTGGTAATTGCTGTGAAAGATTTACCTGCTGTAATGTAGTTTATTTTGTCTGGAAACGCCTTTGTTTCTGTGTATGGCTGCTAAGCAACAGGCCAGATATTTACTGTCAAACAAATAAAACAAAAGCCTCATCTGCCACTTGGAGGCCAACGTCATTGTTACTGAACCCCTCAACTGGGTCATCATATTTGAGAGTCAGCTCTCAACTTAGTTTTCCACCACAGAGGAATTTAACTATAGGAATCCTTTTAGTCCTCACATTACCTAGTAAGATTATAACTATATGGGAGTATTTTAACATCTCATATATTATTTATTTTAAATTAATATTTTTTCCCCATCAAAGGGGAAAAGGAAAACTTGCCTCATGACACAGTCTAATTTTCAAAAGTGGAGTTACCTTCTTGGTTATCCTGGAACGATGAGGGATTTCTGTAATAAGTTCCTGCCACAATTAGAGCTGAGCCCTTCCCTTCTATTACCTCCCTTGCTCTGACCCAAACAGTAATCAAAATAAATTTTTTGGAACCAACCTGGGAAAAAAAAAAAAGAACAGAAAACCCAAGTCCCAGAAGGAGGAGTCAGGCAGAAATGCTACTGTCAAAGGGAAATTACCATTGAGGCAAGTAGATAATCAATAGTAATCAAGCTGGTGGTTCTAAAATGCAGCAGTTTCCCTCAAGACTTGTATTATGTTCATCTGCAATGGGTCAGAGGCCAAGTCAGGCTGATTGCAACTGAGGTAAGCTTTTCAGAAAGGTCCAGGTGACATGACAAATTTGCAGTTTTTAATAGCTGGAACTTGTCACCTTCTCCAAGACTGCAGTTAGGAACTCTATCGCTATGAATGCCAGCAAGTGGGTTGCTCCTTCCTGTTTCAGCACAGTGTTCTAGTCAATTCGGGAACCGCAGGTGACATCTGCCAGGTATCTGTACACATACAGTCATTTGGGGGCTAAATAGGGGGAGGCCATGAATCATTCTGAGAAGTGCTGAGAAGTTTATTGGGGAATAATTTCAATAGTGTTGCTAAAAGCTTTTGCCAAAAGTAGGCACTTAATATCTATAGGTCCCATGCACCTCACTGTACAATAGGGATATACAAATATTTACATATAAGCTGGATAAATGAATTTTGGTCTTTTTGCCGGGTGTAGACTGCAAATGACTTCTGGCATTGTGAAAGACATATTCAAGGAAGCTGTGGCACCAAAATACCGCAGTATTCCAGAATTGCCTTTTGCTGTTGCTGGTTTCAGCATTTGTGGAGGAAATAATAAGCAAGGCCTGAAAAATAAAATCCATTAAACTGACTTCATGGATTTTGAAGCAGTCAGTACCCATACAAAGTCCTGCTGTGTATGGGTTGGAATATTAATTTTACAGGCTAATCCATCTGGCCATCTGGTCATCTGAAATTCAAACAGGGCTGTGTATTGCAAGTTAATACCCTATAACAACCAATAGCTATAAACGATCAGCAGAATATGTCATTCTGTCTCGCTCCTCCATCAGTGAATAAGTATGACATGTCATTTAATACTTCAGCTGCTGATTATTCCTGAAGGGGGGGAAGGGTGAGAAAGCAAATGATTGAGCTGGTAGTGATGTTTGGCATGCATCTTGTGGATCCACTTTTTTGTTGCTCTCTCCTATGGTCCAATTATTATGGGTTGTGCCAAAGGCTAGAGGAAAGACTGTGTTTAGATCTTCAGATTGGAAGTAGTGTGACAAATAATTTCCTCTGAGAATTACTTTCCTGTGGAAAGAATTGGTCTTGACTACCTAGTCAAGACCAATATTTCAAGCTCTTGACTAGTCTGTGGAAACCATGAATATATGCAGGTTTTTTAAACCTAGTAAAAATTTGATTTGACATGGTTCCAACAACCAAACCGAGGATTTCTAAACAGAATTGAGAAATACATATTGAACTTTTTAATTTGTACCCGACTTTATTAAACATGCAGTAAATAGCTAATACTCTCTGAATCAACATCTTTAAATCGCGAATATTTGCCTAATATTTAAAAAATTCTATCTCGGGTGTATGAGAACCAGTATTTGTCCTTGTCTTTTTTTCTAACTTTGAACCTAAATTTTAATGATTTTGTTTGACAAAGGATGCCTTTGCAAACTATGTGATTTGAGTAGCTGATGAAGCCTTTGTCATTCAGTGGTACACTTGAAATGTTTAAGATTTTTGGATAGTATGATTCTACTCTTTTAATTTATACATCTTCTTGATATGATTATGGCATTAGTTATATAATAAACATGCAACTCTAAATAATAGTTAGGTATCCATTCTTTATGTTCTTAACGTGCAGAAACACAGCAAGGGGAGGATTACAGAAATAAAATATGAGGTAGGATCCAGCTCTGAGGTTCCCATAATGATTATGTGGCTGACCACCTTTTGTGCTTTTGGAACTCTTCACCTCTGTCATATACTCAGAGTTAAAGCTTTTTCTGAAAAGAAAGAAGCCTTAGCTTTCTACCATTTTGTTAAATGAAGTTGCTTAGTGTCTGTATTTCCATTCCCATTCTGCAAAATACATACAGTCAAAATTGTTTCACTGAATTCTTAGAAAAAAAAAAGAAATTGAATTAGAACCCAAATTTTCCCAGAATCAAAATATAATTTGCTTTTGACGTAGTTACATTTATTTTCCTAATCTGTGTGAGGAATAGTGGCAGGATCTGAATCATAATGTGTGGAAAGAACTTTAAAGTCTTTAGAAAACTATAAAATATTATTAAGTGTGTAATTAATTGCTTAAACTCACAGTCTTCTTAATGGATTTACTTTGTTGTTGTAGTAAAAGGAGAAGTTAGATTGCTCTAGGAAATACATTTTTGTAAATTTTGAAACCACAGCAGTTTAAATAACACATTTTGGCCTAGGTTATGGTTATGAGTTGCTGCATTACAAGGATTCCATGTAAAACCACTTCATACCATAAGTGGTAACGCCTTTATGTAGATGAATAATAACCATGAGAAATCAAATGGAGACTCAGAAGAAATTTTAAAAAAGAGGAAGCTGAGTGTATGTAAATTGTCATGTCAGGGAGATTATATTTTTATTGTCTCTGCTGTTAATACTGAGAGAAAAAAAAAAAAAGACTTGTTTTTTCTTTATTTGGTATTGGGGAGGAGTTGGAAAAAGAATTCCTTTCCCTAAGAGCTCTGAATTAACTTAGTTTTGTTTGGCACTGTTCAGGTGCCATAGACCAGGATAACAAAGAAAGCTTTCAGTTTGCCTTGTTGAGGTTCACTGAAAGCAGAGTGTGACTGAAGGAAGAATTTAGATAGAGCCTTGGGAGGCAATTAAGTAATTTAAATATTTCTGTTTGCTTTTCACTGGAAGACAACACAGTTTGGAAAAGCCACATCAAAAGTATTGTGCATCTCCCAGGCAAACCAGTGTTTGCTTCTTCCTATTCCATCATTACCTGAAAGAAAGAATCAAATTTTTATACATTTAAAACCAATACCAAAGTGCTAAGTGCAGATAGGGATTTAATTGTGATGAATAAGGAATGCTAAATGGAGGCAATTATAATAATATGGATTTAAAAAAAATCCCTGATAACTTTAACCTTTTCTGAAACTATTTTCACAAATAAATTAATTGAAAGTACCTCACTGTAGATATTAACAAGAAATTTGCTAATCTGATAAACTGAAGATACATTATTTTGTTTTCAAAATATACCTGGTTTGGCTTCTCCTTCTATGATTATTTTTCTTGAGGCTTTTCTACATTTGAATATGACCAGAACATTTTTCAAATTATATATTAAATACTTTCTGGAGTTGTTGAAATCTTGATTTAAGTTTGGGCCAAATGAACAATCAATATGTTACTTGCAATGCGTTCATAGTGGGCATATCCTCATGTCTGTGTCCTAAGGAAAAATGTAAGAACTCTTTTACTGACTTACTTTCCATTTTTCTGCTGTTGCTCTGTCTAATGCCTATTCTGACAACTCAGAATGTTGAACGAACAAAGTAAATAAGCACTATGGAAACCATATATCATAAAATATTCATATGCTTAGAAAAAATACATATTTAAGTTTCTTTTGGTCTCTTCAGGATGACTTTTGTTTCACTGTTTCAGTTTCAATAAAAGAGACAGCATGCACTAAACAGATAAAATATCCATTTATGTTTGAGGATATCGAGCCAAGTTTTTCTGTCAGCTGTACTACTGTAAGTGTGTTGTAACTTCATTGGAGTTACTGTGGTATTATCTTGACAGAGTAGACAGTAATTAATGAGGAATATAGTTAATATATATTCTAGGAAATCTTGAATAGTGATATCTAACCACAGGTCAGACTTCTCTCTTCTTCTCCAAATAGGAAACTAAAATCAGATGCAGGTTCTAGGTACATTCTGTAGATGTTCATGTATTGCTCTGTGATGCAGTGGAATGCCACTAAAGCACTTTGATCAAGCTTTAATTTATTGGTTAGGGCACTTTCTTTGAAAACAGGAGATAAACACCTTTTATCTGAGGAGAACATATTATCCAGGTCTCCCAGGATCTGATTATATGCTTTAGTTGCTCCACTGTTATTTAAAGCAAGGGCACTGACAATTTTTCCATCAGTGTTAAAAGTGTGCGATATGTCTTCTCACAGGAGAGAAATAGACAATCTACCTCACTGCCCATGTGGTGGGGCATTCATGAGCAGTGGCAGTTTGTCTGGGGTTTCAAAGAAATAGAGATGAGAAGTGTGAAATATTTCTACATGAATGAATGTGTTAGTTCCTCACCTCCCCCTCACCAAGAAAAGCAGTGACATAAACTAGAAACTTTGTGATCAAAATATTTATGTTCATTTGTTGCGTGGCAGGATCAGAACTATTAGAACACAGAGGTATATATCCTATTTGTGGGATACCTTTAGACACATGGCACAGGACATTTGTGAGTTTGGCTGCCAAGGACTGAATTTTTATTGGAGTGATTTACCCAATAATTCTGTATCTCTGCTGGGTATGTGTATGAAGATATTATAGGCAGTAAAGAAACAAAAATGCAGCGATTTTCCAAGGTGCCATAGTACAGGCATTCCCAATAATAAGAAAAATGAAGAGGACAAAGGCACTGTAGAAAGTGAGAATCCTTGGCCATAGACCTTGCTGTATTCCAACTGAAGAATACAGGGAATTTGTATCTGCCCTGTAGTCAAACATCAGGACAGGAGGATTTACATCAGAGGAGCTTTTGCTGCTGAAATGTCATCACATGTTCTACAAAAGAGTCTACAATGTAAAACGTAAACGTCCCTACAACTTCATGTTTTGAGATAAATAATCAAAACCAGCCGATAAAATGTCAAAGCTGCTGACCAGAAAGAACCATCAAGCTAAACTAAATCAGGAGAGACATTGAGAGAAAGGAGGAGCAGATCAGTAATGTGGCAGCTCCTGGGCAGACAGTAAAGCTGAATTTGTAGTGATGAGTTGGTGTGAATGTGACAAGAGAAATCCAGCCAGTAAATTTGATTGATATCTTTCCTCCTTCCATCCTGCTCCACTGCATGTTAGGAAAGAAATAGAGTATTTTAAAATCTGACCTTTAGCCAGACAAATATCCCTGAGCACAAAAGACTGAATGAAGATTTCTTAAAATATAACAAATTTAATTAGACCATTCTTTCTATCCAAAGCCAATATTTCTCAGGTAATGTTCAGTGTTTTTATTGGATGGTGGAACATGTTTTTCAAGTACTATGCCTGTTTACAACGTTTAAGAAATCTAGTCAGAACAGAAGTTGTACTGTCTGACTGGTAGAACCAGTCATGTGGCTGGAAAAGTGAATTCCGAATGTTAAGTCCACAGGTGAATAAAGAACAGATCATGTGCATCCACTTATGTTTGCTTTGTTTATAAGCAGTGAATGCTAAAAGACTATGAATGATTCACAGAAATTATGTCTTACTTGCAAACAGCCTAAATGTGCAAACTGAGCCACTTCCTTGTGACTGGAATGTAACAAGATTTCATCGTAAGAAACAGATGTTCTCTATTTCTCTATATATTCAAGCGCATTAGTTTTTACAAAAGAGTAGATTTTGTTATTGTTCACATGCAGTCAGGAAACCCTGAGTAAAGACTGATGACTGATTGTTTCAGCTATCTTGCATCTCATCTAGGGGCCTTCACTGTGTAAAACAAGTGTAAAATGCTGCCACACTGATGCAAGTATAAATGATAACAAAGGAACAGAGAATGCGTACCAAAGGAGTTGTGGCTGTATTTGCAATGTTAGGCCTTGGGTAAGAGTCTAACCAAGTTTCACTTGTAAAACTATGACTTGCAACCCAAGTTAGTTACTTGTGAGCCTTCTATTTTAGTCTACAATAGTTGTTACAAGGTAACTAAGTACCAAGACTAACTTCACTAAATCCAGTGTCAAATTTCCCCACCATCTGTCTCACAGATCTAAAGAACCATTATGATGTCAGTACCTGGGTTTGCATTCATCTGACTGTCATCTTCTGTACTGGCTAGATTACCAAAACTGAACAGAATGAAATACTTTGTAGATGAGAACTCACCATGGAAGGAGAATGCTATGCAGTGTGAAGGAATCTGGATTATCAGCTTTAACTCTAGATTTCCTCATTGGTTTTGATGTCTCTCAATATGCTGTTGGTCACTCATGTCACTATTAACAAAAGTTTATTTTACTGTTGAACACAATTATCCCTCCTGACAGAAGCTCCACAACCTTTTTCAGATACTTCTTGTTTCATCTGCAGTGTTTGGGCAGAGGATTGTTCACTTTAGTATTTAAGTGGAAGAAATACTGATCCATTAATTCCTGCTGATTTGGTACAACAGGAATATCTGCTGCAGTGTTGTTTGAAAATTCATCATCCATCAGCTTTTTTTCCAAAGAAGCAGAAATCCTTGTACTTTTTGTTAAAGAATGTGATAAATTTAAGTTTGTGGATTCTTATATTACCATTAAACCCTGTTTCTTCTTGAAGGTCTGTAGCAAGCAGATGAAGAAAGTCCATAATATGATGTGCAGTGGGAAGTTTCTTGGATGAAGGTTTGGTTCTGTCAGTGGTCACACAGCCATGGACATGTTTGTAGTTGCCAGGTTGGCCTCACCATATTTAAGAGATGTCTCCACTAATGTGTATTTTGTGTGTGCATGTGAAGAGAGTAAATTTCACTTTGAGTGAATAAGCCTCTGGGATAATTTTTTCCCAACACTTTTGTGTAATCACCAGAGTGTACCACCTCCTTTAGCTAATATTTGCAGTAAATTTATATGTTAAAACAAGGCTATGCAGTAGCTGTTGGTAGCTTAACTATGTGGCTGCAAAATTAACCTTTGACCTTTCTTAGCCTAATCAGGAAATTGACTTTAGGAGTTATTCCTTAACCCAGGATATGTGGTTAAAGTTAAACATCACTAATAGGAAGTCTAGTAACAGGAAACGTGTGAATGCTAATCCATACAAACATAAACAAACCTTTGGTTTACATACAGTTTTATTGGAATTTTCCTCTTGACTCCCTTTCCTTCAGTAAGTCAGAAAAAAATAAAAGCAGCTTGTTAAAGTATTTAAGCTTTTTGTGGCTATAAGTTTATTAGACTTCTACTTAAGAAAGCTTTAAAACTGCAGTAGGATTTAATCAGAAATCATCTCTGAGCAGGTATATACAAGTCAGCTTCATTGCAGTTCTGATTAATGAGATTATTCACCAGAATAACCAGAATTTTCAGGCAAAGGATTAACTAGGAGTGCTTCTTTCTGTGTAACTTAATTTTGGAGAAAAAGGTTTTAAAAAAATATCTGTTTCCATAAGCTCATTTTGAAATCTTTTTAGAAACAAAATTGTCAGAAAGTCACTGAAATGAATATAATTCCAGTAGAGAAGATGATCTGTGAGAATTTGAGAAATTTTTATTGTTGTCGTTGAATTCCTGTTACATTTCATTAGTAAAGTAGGCTTGCGTAACTTGAAGCTAAACACTAGCCAGTTAATCACTGTAAATATAAGCACAGACCTTCCTTTGGAAAACCTTTGAATTTTACTTTGCTCTTCATACTATATCCTCAAAACCTTCATGTTCATATTGAACTCCACTGAGTTTAGTGGGATATTGTGTATGTCCATTGACACAGATCAGCTTCCAGGATTAGGGCCAAAGTAATTTTTCTGGGAGGAGTTTCCTTGAAGCCAAGAAAAGGATCTTAGGGGAGCAGAAAAAAGTCTAGTCTGAAAAAATTCTTTCTCAAAACAGGAAAGAACAAGATAACTGTAAAACAGTAGCCTACAATCTCTGTATTTCCTCTCTTGACCTCTCCAGAATGAGTAAACCACTGATATTCACAAAACACCCCAGGCAAAATATTTGCTATGCATATTAAAGTGGGGGGTATGTATGTCATCAGAATTATGCCATAATGATATGTGTTCACTTCATGTGTATTTACAAAACTGATTAACCCATGAGGCACACAACTCATGGCATTACTTTGCAGATAATTTTGTTTCTAAGGGAACATTTTCAACAAAGTTCTTAAGATGTACAGTGATGTACAGTTTTGTTAACTTCAATAAAAATGTTATTGCATGTAAAATGAATATCAGATAATTATCTAAAATGTGTTTAATGATTAACAGCTGTGAAGTAAGCGGTAGAAAAATCATATCAGTCCAGCCTTGTTAAATAAATTTTAGATGAATTCAATTTGCCTTGATATAGTGTCTCCTCTAGAGCTCATAAAAGCTTCTCTTTGGGGCACTATAAAGTTACACTCCCCTTTGAGTATTTGGTTGTCTTTCTATTTTTGGAGCCCTGTTTGCAGGCTGATGTATTGTAGTCATTCACACCACTGTAGTCCAAAAGCTTTTTGCCTACGATACCCAGGCAAACATGAAAAATTGATTTAAATCACAGCCTCATTAAACATGTTTTACAAAGTGGCAGTGATGAGTGAGGAATATGCAGCCTTCAAGAGCCCTCCCACTTAAATGTAATAGTGTTAAAAAGAAGAAAAAAATAGTTGCTATGTAAAGGTGTGACAGTATTTATGCAAGCAACTCTTAGGGCCTGATTCTCTCATTAGTCTGGTGCAGTTGGAATAATTCCTGAAGTCAATAAATTTAAATATACCTCAGGATTTGATCTTAAGTTCAATGAAAAGCTGTAAATAAGAGGTAAAATGACCCTCAAAGTAGTATTAAGACACATTTTTTTTTTTTTTTAAATGTTACTATTTGGCAACAGTTTTCATCAGTTCCCTTGAATAACATTTTTTCATAGTGAATTTCAATCAGGCAGTAAATAATATTTTTAAATACTTGAACCATTTGACACTAATCTTTTTCCACAGGAAAAAACTCCTTGCTTTTCTTATAAATCTACCTATTTTTTTCCTGTTCAAATATTGTTTTCTCTTTTCTTTAAAAAAAAAAAAATAATGCTGGCACATTTGAGAAAGAATCTGTCTTTATGAGGTTTGTTTTGATAGAACAGAAATTGCTGTCAAAAAGTTAGTGTGAGGCACAGCCCTTTTTACTTCAGTGCCTTAAAGATGGCATTCTAATAAGGAATGTAATTTGCATAATTAAAAGTTTATTTGTAAAATGCAGCTATCCCTTATGTTGTTGGAGTGAACATGGAACTGGGTCGGTGTACGTAATGGAACTGGGCGGGTGTACGTAGTAAACCTGGGTATCCTATTCTTCCCCTGAGAAGGAGAGGTCTGGTTCACCTGAAGTCTGGCCCTGAGGCCTTGTAGTTGTAGATCCTGGAGGAAATGATGAGGAAGCTGTCCCAGGTTTTATACTTCTGGCACAAGTTTATCTTCTGATATATCAAAAGGTGGTGCTGCCTTCCGGAGGGACCTTGACAGGGACAACTGGAAACTTACAGAGTTCAACAAGGAGCAGTGCTAGGCCTTGCACCTGCAGAGGAACAACTCCATGCACCAGTATATGCTGGGGGCTAGCCGGCTGGAAAGAAGCTTTGCAGAAAAGAGTCTGGGGGTCTTGGTAGATGCCGAGTTGATCATGAGACAGCAATGTGCCCTTGCAGCAAGGGCTAAAGGTATCCTGGGCTGTATTAGGAAAAGTGTTGCTAGCACGTTGAGGGAAGTGATCTTTCCCATTTCTTAAGCACTGATGAGGCCACTCCTGGAGTGCTGTGTCCAGTTCTGGCCTCCCCCAGTACAAGACATGGGCATACTAGAGGGAGTCCAATGAAGGGCCATGAAGATGATTAAGGGACTTGAGCATCTCTGCTGTGAGGACAGGCTGATGGAGCAGGGACTGTTTAGCCTGGAGAAGAGGAGGATCTTATCAATGCAAGTAAATACCTGAAGGGAAGGTGCAAAGAAGACAGAGCCAGCCTCTTTTCAGTGGTGCCCAGTAACATGTCAAGAAGGAATGGGCATCACCTGAAAAACAGGAGGTTCCCTCCGAACATCAGGAAACAGGTTTTCACTGTGAGGGTGACTGAAGCACTGGCACAGGTTGCCCAAGGAGCTGCTGGAGATGTTAAAAAGCTGTCTGGTCATGGTCCTGGGAAACTGGCTGTAAATGGCCCTGCTTGAGCAGTGTGGTTGGACTGGATGACCTCTGGAGGTACCTTCCAACCTCAAACCAGTCTCTGGTTCTGAATGTGTGCTGTTTTTGTTTTCCAGACTTTCATAGGCAGTGGATCCAGTGAGAGATCAGATGTAGGCTATATCAGTAGAGACCATTGTTTGAGCAGCTATTTATTGATCATGTGAAATAAAATAATTGCCCAAGACTTGAGTGGAAATTGAAACCTTAGGGAGAAGAATATGCAGTGTGTGGCTACTGGATTGCTAGTTTTAGTCTGGCTTTACATTTAGTGATTAAGGATGTTATTATTTCACATCTGTTCAGTGGAATGAGTTTGTTGGCTCACCTCACCCCTAGTGGGCAGGTATCCTTAAACTGTAAATTTACATCTCAGTTACGTCCAGATGACACTTTTTCTGGTGTTCTTGGATTTAGATCTGCTATTAAAACATTCAGCATTGTATTAATTTGTCCTTCATCTTTAGAGACCATTGGAAGAAGCATGCCCATTGCTTATGTTATATTTTGTGTATGGGATGTCATCATCTAGAGTCATCAGTACAGAGCAATCTTTTCACAGAAAAAAAATCAATCAATAATCTTGTTTAATTGTGAGATTCTCCGAAGATTTTTATAGGTCATAAATCACAAACTGAAGCCTTGACTTCTACAAAGGCAAACCAACATTTTTCAAATGGTTATCGTTAATGTTGTTATACTGCGTATCTAAATAAGCAATGGGTTTCACATCGGGAGTGTCCCATAGCCCAAATCTATGGGACTGGCTCAGTCCTCTTTCTATCCTGTATGAACACCTGCTTCCTCAACTGCAAGGTCTCTTTCACATTCATAACACTCACAGTGGTATCCATTCAGAATTAATGGCAGTTAAGGTCCATTAATTTCAAACTGCTGTTATGATCATACTGGCTGCACAATGCATATTTAAAAGTAGTTTGAGTAAATGTTTATACAAAGGATGTGATTGGTTATTGCAGATTTACAGTTTTAGACATGCTAAAAAACCCAGCAGCAGTTCGTTGTGCTGCCTTTTAATAGGTTAAAAAGCATTACAAATGAATATTTCTATCGTAGAATTATGGTGATAGCCAGCAGTAAATCTGTGTGAAATCCCTCTTAGCAAAATCAGTGCAGCCCAAAGAACTATGTTAGGGTTTTGGGTACCCTAGAGAATTTAGAACTGCTTAGATTTAGTTTAAATCTCAATAGAAAGATGGAAGATGAACTCTCCTGTCCCCCCTCCCCCAAAAAAAGAGAAAAAAACAATGAACCAAACCCTGTCTGCATGGTCTATCTAAGAAAAGAAGTGATATAGCAAGTTCTGCTCAATGTGATCTTCACAACTCAAATTGATTTGGAACCCCTTGACCATACTGGCATGGTGGGAGAGACCTGTTAAAAACCATGCCTATCTCAGGAGCTTTAAAATATGGTGGCCCCACCCTATTATCCCTTCCCTATTATCAACCACTCCCTCATGACTGAGGGTCTACAGCACAGGGATCTGACAGCTGTTTAAACTATACAGAACCCCCAAAGTTAGAACTGTAAAATATCTTAAAGTAAAAATATTTTAAAGTCAGAAATTGGGAGTGGAAGCTAAAATTCCCTGCTGGTTTTCATTCTGCCTTAGTCTCTGGAATTTCTTTTTAAAGAACTGCCAGTAGCATAAATTTGGGGGCATGGTATTTAGTCAACCTAAAATATTTTTCCACAGCTCCCTCTGTTTTCAAGCCCTTGTGGCTGAACTCAGGGTCTCTGTGTTTAACTTGTACATTTTTTGTGGTTTAATACGTTTGCTTCTCTTCCTGATATAGTTGAAGCATCTCTGTGCTGAGCCATCTCATCCGAAAGAGGCTGACGGCATATGAAGGCAGAAAAGTATCCTTTGATGAGAAAATGCAAATCCTAAACAAAACATTTGCAGAACCACTAATCACCATTTCCATACAATTGAGCAATGATATGGTATTATAGAATGACTCTAAGGCTGAATCTGCCTTAGAGCAGATTCAGCTGAATCTGAATAAGAAATGCAACAAACAACTTCATATACACCCCCATACCCATTTATTTCTGCACCAGAGGCTAATTTTTACCTCACTGTGATTAGTATCAGAACTCCCTCTGCATTCGGTGGAACTGAGGTTTCACCTTTTTGGTCTAAGGACTGCCTTGTTAGAAGTTTGAGTAGTTGTATAGTATAACAGGAAACTACTTTGGCAAATATTGTCACAAGGAGTTTCTAAATTTGGAAGAAGGTGTAGTGTTCTGGATCTAATATTCAGAGATGTTGGGTAAGCCCAGCAGTCGTTAGTTTTCATGGTAGTGAATTCACTTTGAAATGAGTAACTGGCTTTTCATACCTGATGATGCAGAAGTAGAGGTAGCCAAAATCTGAGTTTGGAAAGTATTGGTCTTATTCTAAATTTTAGTTCTTTGACTTTAATAATTATGGCTACTTCATTAATTAGGGTTTACAACGCCATTGGATTAAGAAAATGTATATCTATCTATCTATCTATCTATCTATGAGCTTGCTTGTTTGGTATTTTTCTATTCTGTCTTTATTTAGTTCGGCTTTTACCATGCCACCTACAGGGAAAAATAATTTAATTTAGCAGGAGCTGTTTTCACTCTGAGCAAACCTTGATTTAAAGCTGTGGGGAATGTAATTACATGTAATTATAATGAGTTTGGGTTTTAAAAAACCCTTGTTAGTCACGTTTAGGTTTTAAAAGACCACATCAGTTCATGGTGGGTCTAAAGACTGATATTCAACTGCATTAGCGTCTGTTTTATTTCTACTAGTAGAGCTTGGCTAGGAAAATTAATTCACATCAAGATTCAGAATTTGGCACTTTTCTGCATCTAGTCGAACCTGGGACATCCAAATATTTAGCAGGAAATGTCCTAGACACACTTTCTTATCTGATTTGGATTCCTAAAGTTTGGGGAAAATATCTTTTTACTACTCTGTATTACAAAAATCATGTAAGGGAGCTAAAATGGAGAAAGCCAAAGGTCCTGTTTGCTGGTGGAAAACAAAAGGGAGGACTCACACTTTCTGTGTAGGTCACATACATGGAGTGCTGGAGCAGAAGAATTCAGACATACTGATTCTATTAACTTGCATGTGTCTTGTCTCCACTGTCAGCAGAAGGTTGCATTGTATGTTCAAAGTACCTGAGCCAGTAGTTATGCTCCATTTATGAAGTCAGACAGAGACTGAGTCATTTGACTTAATAAAACGTAAGGTGTGTTCAGTCTCATTGTAATGTAGATCAACTAAAATAGGTCAGATTAATCATCTTGAAATGCTTATTTTTCTTCTTTAAAAAAAGCCTAAATTAACTAGCTCAGATAAAGACATCTACACTCTAAATGATTAAAATAAGGTGAGATGAAGCCCAACCAAAATATTCACAACTTGGAACTAGCTGATCCCAGGTGGATAAAGTAGGCTGTAGTATGTTTGGTCTGGTTCAGTCTTAGTCTTTCCAGGAGCTGTGGCTGAGATACTGGTCTGTACTGAAAAGCTGATTGCCATCTTTAAAAGCTTAAGATTTTGGGATAAATTTCTCTCTAAGTACATAACTGCAGTTAAGCAGTGTGTTTGTCGTTGGGCTTACACGTTGGCATAAACCTACTCAAAGAACTTAGTTCAGTAGAAAGAAACACTGTCTCCCTCCAGGTTTTGCTTCCTTTCTGACCACCACTGGCCAGTGGGTCAACTTTTTCAACGGCTTTGCAGCCAGCAAAAGAAGAAAGTGTTTGTCAGAGACTAAACCCAAGGAAAGGAATATATGAGGCATTGAGTTGTCCCAAGTTAAAACATCCCAAGAGAAGGATGTTTGATCCGGGAAACTTTGGGTTTACTTTTATGTTGTAGGAAAGTAACTCAGAAAAGGTCAGTGTCATACTAGATGGGTGGCGGAAGGGGTACCCACTAATTATCACTTCTGTTAAAGGACTGCTGCATCTGTTACCATGCCAATTATATAAGGATATCTTTCTGTAGGTCAAGTGGCTCTACATTAGTAATCCCAGACTGCATGTATCTGAAAAAAGCCAAATACTGATAACATTATCAAAGTTTAGGTGTACACATTTTATGAGGAACAGAAAAGTTTGTAGGAGTCTCTGACTCCTTAATCCTGTGTGCTGAAAGGGTTATTTTCTTAGGCTTTGTGTTATGCTGGATCATTCCTTTTGGTTTTGAATAATCTTTTTATTTCTTCCCTTGAATTCCAGACCAATTCTTTAACTTATATCTGTTACCTTGCTCTGTTTCACGGAAAAGAGCTGAAATTTCTCCTACAGTTAACTAGCTTCTTCCTCTTTATAACTTTATTTTCAGAGTTTAACTCAGGATTCACCAATAATTGACTGAGTTAAATTTTTTTTATCAAAACCCGTTTTTTAGTCACTTTCTGCAGTTTCCTAACTGCTTGTTATTGTTGCCTTGACTATGTATTATGTAGAGAATTGGATTCTGGGAATTAAGCTGATTCTGATTTCATCAGTAGTAAGTGTCCCTCAAGTTAGGCTTATTAAACTCTTGCTAGTATTTGTCTTTAACAAGAGATTAAATGTATACAGTCCCTGAGGTTATGAATGTTCTTTTAATTTGCTTCCAAAGTTGCTACCAAATTACTTCAGTATTTTCAGTGAGCTACTGCTTTCAAGGATGTGTCAGGGGAGATGGATCTTGCTTTTTAGCATTGCTGTAATCAAGCTGTAGCCATTTCTGATGTCTCCTGTAGCTTTGTACCAAAAATATGCAGTTTGGTCCCCCTTTGGTTCTTCTCCAGTACCTGCTGCACTGTTAAGACCAGATGTTGGTGGGACTTTAGCCACCTCTGGGTTAGATGTGGGTTTTTGTGGTTTATCAGAAACTATCGCCTTTATCTTCTGAAGATTCTGCTAGAGCTGTGTAGAGTTTCCTGTCCACACTTTGATGTTAGGGTATGAGGTGAATAACACATTCTCCAGGCATTTGGGGATTTGCACTCTAACTCCCTCAGGTGCTTTTCTGATCATCCATTCTCTGAATCCTTTGCCAAAGGTGCTCTTCTGTGTTTTTTCTTGCTTCCACAGCACTGATCCTTTAGCTTTCCTGCTGTCAAGCACTGTGCTGTTCCGGTAGTGTCTCATTCAGTTCTCTTGTTCTTCCTGTTAATCTTCTGGTCTGTAGGTGGGGGAGAAGAATTATAAAATTATTTATATTGGTATTTATAAACCTTATTCCTCTCCCAGTTTAGTTTGGAGTATAACTGAAGCAGGAAACATGTTTTAAATGGTGATGAAATTAAAAGCAAGGTTCCATGACCTAACTGGGTTATCCATAGTTTGAAGTTGTCTAAGGGAAACCAGATATTTTTAATTCTTTCAGTGATGGAAGCAGTCATTTTATGACAAATGCTAAGATACTTCAAAGGTAGAGAGAACAGGTGAAAGTCAAGCCAGTACTTGTGCTAAAAATTGAATGTCACCCTATCAGTGCTCTTTACTTTCAGAGTAAAACTGACAAGTCTCCTGAAATATCTAGTTCAAACGTGTTGTTTGCCATTGACTAACAGGCATTTGTTTCCAAAGCTGGTAGAAGCAGTTTTCATTCTTCGTGCCTTCTCAGTGATTGATTTGTTTCTTTCTGTTTTTCTTTCAGAGAACTTAATTGCACTATGTTTCTTCAAAAAAAAGCACATCAAATGTCACAACATTAGCATAATCATAAAAATGTCAAGCATACAGTGCATTTGCAATATGTCAGAGCTTATTACAGAATATATTTTTTCATATGATTAATGTCTCTGCAATATGCCTTTGAATGGGCAACTCTTAAAAAGGTGACAAGTGGTTGCTACAAATTATTCCCACTGGGGAAAAGAATAGTTTGTCCCTAAAGTAGAATAACGTTGGTCCTTAAAAGCAGCAGAACCTGAAGGAATAGACAGATGTGAAATGCCATCTAAGGAGAGGAAAAGTTGCTGATCCTGTGATTGTATTGTGTGCAAATTCTTGACTGACCCCACTGGTCTCCACCCGCAAAGGCATGGAAACCTGGATCACAAATTTCAGTGCCTGTCATAATCCAGGTACTATAATTTGTGTCATGGGTAGTAATGTTTTTTAAATATAGGTAGTTGACTAATGCTGTATATTTAAGATGACTCAATTAGTTAAAAACTATTTGGTACATATTAATAAACGTTACCATTTTTTGTATTGTATCTAAACTTGTATAGACTTTGTTGCACTGCTTATACTAACTGCAAAAGCATTATTTTAGTCAGTAATTTCATGGAAGGATTTGGGACTGTGAATCTCAATAGTAAAGATGTAGGTGTGGGAAATGAGAGTTTCAGGTATGGTCTGTAAAGCAACTATTATAAATTTCTGTCCAATCTCCCTTTATTTTTCTTAGCTGTTACAGGGGAAAATAGCAACAAAATTCAATAAATAATCTAAAGTTTCGACATAGGAACCCAATTTATTGTCAGTGCAGTAATTTGCTTCCCAACATCCTCTTTTGAATTGTGTCCAGAGATTTCCAATTGATTTGTGAAATCTATCTTCATTAAGCTCATGACTGCAGTGGTTAAGTTATGTTAAAGGATTCCTTGGCATTGTTCCATGCATGGAAGGACATCTTAGCATAGACACAGGCTGCGGTGTTCTGGTATGACCACAGGAGAGGAAAGCAAGCATGTTGTGAGCAGGGGTGTCCTCCTCCTTACTGCCTCTGAACGTCCTAGTGTAGGTTTTGCCAAGGAGTATCCTGCACTATCACAGGACAGCTCTGTCTTACTGTCTTTGTTTGGATGGGCAGAAGTTTGCCTTTGGCACATTTGCACTTGTGGAAAATACAGTGGAATATAAATAGGTGATACAGCTGGCAAAATGTGCAAAACGGGTAACCTCCTCCCTCTAAATGTGTTCATGGAAAGTGATAACCTTGTAAGCCCCTCCATTTATGCTAAGGACAGAGTCAGTACAGGTAGCCTTTCCTTTCTGTCCTCCTAGTGTGTCCTAGTCCTCTCCCATTAAGGAATAGAAATTAAATTTCCCTGCCTAGTTTGCTCTTCCACTTTATGATACAGCCATAACAGTGCCAGGGTTGATGCTCCCTGGATATGGACTGCAACAAATAGTTTACTTCAGCCTAAGATGCCAAAGGCCCCTCGGGTGGTAAATACTGCACTGGGTAGGAACTGACAATGAATGGCTGGATCTGCATCCCTTGGCTGCTCTTTTGACCTGTTCTGTCCTTAGGGATCATTTTTGTGCTGCTTTTTCTTTCTTTTTTCTACAACTACCTGTCTGAGCCTCAACAGCATGACTGGTGTTCATTGACAGAGATCACGTGCAGCTGCATGTGCCTTTCCATGAGCAGAAAGCAGATAATGGTGACTTCAGTCTGAGAACTGAATGTGAATGCAGGGGAGAGATGTAACACACATATGTGGACCCACTGCAGTGACTGGGCATTTTGCTCATCCCTTCTCCTTCACCTCTCCTTACATTCTTCTCTGGCCTAGGAAATTTGACTTCCTTTCCTGTAGTTTTTAAAAAACCCTTCTACCCTTTTCTAGTTTGCTGGCTATCACTTCGTATTCCCTGAAGTGATGATGGGATTATATCAGAGATATCAAAGGAAATGGCTTTGGCAGCAGTAAGCAGATAATAAAAAAGTTGCAAGTCAGATTTTGTAATCCATCTGCTGTACATCCAGGCCCCAAGGATGGATTCAAATATACATGTGAATATTTCAGAAAACATTCCACGTAACTGTGCTATAGAAATAACCTCCTTCAAAATCCTAAGCACTGAATTGTTTGTAGTTGCCTGTGTAATATGTACTTTTCTGATCATTAAATTCTGCTCTATGTTCTGAGACAACAGAGTCATGTTCAACAAGTAAGAACAGGACCTGCCCTTACTTCAGCGATGTGAGGCTAGCAGCAGAGAAGCAGTGCTTTCCTGTGGAGCAGTAAGACCACTGGAAATAATCAGGATTTGTGTACTGAAAAGCATAAGCAGAAAATAATTTGTATGCATACAAAAAAACCATAGGCCGCTTTCTAAATTATTTGCAGGTGTCTTTTTTAATCCACTTCTAAAGATGAAAATGATGGCAGATTTTTCCAAAGTCTCTTTTTAAAAGTAATTTTGAAAACAGTTTGCAGATAACGTGTATTTCCCATTCAGCAGCTCATCTGATGCCATGCAAGGTTCCCGCACTGCTCCTGCTAAAGGCCATGTAAGATTTGACATTGATGTCATGAAGACAGTAGCAAACCAGTTCAGTTATTGCATACACTCAGACCTCAGTATGAGGGATCCATCCGTGTCACATGGACCTCTGTACAGCTGCAGGAGCACAGGAGGGTTTTTAGAAGAATGGTCTGTGCTCTGCCAGGAGTGTCTCTGGCCTGATGTGGAGATGCCTCATGGGAAGTTTTGCCTCCACAGTCAGCAGAAAGCGACTTGGGGTGTACCAGGGGACAGCTGCAGTTCCTCTGCTCTGAAGGTTGAGGCAGTGCAGCTCCCGAGTTGCTCTTTCTTATTCTTTCTCTCCTGTGAATGAGAGTTGCAAAGGGTGTGTGTCTTGCTGCACAGCCTGAAAGACAGTCACATTCTCCAGCTGAGTTTGTAGACTTGCACTTTACAGCCCAGTTGTCACCAATCTTCTCCCTGGTCTGTTTACCAAGATGAAGATTTTCACAGCAATGTCTGCCGATGATCCATACTGCCTTCCTGTTTCTTCCCTGTAGGAGACCACTGGATTTTCTCCCTTAGGTCACACTCTCTACCCTCAGAAAGCACAAATGTCTTTGCATTACAGCCTCATATGAAGTCAGTCTCTTCTGCATGTCAAGAATAAAAAGGAAATGTATAAACAAAATGGGAAGCATGGTCAGATGTTAAGGAGAGGAAAACTAAGAGTGTGATCCAGAACGTTACATCTCTTTGTGGGTGACTTCACTAAGATACAGATTGAAGGGAGAGACTTTTATTTTTATTCCCCAGAACCAGAAGATGAAAAACTGCTTTGCTGCAGGCCACTTCTTTCTGTCTGCATTCATATACTGGTGATTTGTTTCAGTGCACAGGGACATATCCTGCAGTGTTGAAGTCAATGGGAATTTTGCTGCTGAATATAGGAAAAAGCATTTTACCTCTATTTCTGGTAGGTGTCACCAAGAATTTGGAGGGGTTTTACTGCTTTTACAAAAATCTCATCTAGTGTTTTATTGCTGATGCTTAACACCTCCAATGTAAGTGGCATTTCACTGTGCCTGTTACTCAGGATGCTGTCCCTTTTCAATTCAGGCAGAAGGTTACACACTAGAAAGGCATACTTACAGGGAAATAAGTAATTGAGACAGCTGAATAGAGGAGGACATATCAGAGTAACGATTTAACAATGTAGGTGTCTGAGAACAAGAAATAGGATCTGGGGAGGTAAAGTTTCAGGTGAACTCATAGAACAGAACAGTCATGGTTATACTGGATCCTCGACCTGTTGCACTTTCAGCTGCTCTTTCCTCTCTGGAGTTCTTCCAGGGCAGATGTGCAGCTGAGGCTGCATGGCCTGAGGCAGAGTATTGAAGCATCATGCTGTTAGCTGGCTTAGCAAAAATTTTTTGTCTTTTTTCTTTCTCTGTCCATGTAGTGTAAGCTAAGGTCTAACTGGACTCACTGTTTTCCTGTGGCTGAATCCATAGAGGATTTGGACTGTAATAATGGCCACAGGTTTTATCTTCTCTTGTCTTTGGATGGTCTGACAGAAGGTCAGTGTTAGCAGTGGTTCCCAGAGCAGTAAGGATAACCTGCCTGTCATATTTTCTTTTTCCACTTTATGCTCCTCCCAAAAATGAATTATCTGGACAGCCAGCCTGAACAGAGAAATCTAAGAAAAACTTTTAAAAAAAACCTATCAGGATTTCTTGCATTAGTTAACTTTCTGGAGCCCGTGCAAACTTGGATTCTTGAAGTACTGTCAAGGCCGTGCACAGCCACAGTTTTCTAGTGGTGTTAGCATTTTGTTTCTCAACATCTGACTCTAAGCAGGCTGAACCTTTATTTCAGGGAGGCTGATATTCCCCTTAGTAATATTTCTGCACAGCATCAGTTAATGGATGATTCTGAAGATCACCAGCAGCAACTCTCCTTCAACAGGCAAGTTACAAATTCCTAAAGTGGGAAAGATGATTCTGAGAATTCCAAGAGCTGGATTTTTCTCTATATTTATTTTTGTTTCATAGTTCTGTTATATTTACACGTCACTCTGAGGACTACACATCATCTCTTAAAGTTGATTTTATTTAGGTCTTCAGTAGAGCGTCTAATTTTAGATAATGTAATTATGCTCTTTCACTCTGAGGACTACACATCATCTCTTAAAGTTGTTTTTATTTAGGTCTTCAGTAGAGGGTCTAATTTTAGATAATGTAATTATGCTCTTTTCTCTTAAGAACCTACTAAACAGAAAATAAATTTCTCCAGGATATTTTTCTAGTTTGGATTCCACTTCTTTTCTGCAGAATAACTTTAGGAGTGTTAAAATGATGTCACTAAATTTGAACAGTAGCAAAGTTGAGCCCCAAGCAGAGAAATATGCAGTCTTTCTCAAGACATGCTGAGACATCCCCCTGCAGCTGTGATGGGCTATCAGCACAACATCTTCACACTTTCACCAGAGGCAACCTCTTAGAGGCAACTTTGTCTTCAGACTTAAGTTGTATATCACCTATTCTCAACTAGTGTCAAAAGACCCAGGAGCTTTCTGCCTGTCTGCTGGGAACATTGATCCACTCACCACAACTATGTACAAGATGTGAAGTCTTTCCTTGCCTTGCACTTTCTCTCTCTTAAAAAAAAAAGGAAAAAGCTGTCAGTATTTCAGAAAGTGTGAGCAGCAGATCTTTGTGTACTTTAATCCATAAATAAACATTTCTTCTTTTGAACTTCATTAAAATTGGATGTGTTTTCACTGTAAAACACTCCAGCATCCCTATCATTTAGACATATATGGTGATGAATATTGCAATTAATTTTTGTCTGTAGGAATACTTGTGGTCTAGAAATACTCAATTTATGCCAGAAAAGTAAATAAGAGTCAGACAACAAGATATGTTGCTTATAACATCCATTTTAGAGCAAGATATTAAGCTCTGTTCCTGCTGTTTTAAGATGGCCAAATGCATCTTTCTTGTTATGACCTAGCTTGCAGGGAAGTTGTGGAGAGGTGCATCTGGTTTGCCTTCTGCACAATTATATCAGACTTTCTTTGGTAGTACTTGTTGATGTATCACATTCAAATCTCCAGACTTTCCTTTCATGCCTTTGACCTGAAGAAAGGAATTCCTGCTTTTAAATACTCATCAATCAGTGCTTCATAGTTAAACTGATAAAAAACTAAAGCTAAGCCAGTGGTAATTTAGCCAACTGTAACATTACTGACAATATTCGTCAGCAAATGATTTTAATTAGACCAGCATAATGAGATCAGTAGATTAAGATTAAACAAATGACTAAAACTAAAGAGGGATTCTGATGATAAACAAGTCCTGATGAGAGTAGGATGAATTTTTTGCCACCAGTGTTTGAGTAGCATGTAGAAAGACAGTCCTAATCACATGAGAAATCACTTTAAAATAATACCCGTGCCCTGGAACGCTGTGTTGGTGTCTGGAAGGCTTGCAGATTGTGAGCAAGTGCTGTGCAAACTTCCTGCGCAGCCTTGCATGTTGGTGACACCCATCCTCCACACCAGCAGGGTTTATTTGTGTACTTGCCTAAGTGTCATGCATGAAACCAGGACTGGGAGGGACTGTGAACGGTTAAATTGAAGAGGCAGAACGTACTTGTGCTGGAAGGGGGTACAGTGGAAGGGCAGGTGGAATAGGACCTATTGAAATTTGTGGCTGTAATTAACAGGTAGGGAAACAAATGGGAGGAGGAGGCAGGGAAAATGGCAGTATTTTTTTTAAGAAAGAAGTAAGACTAAAGAGGGGAAAAAAAAAAAGGATCATTTGGTGTTTGAAGGTGGAAGTGTTTGGCCTGAATAACCTGCCACTGTATTTGTCTCTCTTGGTCTCCCTGCATAGCTTCTTTGTTCTGATTTCTGGTGAAGTATTCTGGCCCCTGTTTTATTTCCCCTTGCCTGCCCATGGTCTTCCTGAGACCTGCTGGCAGAGGGAGGTTTTCACAGCCTTCCATGTTGATTCTGAGAAGTGTGAAGGAAACAGAACCATGCTGGATGGTGTGACTCACCTTGGAGAAGTTGGTGTTTTCCAGATGAGCGAAAGCGGAAAGTTTCAGATTTGCTAGACCAGTTATTTTAATGGACATTGCTGCAGTGGAGAAACCCTTGTCTGCATGTCTTGCTCAGTCCTAATAGGAGAGTAACAAGCTCGGTACTAACGTAAATGTTTCATGATTTAGGATAAAAAAAAAAAATTAGATGGTGAGTAAAATACTAGGTTAATTGTCTATGGAGTCCTAAATACTCCAAAATGTAACATTCCAGCCAAATATGGCTGAAAAATCAGCTGTCATATGATGAATATTTTAAAGAAGATTCTATTATACACCTAGGGGTTCATTCACTTCAGTAATGAGGACAGTTACCTCTAGGGAAAGGAAGCTATATTATGCTTGCCACTTAACCAGGGGCTGGTTTGACAGGCATCAGCTCAGAATATATGTGTATATATAGGGAATCACAGCAGCTTGTCTCTAGCTTACTGAGCAGGAAATGTTGTACTGTACAATACTTTGGGTTTCTATCTATGGATTTGTGCATGGCACTGAGTGGGATTCAGACTATTTTTATTCCTGAGTCTGATTGTTGAGGTGGAATCCATCACCTACTAAATATTAAATCAGCAGGGTTTTTTTAAAGAGCAACACTGTCTCTGCTGACTTGAACATCTTTATGTGGCCCAGAGGAAAAGAGAAACAAAGACAAGATGAGAAAACTATCATATTTTGCATTTTTCTTAATATTAATGATTTCTCTAAAGTTTTCAAACTGTTGAAGGCAAAAAGTGAGATAGAACTTTCACATGGGTAAGAAATGACCCAGGTGAAAAAAAAAAGCATACGTTATAAAAGCAGCAGTGCAACTTCTGAAGTTGAATTATTAGTTGGAAGAGATGGAGAAAATGCATCAACAGATTATTTTTTTAAACCCGTTTTGTTTAATTGTTTCCAAACAAACATGGCTGGGAATTATTAAGAATGTATTAATTGAAAATTATCTGAAGACTTTCATGCAAATGTAATTTATGTCAAATTTTATGCTGAGTATTGCTTCTGAAACCTAATGTTTGCAAATGCTGAAGTTTTGAGATATCTGACCAACTTATATGGAATTGTCCATCTTGCCAGACTGACTGGAATTGGATATAGTTCTTGGGATTTATTTTTTCTTTTTTTAAAGTTAATGGTTGCACTTCATAGGCAATACCTGAAGGCAGTAATCTGTGAGGTTTCTGAATATTTCTAATATACTTGTAGTTTTCTATATGAATAGTCATCATGCACCACTGCACAAATAGAAGCCCATCTCGGTCATCCTTAAAGAGTCTGCACAAAAATCTCTTTTGTGATAATGAGCAGGTAGGTAAAATAACAAAGCCGTGATAGATGATGGCACATTTTTTGTTTTTATATAGTGCAAAATAGTCACATCATCCCTTCAGTTTTAGAAATCAAAATGAATAATTGTTATGACAATCTTCTAAAGGCAGTGAGGATTCTTAAAAAAATTTCTTGTTGCTGTCTACTGAGATGGAAGCTCACTTCTTATGTCACATTTTTAAGACCTCTGGATGCCCTGACATTTTAAATAGCATGTCCCATCCCATCCCATCCCATCCCGTGGTAGAAGAATTCCAGTCCTTTCATTAATTTCAAATAATTCTCCTTGTTTAGCCAGATGAATTATCTAAGTTTCAGAATGCAAGTGATTTATTCTGATGCTCTTTGTTAGATAAACTGACCCTTCAATGAAATAAAAAAACCAAACTGAAAGTAATCATTAAGTTGATGCCTTTGCATAATTCACATGCATTTTTTAAGGTCATGTTACATATTCATCAGTTTGTCATAGTCACGGAGTTGCCACCATGAATGCAGTCTAAATATGTAGATATCTGAGCTGCATTGTAGGGGCAAGGGGAGGTAAGGAAAATGGAAAAATATCTAATATGAGAAAGGGGAGGGAGTGAGACTAGGAGTTAGGAGGGAGTCTGAGCTATATAGTTCCCAGTCAATACATCTGAATATTTAGAGTTTACAGAGTTTCCTTTTCCAGTATAACTCTTGATGTGTACTGGGATTTTTGATCAATTTTTGACGTTATCAAAAACCCAGTGGTTATTATTTTCACCTTGAGATAAGGGTTAAGTAATCTTAAATTGACCAGGAGCCATGAAGTTCTATGTCTCACTATCCGTTCATTCATTACTTACATTATTTTTAATTGTGCATGAAAAAGAGAATATTTATATAAAACCATACTTTCTGTTTTGATGAAAAGTTGTGTTTCTGGGGTTTGTTTAGATTTTTGCTCTGCTTGATGTGATGTCCTGTTATGTTAGGAATGTAAGAATGCAACATAAAGCTTTATTAAGGCTTGGGAAGTTTGGGAAAATTAAATGAGGTGGGTTTTTTTGGTTTTGGGGTGGTTTTTTTTTTCCTCCACTTTCAATAAAGCATGGGCTTATCTCTTCAGATTGTGAACCAAAGTAGATAAATATTTCCAGGCATCATGTAGCTCAGAAGTTTTTTTTCATGTTTGTAACAGTAAATTTGGAGAAAGGGTGTTTGAATTGATAAGCAAATGTCTTCATAAAGCAAGTAATTTAATCCCACAAATCTGTAAAAATTATGTGGCATGGTGCTTCATTTTAAACAAAAGCTAAATCCACTGTATCTGAAAGTCTGTTCTAAGACTGAGAATTCCAGCCCAGACAACTCTTCCCTTAATTTATTTTTTTCCCGTATTTCCTATTTTGCCAGATTTCTCAGCCTTTTGGCACATAATAGATTTGGTTTGCTGTAAAGAGGTAAGGGAATAATTTGACTTGCCATACAGCAGTCAGGCACAAGTTCTACAACTTCCAGAAGGCCTGAAGGTCATCTGCTGTCTCTAAGTAGGGTTCAGAAGTGTCACAGCTGCCTGCAGTGCCTGAGATGGAAATGTGGAACTTCTACTAGGAGACTTGTCCCAGCCCTGCTGCTGGTTATGCCATTCCAGAAGCTCTTGTATATGTACTTTATGTGGTTATACCTAGGCATGATACCTCACTTTGAGTGAGTGGTTTTGATTTACAGTGCAATGGGTAAGAATAGGTGACCATTAATAATCTTATCTAATCTCTAAGAGATCCTGTGGAAGGAAGCAAGCAAGTGGTTCAAACATGCTGCTACAAGTCATAATGAAGATTTCTTGAAACAATTTGGGGAAGTGAGTTGTTGACATGGCAGTCTGCACTTGACAAAGCTCTGGAGGTCAAAAGAAAGACAGTTGGGCATAAACTTGTAAGTTTTTGTCCCCCAAAGGCCTCAGCATGAACCTTGCACTGCCAGGGTCTTCTTTAGGAGCTGTATGACTGACATGCTCTCTGACTGAGATTTGTAGAAGGGTTATTTAATTGCCATTTGTACCTATCCCCTGTTTTGTTCTTAACTGTCTGCTCATTTTCTTTCCAACTCACTGTTATAACCAGTGATTTTAGCCAGAAGCAGCTAAAATGACAGAAATCTATAAAAGGGGTTCATGGTTGGAAGTAGAGCACTACATGCTGAGTGTTGCCTGCCAGCGTTTTACTTGGATTTTAAGTGACGGGGAAGGAAAGTAAGAGCCCTCATCTTTGTTTTTAATTAATGCAGACACCATTTTCATTCTGAAGTGCACACACTGGAAATCAAAGGAGCCTTGTATAAATAATAAGGAAAAAAAAAAGCTTCTCGTGATTAGTAATGGAAAACATTTTCAAACAAGATCTACAGAATTATGATAGGGCTGGCACTTCCTCAAGGTGAAAGTCTCTCAAAATCATAACATAAATTATTGATTTGTCCAAGTCTTTTCTCCATAGGAGATTTGCAATCTAATTTTCATAGTTGTCTTAAGGAGAGAGGGGAAAGAGATTCTTATCTAGGTCAGAATGAGAACATTTTAACACAATAATAACAAAGCCCTGTTTTAGCTAAAGTGAGTTGCTATGCTATGAAATTATGGGGTTTACTGCTCTGACACTTGTGTAATGTCACGAATAACTCCATTTGAGCAAATAGGTTTACAGCTGTGCAAGTGATCTAACATGGCGCTGATTATACATCTTAGATACACAGATTGTTCTGAACAGTAAGCAAGATATTTAAGGAAGACTTCTGGCCTTCTTTGAATATTTTTGATGATAAAAATTGACTTCACCAAAACAGAACGCCACAACTAAAGAGCAAAAGGTGGAAAGTGTGAGGACTGTGGCAAATCACAAGGGAGTGAGATATAAATCTGTCCCTTTTTTGCTGCCACCTTGGTTCAATTACAGCAGTATATGGGTCTAGCAGATAAAGAGCAGGGAAATTAAATGAAAGGGTAAGTAAGGTGATGTGGCATATCAGAGAAGGTTAAGAGTTCTTGGAAAGCTTACTATGAGTGGCAGCACTTCTCCAGATCTATGAAGAAGGAATCTGGCTGCTAAGGAATCAAAGAAAGTGAAAACCGGGATGAATGCCGTCAGCTATTAATCACTCCAGGCAGGAGAAGCTGGTACCATCATATGCAGCAGGAGACAGAAGGTGATGAGCAGAAATGAACAAGCAGGAGGGGGTGTTGGGGCAATGTTGTCCCACCTTCTGTGGTGAGAAGCAGCAACAGATGTCAGATGTTTTCCATCTCATTATACACATGAGATGGAAATAAGCATGATGGAGAGGGTTAAAATTTATTATTAAAACCAAGGAAGGACCAGTTAAACAAAACCTCACAAGGATTGTCAAAGGAAAGGAAGTCTCCAAATGATGGGCAATTCAAAGCTAGTGATCTTAGGTGTTTGCTGATCAGGGTCTTATAAGAAAAAAACATGACAAAGAATTTAATTGTCATCTACTGTAGTAGCAACAAGAAAACCAATGTACTGTCCCTAATGAGTACATTTTAATAAAGAAAAATACATTCTGTTATCCTGGCAGACTTCATTGTGATCAGTGTGTTGGAAATATCATAATATATAAGTAAAATGTCTGGATTTTCAAAAAACTTCTAAATTGTCATTTCTGTTCCAAAAAGATATTGTACCCACAATAGAGAAGTCTTATATTAGACCTTACTCTAAAAGTTAAAGAGAAAATGATGACATCTCATAATCAGTGGGTTTTTTTAAGTTGATGTGATTGAGGCAGCTGCATTTATTGTATGAGAAAATAATAAAATTTTACTACTGTATTTAGATATGTATGTTAAATATGTAGAAACATATAGACTGTGACACGCACTTACACATATTCAACATGTGTAAAAAGGGCCACTAATCAGCCAATGAAGAAAAAAACTGAGGGATTTAAGAAAACTCTGTGTGAGCCCCCAAAAGCCATTTCTACAGTTCAGAAAGAAGATTGCATCTTAAAAGGAAACAAAACTCCTACAAGGTATAGAGAAGAGCATGAAAGTAGCTATACAGCTTTAAAAGGAGTAATATTTACTAAAAAAGCAACTGATATCAATGAATACAAAGTAGATATTTAAAGGTATAGAGAATTGAAGAGAGAGGCAAAAATCAGAAAAGGAAAAATCAGTGGCTGGTACATTTAAGGACTGCAAGAAAGTTTTTCACTTATATAACAAAAAGAATCCTAAAAAAATATTGTTGATCTATTACTAAGTGAGATGGTACAGTTAACAATGACAGAAAAGTGGCACAGGAGAGAAAAAATTGTATTTGTCCATATTGGTGAAGAAGTGGGTTAATGAATTTGTATCATCTCATGATTAATAATACCTTCAATTTCTTTAGTAATTTGGGAGATGTTGAGGGAGAGTAATTACTGAGTTTGGTTTTTATGAACTCATGATATATATTTGACATTTTAAAAAGATGAGGCTGAGGAAGTTTTTCAATCATTAATAGTGATGTGTTTTAGTCTACTGAGAAAGTTTCAAAGGACTGCAAGGTTTAAAATATTTTAAAAAGATATTTAAGTACCATTTCTCAGTGTTTAGAAATCTATGTTACTTAATGCCTGAATTCAATACCAGATGGATTTGTTAGAGTGTATCAGTCAAGAAATAAACAGGGGAAATAATGCAATTAATGTAGTCAACATGGATTGGCAGCCTGGAAATTCTCTCAAAATAATTTTCGTTTTTAATGGCATTACCATTTTGATTGGTAGATTTCTGAAATGAGTGTTGCTTAGTACCCAACGACATTTTGATGAAGAAAGGAGAAAGGTACAAAATTATTATGCTTGAATACTATGTTTCAAACTATAATTGTAAGTGATAAATCCTTACCAGGCAAAGATGCTTGTATTGGGCTCCTGCAGATACTAATTCCTGCCCCATTCTGTTTGTTTTTTTCATATATTCTGAAAGAAAAAATGAAATTATCATTAATGAAGTTTGCACGTAGCTCAAAGAACTGGGAAAATGCCAAGTAAGAAACAGAAAAAATACATACAGATCTCAAACAGTTAGAAATGGGCAAATTTATCTTGGAAGATTAGAAGCCAAAGGTGCTAGAGGAGATTGTCCCAGAAACAGTCACTCTGATGACAACTAAGGAAGACTCTGGCTGTAGATATTAACTGCTATGGTAATTCCTTGGCAAACAGGACTAGCATGGTCTTTATGTATGCAGGAGAATAGACCCTATATTCGGCATTTGTATTTTCATTTCAAGAATATTGGATTCAGTTGTGTTCATAGTTCAGGGAGGCTAATGACAAACAGGGCAAGATTGGGGGAAAAAAGAAACAAGAACACACAAATGCTGAAAAAATTGGAAACCTTATTTTTTAACCCAAGGGGAATAATCTGGAGATCCTGTCTCTAGATATTCTGCTCAATTTTGGAACTGCTTGTCTGTTGATTATTCCATCTCTGTTTCAGGGGTTTTTAGGTGAGTGTTTAATGTACCACATCTTAAATTACTGTGTTAGAAAATTCAAGAAAATGGAGACATAAAGGAAAACCAATTTCCTTTTAATTTAGAGAAAAGAAAATTACAGCATGTAGGGAATCTTACCTTCGTCTTTGTCTGATCACTTGGTCTCTGCTCCTGGCACTCCCTTGTTAAAGAATTCCTCCCTGGCTGGTTACTTTGCTGGGAGAGGAATTTAAGTCAGTGTTGCAGGTGCAATGGGAAGAATTAATAAATACTTTTCTCTGCCATGTGCAGATATTGATGGAACAAATGTATTGCAGAGGGCAGTATTATATCCTCTTACACAACAGTTGTCGGGCATCTTGAAATACAGTCTCAATTTTTTGGTCATCTTTGAAGTATAGCCCTGTAATATGGATGCTTGATCAGATCTTTGCAGATCCAGCTTTAATACTTGTCTTTTCCCCAGACTTCTGGTGGGCTTTTTTGACAAGTCATTGTGGGTATGTTTGTAACATGCAGTGTAGTCTCAGCCCCAAAATGAAGTTCTGCAGCATAAGGCAAAGATCTCAGGCTCTCTATGCAGTGTTGTAATGTAAAACAGGTAGCAGCTACAGGTGATAAGAACTAAGGGAATACTCACTTGAAAATTGCATATTAAATGCTAAAATGGGATCTGTGTCAAACAGCACTCCAGGAACCAGCTAAACCTGTGTGGGCTTAAGCCTCCTTGTAAACATTCCTTATTTGGGTTTACTGTTCTTCACAGCTCCTCTGATAGCTTCTGTCCTGCATGGCGCTGAGTATACCCTAGAAAGTAGGTTGCTGGCATGCATGTCTATTTCTGAGTGACCTTCCCATCAGACATATGTAGATTAAATTTTTATTGAAGAGCTGCAAGTGCACCTTAAATTGCAACCATGTTCTTCACATCCAGCTGGACTGTAATTCCATCACAACTCCTGCAGCTGCCATGCAGGCTGCAAGTGAAGCTTCACTAAGAGTGATGCTGGGGATGTAAGAAAAGATTCACCTTGTGCTTCAAATTTGGCTTGAAAGAAAAACCAGCTTGCAGGTTTTTCTAATAAAAATCCTAAAAAAACTAATAATCCTCTTTTGTCGGTAAAATAAGCAGATGTAATTCAGGCATACAGGAAATGAAACCGATTGATGAGGAAGGAAGAATTGTTTTTACCAGATCAATTTTTCTGACCATAACTAGACATTGTCCCTCCCCAAACACTGAGTATATATATCCTCTGTGGAAGAGAAATGTTCTTCTTCATGACTACGAGGGTTTGTATATAACAAGCGGCATTTTTGTTTGAGGACTGGCAGTTGTCATATAGCAAGTAGTTCAAGCCAGGAATCCCCCTGGGCTGGTGGGTTTGTCTAGTGTGGAGCTCTTTCCTTTTCTTCTCATTCTAAGCATACCCTTAGGGGTCTTGAGTGGCTTGATTCTGGTCTTGTTTATGTTGGTGTAAATCGGGAGTAACTCAGCTCCCATCAGTGCAGTTCAGGTAAATGAGATCAGGCTCCAGCATATGATATTCAAAAGCACTCTAATTCTGTTAAGGAAACTACAAATAGGTGTTCATCTAGCTGAGATTTGCACAGATCCTCTGATTTGTAGTTTTTCTATACATCATTTCATCAGATGTTCTTCCATTTTCTAATCCTAAAAACTATTTCTTACCTAAACTGAAACAGCTTTCATTTGTTTCATAACATTCCTTTAACAGTGAGCATCAGTTAATCGTATAATTGTACAACTGTTGCATCCCATCAAATATAGCTCCCAGAACAACAACAAAAAACCAAAAAGCATGTTCAGAGAAGATTAAGTATGCACAGTAGTAGTTTAACATGTCTTCAGGATTCAAAGCAAGATGCCTTATCTGGTTTACAGAAAACTTGTGAGGAAAAAGAAAAACAAACAAGCAAATATATTTCCTTGATATGGAACATACAGAAGAAGTTTCTGATAGAAAGCAGACTTTGTGGACAGATTGGAGTGAGATTGAAAACTCAGTCTGTTTAGTTAACAGTCCAGTTGTGGAGTTCCTGCATTTTACAGTTCTCCTTGAGGGATTTTCTGTGATATTTAGGAATTCATCAGGAAATTACCAGGCTTAGCTTCCTAATTAGTGTTGTGATGCTGTGTTTAAAGCATACAATAATTCAGTTGCAAAGTGTATAACACCTCTGAATCTTCTGCTTTTTCCTCTGCCACCTTTTCTCCTGACAAGCAGTGACTCTTAGCATGCCATATACTCAGTGCACAGTTTGTGGGCTCTAGTGAGGGGTTCATTCTTTATGGAAATACCCGTGTCCTCCATAAGACATTTCCCACTTTCAGGTGAAGACTCTTTTGTTTATGGCGTGGCAGTCCCTAGGCATAACGTATAGTGCAGGTAAATCTGTCTAGGGATTCTGGCCCAACAAAGTAAATGAGATCATGACATGACCACAAGATAGTGCCCAAGTGCATTGAAATGAAAGTAACTCAATTTTCAGATACAAAAATTGAGCTTCCAGACAAGTACTCTTGGTGAATTTTTTTTTTTTTTTTCTGATGGGAAACAGACACAGTTTATCAATACATTACTATTTTGCTTTAACTAAATTTTATGTTGCAAAAGTTAAAAGGGAAACGTTTTCAGGAATCCTTAATTGCAAGTTAATATATACCATTAATATGTTCTCTACTGCAGCAATAAGGAGACCTTGGGACCAAGCTCTTAATTATTGATTTTTGCGAGCTCAGCTGGTGGTCCTTGGACCCTATTAAATGATCCTCATCTTGTTTTTGCACTCTTATTCCCTTGAGCTATAGCTTAACTGTGTAACTTCTCTCACTACTTGTCGATTCTTAATAAAATTTGTTGAATGATAAGGTTCAAGGTTGGCTCATCCCTAAGATTATGTCTTTTCAGCTTTCAGCACAGTCAGTCATGTTTCACTTAGCTTCATTTGCTTTGCTTAAGGCTTTCTGAGCAATTGGTTTGCACGGTGCTGTTGCTAACCCCGGTTCTAGCCCTGTAATGACCTTTTTCCAGCCCTGATTATTTATGTGTATCCTGCAGTTCACTGGGGAAGTGTGTATTGGCTTCCAAACAAAGATTGCTGTCTATTATATATAACCTAAAAATACAACGGTGAACATGTGTAGGAGTTAGGAGCATGATTTTTTTCCTTTAGTTCATTAACATCCTGTTGAATTTATTTCAAAACCTGCAAGATGGATGTTTTTAGAGGTTTATTGTTCAAAAGTTGCTGCCATTATAACAACCGACAGACCGACAGGTGCAAATGACAATTGATTACATTTATGGGCTGTATAAAGCAGTTTAAATTATTGCATTTATATGTTGCCATCTTCACTGGAAACCTGGACTTGAAATGGGAAATACCTGATCTTTGGTAGCTACCTACATATGCTGTAGAGTGATAGAAAAAATGAATAAAGGTATGGGTGTTGAAAATGTCCTGCTGCCCAAAAGCAAGTAGAATGAGGTGTCCTAAACATATTTGTTCATTCAAAAAAACCCCCAAACCCAAACCAAACCCTTGTTTGATTACTAAATATACCTTTCTTCTCCATCTCTTTGCTTTCATTTGTTTAGCTAGATTTCCTAAAATGTACAAGAAGATAATGATGCTTATGTACTCATCCTCTTTGAGTGTGTGTGTACACCACATGCACTTACATCTGAGTGTGCCTCTACAGTGGTGCCTGAAGAGGTAACTGATCTCACTTGAGTTTGGCTGGAGAGTGAAATTGTCAAAACCAAATAATTTTTTACAAGTTTTGTGAAACTAAATGGGAAGGGAGAAGAAAGGGACTGACTGTAACTTGTGCCTTGATGCACCTTGATGCAAGATAGACCTCCTCATAGAACACCAGGAAAATCAAAGGAGAAACAATTTGTGAATGTCTCCGTCATGCAGAAAGCTTCAGCTGCAACTCCTGCCTACCCCAATGCACAATATCAGTCACAGCTGTGGTGCTGTAATCCACAGGCTGCTTTAATCTGGGCACTCACAGAGATGATTGATTTATCTTTTGGCTAATAAGGAGGCAATTCCACAAATTTGGTGTTGAGTAATCAGCTATAGCTTCTTTATTTTTCCTTAAAAACCATAACAAAATCCTCAAATACAGTAATATTTGATTGTGTGTCAGAGGATCATACAATATGGGAAAAATGAAAAAAACCTTCATATGCCCATGTATGTCCTGCTGCAGTTTGCAGAAGGGACAGTTTTCTTTGTTCCTCTTTGAGCCAGTATACACCACTACTGTTTGGTGCTGCCATACAGCAGAGGAGGGACTACAGGGCATCAGACTCAAAGAAAAGATGGCTTGTCTGGAAATACAAATATATTTCCTTCATGGATTCTGGCTTGGTCCTGTGAATTCCTGCAGGGTTTGTGCTCACCTAACCCCAGATATTCACACTGCGGTTATGAAGTTCTTGTTACCATAAACTATAAAATTTATTTATCACACCCATTCCCATGAGTATCCAAGCACCTGGTCTGACACAACATCCAAACAGACTAAGCAAAACAATTCAGAAAGTGGTAGCAGGAACGTTAGGAATGACAGACAACATGTGAAATCCATAAAAATGGTAAGTCAGTGTTCTTCCAGGCTGGCCATGCTGAGGAGGGTGTGGATGAAGTAGTAGGAGAGTGGAAAATTTAACTGAGGTTAGAGTCTAATACCAGTTGCACAGGAAGGATGAAGAAAGGTGAGGGGGAGTTCAGAGGGCAGTCAGGCAATGTAAAGGAAAGAACAACTTCCAGCTGTAGAAAATTGAAGGGAGGAGACCAAAAGGAAGCAATTCTCACAGACAGTAAACACTTACGCTATTATAGTAACTCAAATTAATAAATATTTATCTTATAAAGCTGTCCAAAGGATTTGGACCTCACTGGGCTGGACTCTGTGTATATGCGAAGACTGTCTCATTATGGCTTCCCAGAGAGATTCAGTGAGTTTATTGAACGAAATTTGTGACAGCAGGGCAGGATAGAAGAACACGGGTCTCCTGGGCAAACTACTTTGCTGTCCTGGCTGTCTTCTCCTCTGCTGATAATAGACTCTTCTGGGCTCTGCACAAACTCCAACAATGTTCAGTGCTTTTCAGATACTGCAGCAGAGAGGGGATGTATGGAAGTGCACTAGCCCAACCGATCCTCCAAAACTGTCGCTACATGCTGCTGCTGCACCCTGTCTCCTGAAAGCAACCAGCTCTTGTGCTTTCATTTGACATGACAGAGGGACCACAGTCCTTTTGAGATGGCTGTGCCCATAAAGATGACTTTGAGTGAAAGAGTCAAGTTCAAGTTGGAAGAAGCCTCCAGAGGTCATCTAGTCCAATCCAAAGTGAGAATAACTTCATATTTAAATAAGGTTACTCAGGACTTTGTCCAGTCACATTTTGAAAAATCTCCCAAGACAGAGATTCCACCATGTCTCTGGACAACCTCTTTCAGTGCTTAATCACTCTCAATCTCAATTTTTCACCTATTATGTTCAATTAGAGCTTGTCTTGCAGCAACCTGTTGTGTCTGTTGCCTCTTGCTGAGCACCTCAGAGAAGAGTTTGGCTCCACCCTCATGAGAACTTCTCATTCTGTAGCAGAAGGCTGCCATTATGTTCTCTCATACTGTTCTTCAGGCTAAACAAACATATTCCACCTTCCTCTCCTTGGATTTCATCTGCTCCAGCCTCTGGCTAAATGGCCTTTCTCTAGACTCTTTCCAGTTTGCAAATATATCTCACCTGTTGGTAAGCCCCAAAGTGGACACAGATGCAGGCTTACAAGTGCTGAGTAGGAGCAGTGTTCCCCTTTTCTTTCTGGCTATGCTCTTCTGCTAATGCAGCACTGTTTGTGTTACCTGCACCCCTTGCCCAGGCTCCTCTCGCAGAGCTATGAGCCAGACAGTCCGTTCCCAGCTTGTACTGCTGCAAGGGGCAGTTCCACACCCAGGGCAGGACTTGGCATTTGTCTTTGCTGAACTTCATGTGTTTCTTGTCTGTCCATCCCTCCAGTTGTTGAAGTCCCTCTGCATGGAAATGCTGCTCCCCAGGGTAGAAACTCTTCCCCTTAGCTTGGCTTCAGCCATGAGCCTTCCCATTCCTTCATCTCTGTTCCTTGATGAAGATATTAAATAGTGTCAGCCCCCATATTGGCTTCTCAGGAACACCACCCCTAACTAGGCCCCACTTAGACTTTGAACTGTTGATCACTACCCTTTGAGTCTAGCCAAATTTTCATCTACCACGTTGTAGGTCACCCACTTGCTAGAGTGTACCATGCTAATCCTTTGGGGAAGCCCTATAAACAGCTGGAAGAAGAGAGGACCGAAATTGAAAATTGTTTAGCCAGTTTTCCTCTGTCATTATGGAAAATTACTGGAGAGTTGGTTATGGATCAGATTAATAGTATCCCCACCAAAATTATTCTAATAGCTTAGAACAATAATAATAAAAATAAAAAAGTTTCCTTAGAATAAAAACATTTCCTTAAAAAAACCCTATCCTTAGTGCTTGAGTGAATAGGAACTTTTTACATGTGTATAGTTCTGTCTTTCAATCTATAGAATGCTTAAAAATAACTGAAGGTCAGTATACATTTAGCAAAAATCTTCCTAGACATTATCATAAGCAGTAACTTCCTTGTGTGTATATATTTTTTTCTAAATGGAGGGAAATTAACAAAGCAAAGTCAGTTTTCACTGCTTTTGCCAACCACCCCTTAAAATCTCAAACAGCCCAAAACCTGTTGCCTTTCTGCAGCCCCTGGGGTGCAGAAGGTATCAAACAGTTCATACTCTGAAAGTCTACCAAATTCACTTAATTTAAAATTCAGCACAGTGTTTTCCCTGTTGGGCAAAAGGAACAGTTGAATACAGTGGTCAGTGTGCAATTTAATTCCTTTCTGCCAGTGCAAAATGAATGTTTCATAGCCACAACAGAGGCTGAAGACTTGGAGGGCCCTTGTCCAAGTGCAGCACAGGAGAAGGAAGTGCATCCTGGTTCTGTCCACTATGAAATATACCTCAGACTTCCATTTCCAGCATTTGTCTCGCCTGTGCATGTGGAAATAAATGATATAAGACTGATACTTATTTATGGAGATGTAATGCGCTCTGTGTAGCTGAAGAAATGCTCAGTTTATCAAAAATGAAAGACACTAGATTTTCTTCAAAAAATTTCCATTGGCAACAGCTAAGTTCTTGGTTGACCTTTTGTATAAATAAGATAAATGCATGAATTTCAGCAGCCACATAACAGAGAAATGTTGAACAGAATAGTTCTGCAAGGGCTCAAGGAAAATCAACTTACATGAGCAGCTAAAGGTTTGAGGAATGGGCTATTGGAATGCGGTGCAGAAATGGTTAGCAGTAACAGCCTGGGTTATCACCACAGCTGACATGGTCTTATGGTCTTCTAAGCCCTCTCACACAAATAGCTTTGTTAATCTGAATATTTCCACTATTTTCCTGGAAAATGTGGAAGAATGAAGACTACGTGTTCTAGGTTTTGCTGTTAGCTACAAGTAAAGCAGACCCATAAATTTTACATTGAACCAAGTTCTGTTTTCAAATATGTTTTGCAGGCTGATGAAGCAAATGACATTCTCATCTTGTTACTGTTCATTAACCCAAGGAAGTGAAATCATTCTGCATATCTGGTCTCTCTTCTCTCACCAGACATCCCCCCATTCCTGTGTAAATAGTGCAAGTTCCATCCATCACCAGGTAATCAGAAGACTGTCAGGATCTACTGGCTGCAAAATTTGGGAGTTCTTATAATTTCATTTGAAATATGGAAGGACGTATTTGAGAAACTGCTGGAAGAGAAATCGAAAGAGATGTATTTCACAGAATAATTAGTTCTTGTTTTGCACTAGTTTTTCCATTATTTTTTTCTTAATGATGTGGACTGTTTCTCTTCTGTGCTGTTGTTCACGTTTGGCCTGCTTTCAGTGAAGCTTATAAACAGGGGCGATTACTGTAAATGAAATCTGGAAAACATATACAAATAGATACAGGAAGAAAAAAATAATCTTGATACTATTAATCTCATAAAAATTAATTTAACAGAAGTGGGCCTTAAGTCATAGACATTTCAAATGTGGGGGGTTTATTTAATCTAGTTTTCAAGGCAAGTTTTCATAGCTTTGAATAATAAACATTTTGTTTAAGAGAAATCTCAAGAAAGCCCTGTGTCCATTTGAATGTATGTTAACATTCCTGTGCTTGAGACCTCCCCGAACTCTCTTATTCTGTGTCTTTTATGCTGTTGACTTTACCTTTTTTGCTGGTAATGTCAGGCTTACTTGTCCAATCTCAGTTGTGTGACTGGGGCACTCATCATTATCCATTGTTTGAATAAGGTCTTGTTGTGTGCTCTGACTGATTCATTGCTTATTCTTATTAAACAAAGACTTGCACTCAAGGTCTTTGAGACATTTCTTGTTCAACCAGTCAGTTTATATGTACAGAAGGCCGACTGTCCCTCTCCTATATTTGTTTATTCAAATAGGTAACTTTTTTCAGACAGAATCATTATCTTAGAAAGGAAGAGAGCAGTCAGGAGGAAGTATTATTTTTCTACTCCTACTTTCTGTTTAAGCTATAGTGTTCTTCTGGGTGCTTTTTTAATCTGAAGTCACAGCACAGGATATTACATTAATGAATTCCATTTATTCTGGAATAGGATAAAGTGAAATCCCAGTGATGCTAGAAGAGAAGGAGCACTGAAAACCATTGTCTCCCTATGAAAAGAGAAGGAGCCCAGAGTTATGTTGCGAATATCAGTCAGTAAGGTGTGATGCTCAGCTCAGAGCTTCATTTGGGAACACTATCAGCTGGAATATAAATTCTTTGCAGGTGATTTTAGTTAATAGTCCTTTGCATATTTTTCCTCCTTCACTGACACAACTGATTAACATAAGCAGTTTTTAAAATATCGTAATACTGCAGTGTCATAATGACAGTTCAGTCTGCCCTGCTGTCATTAAAAAAGTCCTATGGCATAAAATTTTTTCCAGTCAGCCTTACCAATTAATGTCTTGAATATGTGAAAGATAGTAGCTGAGTAAAACCTTCAATGTCTACTCCAATGGAAAGATGTAATCTGGTGGTGCAAATCTGCTATCATTTTACCATGAGTGGGGAAGAGAAGTCTCTTGCAGGTTGCTGACATTTTGCAAACTGGTAATAACTCCACTGTGATGTGCAGACAGAAAATAACACAACTGTCACTTCTATCTACTCCTATGCAAGAAGGAAAATTCTCATACAAAGGCAAGGTCAGCAGAATTCCTCCAAATAAAATTCATGATGTCACTATAAAGGGGAACTTTTTATAGCTAGTATATATGCAGCTGACAAGTTTTATGGCAATTCAATAGTAAGTCAACCATACTATAAAAAAGTAGGTGTCCTAACCTATTTGAAATAAAGTTCTTCACCCATACCCTCTTCTCTCTTTATTGGGATTGGATTGGGCTGGGGAGGGAGGCAAAATATTTTATTGACCTTCTTTTTTTCTTTTTCTTTTTTTTTTTTTTTTTCTTCTCTGTGGTCATAAGAAAAGTTATATTATTTACAGAAATGTCAAGGTCAATGCACACCTGTAATGCTATGAACATAAAAATATACATGAAAGTTCACTCATACTCCTGCATTCATTTACTGTATAATGGTAAATAAGGCAAAGTCTATTAATTTATTTAAAATATGGTATTATAAACATCACTTAGTAATTTTTTGTGTTCTGCTTATCATTAATATTTGATATAAAATATGTATCTTGAAAACTTAATCGAAACAGAAGATTGGAATCTTTTCCAAAGTCTTTTGCAAAGATAGATCACATGCAGATGCTGTGAGATGCTAGACTTACATCAATTCAAAATGGGTGTAAATGTGAGAGAAGAGTCAAACTCCATTTTTCCTGTATGAGAACAGTGACTAATACACAAGAGGCTAATTTAGTAGGAACATTTAGTCATGGCTTCCTGTAACTGGGCCACTTTGTGAAACACACCATAGTTGTAGATAACAGTGTGCTGGAAAACTTAAGACATTGTAGTAGGAACAGAACCCCAACTTTGTAATTTTAAGAAGTGAACAGCAATTATAATATAATCTCCTTTCATTTTAAAGGCCCTCCTCCCCCCAGTCTGTTAATCCTTAATTTGATCAGTAAAAAGGGGTTCAGAGTGATCAATGCTGCTCCTTTTCTGATGCCTGTAAGTCTGGAGATGGCAGTTATTGCTCCATTTCTGTTAGGAGGTTCCTGAGTTTTCTACATGGGTCTCTTTGTCTTTCTGCATTCTTATGCCCTGTACATTCCCAGTAGATTTTCATTTTGGTAATTCTCAGCATCTGGTAAATAGGTAATTCCAGTTGCTGTGATTGGTACCTTGGGCTCTACACGCTTCCGTGCTGCTTCTATATCAATATTTGAACAATGCACACTGGCTCCCTATGACCCTCATTCTATTTTTTTTTCCTTGTCAGAGACTGCTCTTTTTGAATAATCATTTTGACTGAATAATCACTTTGTCTCTAGAGACAGACCCTACTAATCTTATTTCCATTTAGTCTTTGCATCCTATGGGTTCTTATACCACACAGCATCCTGCCTTCTAGAGCCACATTATCCATCATAACTAACACCTGCAGCATCTGGATTAGTTTTTTTTTTTTTCCTAAAGTGGGGTAAGCTTACGCAATAAAGTGTTTTTAAATTTTTTTTTTTTTGAGTATATGAGCATCCCTGCACATATATACATATGTTGCTAGGTGTGTGAAAAGATAAGGTAGCAGGAGGGAGTCAGACTTGTGGGAGTTTTACCTTGCAGTCTTGTCTTAGCCCTCAAAATTTACCCTTACAATGGAAGTCCCAATGTGCCAGGTGGATGATGGTTTTGGGTATAGTCTTTATCCAGAAGTTTTAATCAATCTTCTAGATAAGTGATATTGAGCGTAACATTTGATATTTTTATCTGTATTCAGTATTTCCTGGGATGCTATTGTAGAATCTGGCAAATAAATGTCATATACGTGATAACATTTCTTGTTACATGTTGCAAGGCATAGTGCAAGAATTTTAGATTCTGTGGATATTTCTTATACTGCAAGACAGTACTGGTACTGGAGTTTGAGGACAACTTGCAGTTAATCAGGGTTAAGTACTCTTCTTACACTGAAGGTGATGTTAAATGAGAGCTTAATGACACAGATGATCTCAGGACATACTAATTCAGCAATAGCATAGGTCCTCTGTCTTAAGAAGAATGTACTAGGGCTAAAAATGCTTCAGGATGTTTTGCTTCTTGTCACCAGAGTCTTCAGTGGGATCAGCTTCATCCGACTGGTCTTTGGGTACAAATTATTGATAGTGGGAGAACTCAAGTAGCAGGAACTGGCTGCTGACTGGGAAAGAAATGGGTCAATCTATATCAGATTTCAGGGAGTATAAATTAAAGTGATTAAGAAGCAAATTTCATACCGAATTCTTTCTAGATTTCAGCTGCAAGCAGTGAAGTTAATTGAGAGGTATTATTCTGCAGGATTTTTAACTTTAACATTTAATAAGTCTGAACAGGGAGAGATTAGATGTAGCTGAGAATAACAAGCTGATGGAAGAAAATACTGACATTTATTACATTTAGTCTTTGCTTGAGGGATAAGAAAAGGGAAGAAATCATCTTGCCCAGGAGAGAAGTTTAAAAATATGGGGGTTTTTTGCAGTATAATCTGTTCTTTTCATAATTAGCAGTTCTTAGGTGATTACCTGAGGAGACTGGTTGTGCTAGATGATTAACTGAGCACCCATTTATCATATGACTAACTTGGGCATCCTTTCTAGTGTCAGAGAAGGTTAGGTTAAGAACCAGTCTTTTTGATCTACGGTAAATACTAATTGACATCATAGTTTACTGGAAAGGCTTGTCCCAGTGACAACAGAAAACTACATTTTTGTAATCAGCAGTTGTGGCTGTGCTTACTTGACAAGTCATAGCCTTGTCCAGCTTGTCCAGGCAACGTTCTCTCTGACCTGTAAGGGTGGGGTTTTTTTGGTTTTTTTTTTTCACTTGGGAGGTATTAAAACAGGCTGTAATATTTTGTCGGTGCTAGAAGTGGTGCATTCCTTAACTTGTGGAAGAAAGTATGCCCGGTAAGCTTAAACAGTAAGAATTGATTCCAACCCAATTTGGAATTGTTCGCATGTTCAGAACTGGGAGACTAGCATGATCAAGGATAAAAGGGGATATGAATTCAGGTGAATAATGATTTAACATGAGAAGAAAAACTTAAAAGAGGACATCTTTCTAAATTGCAGAGAAGCACATTTCAAATGTAATCATGAGTTTTCTGTGCTACATCTTCATAGATTTGCTGGAAAAAGAGAAATGTGATATAAAAATCAGTGTTTCTCTCAAGACAAGAATTTTGTCTATGCTGACAAGTTTTTTCAAGTCTCAGTTGAATGATCTCTCTTTGACCTTGCAAAGCCCTTGATATGTACACACACAAATAACTTTGGCAACTGGTGCCTGAGTGACCAGGCCCAGCCCAGGTGTAAGTGAGTACATAGTTTTGCAAGTAAGCACACAGAATTACAATCGTATCTCTCAACCTTAACCGCCTCATAGAAAATAAACACTCCAAGTTATGAATTCTCCCCTATTGCCAGGACAATACAAATCATGAAGATCTGTGGTAAGACCCTGCTTTTAATGAAAGAAGATCGTATTTATCCTGAAATCCCTCTAACTCTTTGACTTGATTTGAAAGAGAGAGGGGCAACTAAGTTAGATTGAGTTTGAGAAGTATGAAAATTAAAAAGTCTCCTAGGACCTCTCTTAGGATCAGGGTTTGAAAAGTTTTGAGCATAAGATGTGAAAACTTTCACTCAGGCTGTCAGCGTGGGCTGGGACTGTTCAGTCTTGCTCATATTCATCTTGCTGAGCAACTGCTAATGTGCTGTTGCTGAGGCTGAGCCTCCTCCAGAGTTTGACTTGGGGAAGCCAGACTTGGGCACTGTGTCAAGACTCTGCGCTTCTATCCTGCTAATGGGACATTACACTTACTGTTTGTTTTGCTGTATACGTTTCAGTATTAATTCCTGCATTACTCCTCTGAAGAAGTGCTTTTTATTATCATCGACAGGTAAGGCATGGGAAAGGTTGCATTAATGAAGTGGAAGAAAACTGTATTCCATGCCCAAGTATTGTGAAAGAACCTCTAATTCAACTACACCAATGTGCCAGCACTTACTGTGGTTTTATACACTTCATACTGGTTGCCATTTGCAAACATTCAAAACTGGTTAGACCTCTTTTTCACCTCTATGAAAGACAATGAGATTATTTAAAAAATCTAAAGGCTTAAAACAGGCTTGTTTTGGAGATGGATGTTTGCTTTGAGCGAGTAGTGAGGGGAAACTCCCCCTGCTCCTAGTTGGGATGTGGCTGTGTCCCGCTTGGATGTTCAGCTGTAGGGGCCAGGCAGCGCACATGCCACAGGACCACAGTCACCTGCTTCACTGTATGGAGAGGACTCTGCTCTTCTTGTGTCCATCCAACTGCCGTGTGGCTTCCTGGCTGCTTCTGCTTTTGGCTGACTGTCGGGATGGCTAGAAAGGCCTGCTGGGATTTCTGATATTTTTGCTATGGCCAGTCAGTGAGATGAGAAGACTTTTAGCTTCCCTTCTGACTGTGAGTGAGCAGCCCCAGGGAAAGGAGACCCGGGAAGGTGTCCTGTCCTCTGTGGGGATGGGTGTCATGGTGTGTGGAGGAGTGGCGAGGGTAGGTGAACTTCCAAGCAGAGAATCTGTCCTCATTTAGCACACAAAAGTGAAGCACAACGAAAGATTAAGAACAAAAGGAACAAAATAACCTGCTCTTTGCCTGCATACCATGTCATGGGGTGCTATGGGTGCTGTGAGTTTTCATCAGATTCTTGGTAAGCAGGATATAACAGAAATTACCTTTATAAATGCACATTTATTAATTGGTAATGTTACAGGCTTGTTATGGCTGTGGCCTTTGAGAGAACTTCCATCTGCTAAAAATGTGGCTGTGAGTCAAATAAGGACATTGTGTGAAATTCTTAAGTGACGGTTAAAGTACTGTGCAGAAGCCTGAGTTTCAAACATAGAAGTAGGTAGCTGCTGTGCTTGCAAAAATGAATATTTTCAAAGACTAATGTCTAGTTATAATCACAGATTAATTTGCATCTTCACAATCACTGAATGCACATATACCATGCACAGGGATATTTAAGCCTAACTTCCAAAGCTTGACATGATTTTTAAAATAAAATTTTGAAGTCAGCCATATTTAGAATATGGAAAAAACAAAGGAGAAAAGAAAAAAAGAGAAAAAAAGAAAGGAAAAATAAAAAGACCTTGCCCGCTCAAGATGCTACGGCCAGTTCCTCCTTATAACTAGTATATGTATATAACTGTACAATTAGACACCTGTTTCAATATGTGCTTTCTGGTAATTTCTCTGCCTTTTTATTTGCTATTTTGAAATTCTGTGAACCTTTTTATGGGGCAGCATGGCTTTCCCTGCAGGTGCCTGAGAGATGTACAATGTTTCTTGCTGCTGTCTTTCAGTGGCTGTCAGCAGGCAGCTGACCACAGAACATTTATTTACCAAATGTGAACAACTGCAGAATTCTTGTTTGCAAGACTGACGGGACCTGCCTCAATTGACTGAGAGTAATAACAACATTGCTCCCCCACTGAATGGATCTAGCCTGAAGCTCCATGACATTAATAAATGACTAGATCAACCTCTCTCACCTCCCTATCTTTTTCTAGCTACAAGTGTGAAGTATAGAAAGTGAGACATGAGTAATACTTGCTGTAATTTGATTTAAAAGTTGGAGAAGAGCAGGGGATAAGAGAAGCTTCTGTTAACTTGTGTACAAGCTAAGAGTTAAAATGCAGTGAAAGACGTACTCATTAGCCAGATATTACTATATTGTGCTGTCCTTTCTAGAAGGAAAGCATTAGCAATCCAGCTGTTCTTTTGTATTCAAGATGTTTGTAAAATAAAACTGTAATGAAATATTTAATCTGAAAACACTGAGTAAAACTTTTTTCAATGTGAGAATGGAAATTTGGAACAAAGGTCACTGGAAAGACCTTGTTTCCAGATTGAGTGGAGTGAAATTTATTCATCAAATTTACTAATAATTTGTGATGACCTGGAAGCAGAAATAGGATTCTGTCTGGAGCTGTGCTGAGCTAAACTCAAACTGACAACTGTTTTAGGAAGTCTTTATCTTGATCAGTTTAGGACACTTCTCTCTTTTCCACTTTAGCCACTTGGGGTTAAATATCAGCATTGGGAAAAGAGCAACTGCATTTTTTCAGAGTGTATTTATAATGAATTTAGCATTTTGTTATTCCTTTGGAAATTACCAGTTTCTTGCTAGTTCACTGGCCGATGAATTTTACTTTCCTTCTTTGTTCCCTCTAGATATGCTGTGTCTGGATGCACAATCTCTCTTTTTCTGCAAGGCAGAGGTGTACCCAACAGTGGTGAGATAATTTTGGCTTTTTGGTTTAGAGGGGACCTGTGAAAATACCATGTCTATTTTATGTATATTTTCCTTCTGCAATCCCTCTGGTATTCAAGTGGATAAAAGGAAATAAAGTAAAAAAAAAAAAAAAAAAAGAGTTTAAAACTGGTTTGACTAAACGTGTGAAATGACTGACTTTGCAGGTAGACATTGGATCAGGACAGATGTGAAAATGGACATATCTGCAGGTTGTCCCTTGCCTTGTAACATTTGAAACATTTATAGTATGTTTGGAAAAATGTTAGATGCCTTTGTGAGTCATAAAGAAACTTGGCAGCAGGTGAGAAAAATGTTTCACTACAAGAGTTTGTGGCTAGGAGCTGAACCCAGGGTTTCTGGGCTTTGGACTACTATTTTAACAATGGGGATGTTGCATCTTTTGTCTTGGATACCTTTATTGTTAATAAAGCCTGTACCTTTGCCTCTTTTTGAATCATAAGGGATCCATGAGGATCATCATGTCCAGCTCCTGACTCCACACAGGACAAAGTAAAAGTTAAACCATATATCTAAGAGCATTGTCCAAGCACTTCTTGAACATGGACAGGCTTAGGGCCATGACTAATTCCCTGGGGAGCTTGTCCTAGTGCTTAACCACCTTCTCAATGAAGAACTTTTTCCTAATATCCAATATGAAGAGACTACCATTGCAGTGAAGTATATATGGGATACCACATTTGGGATTTTTAGAGGGGAGGATGTTATCCTTGAGCATGTTACCCTTGGGAGCTTATTAGTTTTGATACCAATCAACCTTGGGCTGACATTAAAAAAAATGATCTTCGGACCAAATGGCAATCCCCATCTACCTGGTGGGATGTGGGGAATCCCTGACAGACTGATGTCAGGAAGGAAATTAAGGTGCCGTTTAATTGTCATTTCATTTCATTTGTAAGTATGGGAGTGTAGAAGTCCTGAATTCAGATCTTTTTGGCATGCTTTTTTAGCTTATATAACAAAAATTATCAAGTCTGAAGTAGGACAGATGTGTAAAACCTCTACTAAAAATGGATTACTAAAATATTTTTGAATTGTGAAAGTATTTACACTCAGTCTTCGAAGAAATAGAGATGTAGTTGTCCTCTTGTGAGTGTAGGGAATTTTAAGGGCAGCATTTTCGTAAGTGAGTGTTGGTTGCCTCAGTATTTCAGTATCCAGTAGAGACATTTTGATTGCTTATGGTTTAGCATGTCCTGGGATAGATAATTACAAACTGGTGCGCAGCATTAGTCACTTCTGAAATATTTGCCTCGTCATGAAACAATCTTGAGATAGATTTGGAATGAGAATACAGATTTCAGAGGTTCCAGTCACTGCCTTGAACAAGATTATTGCTGTTAAATCTTAATTGCTTGTATATATGCATTACAAGAATGGATTGTCATCTGAGATTTTTCATTTGTATGTGATATTCATATGCAGATTGCTGAAATCTTCTGTTGATGAGACCTGATGGGGAAGAAGAGGTCAAACTGTAATGGCTTTCCAAATTTTACTATAAATAATTCATCTGTTTAAGCTGAAGTTTCTAAATTGCATATGTTTTGGTTGTGTTTTAAGCTGCATTCAGTGCGAGTAGAGGCAAACTTTTCATTTATATGTTGATTTTCATTCTGTGATACTTTTGCTTCAAATAGTGCCCTAATTATGGACAAATATAAATATTGGTTTTCTCTAGTGAGTGAGTATGTCACATCCTTGTTATATACATTCAAAACCGTGCTTGCTAGCATTTTCACTTCATATGAGGAGGGTTAATTATGAACGAGACTATGGATCTCAAATACATCAGCAAGCTAAGTAGCTGGTGACTGCTGCAATCAGTTAACTGCAAGGAAATGAAACAGGACTTATTTACATTTAGAGTGATGCCTGAGTTCTTAATCGCCTCAAAGCATTTAAAAATTAACTTTACTACCAACAGCTCAAGAGGCATAATGAACCCCAGGAGGGAGTTTTCTTCTCTTTCATTTTCATTGAAGCCGTCTATTCATTTACATCAGACTACTCTCACTCCAGTCTGTTTTCCTGCTAAAACCTCAAAAGTTTCCTTATTTCATTTTCTTAAATAACTTGTGGTTCATTTGGTATGCTTCATCATAAATTAGTATTAAAACTGTGCAAGAACTCTTGGCAACTACTGAAGTGCATGCAGCCGCAAATTCTTTAAGGACAAATAGAAGCAAACAGCTTAGAATTTCTGTGTTTTGTTGTAGATGTATTAAAAAGGCAACAAATATCTTTAATCTTCATGCTTTCCTGAGCTTTTGCACCTGCACAAGCACGTTTTATGATTTTACACACGGACACACTCATGCTCCAGAAAGGGGGCAACACTGTAATCAAATAAGCAGCTAACAGCCTGACCAGTAATGACATTTGACAATTGGCAATTTAGAAGATGGAAGCAAAGATATTGAAACTAGTACAAATTCTCCAAGCTTTCCACCATAACTTTGTTTTATCTTGACTCTTATTTGCCCTGAATCCCCTAATAGGAGCAATCCTTTCATAATATACTCAGTCAACCCATTATTTCTATATGCTTTTTTTTCACTTGCTGCAAACATGAAGCACTAACACCTCCAAAAGTGGCCTGTTCCCTTGGGAAAGGTCTCAGCTATGAGGGGGAAAAAAATATCTTTTCTTTGGAAGTTTCCCTTTAAAGTTTGAACTATTTTCCTGGACTATTTACAGCTGAAGTGAAGGTGATATTTTGAGGGACAACAGTAATGAAGAGTAGAGCAATCCACCAAAACTTGATAGAGGTAAAGCTGAATAGCAGAAGCTTTTTTTCTTTTTATCGGTGATTTAATGGACAAATTGAATTTAGACGTTTATGCATTTATTAAAATAAGCAGAAGTACTAGGAGTGCAGATTATTTTTTTTTAATGTAGGAGACAACATAATAGTAGTATTGACAGTTTTAGTGAACAGTAGATACATAGTGACAGTAGATATGCACATTTATTTAGCAAAGCTCTAGGTGTTCTTTTAACACTTTTCCCTTTATCTGCTCTTTCAATGAAATTTTATGTCAACGAAATCTAATAAATTTATAAATTAATTTTTGTGACAGCTTTTGTTACGTGTATTTTTACAAAGCAATTTTTGTATGCAACTGTAAATCTCAGGTCCCTCCCTAATTATTTAGGTCTCTTATGGGGGAGTGTCATCAAACTGAACTGAGCTGTTGGGGCAAACAGCTGTCGTTTGTGGGGCATTTGCACCACCACGGCTGCCAGAGAGAGCAACCCTGGCCTGACTGCCTCCCTCTCCCTCCCGCTGGTCACGTTAGCTCTGCACCCTCTGACCTGCTGCGGCTGCTTGGTAAATTGGATTGAAGAGCTGACAGTTTGGGAAAATAAATGGTGTTAGCACTTGCACAGCCTGGGGTAGCGTGGAGCTGGAAATAAGGGCCAAGGAAGGGAAAGAGAAGATAGGGTCTGTCTTTTTCTGACGACCATGTCACCTCAATACTGTCAGACTGCGACCTCAGTAGAGAAAAAAAAACCAACAAGGACTGGTTGCAGCTAAGGGGAAGTAAATATTTTCACTTAAGTAACCTAGACGCTGACACTACAATTGTAAGGAACCAGCGTCTGTATTTATGAAACAACTGCAGTTCAGTCTTGTAACTCCTTTTCCAATCAGGGAGAGTAACAATTCTGCTAACAAAATCTTTTATCTTTTTACTGAGGTGATAAATATTCTGATTGGGAGACAGATGGATTTTTCTGTTGGCTGTCTTGGGGAAAGATGTGATTGCTGTTAGCTGTCACCTTGGGGGAGGCTGGTAGGATATCTACCCACCTGCTGGTGAAGCTTGAGGGATTGTTTCCTTTCGTAGCCTAAACTTGCATAGTTAACATTACTCTAACAAGACACTGGTGAGGGTGGGGGCTGGTATTGCTTTAACTACCTGTTTTGTAAAAGAGCCACAAAGTTTCTTATACTGATACAAAATAAAAGGGCACTGTTGTCTGTATCAGTGTTCAACATTTCAAATCTGTAAACTGATTCTCATGTCACTTTTTCATGATGGACCGTGTTGCCTGTTGGATTTGATGTTCTCCTTCAAAAATAGATCATTTCCTCTTTACATGTCAAATTGTCCTAAACTCTAGGGTTTCTGTAAATAACTTACTTAGACCACAAAGAGCTAGAATTTGTAATTTTTTTTTTTAAAAATAATTTGCTTACAGTTGAGTGATTTTAACCATTTTCCTTCTTTTCTTTTCTATTTCTAACTTACCTTTTTAAAATTTCTTTTTATTAACATTTTCCCCTTGTTAGGAGCCCTAACCAATTGTAGAAAAGTAAAAAAATATGCTGTTTTCTTATCCTATGGTTTCAGTGCATTTTGATATAGATGCCTATGCAGCAAATCTGACAGGGCTGAAGGATTGAGCAGGGCCTGATTCTGAATTTAATAATATGTAAGCAGCCCAGTTTCCATTTTCCCTGTAGTGAATACCACTCACCTCTGCTATTAGTGCCTGGATAAAAGCTTTGAGGAGAGTTTCTCACCTTTTATATTCTTCAACTGTTTGTTTTCAAAACTTTTTTTCTTCAAAGTTAAATATCTTTGTTTCCTTACTATAAAACATAGTTGTCTATGGAGTTTACCTCAGTTTATAAAACCATCTATAGTTTCATCTTGATTTATATTGCTGAGTGAGAGGAACAGATCTGTCTGTCAGTTCAGTCAAACTCTTTCCAGGCATTTGTGAAACACTTTGATGCAAACTAGTACATTGTAAAAGATTTTTCAGTATCATTTTATAGAGGTTGGTTTTTCTGGCTGATACTGCTTGTAGCCAATGGTGTCTGAATCCCTTTTGAATTAGTTTTAAATGACTCCTGGTATAAATGTCTCCAAGACTCCTGCCAAACAGTATACAACTATTTCCCTGTCCTTTATTTCAGCCAAAACCTTGTAATATATTTTTATTGCTTTGACTGGTTGTGACATTAATGTTGAAGGATTTGTAATATACAATAAAGCATCATACTCGTTCAAAACATGACAAATTTCTACAGTAAACATTTCTTCATAAACATATCCTTTTGTTGGTATATAGATATTATTTGTCTCTAACAATGGAGATGATCTGTATGACCATGTTTGATGTGTTATATAGTATTAAGTCTTTTGGCTGGTAGTTTGTTAGAGACTATGCAGTAGGGTGACTCCTCACTTTTTATTTTCTTAACTCTGTTTCTTTTTCTTCTTTCTTCATGCTTTCAAAATGTGGGACAGAATTTAAGGTCGATTTCCAGCTGGGAGAATTAGTATCTCCATTGCCTAATACAAAAGCAGCTACAATTACTCTGGGAGGATCTAGCAGGAGTTTGGGATTAAAAAATACTGAAAACATTAATAACTAGGGAAATGTCACTCAGTCATTCATTTCCTACTAGCTTCTGACCTTCCTAAAAATGATTTTATGTGGAGCATGTTTAGATGTCATGTTTTTGTATGAAATTAATGTCAGGTAACAAATTGCTGGGGATGAATTATCCAGTGTGCTAACAGAATTTTTCAGATCCAGGTACTCCTCAGGCACTGTCATCAGGAACTGAGCTGAAACTCTAATTTCTGAGTGTTGCCTGTTACTGCAGATTTAGTGCCCTGCTTTACATAGTTTGTACTGAAGGAGCTAGAAAAAGGCTGCCTGGCAGCTGACTCCTTTGGGAATCCCTGCTAAAATGAAATGTATATTTCATAAGGCCATCCCAGGGAGCAAAATTTTAAGTAAACATACATTTTAAATGAGTAAGCAATTGTCTGCTGGGAAACTGTGTATGGAGCTTTATTTTTAGATAGATATATATATATATATATATACACTCATCTTTCAGTGTGGGGAATTAGAGAACATGCTAGTTAATGCTTAACATCCCTCTAAACACAGCCTTGCAAGCTAAATTAGTAAACACTATAGAAATAATATTCTCTGCATAAGGCCCATTTTCACTAAAGTCAAGTCAAAGCTTTGCTGCCATAGGAGAGTGTTGTTGACATATAAACTCTGCAATGGATCTGGTTGAGTATTCCTGGAGAGCACATTTTAACTGGAGTTACCAGCAGTGACTTGAAAGTAACAGTATACTTGGAATATTTTTGGATATTGATACGCAGTTGTGTGACACAGTTCCTGTAGTCATAATTCAGCTTGTGTAGGTTTGTTTTGTCAGAGGCTGGACACAGTGAATGTTTAATCTCTTGTGACTTTAGCCATCTGTGGCATATGTGTCTATACCTGCGCTAGTTTTTCTAGGCTCCCCTTATTATCAGTAGCAGAAGTGGATACTTTTGTAATGTATTCACATGGTTTGTCTTAGATCTCTGCTTATGATGAGATGACTTAGTCCCTGGACTCTGTCATCTACATTGAGTGTGCACGCAGATGAGAATGGCTGGTTCAGATCCAGATGCCTGTCTCTAGCTGAAGTCATAGAAAACCTGCCAATGCTGACTAGGAAGACTTTTTTTTTTTTTTTTCCCCTTTGGGATAAAATCCTGCAGTTGCATCTTTACTATTAATAATTTGTTAGAATTCAGTTTGGTTTTATATGTTTATGTGGGAAAATTGGACCTGAGTGATGAAGGAAGAAAATTTGATGAATTATTCAATGCTTTTCTCTTTCTTCACTTCTGTAGTTCAACTGAGCTATAAATAAAGGCATTTATGTGTGTGTGTGCACATATATATATTGGGAAAAAATCTTTTGGACAAGGTGAACAGAGTGATTTCTTTGTTGCTTTTTCACAATGCAATTCAAGCTTACTGCTATGATAGCTTTTCTGAACTGATTGCATCAGTCTTAAAGAATAGATTGTCAAATACACCAAAGAACAAAAGTAAAATAAAGTAAAAGGAAGATTTTCAGATCTGGACCCTTCATTCTTTTAAATCCTCTTGCATTTTCAGAAACCACTCAGATCTTACCTGCTGCCTACAAAAAAACCCCACATTAAAATTAGCAGCACTCAAAGACAAGTTAGAAGATCATTGCAAAGATTTTAAGGTATACAGCACATCCTGTACCGATAGGTACATATAAAACTGATTAGCAAGTCACAGGGTAGTCTGATTCTTTGTTAATAAGACTTAGCAACTGTATCTCTTCTGTATATGTAGTAGGCTCCAATAAGAGCAATGAGACGCATATGTTTTCAAATGCATTAGTTCCCCTTTGTCCTTGACTTGCGCTGCTCTGTGAGTAGGAAAACATGTATCTTGAGAGTTAGATGCAGTCGAGAGTGTACTCTGACAGGGTTGCATTTAGTTCATCTTTCACCTAGGAGGAATCACTGTGAAGGGGTTTCTCTTCTATATACCATGTGCATGTTGCGTGCCCACACAATTGCCTTCTCTGCAAGGACTTGGTGTAGCAGCTCTATGTGCCATTTGGTGCAGGATTGAAAACAAAGGGGGACCTAGAGGAAGAACACACAGAAAAGATAAAGATTTCACAGTGCTTTAATCTTACAAGTTTTTCTTACCCTGTCCCTTGTACTTTTTACATTGCTTATATCAATACCCCAAATTACATCAATATCCAGGAAAGGATTAATCCTAAATTCAACAAGTCAGTATAAAACTAGAAAATTCAGTATAAAACTAGATGTAACTTTTTTTTTCTATCCTGTGGCAGGAGAAGGGTGTCAGTAATTAAAGTGTGTGTAAATGGACAAGTCAGTGTATGCAGTCTGGTTAAAACTCAGCCCCCAGCTCAGTGTGAGGCTGGAGGATGAGCCATTCAGCTTTGGGCATGCCAGCACAGAAGCTGCGAAGGTAGAAGAGGACTGATTGTACAGGGCTGACTGGCTGCAAGCAAGCAACTTATTTCTTGGATAGTTCCTATTTTCCTGACACTTGGTTTCTTTTCAATTTTTTATTTTTTCTCCTTTGCAATATGTCAGCTGCAGCTTAATGAATATGCAGGTGGACAAGGGGTGCATGTCCTTACAGTTCACTGGACTTAATTCTTAATAGTTTTCAATTAAAAATAAAAATTAAAAAAAGAGGTCACTCTTGCTCATACGCTGCAATCTGCTATTACAAATCTTTTTGTGTTTGTGGTTGTTGGTGTATTTTTTCAAGCACTTGTGTTATAATGTATTAGAGAGGTACGAGGGATAGGTGTAGGTAGACATGGATACATTAATTCTGACCACTATATGGATACATTAATTCTGACCACTATACGTAGTGTAAAATTCATACTGAATTTGATGTATACAATACATTTTATGTATACGAATCTATTTCATTTTTTTCCTATACAGAAACTACCTAAGTTTAGACTTATTTAACAATAAAGAACCCATATAGGTCACGAGATGTTAGATCTCCTTCCTTCCCTCGCAACATCTTTTATTTCTGAGCAACATGTCAGTAGCTTGAGATCATGAGAGTCTTTATAAAATGTGTACTTTAGCGAACAAAAAAGATTATGAAATTTCTGATCAATGCTCTGAGGGATTGTTTTTGCATTGATATTGTATTACAAGTGATAGACTACATCGTAACTTAACAAAGGCATGTCTGCTCACTTCCAGCTGATGGTGTCAAAAACAACCTTTCAGTGGTAGCATTTTGAATTGTTAATCGTACTGTTGTTCTATGTTGAAATCCTTGACCTAAATATTTATGAGGGAATCAGTTCTACAGTAGACTACATTAGTGTCCTGCAATATGGCCATGTAAGCAAGAGTATCCTTGAATATTTACATGCTCCCAGAGACAGTGGAGGTGCTTGGGAGTGGGAAGTCTGAGCCCCTGGATCCTGGGGGTTTATCTCTTGCTCATTTTCTGTGTCTCATTCTCTCTCTGCAGATCAAATATTCCCTGAAGTGTGGTAGAAGGCAGGAAGAATGACACTTGCTAATTTGAATTTCAGAAAGCACCTAAACCACATTCTGATCTCCAGGTAAGTGTCTGTGAGCCACTTGGCTTTGACACTTGTTAAAACTTAATCACATATCTTTTTGGTGCCAAGCTACTGTACGCAGACCAAAGAGAGGAGTATGCATGTGCTTGTGTTTGTGGGGGAGGGAGTACTTTATTTGTTTGTACAGATGATGTGAAGTAAAAACAACATCACTCTGGAAAATATGAGATCAGCTTATGAAAAAGGAGGAAAGATTTAATGACAGCTGAAAACCTTAAACTACAGGTGTCCTGGTGCAGTTGCTCTTTGCAAGATCTCAAGAAGGAAACATCTGGTAACACATAATTTACTAATTTAGATCAGGCTTTATTTTCATGTATTCATGCTCTTCCTCTTCCCCCAAACTGCATTTTAAAAACACCCTCAGGTATGTCATGGGCTATATCAAAGTCCTTTTTTAAGCAGTAACTGTCAGATATAAAGGAGAAGAAAAACAAAGAGCATATTCTAAATGTCAACGGTAACTAAACAGGTTCTCTCTGTGAAGATCTGGATATCTCCAGAGAAGTTTGGAACATGTTATCTATACTGAGTGAAACTCAGCATTAACCATGTAAAGGGTGTATATACTGACCAGTGACTTGAAGTCTTTTGCTTTAGATGCCTCATCATAATTATTAGACTGAAGATTACAAAATATTTCCTCTGCTTTCACTTACATTCCTAAACAAATTCATTTCAGTCAGGACTGGGCTGCTTCTTTTGGGAAGTATTTGAACCATTGAGTTTTGTCAGCCTGAAAGCTTATGGGAGGTTTGTTGTGCATGATCTTGCTCAAATATTGCATACACCAGAAGTGCTATGATGAGATAACCACCTATGTTTGTGCTGATGCAAGATTGATTCACTGTCTACTTTAGATATCAAACTGAGATACAATCTGGTGCACCAAAATTTAGGAGCCTGTGTTCCTTATAGAGTCAGTGGAGACGGGTGGGCACCTCTGAAGGGTGACTTGTGCAAACTTCAAGGGGGATGGCATGAATATGCCCCATTGTGTTTGCTTGCAGTCTAAATATATCTGTCAGACAATATTTCTATCAGTTTCATGATATGTTTACTAATAGCTAAACCAGCTGGCATATTTTATGCTCATGTAAATATGGCTTAATGCACAAAATGAAAGAATTCCTAGGCTCCTTGGCAGGGTACTTCATGGGATATGGGGCACAGTTGCAGTTAGCACTGTACATGTGATTGGTGAAGGGAGAAAATAGACCATTAAATGCTGTGCAATGCAGGTAGTGGAGATGCCACAAGACACTGCTGAACAGAGCAAAGGTGTGTGATCCCTTAAACATACTTTCCATCAAATGAGTAAATGCAGCAGTCCTGCTGCATCCCATGAATGGAACAGGATGATATATGAACACTTAACAGTCTTAACTATGTAAAATATTGTTAGCAGGTATAGTGACTTTGTTTAGGATGTTCAAAAGTAAGTTCCAAAGAGCACTGAAAGAGGCTGTGAAATTGTCATCCTTGAGAATCCCTGACTTGGCAAAACACATCTTCTGTGTCCGCCATATGGGGCTGAGGCACCCTTGAGCCTGTGGTGAGTGCTGTCAGGGAGACAGTAGTATCAACAGCTGAGATGGGAGCTGCAGTGAACACCTGAGCCATACCCAGGAGATGGTTTGCTAAAGAGTGCATTTTTGGCTGGGTTTTTCTAAGGCCGGCACCAAGAGTCCTCTGTTTCCGTATTAGAGGTCTCAGCTTTCTCTGGCATGCGGAGTTGCTTTAGTAGCAGAGAGGAGCGAGGCAGTTTTTGTCAGCAGAGTTACTGCCAATTATTCAGACAGCCATCAGGAAGGCCTTGTTTACCAGAACAGTTTTCTTCAGTGATTTCCCACCTCGGAATGGAGCATGATCCTTTTCACATGTCTTGTGAGCACTATTTATAGCTGAGCAGCAAGAAAAGCACTTGCAGCAGAACTGACACAGTAATTTGATGCAATGTATGATTTTTCCCCGACCGCAGATGTAATAAACACAATCTGTAATATAGTTTTTATCCATAAACACAATTAGTCACAGTGATTAATTCTCATGATCCTTTAGCCACTTAATAAAGTGAAGAAATATTTCTCAATAGGGATAGTAATGGGTTGAGAAAGGATGTTTCTGAATCACTGTTTTACCTACTATGGACATATCATTTTGCCTCTTTATGTTTGGTGAAGTCCCCAGAGATTAGTCCATCTTCATGAAAGTACTGAGTAACTACAGATTCAGGTCAGGATGTTCTGGAGATAAGAATGTCATCTGTACTGTGTGATATTAGTGTCTTTTCATAATGATTACTAATGTGCATTTTTAATATTTTTGAGATGGAAATTTGTTACTATTTTTCAATCTATCAGTGCATACATAGCATTTTCTGACATTCCTAAAAAGGCACAATCTTTTTTTTCAGTGCAAAAACTGGGCCTAAGGAATTCACGGTGTATATGTTTTTTGTCACTGGAGAAAGTCTGCTTGTGAAACGCAAGTTGGCAATGGATGGTGTGGAGCTACTTGAATGGAGCTTGGAAAAGACGTAATAACTTCTCTTTGAACTTCTGGATATGTGTCCTTTGTCCAAATAAAGGAGGATGCGCATGGTTTATTAGCTCCATGGATCACCAATCACATCGCATCGTAATCTATGGATCAAAACTGAGGCCAAGAGTGTAGGAAGCCAGGTTAGACCTTTTCATTTCTCCTTCCCACCTACCTGGGGTTTCTTCATCCCCTTTGGTACACAGTGCCTGTATTCCCAGTGGGGCAGTAATGACCACTTTGACAAGGGACTATGCAAGCACAGCAGGAGAGGAAGGTCCAGTACCTTGTTTACAGCACACCATGCAAGTACTTTGCCCTAAAGGATCTTATTCTTGCTGACAAGCCCTTATTTATACAGGATGTTGTAATACTGGTTTACAAAGGGGGTGATTGAGATGGCGTGATTGCTGGACCTCAAAGGTTGGTGCCTTGCAGCCCTGTTGAAGGTGTAAATTGCCCTGACTGTCCACCCTCCCACATGTTGCAGCATGATCTGAGGGGTGCTGATAAACCCCCTGTGAGCAAGTTTACATTCCTGACTGTGTCTCCAAGATGTGCCCAGTAGCTGTAAGGGCTGTGTCACTGCTGTTCCAGGGACCCTTGTGCTGTACCCAGACCTGTGTTCACCATCAGGCTTGTAGACACTCAGTGGCTGGGCTGGCAGTGGTGGCATCTCCACAGTTTGCCTAGTAAGAGGTCTCTACATCAACGAGCACCTCTGTGCCACCTTATCCTTCCTCCATGCAAAGGCACAGCAAGTGCAGACAATGTCAGCACTTAGGAACCAGTGGGGCAGGCTAAAAGCCATAGGGGCTGCATCTGGCCACAACCCTGGTGTCTTCCTCTCCTCCCCTGCCATCTGCTGTGAAACCCCGTGTCTTATGTAGGTTGCATGGTAGGCTCATAAGATCTGCATAGTGTGGAAAAATAGGAGGCTGAGTGATAGATGAGTTATTGCATGCCACAAAACCTGTGGCCCAGGTTTTAATTTGTGCATACCCATAGGAGGTACAGCTAGATATGCTGTGAATGACCCAAACACCTTTGGTGTGGAGGCACACAGGATATTCTGGACACTTTCAGGAGCTTTCTGTCTGAGCAGTGTAGACACAGGCACCCCTCAAAAAATCACAGTTCCATTTTTATCTCAGTGGCAGAATACAAATTTCAAACTGAATCTGACTCTGGATATCCTTAAGTTACTTCCAGAGAGCAGACTAAACTTTCCTGAGCTGAACAGGGCACATGAAATCTGAAGCCAAGTCCAAGTTTTACAGATTGAGCCAGGACCTAGTTAGAAGAAAACAGAATATCTTATTTACAGTAGGAAACGAGTACTTGACTAACGGGGCGTGGTATGTATTAGTGAAGGCTTCAGACTGAAAACCAATCAGGCTGGTTGTGTTCAGACTGCGTTTCAGCAGAAAGACTCCAGGTATGCATTTCTGAGGCCAGCAGGCGTGTTCTTAAATCCATCTGCCCACCTGAGCAAAACCTGCACTCATAGCTTGAAGGTCTGCTAAATACACCTTGTGTATAGCAGAATGTATAAAGAGTTTGAGTGGAATGTTATTCATGAATGGATAAAATAGAGACAAATTATAGGAAAAAAAGTTGAAAGGAAACGACATTCAGGAAGACAAGGAAGACAAGCAGCAACAGGGGCAGTCTAATGATGTGACAGACCCAGAGGCAGCTCTAAAGCTCTAACACAATTATTCCTGGACACTGTTGTCTTAGTTGCTTTGGCATGTGGTCCAGTAACAGGGAACAGGGAATAATGATCAGAGCAGCAATAGGTTGTGGTTTTGTACAGCTCACCACAAGCTTTGTCTTTCCTGTCAGAAAGTATGTGTACTTGTTTTTAAAAATAACTTAAAAACCTCTGTTATTTTTGATGACACTGATTTTGGAGAAAACCTGTCAATGAAGTATAGAAACTTTCTAAAACATTCCTTTCTCATAGTGTTACATTTTATGAGGAGAAAATAAGTCTCTAGTAGTTCACTTATATTAGAAAAGACATATATACATAGATTTAAGTACAAGAATCCATACTGACAAGTGTGATCTTGTGTGAGCTTGTCAGCTTTTTCTAGTATATATCTACCTATGTGAGTAAAGTTGTGTGAATGACTTGTGAGTGTTATGAGTTTACAACAGGGACAGGCAAAATGTTAGCTGCTTTTAACAGCAGTTATGCTTTGCTATTCCCCATTATTTTCAAGAATAGAAAGTGTTTTATGAAAGAGGACTTTCAGATGTAATTCTGAGTAGTAAGGGTAAGCTCAGCACCTTGCCTTCTCACTGTTATTGGACTTGGTCCTCCCCAGCTTTGTGTTCAGAATTTCTGTTGTCCATGGTTGTACTTCTCCACCCAGATGGAGAGGCGTGTTTAACAGCGCACATGTGCTATTAAGGCACTATAAAGAGCTAGAGATGAAGGAGATCACAAGCTTAATCACAGATTCACAGAATCATTCAGGTTGGAAAAGACCCTTGGGATCATCGAGTCTAACCATCAGCCCTACTCTAAAAAGTTCTCCCCTACACCATATCCCCCAGCATCTCATCTAAACAACCCTTAAACACATCCAGGGATGGTGACTCCATCACCTCCCAGGGCAGCCTATTCCACTGTCTGACCACTCTTTCTGTGAAAAGTCTCCCTAAGCCTGTAGCCATGCATGGGGTTGTTGTGGCCCAAGTGCAGGACCTGGCACTTAATGTCGTTGAAGCTCATCCCATTAACATTGGCCCACCGATCCAATCTATCCAAGTCTCTCTGTAGAGCCTCCCTATCTTCATGCAGGTCAATACTCCTGCTTAACTTGGTGTCATCTGCGAATTTACTGATAATACATTCTATGTCCTTATCCAGATCATCATTAAAGATGTTGAACAGAAATGGTGCTAACACCGAGCCCTGAGGAACACCACTTGTGACTGGTCACCAGCTGGATTTAACCTCATTGGCCACCACTCTCTTGGACCGTCCGTCCAGCTGACCATAAATTACACATCCCTATGTTATTCCTCTCACAAACAATAATTTAAGAAGTGACAAAGACTTGGAGACTACAACAAAGTAGAGAATGTTTGGATCTAATTATGTCATTGATGCCAGGGACCACCTTGCCTATTAATGGCCCAAGATATTTAATTTTCATTATTTCAGCTCTCTGAGAAACTTAGACAAGTATCATTGTCGTGGTTTAACCCCAGCTGGCAACTGAGCTCCGTACAGCCATTCACTCACTCTCCCATGGTGAGATGGGGAAGAGAATCAGAAGAGTAAAAGCGATAAAACTTCTCAGTCAAGATAAAGACAGTTTAATAGGTAAAGCAAAAGCTATGCACAAGCAAAGCAAAACAAGGAATTCATTCACTACTTCCACTGGCAGGCCATCTCCAGGAAAGCAGGGCTCCACCACGCCAAACAGTTACTTGGGAAGACAAACACCATCACTCTGAATGTCCCCCTCTTCCTTCTTCTTCCCCCAGCTGTATATGCTGAGCATGACACCATACAATACAGGATATCCCTTTGGTCAGCTGGGGTCAGCTGTCCCGGCTGTGTCCCCTCCCAACTCCTTGTGCACCCCCAGTCTCCTCGCTGGTGGGGTGGAGGGAGAAGCAGAAAAGGCCTTGACCCTGTGTAAGCACTGCTCAGCAATAACTACAACATCCCTGTGTTATCAATGCTGTTTTCATCACAAATCCAAAACATAGCCCCTTACTGGCTACTGTGAAGAAAATTAACTCTACCCCAGCCAAAACCAGCACAATCATCCAGACTGCTTAAAGGATTTGCCTCCATATGGTATGCTGATACATATATTAAGACTATAGATAAGTCCATAATCATGTGGGTGTGCTGTAAATATCAACAGTATTACATAAATGATGACCTATTGAAAAATTCAGAGTGGGAAAGAAACTGTAAGAATTGATATTTCTGAAATAATGGACATGTCAGAGCTAAGAGCTGCAGGATATAGGAATTTATTTTATTTACTTTTTAATGTGAAGAAATTAAAAAGTCACAAATGCATTCATATTTTGTGGGTGCAATCAATAACTAAAGTCTGGTCTTTTTGGAACGATGAAATATTTGTACAGAAAGTACGGGTCTACTGTGAAAAATCTGTGAAAAGCATATATATCTCCAGTTTCCATTCCTCTGCTGTATCACTAGCATGCTGCCTAGTTGAAAGGATTTTGAATCCTTGTTGATGACAGTCATTTTACTTTCAGTTTTCATATTTGACTTACGTTATAATACCCTTAATAAAGATATATGTTCAGTACCACAGTCTGTGTAGTAGAGCAAGGGTAGAAAGTTGCATACTGTTTGATAATACTTTCTGTGTAATATTTATGAGATCCACTAATTCAAAAGTGTGCTCCAAAGCAGGATCGATACAGAAAACCAGTCCTCACTGTTGTTTGGCTTACTCCTCCTTAAAATTTCTAACAAGCAGGAAAAATCTCCGTAGGTCTGTTACTGATTTCTTAGTTGGCCTTTCACACTGAAATATTTCTCTCACCTCTAACCTAATTCTCCCTTATTGCAATCTTTTATCTTTTTCAGAGATTATTATCTCTTTTCACAAAGAATCTTTTGTAAAAGACTCGTCTGAGGTCTGAGTCTTCCCACTCCTGTATTTAACAAGCCCAGTTCTTGCAAAGTCTTATGCTAGATCACTTTTTTGGAAGTTCATACTTATTTCTGGTTTGGGGACTTTCACTAGCCGGTTGACGTATTCCTTGACATGTGACAATGTGCAGTGGTCACAGGGATCCATATGACGGTTTACCAATTCTGAGTAGAGTGGAATGAATGTTTTGTGTGTTTAACATAAAACATAGTAATTTTTTTTAACTCAGTATGATTGCTTCTTATGCAGTGGTGTGATTTTATTACTTGTATGTGATCTGTTCTAATTGTTAGGTTCTTTTCTACACTGTGCTTGTTTTGCCAGTCATTCTCCTGCTTATATTTGTGCAAATAACTTTTCTTGTGCATGTGCATGTGAATTCATTTAATTGTTAGCTGAATGCACATTTCACCAAGATAATTTAAAAATTATGTTTTGCATTCTGAAGTTTGAAGCCTTTTTAGCTTAATGTAATTTTCAAATGCAAAAAGCATCTTAATCTATCTACCAGTTCATTAATGAATTTGTCATACAGACAGATTCTTGCAGAACCTGTCCCGATGAATCTTGCTCATTTGAAAATGAATCACTGATAGCTATTTTTGAATGGGATTTCCCAAGTCACTGTCTAACTACCTTAAATCTGCCTGTCTATGGGAATGTCCTGTGAGATGTCAAAACCCCAAATCCAGATGCATGTCAGTATCTATCCTTAAAGCTTGTTTTCTGCTGTAGAGAGAAGTAGGATTGTCCTGAGATGATTTATTTGTTAAAAATTCATCTTGCCTCTTACATCCTGGTTATATTCCAGATTCTTACAAACAGACCTTTTCATTATTTGTTCTGATATTTTTCTGGTGATTAAAGTAGGCTCTCTTCTCCTTTTTGACATTTTAAAGTAAGTAAATGTTTGCCCTTTCTAGTCTTCTGGAATCTATATTCCTCAAGGTGCTAAAGATAATTGCTGGTGATTCTGAAAACTGTTTACTGTGTTCTCAGTGCTGAATTACATCAGGCCTAGTCAACTTGAAAACGACTACATTGTACCATTATTTCATTTTTCTAGCTTGTTTTTCACCCTTCTATTTATGATTTTAAGGAGATTGTCTATGACATCAAAACTTCACTCCCCAAATCCTGTATTAGAGTCAACACTTTAGCCCACTTGCTAGTAATCAGCTATATTTTGTTGTTAGCTATTACCTTCTCTTGCTAATAAAGTACTTAAAAGACTTTTCTCATGATACTTTATATCCCTTTAAAATTCAGTCACAGTTATGTTCCTGAGCCCATAGAAATTTTTCTCCTATGCATTTGTACTATCCCTTAGTATTTTGTTCTAATTCACATAGTTACTTTGATTGTGCATTTTTTATGTATCTTTCCTGGGTATTGGATCACTGAGGAATGCAAGTGTCCAGAACACTTCATACCTTTCCTTCGTATGGAGGTAGCTAATGTGGTATAGGTGCTAGTGGCTGTGCCTACTGCGGGATGAGCTCCTCAAGTGAAGCTAAGGGTGAAAAATTCAAGAAGTGCTTGCAGTTAACAAAAGAACTTGAAGTAAATGAGACCTGAGGACTGATATTCTGGAAGGAGAAATAAGGATGCTGATGGTTTCTATTTTAATATATTTACCTTTGTTTCCCTGTAAAGTAATACTAAAATAATAGAGAAAAGTATTGCTAACTACCTGACATTGCTTTTAGGCAACTTATTGATTCAGTAGTTTGGTTTTTTTCCTTCTATGTTAAATATGAAGAACTAAAAACAATGGCCTCAATATATTAATGGCATCAAATGTAGTACAGACATGGACTTTGAGGCAGATACCCAGATAAGCCTTATTGGTTTTTTTTGGTTGCCTGTAGAATTATGAATTTGATGATCATAAAAAAAAGTGTTATAGCAAAGTATCATTTGATATCTATGTATCATAAAACTCTCCTCTGTGTACAAATTCACATATCTTTTGCTAAAAGGTCTATAAGTACAGAATTACTGAGGGTATCATAACCAAGTGAAGAGAATAGCATGTAGAGTCATAGTATGCTTCTGAGCAGCTGTCATACTTCATTGCTGAGGTGAGTTTTTCAGCTGTGTGTAAGAGATACAGAACTGTATCTCAAAGATGATATTTATTACACACTTGCTTTCCTAAGGGTACCTGGACACTTAAGTACATTGGGCTAGTTTTGGACACCCCTTTCATTTTTATGAGGACTAATTGTGATTAGAACAATATTCTAAATACTCATGTATACTGCTGGGGCCTCAACAATTCAAACAGCAGTTTGTAAAAAGGATAACTCTGCATATCTGTACTTATCAGTATGGAATTTAAAATGTATATATAAACACGGAATCTCTAGAAATTCTCTTAAAGATGGCAAAATATTCCATAAGTAGGAATCAAAGTACAAAATACGTGTCAATGTTTATAGTTATTTATGAATCCTTGGAGACTTACTACCGTTGATCTGTTCACTGCGTTGGTTCTCTCCTGCTACCCTTCCAAGCTGGCCATCTCTCCTAACTTTTGTAGGCAAATGGAGAAAGAGGGTTGTATTTCCATTGGTTTGTGTATCTGACTCTGTTCTTCTTTTCCTCTGTTTCTTTCCAAATTTCATCTCAAATTCTCTTGTGCTCAGTCAGTGACAATTTCTTGAAGTATTTGGGATCATGATTATACTACACATTATGCATATAAAGGATTATACAAAGTATAATGAATTTAAATGTTTATTTTAATGCACTAAACAAACCTGTTCCTTGAACTGGGACTCAGAATAAGCTGTAACAGCTCAAAAAATGTTAACATGCTCACTGAGCTTTACTAAATAATGCCTGATGAGGTTGGCTCTAAAGGAGCATCATACTTTGCTCATAACTAAAATTTACTTTGCTCATAACTAAAATTTGTTCATCCTTGGCTTCACATTTGATAAACAAGGTATAAAAAATATATTAGGAACAAGAGGATGTTTTAATCCACTGCAAGCATAGATCACTAGAGACAATAAATCATAACCCAGCCAACTATGTTTTTCTCCTCCTGCTTCCTCTCCAAGCTCAATTAAGACTCAACATGTATTTTCTTCTCCCTAGTTCCCTTTTATGTGCTCTTCTTCTCGTGTTTCCATGTCCTTCCCCCATCTGCTTTATCTGATGGGGCTAGTGCTGTAGGATAATGAGGTAATTCCTAGTAGTGTTGGAAGTCCCAGACACCTGGATGATATATTTCTATCCCAGACTGGGTCAGATAAGACCTGATTACCCTTGGGTATTTCAGTGGTATATGTTCAGGTTAAGTTAGTCCTTCTGGGACCCAATAAAGTTTCTGTGCACTGCAAAATATGCAAATGTCCATCTTCAGAGACAGCAGTTTTGGTCTGGAAATTCAGATCTAGATGAACGACTAGGAAATAGCCTAGATAATGAACAGAAGTGTTTTAGGTTTGTCTTCCATCCCATCCAACACTTTACAGATGTCTAACCCCCGGCTCTCTTTCCTGGCATGGATCCAGTTCTGGTTTGGCACTGAATTCACTCTCCATATGCAGTCAATACTCCCAATCTAGCGAATTTTTAAATACAACTGCTTAGCATACACTGTGTAAATAAAATATTAAACCCCCAGACCTCAAACTCAACCTTCCCCCAACAAAATTCTTCAAAAAATACTATTCCCGAGACTAATTGTTTCAGCAGACTCTAATCTAAATTAGGTCTCAAACAACATATTTTCCATATTTTTTTTTAATTTTATGTAGCCATTAGAATTGCATGATTATTTCTTAAAACATTGGATTAATTTAGATTCAATAAAGCAATTATATCCAGCAAAGGGATTAACAATTTAAGAGACCTCTAAAAAGGCTAATTACAGGGCCAGTAATTTAGCTGACTGTGTGATGATTCAACTCAGATTTCTATTTCTTAAGCTTTTATGGACTCACTCTTCTCCCTGGTGCTTTAATAGCAAGCTTGCATGCAAATACTTGCTTCTCTTGACTGAGGCCTATGCTGCTTTGGGCCAAAATTGATTGCTGAAGTTACATGACTGAAATGCCTCAGGTAAAAAAAAAATCACTAAAAAGAAAAACATTCAGTAGACAGCTATGTAAAGTGTGCTGCCTGACAGTCACTAATGCTCCCAGGACGGAAGAGGTTCTGCAAATAAGGCCAATAGAATTAACACTCAATTACCCCATAAATATCAAAGAGGGTGCCAGGCATAGTTCTGACAACATTTGGGGATGATCATAATTGCAAGCCACCTGCTACATGTAGTTATATGCTTTTTCTTCTTTAGAGTAACTGCTCAGCAGCTAAAATTATGAACTTACTCCGTCACATTTCATAACTATTTAAGAGCATGGAAGAGAAGAAGTCCCTTTTGGTTCAGATCTCCCTGCTGACATAAACAGTCTCTGCTCCACTAGATTTGGTGGAATCCTAAGGATTTACACCAGCTGAGGTCACACTTGTTTATACAGTTAATCAATAAACATGGAGACAATGTAAATCCATTTGTGTGGTGATTAAATAGGTAGTTTAAATTTGTTTAATGCGTATCAAGATAGATAACTGCCACTCTCATTTCTATAAAACACTGTGGTTTAGGTTCTGATACAAAGCCTGTTGAAATCAAGGAGGTTTTCACTTAATCTCAGGGGACTTTGACTTAGAACCACAGTCCAACCATTGTGAAATACACAATTTAGTCTTTTGTAAAATTGATTCCAGTGGTGCTTTCCTTTATTTAGCCCCTACATTTGTTTAGTAACCCATATTTTCTCTTTGAAGGAAAAAAAAAAATCAAACAAGAGAAAGCAGGATTGCAAAGTGTCTCTGAAGGAGATGTCACACAGTCAGTCATTTATCCATTTACTAGCTCAGCAGTACAAAAACTGACTCGTATGTTTCCCTTTTTCGATTTTCATTGTCCTCTCCCCACCCTCAGACCTTGCTATCAGCCCCAGCAAGTAACTGGTATTAAAGACCTCCTCTTGCTTTTCAAAAGGGGAAGAAAAAATTTGCTTTTCTTTTCTTTTTTTTTTTTATTTTTTGGTGATTGTCCCAGTTTAGTTCCTAAGTCTCAATGGGGTTGTGCAATCTGAAATTTGACCTTTTCAAATTGGGTTTAAAAAATGAAATCACAGCAGAAACCCCTTTCTTCACATTTTTGTTCATATGCTTTGTGCCTTGCAGTCCTACAGTATCCCAGAGTTCAATTAGGCAGCTTGTAATTGACAGGTTCCTGAGTTAAATAGTTGGGATGGGATCATATACTTAAAATAGCTTTAAAAGAAAACCTGTAGACAGACAATCAGTCAGATAATCTTTTCAGGCGCTTGGAAAGCCCCTATTTTCCTAAACACTTGCCCTGTAAATGATCTGGAAGTCTTGCACGTAAATTAGTTTAATATAAAATATTGCTTGGAGGCAGTTAACATGCAAACATACCCCTTGATTTAATATCTAGGAGGCATTTTTTGAAGTTTTTTTTCAGAAATATTGTTGTTGCTCATTATGTGACATCACTTCCCCTGACCTAGTGATATGTGTGCTTTCTGTGCTCTCTTTTTTACCTTCTTTAACATCAAAGCCTTGTATCTTCTGAACTCAAGCCCACCTTTCCTTTTGCTCTATTCATTTCCAATATCTAGAGGAAAAATTTACCAACAAAGCAAAAGAAAAAGAAAGGCAGAAAAAATTTCCTGTCTTTCTCTGTTGCTAGACTCTGCAATTTGCCAGGTTGAATAAAACTCCTATTTTCTTGCTGCTATACTGTGGTAGAAATTTCAGTTCCGAAGCCCGTGTATGCCAGGAAAAATAGGAAAGAGTGTTTTTACTTTTCTGTTCTTGAAAGACTGTCACTGTGTAGTGTACAATTGCTCATTTTTATTCCCACATTTACAAAAATCAGGATTTTAAACTGAGAGTTTCAGGAGTGAAGAATAACTTTTGAGTACTCCAACATTTCAACTTAAGACATCTTATAGAGTTCCTATTATCACAAAGAGCTTGATAGATCGGGGCTGTAAAAACAGGGCAACTGTTTTTACTTTGGCTTCCCCCCCCCCCCCCCCCCCCCCTTTTAATGAAGCTGGAGAGTGTGTGCACTCTTTCCCCTTTGTATAGAAGCTCACTAGTTGGAGCTTTTGACCAGCATGCAGAAAACCACAGTTTAGTTCCTTAGTTCCATGGATTTAAATCCACATTTCTTACCTTTGAAGAAAGTGCTCTGTTACTGGTCTAGTCTAAAGAGAAGACACTCTCTATCCCTTAATTTAAAACTGTTCTACTTACAAAACCCGCTTTAGAACCCACTGAGGCAGAGGAAAGTTGGATGCTTCCCCCACCAGTCAAGGCATCATTTGCGAGTTGACTCACCTGTAAGTTCACCTTTATGAGTGCTCCTCTGGAGCTGAGGACAGCTTTGAATCGTCTCCAGTGGAAAGAGGTAAATTGGATAAGAGCTCTCCCAGATCCAGTGAGAGCTCTGAATACGATGTGATATATTGTATATGATGCCATGTGGCTTGTAAAGCCCCAGAGAATGGTGGGATTTAGTGGTGACTTCTCTTTGCTCTGAGCATTTCCTATCAACTATCTCTGAGCAGATCCTCCTCAGCATGCTGTTTTTGTGATGATTTCACACTGTCAGGGTGGAAGTAGAGACCAGAAGATCAGAACACAGCCCTATGTTCTTTTATAAATCAGTGGTGAACCCGCATCTTAAAAATTGCCAATGGTGGTTTTGATATGCCTTCTGAAAAAGTATGTACAACAGCAAGAATATTTAGACAGAAGAGCTGAAAAAGAAAATAAATATGAAACAGATCTCTATGTGAAGATACACTAAATAGATTAAGAGCTTTCATTTCAGAGAGGAGATATTCAGTTAGAGGCAGTAGAAATATGAGGGAGGGCTAGAAAGTAATTAACAGAGAAGGTGATGGGGAATCATCTTCCACCATATTTTACAATACAAGAATAAGTACTGAAATTATCACGTAGCAAGAAACAGGCAAAACAATACACAGAACTTTTTAACACAAATGTAAGTGGATTTTATATATTTTGTGTATATATATGTGTGCATACAGACACATATTTTTATATATGGGAGGCTATTAGATGTGATTGAATCAGTCTTCAGTAGAGGAGGTTTCTAAACCTCTAGTTGCCCAGTGCTGAGAGGACATATCAAAGGGTTACTCTTGTACTTGATCTGTTTCTCATACTCTTTCTCTAAGCAGCTCATTTGCTCTTTGTGACCCTCCATTCCCCCCTACATGCTGTGAAGGAAACTGAGTCATGTAACAACAAATTCTAGGTGCAGCACGGTGGGACACCATGAGAAGAAGCTAGCACAGATTGCACCTACCAATACTGAGAAGACCTATCTTTAGAAAAGACACAGGAAATCCACAAATTAATCAGGCGTGAAGGAGAACTGAGTCTGCTGGGATTGGGACTAAGCTGAAGAGCCGTTCAAGCAGTTAAGTTTTAACAGCTGAAAAGAAACTCTGCATTTACCCACCCAAAACACTCATAGGAAGCTTTTTTAGGGCAAAAGACTAGGTTTCTAGCCCTCTGTGGTAATTGATACAATATACAAGCCAGGGAGGATGCTTAATATTACTTTTCTCTCTCTTTTTTTCCCAATATCATAATAGTTTGCTTTAATATTTTATCTTGTTAATATAAATATAGGAGTTATTATTTTTTTCTCCATTTTACCAGTAATGAGGGTGGTCTTTGAGTGAGCTGATAGCTGCAGGGAGTTATGTTCCCTGGGAGAAGTGAGCAGATGACCTGAGCAGTGTGTTACCCCTGAGCTGCCAGCTCTCAGGCATGTGCTGCAGAGTCCCAAGGGCAGAGTCCAGAGGGCTTTTCTCTGTGTTGTCAGAAAGGATTTGGGGATAAGTGACAGCCAGTGCAAAGTTTGGACAACACAGCCTCCTTTGGCGCTTTGACAGTTTATTACTCTGAAGTATTCCTACATCCTAAAGGACTTTGGAAACTCATCTCCTTTTAGACACAGAGGTACTCTTCCGCCTGCAAGCTGACCATATTCTCTGAACAACTGGTAGATTAATGAGGTAACATTTGTCTCTAACAAGTGTTTGGCTAAAGAGAGGGTTAGGTGTAAGTCTAACTTCCCTAATCAACACAGCAAAGCACATCATGCTTGAGACTTTTTCTGAAATCAAAATTTTTGAAACTGATACTTTTGAGTCAAGAGGAGCAGGAATATAGGGTGAGTATTTATGATGCCTCTTTGTATTTCTCTCGTTTCAGTTTAATGTGATACTATCATAACAACAGTTTCAGGCCCATGACAACTTTCTGTGTGGTACAGAATGAGTTAGGAAGATCCCAGTATGACATTACAAGATCTTCAAAGACTTACAAACTATATCAGGCAAGACTTCCAAGAAACGCAATACAAATGTCCCCCTACTCCTCCTTATTTAATAAACCCACTTATGAGATAGATAGTACCAATTTCCAACAGATTTGCAGGAAAATATGCAGGTGGATTCTTCTGTAACCTGAGGTCTGACATAATCTTAGTAAGAAATTATTCCATTTTCCATAGAGGACTACTTATATGAGGTTACAGAGCCCTTAGTTAGTGGGAAATTCCCAGCTGTCCAACACAATGACTTGCAGTTTCAGGAAGGGTAAAGAAAAAGAGCTGGGTGGACCATTTTAATTGGCTTTTTTGCTTGTTCTGATTAGGAAAGAAGATGGTACAATAGAAGAAAAATATGAAGCATATAAAGATTATGAGTAATTTGTTTTCCATAACTGGTAGGCTTTAAACAATGTCCTAAAATATTTTTCTTATTCTCTTAATGTGTTCCTTAGTGCATTCTTCACTTATAGATGGTATTTTTTTGTCACATGGTGTGATTTCTTCAAGAGGATTGTGCCCTAAACCTTTTAGGCATTTAATATAACCCTGCCATGATCAAGAGGAGGAAATAACCCCCCCAATTTTTTAAGTCTTCTAGAAGTAAATGTCTGCCATATATTTTCCACTCTTGATCCACTTATGTCTGGGTTACTTTGGGGAAATCAAGTCAAGGTAGTACCCCCAAACAACCCCTAAAAGCTCAATCTCTGAAAAGCAAGATTTTACTCATCTCATCCTAAAGCAAGGATTTAAAAATTGTTCAATGAATTTCACCCTAAGATGCCTGTTTCTTTCTAGCTGATTGTTAAGAAAACTTTTTGGTGTCTGTCCCCCACCACTTCATTGCAGACATCTAGCAGTGCAAACATTTTATCCAGAGTTCACAGACAATGTGAAGTCACAAGTGGGAATCCTGATGAAAGACAGAGATTATCTCGTTCCACACCAGGGACCCTGATACAGCCACTTGATTTGTTTGTTCCAGTTTGTTGTGCACATCCTATGTACTGTAATAGTGAAAAGGCAAGCTACTTTATTTTATCCTGCCTGCAGCTGGAGCATTTGGGAAGAAACTAAAAATTACACTTTACCCTAACAGAAAAGTATGAAACACAGGTAATAAGCAAGCAGGGAGTTGGGGCAGTAGTTCAGCGATCTGATCTGCAACAAGGAGCAGAACCTAAACCGATGTTTAGAGGTGATGAAGAGAAGAATAATTTTCTGGGGACCAAGTGATGCAGAATCAATGTAATGAAGAAAGTCACTGAAACTTTCTGGCTTGCAAATCAGGACTGTCCCAAAAAAACCCTAAGTAAAACAGAACACTTTACAAAAGCATCCCTTTCAAACTCTCCCTGTGAAGGAGTGAAATAGTTTTCAAAGCTTTTGTTTTACCTATCTCACCTAGCAAATCTGAATAGTCTCCATTTAAAAAATATTGTTGTATTTTTTTGTTGTGGGGGTAAATCAAGTTTAGGGTTAGAGACTGGAGTCCTGTTGGTATTTTCTAGCAAGTTCCTTTGCAAGGCAAAGGGGAAGAGTCCTATAACACATCCCAGCACCTATAGTCTATTTGTCAGCATTACCTTAAAGACTGCCTATGTCACTTTTCTACTGAGTTTTGCTCCATCACCATTTACCAGATTTTTTGATTTCTTATGTCCCTGCTATATGGCAAAGTTCTAGTTGTTTATTGCTCTTGTATGTGCTGAAGGTTAAACACATTTAATCTGTATATTCTGCAGATAGGGTGTGAAATTTTGTGGCATGCCATATTATGGACAGATTGATACTATATACAATAAGTGCTGAAATTTCTTGCTGTGTTTAAAAGCTTGAATGAATTTCGTAAAACCTAAGGTAATTTCTGAACTCCCTAGAAACCTGAGCAGTGCTGGAGCAAAAGCCAGCTGTAGACCAGGTAATCTGAAAAGGCAGAAACCTCTGGATGAAAAGGACACTCAGAGCTGGCAGTGAGGGAAGAAGAAGAAAAGCTCTCACGGGGCAGGTCAGAGGACTGGTTCACTGAGAGAGGAGTGAGATAACTGAATAACTTGGTGCAAATCTCTCTTTTGTTCAGGTACATGTTTATACTCATCAGTTATCTTCCTTCAATAAGTGAGTGGTATTTAAAACCCAGGAGCATAACCAGCTCCTGAGAAATGTTATTGCTGAAACTCAGTTCACAGTCTATGTGTCTGTCTTTCACTCATGCTTGTCTCATTAGAACCACTTGAGTCCTCACCAGTCTGAATGAAACAGGAATAGGAGAATAGGATATTTTATGGGGAAAACTATTGCACAGTAGACCATACAGCTACACTTTCATACTTTCACACAAGTGTATCCCCTGCTCTCATGATTTTACAAAGGTTTCCCCAGGTTCCTCTCACAAATGATGTGAAGCAAAGTTTTGAGAGAAGAAAAGACCATTTAACTGAAGACTTTCCTTGCAGTGAGGCTTGGCCAGTGTTTTAGTGGAGGCAATTTAATCTCTTCTTGACTGGTTATGGACTGACTGATTAAAGCCCCCTTTTGTGCTCTCCTGTGGCTGCTGACCTCATCAGTGAGGGACTGCTGCTGCTTCAGTGTGGCAGCATGGAGCTCCCATCTGGATTTAGCGACATTCAACGCAAATGAGGAGCTGGTGTGCAGGACTGCTGTGGAAAGAAGTGACTTTGCTTAATTCTTTTTTTGAGAGAGGTAGCACTGCCGGGCCCCTTCTATTGTACACGCTAGAGCACAGAGCAACTGTTCAGGCTATTGATCAAATGAAGAAATGCTGTCAGCCCCTTGAAGTCTGAACCATTAAAAGGGATACATATGGTAGGAGAATACAAGCCCAGCCATGCACATCTCTGGAAGTCAGAGGGAGGCTCTTCTAACTGCACAGACCTTTTGAATTAATGTAACTTTTAGACATCAAAAGGTAGACAAAATATATAAACAGCCAAAATACATGAAAAAAGTAATTCAATTATAAGAATGCATCATGTTACAGTATTTCAATCACATTCCTGCCACATAGGGAACCAGTCAGAAAATTCCCCCTGTTTTGGAACACATTATATGCATTTTGCATTTCAAACTATTGTATGAAACAACTGATATCCTGAAAAACATTCTAAAAATGAAATAAGGAAGTGAACTTATGTGGTCGGCTTTATATCTCAGCAGTGGGGAGAGATCTATGTGGGATTGCCCTACCTCAGGTCAAAATTTTAGGACTGGTGGAAATGGTTCCTGGAGCTGGATAGGTGTGATTTGTCTACACCTTGTATGTGATCTTTTTCTTACCTATCTTTGCAGTACTGTTCTCTCTCTCTTCCATCCTACAGTCTTCACGTACATATTCCCAGCAGGTTTTGGATCACTTTACACAAGTCAGCTCCTTGTCTGTTTTACCTGATGCTCTGCTGTAGCTTGCTGTCCTCTTGTTGGGCTCTTTTACTTCCTTTGTCTATCATCTCCCAGATCTCAACCTGGCTTGCTACCATTATACCGGTACTATACGTAAGCTCATATCTCACCTTTCCCTCAGCCATCAGGTGTATTTTGGGGACTCTTTTTTTAAAATTCTCTACAGTCTTTTGCTGGACCTTATATGTCACTACTGTCCCATAATTCCTTCCTGTAAATTTAATATAAACATTTTTTAATTTGGCATGAGAATCTGTTGCCTTGTAGCTCTTGTTATCTAGAAAGAAAAGCATTTTCAGCTCATTGTCACACCTGAAAACCGGTTTTCCTTTCTACCTATAACCTCTTTGCTATCATCCAATTCAATAAGTGCACTATTCAAGTTGATACATCATTCAGGGATATATTTTGCATAAAAAGTAAAGAATCAGGATTCATTTAAAAAGTCCAATATGGTATTCTCATCTTGAGGTTGGACTCTTTCAGAAACAGTAACATACACCAAAGTGGCTCTTGTTATCTTGTTACTATGGAAACAGTGATGCAGTACTGTTAGGGGTGGAGATCTGTGACATTCGAACGCAAAGTATAAAACTGATAAACTCCATAGCTTGCATTTTTATTCATCCTTAGTGCTATGTAATAACACAGCATCATAGTTGTGGTAGTTATCTTGCTTGTGTGTGGGTAAGTAATATCATGGGGAAGAGGAAAACAATAGAAGAAAGTTTGAGACTGAATAGGGAATAAGTCATGAGACCTTCTGTCACTGATCTATTGTATGTCTTTGGAAAATACTTTTGAGAAAATCAGTCTGTGTCTCAGTTCCCCATCTGTAACATGCCCTCTTTTTCATTCTCTGTTTCCTTTATTTAGGTAACAAAGCTTTTAATGCAAGAATACTTCTCACTGTGGTTTTAGAGCACATGGCACAATTTTGGGAAGGGGTTAATTAGGCTACAGCACTGCAAAAAAGACATAATATGCCTACTGTAATAGAGCTATAAAAAGACATTTGTGATGTTAGAAGCAAAGCATATTCCATAACCAACATTTTTTACATGATGGATGGCATTCATTCTCAAGGAGCTGGAATCGGCAATGGGATAAATATTTATGCTTTGTGGAAGTAACTAAGAAGAACAGAAGGTGATAATGCAGTACGATTTGTAACCACACATAATTACACGGTATTCCGAAGAACTTGTCAAAAAGTTTATGTGCAGGAAAATTAATCTATTTTTTTCTAATTATAAAAATTGATCTAACAGAAGAAAGTAATTTTCCCCTACACAACTTGCCATGCTTGTATCTGTAGACCATCCTAACTTCATCATCGCAACTCTTTTAATTGCTTTCTAACATGGGAAAGAAGTTTCTAATTTTTTTGTATTGCAAGTACAGATTTTGTAGGCCAAAGTTTCCTGTTGAAGCTGGTTGTTAATTGTTCTTTTTACTAAGTAGGATATTAATGGAAGTATTTATTGATTTAGTCCTCATAGATTTTGTATTTTTAATGAAGTCCCTAGCTAGCAGATATAGAAAATTTTATTGAGAAGGACTTATTCTATTAGAAGAGATTTATGGAAAGATTACCCCCTTAATGAAGGATTGTATTTACTATTTACTCATTTGTATTGTAATGCCTAGAAGTGTAACCACAGACTAAGGTGTCATTTTGCTAGATGCCAAACAAACACTGACTCTAAGGCCAGGGACCATCTTCTGTGTTCCAGTGATGTAAACTTAAGAACTACAATGTCAAAACAGGATGGAATGGCACAAAAAAAGGCATCTGAACTTCAACCTCTCACCTTCCTTGCTACTGTAATTTACACTAGGTCTATGCCAGATTTGTGTTTTCTGTGCTGATAATGCAAAGCCTTCATCTCCAATTTCTGGCAGCATTTCTGAAACAACACTCTTTGAACTATTTCAGTTGCTTTCTGCTACAGCAACTATGAATGAACTGATGACTGATGGTTAAAAAGATTGCTAGTTCCCTACATAAAGGTGTTTTGTTACCTTGAATTCAGGGCAGAATTTGCTATCTATGCTAATTTTTTTATTTAGTCTGCTTATTTGTTCTCATGGAGTGAGTGTTCCACAATTAGCAGATCCTTGACCATGCCCAGACTCTTCTTCTTTCTTTTTTTTTCTTTCTTTTTTTTTTTTTTTTTTTTCCAAAATTCCTTTTCTGGTGAAACTTGCATTTTAAAAATATGTAAGATTTTCTGATGGTCAGTGTAAAAAATGTGGAGCTGTGCAGTTTTGTTTTAAGTGGCTGTCCTATCTGTTTAATTATTATGGCTATTTCTCTTAATCGCAGTCTCCAAAAGGCTTAGAGAAAGTCCAGCTCAGACTTTTTAGTATCAGAAGTTTATAGGTTTCTGATTTAACACGAATAAATCCTAACCACCAAAATAAGAGATAATGAGAAGGTCAGTGTGGTGAGGCTTGAGTGAAAGTGTGATATGTAAAGGTGATTTTGATAAAGAAAAGTTCTCAGGTTTGGGCAATAGGATCAATCTATTACTGAAAGTCTAATGCTGCCCTGCATTCCTACAAATTGCCATTTGCACTGTGCTTTAGGTGTAATAGATCCTAATTTCTAACTTTCATACAGTAGCTTATTTGTCACTGGAGGAGGAATTAGCGTACTGGAGTGCTATACAAGATCTCTCTAATTAATTACTTCATTAAGTGTACAATATATTCTTCTGATCGGAGAACTAAATTTTCCATGAACTACAGGCATAATTATATCTCTTTTTATGTTTGTTACAAAAATTGGTTCATACAGTTGGTTCCAGTGCTCCCACACTGGCCCAAAGGCTTTGCTGCCTTGTTCTGTCACATGTCACTACAGTGGATCTTCATTTCTAATTTCATCCACCTTAATGTTAGACATTGAGACTGAGCCATCTCAGCTTCATTACACTTGTCTTAGACACCTATGGCAGGATGATGTATGCTGTCTTTTGAACTGCCTTAATTTCAGAGTCCATGTTTTTAAATGGAGTATGCTTCACAACAAAAATAGTTATGTTTTATACTTTTTTGTATGTATATTTATAGGTATCCGAAATGTAAGGGAAACCAAATGAAATATATCACTTGCTCACTCAGCTAAAATTTATTAAAAGATATCCTGTAATCAGAGACATGGTTCTGATACTGTTATTTATTAATTTAAAATTATTTTTAAATGGGAAATCTGAAATGGATATGTTTTGCTTAATGGTTCATATTACGGTCCTGAAAAAGGCCTTGAACTCTAGGCAATTCTACTGTGCTGAAAGAAGGGAAATATATTGACTGGAGAGATAGGAGAATGTCTTGATTTAGAAAAAGCTGAGGGGCAGAGACTGTCTCTGTATGTGTTTATGTACAGTATGTGTTCAGCACTTGGCACACTTGGTGATGCTTTAATAGGAAACCTCATCATAAGCTCTTTATTTTCTCCCCTTTATTGCTAGGAGGTGAATTTCCAATAAAATATCAGGGCATCCCCTGACCATTTTTGCTGTTGAGATCCCAAGCTCTCTGTATGGACCATACAATCTATTCGGCACCGATTCTGCTTTCAGCTGCAGTAATTACAATTGAAAGAAAATGAGAGTAACTTCAGTGATTTCAGTGAATTCAGAGCAACATTGTCATGATTGAGCTCCTGTGGTGATGCCAGCTCTGCAAGCAGCCAAGCTCTGGCTCAGTCTCAAAGTATCCATTCTGCAAGAAATGAGCTGGTGTATTTGGTGGTAGATGATTTCTGGTGCTTGATCCATCTCCATGACTAAGAGCTTGGACAAACAACAGTACATTGCTGAGGGATTGCTGACACTCCTCCAAAGGGCTGTGGAGCTTGAGCAGAGGAGGTCTCTCAGCATAGCATTAAGAGACTGATTATTATAACAGGCTTGGATTGAGCCTTAAGTGTCAGAGAAGATGTATGTTGAATGTTTCTGCAGGGTGTTTCAGTGGAACTCAGGAAATGCATTTATGCATTTATAGTGGTTTCTCCATCCTCTTGTTATAGCGTAAAGCCAAAGACATCTCTCCATCCTATCACCTGAAGATGCTGCCTGTCTTATTTTACAGAACTGTCATCAGTGGCAAAATGCAAACATGTTTTGAGATAAAGTAGAATGTAATTAACTTACCTACTTGAAGAATATCATAAACGTCACAATTGTTCCTTCAGAAAATGATAAAAGTTGTGATAGGCTTGGAAAGAGGGAGGATGAAAACAGGCTAATAAGTAATTTATATTTGAATCTAAGCCTCTATGAATACTAACAAAGATCAGGCTGATGCCAGTCTTTGATAATTGTTTCATCAAACCTGTGGAAAAAAACAACCAAGATCCATGCAGCTCTGGAGTAAAGTCCATCTCTTTAGATTTCAGGTACAACTGTAGAGATGACTATTTGGCTCAGGCCAGAAATGAACCATCAGTTCTGGGACTTTGTTAACTTCACTAGTAACTACTCCAGAGAAAGACTGGCCTCTGACAGCGCTGTTGTGCTAATTTTACTGTGCTAAGCACTCACCTCATTTTTCTTTCAGGTAATAGATGTAATGCCTTCCGAGCTTTTGCAAATCCATAGCACTTCATTACCAGACCAGGGCTTTGGTGATTAATTCGTTGCAGCAATGAGGTGCTGCCTGAAAAAGGGCTTCTGAGGAACAAAGCAACCCAAGCGAGCGACGCTTGGCTGTGGGAGTTTTCTTTTGTCTCTGCGGTATTCTATGTATATAGCTGGTCTGGCAGGAAATTAAGAGAAATCCAGCGATAGACAAGAAAGATAGAAAGACTAACAGACTTAGAAATAAATAAGGGGCTGTTCTTTATAGTACCTAGAAAAATCTTGGATTCATGTTTTTATGCACTTAGATTCTCAGGACTTCAAATTTTAGCTCACTGAGCTGGGAGAGGTGATGCTCTTGTATAGTGCTACTTTTATGGTGTCTCCAAAGAGTATTGCTTTATCTCCTGATCTTTGTGATTCCTGTACACAAAATTATGTCAATTCTAACTTCAGTTCACAAGAACACTTTGCAAGGCACTAAGATCAGTGATATTCAGATCAATGTACATAGCTATAGCCCAGCAGAGAAAATGGAAAGCTGAGGTAGTTCCTAGGCACCGACTTTTGCAAACCAATTTTATTAAGTTCCTCTGTTGAAGTAGGAAATTATGTGGAACAGTAAGAGTTTTGGCTACCAAAGAGACCACTAGTATATCTGTATTTATATCAAAGTATAGTCTGTTTCTTTAGGATACAGAAAATTTCAGGTGTTTCAGTGTCAGTCTGGTAGCAGCAACAAATTAAAGCAAAGACCTATCTATCTAATAAAGAGAGAGTTTATGTTATATTTCAGTAGAGTTGTAGAACAAATTTCACTGACCTTACACAAGTGTAGTCTTTGAAGGGCAGGCTTTGTTCTCCTCCCTCCCTGTGCTAACCTCTTGAAGCAGTCATAAAATATTCATTCCAGCAGTTATTCTAGTCTGCAGTTTGGACTGTTTTGCCTTCTTGCAGGTGAGAATTTCTAGTGCCAGGAGTAAAATTTTGTTGGTTTTGTGTATGGCCCTTCCACTGAATAGTAATGAATGCAGAAGACACTGACTGGAAGGTTAAAATTTATTCTGGACCATAGGTTCCTGGGCCTTCAATTATTCTTTGCTATAATCACATCTTGCAGTCTTTTTCATGCTGTGGCTTCATTTGTGTGCCATGTGCCATCAGTGTGGCACAGAAGCTGTGACTCAGAAGACCCCTGTTACTGCCAAGGAAAATGATAAGCAGAGAATAAATAGAAAAATGTGTTGCAGAGCTGATTTAAAATATCGAGTTTCATGTATAGCTGCATGCCTTGGTTTCCCCCGGATCTGGGAAAGGAATTACCAACAGAGGGTGAGAAAAATCTGGTGTAAACTAGAAGCAAATGGAAATAAAAGGAAAAACCTCTTATGAGGTTCTTAGTCAGCCTTTTAAACTTGATATGTCTGTATGTATAAGTTGATACTTAAATACTTTCCTGGACCAAACCTTTATGATTGTTTCTTATTTACTGTTGATGGATCATCTAGCAAGCTGGACCAAAGTTCTAGGCTTTACATCACCTTGCGTATTTACTGATTATGACCTTTGTCAGATAGTCAGCACAATTTTTCTCCCTTTAATGATGGTAAATAGACTTTGGAATGTATTTTACATTATAAAAGAAAACCATTCAGTATTTGTTATATCACTCCTCAGGAATACCCAGTATATTGAGGAACAGGGTCTGCTCTCCAGGAGGGTGGCTTTGTGTCTTTATTTTAAACTTATAGAACAAAAGAAGAAAGGAGAGGAACCATGTCCCCATAAGAGAGAGTCCAGATTTTGTATTATTAAAGCCAGCCCCTGTCTCTGTTGATAGCTTCTACAAGTACTTGGCAAATCAGACCAGGCATTCTCTCTTTTCATGAGAGATCTGCAGAAGATGACCCCAGACCTGAAGCAGTGAGGTGGTTCTATATTTCTGAGGAAAAAGAAAGTATCATAGCCTCTTTTGGACACTGGTGGAAGTCAAAGAAGACTTGTGCTTCAGTGTTTATAAGAGTGAGTGTGAAAACGAAGGTGGAACTTTCCTCCTGATAATTTCTTTTAAGGAAAGGTGATGGCAAAATGCCACAAATGCTTTCAAGGAGCATCTCAAAATCATATACTGAAGGTGTGAATAGCACAAATATGCCTTATAATAGAGGCACTCTTGAGCTTTATAGTAAATACTGGAAGTCTTTCACAATGTGGGCTGCATCTCAATATAGATCATGCTCCCCTCCCATCTAGGGACACACACCATTTTTCCTTTCCTTCCAGAGATCAAATAGTATCTGTATGGCAAACTCAGCAGTTCTTGGCATAAAAAAGCAGTATGTAATAAATAAGTAATAAATTAATATTTAATTAAATAATCTTTTAATGAAATTTAGCACCTGAAAGGAGGTGGAGTGACAGACCTATGTGACCAGTTAACTATCTGCAGAACAGCAGTGACCACTTTGCACAGGTTTACATGAAAAGCAGAAGCTTACATTCTAAAAAAGAGTATCTGTTTCATCTCTTAATTGATCTATGTTGTCAATGCAGGACTAATACTGCTTGGAATGTAATTATGTGGTCTGAAATCCTCATGTGATAGTGCATACTGCAGTCCTGTGGTCCACTGACCAAAGGTGCAACTCTGAAATGACTATTTGACTTCACTTGTTTTTAGTACTAGTGTGTAGCTTTTGTTAAATACAGGTCAGGAGATCATTATGTGAATGACTGCCTGTTGGGACTTGCCTTTTCTTTAGGCAGAAATTTTTTTGTTATGCTCGGTTTCTGTCTATTTATGTTTCCACAGGATAAAGCCGGTTATGCTAAGGTAAGGGCAGCTGCAAACTGTTCAGTTTTTTGTGACTACCCTCTGGTTTCTGAAAAGTTGCTGGAACAAAAATCAGCTCTGTAAAGGTTGTATGTTCCTTGCTTATTTTTATCTAGTTTTGCTCAGGCTCCTTAGTGGATGGAGGCAGTATGTAGATTTTTGGCAGTGGTTCAGGTGGTATAAGTGGTTCAGTTAATTCAGAGTCTTCTGCTGGTGACTTGTGTGCAAGGGAGTGGGTTTAGTGCACTCATAATGGCTATATTTAAGTGACTGGAAGAATGATCGCCTTTTCACATTCAGTCCATTTCAGCCCATGTATTAATATTCCTTGCATTTTCTTGTGCATTTCCTCAGAGGGCAGATTAAAATTAAAATTCTGCCAAGGTTAGGTAGCAGAAAGGATTAGTGAGATAGGTCTTCACCTCTAGAGAGAAAGGTGACATGCAAATGATTGGACTGGACACATCCTTATTCTGGCAACTATTTGTACGGATAAAAAAATCTCCATGCAGCTGACAGTTTGTGCTGAAGAGATATCCAGGACCAAAACAGCAAAAAGGCTGAAGGTCAGGATTGAAGTACAGTACATTGAGAGGGTTATACAGACTTTGCCTGTTTATCTCAAGTTATTAGCATTTCATTTTCAAGATCAGCTCTTTACTGACAAAACTTTAAAAATTATTGTGCCCAATCCTCCCCCATAAACATTATTTCAAAAGCTTTGACCTAGAACAAAACAAAAAAATTGACCAATGAAATACTGCCCCCCTCTCCCCCTGCCACCATGTCATAAGTGCTTTGTAATTTAAAGGCCAAACGTAATATCTAATTTTTGAGGAAAAATTTCAATGGGATTTTCTCTTGGATGAGCAGAGAACTGTTTGAGCAATAAAAATGAGCACTGTACTACTCGATTTCATGCCTGTGTCAGGTTTAGAAATTGAACATTTGGCCTAAATTGTAAGGATGAAGATAACTATTATAACTACAGAAAGGGACCAGTGAATGTAATTGAAATAATGTCCTTGCCTGCATAACTCACCTTGCAATTCTTTCACAAAAATGGCAGAAAATAAGCTTTCAGAACTTGTCCTTGCTTTTTGTTACCATATTGTTAATGTATGGAAAAACTGGGACATACACACACATTATACCCAGAGTCCATTAAATGTGTGTGCATGTATAAATATATAGAAATTATATATAAACATATCCCCAGACCAACATCATCCTTAAATACAGTATCTCCACTATTTGATTATTGTTATTAGCAGGAAAACCCCACCAACAGTGAAGTCATCTGTGCTTCTGAAAAATGTAAATGTCAATTTTTGGTCTTTAAAAATTATTAAGCCTAGTAAAAGATAGCAATTTCCAGTGTTTGCTTGGATGGTAAGATGCAGGAGAGTGAGCATTACTCCTGAGAGCTGCCATTGGTTAGCTGGAGGGAAAATGGATATCAATTATACATAATCTAAGAAGCCTCTGCATAATAATCAGGCCCAGTAGGGGCTTTGGGGCAGCTTCGTTATTCTCTTGTAAACACAAGAGCCCAGATAGACATGTCAGTCAGGAGTAGCGGCTGCAATTCTTCCTTTTTAACACCTTCACATTCTATTGCTTCAATATGCAAACAAGGCTGTTTAGCTGAGGGTTGAGGCTGTGCTAATGAGCTCCCTGCACTAACCCTGAAGTAAAAAGGTTCTGTTTCACAGCTGCTCAGAGACTAGCTCCTCTGGGCATGCTCAGGTATTGGAAAATAATTCCTTTTAAATAGAGAAACGCCAATCAGGATTTCTTGCATACTCTTTTCTCAGCGTGCTAATGCAATTACCTCATAACTTGTGAACTTTTCACAGTGGTGGAAAAATGTTTTGTCTTTGAATTATGTATTTTTTTCACCAAAAAGAAGAGGGGATTTGGAAAATTTAGCAGATGTAAAAATCATACCCTCCCTTAATTCCCGGAGGACCATAACTCAAGGCTAATTTCCACATTTCCTTCTTAAAGGTGGACGCTCCCTTTATCCCTCCCCTCCATGTGTTTCTCTATTTCTAGCATCATTTCAATTTCCTTTTAGATGGTCAGTGTTGTAAGTGACAGAGGAGGCTCCCAGCTCAGTGCTACCAACTTCATTCCTGCTCGACACTGAAAAGGACGCTGTTGGTTTAGGACCCTGACTCAGTCCTAAAGCTAGGTTTCAGGGCATTGCTGAACTTAACCAACTGCATAATTGCCTTGATAAAGTCACACAGACCCCATGATAATCTTTTACGTATGAGTCGACATTTACAACTCATGATATGAAACATGACGATCTCTCGAATATCCAATTATCCTTACGAATAAAGTATTTTTTTTGCCTGGAAGAGTCAGAAATCCCCGCTGGGTTAATTTAGAGTCTGATAGAAATCATTTGGGTTTTCTGTTTAAAGTAGGGCAGTGTATGATTTCTTATACAACTCTATGAGATGCTCCCTGTCTTCATTCATTCATTCATTCACTCTTCCCCAGGACTGTGCCTTCTAGCAACATGACACAGGAGAGCAGACCTATAGGCAGAGCCACAAAAATGTCTGTCAAGTGCAAGTTACAACTATCTCAAACCATAACACATTCCTATGAAGAGAGACAGCACATTTTTAACTATTTAGCAGTCAAATATTGTGATCTACTCTTTTTCACTCTGTTATTGGTTAGATTTCTAATGGCTGTCTCCATGCTTGACAATCCATATTACTGAGTCGGTGGGAAAGTCTTAGCTTTGTAATATTTCAGCACTTAAATTATTTATTATGTTAGCTTTATGGCATATTAAAACCCTGCTTAGACAGGTAGAGCTAACTCCCTTCTGCCTTGCTGAAGCTCATTAAATGGCCATCATAACTGGACAGACTTAATTGTGTTACATCCAAATAATTCTGTCATTTGGATTCAAATCCAAGGTAAATGGCCTACCCAGAAATCTCACTTATTTGACTGTGACTGGCAAATGATTAAAGTATCCTGTAAGCAGTTTACTTATGACATGTTGGTGAAAATTTACAAGTAAAATTAAGAAACTGAAATAAGATGTGACTTTGCTTGTTTCAGAGTGTTTTTAAATTATACCATCCCATTTTAGTACTAGTATCCCCAGCCAGCAGAAAACTCATTTATTCATCTTTTTTAAGGTATTTAAAAAAATACTAGTTGCCAGTGGTTACATTTATCTGTAGTTTGGAATTCAAATTTTCCAGCTCAGAGAATAAGTGACTGAAAAAAATTCTGCTTTCCATTCAGGTCAGCTTTCCATGTGTCAGTTTACAATTCTTCAGTTCACTTTGCATGGTCCAAATGATGAGCTTTTAAGCACTGTTATTATGAAATTATTCTATTGCCTTACAGCTCTTGATAAGGAAGAATGCCGAGGTAATTAAAATGTTTTTCTGGGACTCAGAGGACCTCCTCTTATTCTGAAAAGTGTCTTTGTCATTTTAGACAAGTCACTTGACACTAAGATTTTATGAAACACATTTAGGAATTTAGGTACTTTTGCAAAAACTCACAAGGCACTTTATGCAGTCATTATCCCTTATAGCTGGATTACAGGTGTTGCAAGGGTCTGCGACCTAGAGGAGTGCCCAGCTCCAGCATACATGGGAAGTTTTGACACTGAAACCAACATTTTTCTTTCCTTCATTTTGTATTTTGCTTTGTCAAGCAGTTAGGACAAAAATACCCTATGCTATGGCTATGTGGTAAAAAACTCTCTCAGAATTAAAAGTTCCATTCTGACTACTAATTTTCTATCAGCCCTCTATAAGGTAAGAACCTCTATACACAGTTAGTAGCATCCAATGGAGGTGATATTAATCTCATATGAATATGGAAAAAAATGATGAAATCCCCTCACTACATTCATATACGATTTGACATTGACATTTCGGTTCCTTCAAGAGGTAACAACATGGTTATGACACCAAAGTGGAGAAAAATACCATAAAAATAGTAAGTGAATTGTACTGTATGATTGAGGGAATGATGCATTGATTTTATATTTGTTTTCAATACTTAAAAAAAGGTTGAGCCATGAAGAGGTGTCCCTGTAATACCAATTTTTTCATCAAGTCTCACCAAAATACCAATACTTATTCTATTTAAAAAAACCTTGCTTTGCAATTCAAGATCATGATGTTCAACCAGTGGACTTAAAGAGTCCCAAAACCCAGACAATTTTTATTAACTCCGCAGAATAATTTCCTAGTTCTCTAGGATTTTGCAGAAAGGTTGAAAGATCTTCTAGTGAAAACTACTTGTGTGAAAGGTTAAACATAAAAAATAAAGGACAATAGGATACATTTAATCACTCTTTCTAATCACATATAAAACCCTTTCTACCTGCTTATTCTTTTGATTTTATACATGTAGCCATAACACATCATAGGCGATAAGGGTTAGTTGGATACTGATTTTTGATATTTAATTTATCGTATGTATAAAACAATAAATACAACTATTGCTACAGAAAATACCCTAATTCCAATGCGACTGTACTAGTGGAGGCAAGAAATTCAAGCTAGGTGGACTAGCAATCTGCAAGGTTGTTGTATAATTTGATACAACTTTGATTTAGAGCACACAGATTGTCACAGTTCAGGGCTACTAGCCATGACCTGATTTGGGAAGTGGATATATATGAAATGAGGATTTTGTTCTCTTCCCCTGAATATACCTGAAATAGTTGATCCTGTTCTGCTCTGCTTGAGAACCATACAAAGGATTGTCCACCCTGGCTTCAGAAATGTCATGGAACCTGTGTTGTGTATTTGAGAACACAATATTCTGATACTGGGATTGTCCAGTTTCCCTAGGAAAATAAGCAGAACCCCCATCAGTAAGACAGCAACAAGTGAAACGAGTAGTGAAATAGACTTTGGGGCAAATGCAGTGGCTGTCTGCAGTTGGGTTGGGAGTGCAGACAGACTTGGCCATGATACAAACCGGTGTGAATCACCCCTTTAATTGGTGTGAGGCCCATAATAACCATAATAATACTAGTACTGGCTTTGTGTAATACATACATTAAGATTACTTATTAATATTGGTTTTCTTCCATTGATAGAAAAGTAATTTGGTTTCTAGTTAGTTTCATTAAATATTTTCAGTGTATGAATGTTTTCAAATTAAACATTGATTCCATAAAACCATCTCAGGTACTGCCTCAGCTTCGGGTCATTAATTCTATTTTTTAAAGTATTAATGCAGATGAAGGAACATTGTTCTTTGTTTCTATCTACCAAAGTGCCTGAAGTGAACTTTTTTCCCTCTACTCCTGCTAAATTACTAATTAGTTCAATGTACCTCAGAGATGACAGCCTCTGAGACTGGCAAAACTTGTGTTTCCAGCAAAAGTTTATTAAGACAGTAGTTGGTGCTCTTGATGACAGATTTAAGGAGGAAATGGTATTCCTTCTTTTTTTTTTTTTTTTTTTTTTTTTTTCCTTGAGCAATATCAAAGAGTGAAACAGTTGATTAAAACAGACACAGCATAATCAAAATTGGGCAATAGTCTAACTTTAACACAATAATAGAGACCCTCCACCCCAAAGGAAAACATTATACATCTTCTCACAGGAAAGTGTTATTGACATGTGTAGTTTCAAAGCCTGTTGGAAAGTCTTAGGTTCAGGCTGGAGATGTTGTCGATGTTGGTGCCAAACCCATGACAGGTGCAGTTGTGTAGGAAAGGTACTCACCCCCCACTTTGGCTCCTTCCCTACATAGTGAGGAGAAACCGGGAAAGCCAGGACTGAGACAGTTGCCTCGGACTGTTGGTAGCGTCCTTGGTGTGCTGGTGCTCAGCCTGTTTATCCTGAGGTAGATTTGCAGAGGAATTAAAGCAGTCTTAAAAGCAGTAATGCTTATTCATACATGTGAAAAGGGGGAAGGTGGAAATGTTAGAAATATACCTTCCCATTTCTCTCATGCTCCCCTTCAAACATGTTGTGGAGATCGAGCTGATATCTAGGGTATTTGAATGTGCAGTGACTTTAAGAGAACAGTTGTCGTGTAAAATGCTGGCTAGCATATAGCAGCTATTGTCTTGTCAGCCATGGGGAAGGTGGCAGAGAGGCAGTTAGGGATAACATATTCCTTTTAAAAAATTCAGGTGCTGAATATTTAGTAATAAGGAGAGTGATACCAGAAAACCTATGACCTAAAGAGCCAAACAAACTTATCAATCTTACAAGTGTTAATGTACACAATATCTTTTTAATCATGTGCTTTTGTTTGGGATGAAAACAGTAATAAGATATCTCATAACTTCATGATAGAAATGCAATTTGTACTTAAAACTGTGAATATCAAATAGCTATTGCAACACAGCAGCCAAAAAGCAAGTTGTTGGTTTTTATTGAGATAAATATTATGATATGTTGGCCTAAAAGATTTTTGTTTCTCAATTGTATTTTTCTTCGTGGATAGTAATTGCTGATAAAGTCAAAGACAAAACTCACATAAATTCAGAATATAAGCTACTGGGTATAATGATGACTAAATATTTACAGATGTTGGTACATGGAGCACCAGGAACATAGTAACAAATAAGAATAGATACTGTTACTTTCCCCATGTCACATATAAGGAGCTCTGATCAAGAAATTAAGTAATTAGTTTAATGTTCTTTGATATGTCATCATATATATTGAAGAAGGGCTGAAAGCTAGGGGAGGAGATTCTGGCTGTGCTGTATATCAGAGATTGGTCAGTGATTTCAGTCTTTACCTAGACTTTTCCTAGGTTGTGCTTTTAGATGGTCTGTCTTCTCCTTTGAGTCTTCCCTGTTTAGCTTAGTTTTGTCAATTATTTCCTCAGTAAGCCAGGGGAGTTAGGAAGGAGAGATAGTAGACACTAAGAAAATTATTTACTCTGTGAGCACAGATTGCAAACTTCTCCTTGCATGCAGTCACCATTGTTCTGAACACCCTGAGGAAGGAAACAATAGTTGTGTTGGAGAGTGTTTTAAGCCCATCATGAACCAGAATTTTCACACGTAGAACAATAATGTATATTCCCCAATGGCCGTATTCACTTTAGAAAGTCCTTTAGAAAAAATATTGCTTTTGGGCCATAAACCAGGTATCCCTTTGGTATTGGTATATTTTGTAAGTCATTTATATAAATAAGAAAACTGAAATATTTGCTTTAGTGGCCCTTTCATACTGTCACTTTTAAAAATGGCAGCGTGATGATTTACACAAGCTCTCTCAGCTTTTATTATCCTAAAGATTATTTTATTATTGCTAATCTGCCTCCAGCACTGGCCCTAGCCACTAGGAGACTTTATCTTAGTATCTTCCAAGGCCTCCAGGGGAGGGTCTTGAGAAATCTCTTCATTTTTTACAACAATTCTTACCTCCCCCTCCTTCCTTGTTTTGCTTGCTTTCAAGACAGTGACAGGTTGCACCACAAAGTAAGATTGTGCTGTATCCCTCCTGGGGATTAATGCTGGAAAAGAAAAGAAAATAAACAGAAAATGGTGGTTTCTCAGGCTATTTCACAATTCTGATCCACGCTGGAGTGATTTTTGATCGACTTTTCAGTGGTTTGAGTGTATGTCGAAAGAAAATGATAGGGAAACAGTGAGCAGTGTGAGGAGAGGAAGGCCATAGCCACAGCTTCTTGAGCCCCTTCAAACTGCAGGATCTCCTCCCAGGCACTCATTACCACCTACCTCCTAAAATCCAAGTGTTTCAGTTCAGAGTCTCCTGCCAGAAATCTCACTGCTCCTCTGAGGTTCTCCTTAGCAGAATACATTTTACTGACACCATAAAATCAAATTTGCCCTACAAGGCTGGAGTGCTTTAAGCTAAGTCTAAGTCATAGTATCAGTTATCTCTGAAATTGTTGTCCCAGTCAGCAAACCTGTATTAAGTCCTAGAATGGTCCAAGACTAGATCTGAAGATCAAAGATACGATCCAAGACAGGTCTATCTTCAACTGTCCTTTTGCCCAATGCCATGAGCCACCCAAGACTCTCAGTCTTGCAATTAACTCTGTTAAAAACAGAAAAGAAATTTGGGGGTTTATTTCTTACAGATTTCATCAAGTAGACTACTGGCATTAGATCATTCAAGTTCGATCATTTGAACTCTCTACCTGTCATTTTACATTTCAAAGTTATACCCTGTGGAGACCTATTTTTTTACACATGGGGATTTGGATACAGGCTAAGAGAGAAGACTGATTTGCTTCCAAGTGCCAGAAGGGAAGGTGCTGGAAAACTAATAGACTGTGAAACTGAACTAAGCACCACATCTCTAGTCTACACAGTGGGTGACTACAGTGAGGGGGTGGAAAAATGTCTCCCAGACCACCTGACAGATATGGGACACAGGGGCTCTGTGATAATAGCTTTTTATCCCTGATGTTCCCCAGAATTTGCTAGACTCACCAGGATGTTGCTTTCCACCTGCAGGGTCAGCCTGCTTGCCTAAAGAAAATATTTAGCATGAGCTTTGAAGGGAATTTCTCATTTCCTTTGGCTCCATATACTGAGTTCCTGGAAAGGAGGATGAAGTAGGGTGATTTGGAAGTGAAAGGTGGTCAAGTAAGTGTAAGTCATGCAGAAATCAAAATTAGCCATGTCTTTATGGTGTATCTCTGTATGTTTGGCACTTTGCTTAATCTCCATGGGTATGCCAATAAGAGCTGTAGGGACATGAGGTGAACTGCGCCCTCTAACCCCAAGACCACCAAGCTCTCCCTGGACTCTTTCATTTACTAGTGTGAATGTCACATTCTTCATTTGACTCACCTGGGTAGTTGTCTTCCTATCTCTTGGAGGTGATGTGAGGGTCTTTGATCAGGTGTGGATTTAATGCTCCTTTATCACAGGTGCAAGCTGTGTGCACCCTAATACTGTGTGGTTTTAGCCACACAATTTAGAACCATGTTTGAAAACCATGATAGACGCTTGAAATTGGAGACACTTTGGAAAGTTTGTTCATGCACGTTACAACATTTCTGCATGAAAAAGGTTGTGAGCTGAAGACTTTATCTACTTAAGGTCTTCTATACACAACTCTTGCTCCTGTCAGTCAGTCAGTCCCTTAATTATAAATGCCGAGATGGCTTCCCAGAAGCCTCCTGATGCAGCAGGATGAGGGATCATTACTTGCTGCAATCCTGGACTTAATTGCCAGGTTTTCTAAATGCAGATGGTTCTGAAAATCCTGGCTACATATTTTATCTGAACTGAAATGTTTTCTTAAAGCAGCAGTGGACTTGGAGAACATGACTGTCTGAGGTCATAGGAAAAGCAGGTAAGTGAAGAATAAATGTGAGATCACCCTACTTGTGGCTAAGATGATTTGAAAATGAAAATGTATTTATGAGTTGTACTGTTTCTTATATTGTTAAAATAGTTAGAAATTCTAGAAGCACAGCTTTTTCAGCATCGCAGAAAGTATTTAGAGTTTTTGTGCATAGAATATCAGTCACTTAATAAATCCTTTTCATGGATTCATATAACTCTCACACCTACCACTCACTTCTGCAGCCTTCAAGAAAAAAACCTGTTTCCTGAAAATGGAAAGAACTCTGGGAGAGTGAAGGTAACTTTATTTTCACTGATATTTTGGTTAAGGACAGCCTGTGTCTGGCAGGACCCTTTCCTTTCCCCCACTCTCTTTGTGTTTTGTATACAAAGGTCAAGTGCAATCACAGACCATGGTGAAAAGGCTTAGGAGGCTCAAAAGGCTTAGAAGAAGTTGTAAGAGTGGTGACTGGGCTACTGAACCCAGAAGGAAGAGACCTGTGTTAGGCAAAGAGTGGGTCTGAATGAAGTAATTTTTCTTCCAAATAGATTACTTCGTTCTTGTGAGGTAGAGCTCCGACAGTCCCCACAGCAGAAGCTGCTGAACAGGTTGCAGGGCCCCACGAAACATAACCAGGAGAGGAGTTACGCTCCAGCATGGTGATAAGGACATTTACCTGGGTCTCAGAGTACTCAGAAGTGCCGTGGAGTGCTCTACAGCACTCTGGTGAGGGCGTGCTCTGCTGAGGACTGTCAGAGAAGTCTGACCTCAAATCCTAGAAGCAGAGTAAGAACTGTAGTTTGGACATTATGTGTTCCAGTGATTGAGCTAGTGGATAAGACAACGCAGCTTATCTTGCAATAGTTTTGTGAACCTACTCCTTCATTTCCTTGGTCTTTCCTGACAAGTGCATTTAGATTTCATTTTGTCTCCTAGAGAACATCTTGTACAAATGGGAAAAGATGTCTTCATGTTTTGGTATAGAAAATAATTCGAAGTGGTTTCAGTCATTTTTTTTTTTTCTGTTTTGTTGTTGTTTCCATGTGTATTTGGGTGGAAGGGGGAAAGAATGGGTTCAGCAGTCAAATGGAGGATTTAACTGTGTACAGAGCCTTACTCTCAACTCACATAAGCCCTTTTGAAATACCATTCTTTGTCCTCAGTAAAAGGAAAAGCTGTTCCTTCATGTGTTAGTTAACAAAGGTTAAGTAAAGCATATTACAATCTGAATTATACAGGGCTGTTGCAGCTTGCTTAAGTGTTAGCAGGTCAAAGAGAACACTGCATCCTTGATAATGTTTTAGTTTGACCTGCTAACAAATGTTAATACATCTGTCTTGTTCAATGCGTTTTTGTGTGTGAATGTGCATGTATTTAAGGACTAGAAAAGAAATGCTATATGTCAGATGAAAGTCCTTCAGAATTCAGCAAGTGTCATTTAAATGAACAACAATAAATCACCAAGTACAAGACTGCACTACACATCCCCTATAGAGGACACAGTGTTATGCAAATAAAGACTTTATAGACAATATTTCTGCAAATATTATTGCATTTTTTTAAGCATTTCTGGACATAAATCCATTCAAAGCTAGGCAAGCCTATAAATTAACAATTGGCTGGATTCATCAAAGTGTTCATAACAAGCAGTAATTTTTGATTCAGGGGAACGTTATCAAATAAATGACAGCCCTATCAGTTTTTAAAATTCTATTAGCAAATACTCAAAGTGAGCCTTATTGTCTTAAGTACTTTTCATTGTGTTTACAGAAGAGGATAGGCAATAAACATTACATTTATTGACTTCTTGTGAGCAGATATTATCTATTGCCCCTTTGTATGTTACTGTTGCACTAGCAGTGGTCCCTTACCCAACTGTACTACATGCTCTATAAAGACTCAGAAGGAAGAAAATGCTTCACCACACAACTTACAGCTTTTAAATACAAGACAGACACAACTAGTAGGTCCATTGCACCCAGAAGAAGCACAAAGAAACAGTGAGGCAATGCAGAGCTGCATGCGTGGCAGTGATCTCGGGGCACCAGCTGCCTAGCCACTGTCAGGAACCTGAAATATGAAAATGCTTGTTTGTGAATTTAAGATGTGGGCAACATTTTGCTAGTCCTTGAGAGCTAGCAGGAGCAGGCCCTTGAAGGCAAAGGTGAGGAGTTCATGGTTGATGAGATAAAAAGTGGGAGTGCTGGAGGTACACACAGAAAGGAGCAAGGTGTTGTTAAAAGAAAATAGTCCAGGAAATGGTTGCAAGGCTGGGTGCATATGAAATATCTCGAGCAGTTTTAATGAGATGAGATTAATGAGTGTTCTAGCAGTATCTCAATATTGCAACTTTGCTCTGTGATGTCTTTTCTGTGCCAAATTCATCACCTCTCAATGCCCTTTTCTCCAGAGGGGTCGTCTTTACGATGCAGGAAATAACAAAGATCCCCGAAAGAGGGAAATACATTGCTCTAGCCACTGTAGAAGGCAATCACTGCACACCACCAGAACATATAGTAAGATGTAGGAGGGAAAAGGAAAATAAAAGGATTACAGCTGTAAACTGAAACAACTCTTTTTGAAGCCCCCTGCAGGTTTTTGTTCTGTGTTGGGTTTTTTTTTTGTTGTTTGTTTGTTTTTTCTTTGCCCCTCTTATTTTACAGATTACAGAGCTTTTCAACTTATTAGCAGGCAGAATATTTTACTATGTTGTCTGCAAATTCTGACTTACATAGATTTGGAAAGAAAAAAAGTCAATGTTTGTTAAAGCATATGCTATTCTTAACTGTGGAGATGAAAAGTCAGAACTGTGCTATGATGTTTTATTAAAATAGAAAAAATAGCAAGTTATCAGCACAAGCCAATTAAATAATACGTCTTGTTTCCAGATTAGCTTACACACAGATTTATATTTTATTTGGAAAAAAAATCAGCCTTTACCCAATATAATCAGGCTTGATATTCCAGAAAGATTGTCCCTATGCTGTTGCTGGAAGCACAACAACAACAAAATACATTAAAAAACTCCCAGTCCCACACATCAGACATTTTAGAAACCTGCAACACATCAGCACAGTGTGTCCATAGAATTTAACGGTTCACAAAACAGCAAATATGAGTGACTGCTTATTATATGTGGGGTGTGGTGAGCACTTCAGATATTCTTGTGTCCTTTAACTTCACTGATGCTGGACCCCTCATGCTCACAAGAATCCTTTCTGAATGGTTGAATTGTCTAATAGTTTGTTAGTGACCAGGGCCTGTTTAATTTTTTAAGAATTGTCTCTACCTAAATAGGAATGTCATGCTCTGCAATATGACTTGGTTCCTGTGGATGGCATTTACAGTGGGCCCTATTCTGAGCAGTAATTGGACCAGATGGCCTTTGGAGTTTTTTTCCAACTTATTTGTTCTATAATTCTATATTGCCATGCAAATTTTTTCAAAACAGCAATATCCTGCCATTAGCACTCCAAATGAACCACTATAATGTCATTGCTAGGAAGATACTGAAATTTTTGGTGTATCTACTTTCTGAGTTAACCTTCATAGGCTAAGGCGGAAAAAAAATTCAAGGTATTCCAGAATAGTGGTTTACTCTTGCAGCAGGTTAAAAAAAGGTGTAACATGTTCTTAATATATTAATGTATGTGTATATTAGTATAATAGTTATAACTTTATAACTATAACTTGTTCATATAATGTGAACCAAATATGTAAAAGGTTGAAACTTTGTGCATATGCTTTTTGTATTGTCATAGGTAAACCTGACTCTATGTTCAAGACACTCTTCAGAGCTGCACAGTATTACTTGTGCAGTTCATATATGTGTTGGTTCTCTTTAACAGAAAGATATAGGAACAGTTAAATTGGAAGCTGGGAATCCCATTGTCTTAAACCAATTTTTTTTCCCAACCACATTTGGTGTGTTTGATTTCATAAGAGGTTCACACCACTAGCTCAAGGATTTTCTGTAAGCTTCAAACTGCTTGTCCATAAACGCAGCTCATCTGAGTAGTGTGGGGAAACTTTGACACAGCAGGAGTAAACTGTCTGGTAGGAGCGTCCTCCACCATATATCATTGTGCCTGGTAGTTGAGACAAACTGTTTGTGTTGGTCTCATTTGAACAGTTGGGTGCCCCACTGCATGATGTGTTTTTTGTGAACTGCTCTTTGCTTTTGTCCTTGCACACATAACAGGGCCTCAATCAAATAATTTACTGCATCATTCAAATGTGATTCTTCCAGTACATTGTTGGCCAATGCTTTTATGTATTCCTAGAGTGTCTGAAAATTCTGCCAGCCTGTCCATGAAAAATTTGCCTATATAGCAAATAGTTGGAACACACCAGGGGCACTTCATATATTAATTTTGTAGTCTGACCACAAGTATAAATGTAGAAAAATGAGCAGTATAAAGGACTGGCAAAGCTACACTTAATGGTGCACAAAATAACTTTCACTGGCTAGACTGTTGTCCCACAGTGAAACTAAAAGCAAATATTGGACCTGAAATACTCCTGATTGGGTGGGAATATGAAAGACAAAGCCAAGAATTAGTCAGCACAGGGTGGAAATGAGTAACTGTTTGTTGGTGGCATTAGAAATATGGTCAGGAGAGTTGAACATACCTGTACTTTAATATCTGTGCAGATGAGAAGCAAAGAGGATTTGCAAAACGAGGATATGACCTGACTGAAGAAACTAGAATGAGAAACTAGAAAGAGAGCATTGTCAAAAATAAAGTAGTGGATAGACCTGAAAGACATGGTGAAAGAGACTGCTGTTCCCAGTGACAGAAAAGGGGTGAAAAAGTGTATTCTTTTCTAACTATGTTGCATTTAACCTTGTCATTCTTTCACCTTGTGATTCTTTCCAGTTCATGTTACTTATCAGAAGTAAATAAAAATCCATGCACTTAAGTTCTGTTTTCTAAAGTCACACTGGCTTGGTACAATGCTACTAATATATACTGAATTCTAGCACACGGTATCATAAGTCTTTACATTCTTAGTTTTATGCGATCAGTTCTGTATTGTTAGAATTATTGTATCAAAGACCAGAGGATAATATTAAAGCCTGTAGAGAGACACATCCCATGTTCTAATAAACTTCAGTCTAGGTTTAGACAATAGCGCATCAAAATATTTTCATAACTGTGAACGGGGTTTTTGAGTAGGGAGGTTCTTTAAGAAGGTTTTAACATCATCATTGTGAAGGTTTTATATCCAGAGCAATAGAGATTTTTCTGATTGTAGGTTGTACTGTATTTTTAATATACATGTATTTGTGGTTCTTCTATTGAAATGTGCTTAGAGAGCATCATGGAAGAATTAGTTGTGTATCTCCCACCTCAACCCAGATCTAACAGCCAGTCCCAAAGTTATCCTCTAGTTTTCTCCTTTATTTGGAAATCTCATCATGTTTCTGATATGGTGAAGGAGGACTTTATAAAAATTGTCTTGCCTTGTATCCTGGAAAAATGCCTGTCTCCTAGTAGTTCACTCTTGGAGTATCATGTAATTTGAGAAACTGTCCTGGCATGAATGTCTGATTGTTTTGTTTTTTTAAAGTTTTTAATTGGCCACTTTTTTAAAAAAAGTGTGCTAGTTAAGGATAAAAAAGAAAAAAGGTGACAGAAGCAGATTTTTTTTAAAACTCCAATTCATATTCCCATTTAGATTTGATTCATAATAGCTTTGCTTGTGTAGTTGAAATCATATTCTCTGAAGACAAAAAGTTATAGTGAATAATAGAGCATAGATTTGTCAATAGCTTGCATCATCTCATGAATTAATACCTCTGTATTACATTTATGGAGTACAGTAAATTGTGTTATCTGGGTAGTTAATCAACCTAAGCCATTAGTGGTGAAATACTTTGAAATGTATATTAACTAATTATGCTGAGAACTATGTATCTTAAGAAATACCTTATGCTGCAGTGTATGGAAGAATGCCTTAAAAAAATCTCGTAGTAAATCAACATTTTTCATTTTGGGGGGAGTAGTGGATGGAAACCTGACTATAAGCCAACAAGTTGCACTAACCATATCCTGGGTTGCATTAAGAGAAGTGTGGCCAGCAGGTCAAGGGAGGTGATTCTCCCCCTCTGCTCTGATCTCATGAGACCCCCCCCTGCAGTACTGTGTCCAGCTCTGGGGTCCCAACATAAGAAGGACATGGACCTTCTTGAGCAGGTCCAGAGGGCCAGAGAGATGATCAGGGGGCTGGAGCACCTGCCCTATGAAGACAGTCTGAGAGAGTTGAGGTTGTTCAGCCTGGAGAAGAGAAGGGTATGGGGAGACCCTTATAGTACTTCCAGTACTTCAAGGGGGCCTACAGGAGAGATGGGGAGGGACTCTTCATCAGGGAGTGTAGGGATAGGATGAAGGGTAGTGGATTTAAACTGAAAGAGGGTAGATTTAGGTTAGATGTAAGGAAGAAGATCTTCACTGTAAGAGTGGTGAGACACTGGCACAGGTTGCCCAGAGAAGCTGTGGCTGCTCCCTCCCTGGCAGTGTTCAAGGCCAGGTTGGACGGGGCTTTGAGCAACCTGGTCTAGTGGAAGGTGTCCCTGCCCATGGCAGGGGGATTGGAACTGGATGGTCTTTATGGTCCCTTCCAACCCAAACCATTCTATGATTTTGTTGTCTTTCTTTTATATCATAGTGTATTTAATAATGTGTTAAATAGAAAGTAAATTAAAAATCATTTAACATTCTTACACTGTTGGTAAAAATTGGTATTACTGAACCATGTTTGCTTGGATATTTTGCTGAATCAAAATGCAACCAAAATTAACACAATACTTATCTAAGAGCCCTTATTTATGAAACATTTCAGTTTGAAAGGGAGTTAAATATTTTGATGGTCATACATGCTGAAACCAGTAAAATAAAACATTTGAAAGAATGATGTAGCTCAGGGTTTTTAATAAATATGTCTTCACCAAAACAGAGTACTTCTGAATTTTTTCCAACATAGGATCATTTTGATTCACAAACTGATTCTCTTTTGGGAGATATACACCCTGATTCTTTGCAAAAGTATATCAGTATTGTTCAGCTGACTTCCGTTAAATCGTATCACTGCAAGCCAACTATGAATCTGGTCCGTCTCTTGCTTTAAATTAATGAAAGAAAGATGTGTCCAAATGACCTAGAATACTTTGAATCTATATTTTCTTGAATTGTGTCAAAACAATGCTTTTAATAATATTTATCTTTTTATAGGTTGTGTGTCTGAGTGAGTATTAAATGTGCCGAATGGCCTAAATGTAAACTGTGATTGATTATTCCCATACGAGCCCAGTCTCCTTCCAGTGCATTGGTTAGGATATAATAAAAGACTGTTTTCATCAAGGACTTGGCATCCTCTTGAAAACTGGATTTGGGTATGACAGTGAAAATGAACGTACTAGAAATAGGGAAGTTAATCAACCTAAGCCAAAAGTCACAGCTCATATGAGCCTAGGACTCTGCACTCTTAAAAAAAGAAAATAAAAATAGGGTCTCTGGTGTTAACTAACAATGTGAAACAAACACACAGATTCTTAAAATCTTGTCTTGTACTATTTACCATTATTACATTTAATGAAGTGCAAATAAAGATAATGGAAAACTGTGTCATTTTATAAAGGTAGAACCTACAAACTGTACTTTTGTTAAGTAGCCCTTTACTCTATGGGTGGCCTCGGAGTAAATCTGCCAGATCTTTGTTTGTATCTCTGGGCATTTCTGGGCAATTTTCTGTTTTCTTAACCTTTTCAGAGAAATTAGAAGGCATCATGATATACTTCTATGCATGCGAACTTTCAAAAAGTAGGTCTAAAAAACATATTTTTCCTTTTCTAGATTCTCTTCAGGTACTGGATAAAATTAAGTGTGTGTCTTATCTAGATATGAGAATAATGGTGACTGAAGTGACTCTTTATCAGGTGACAATCCAACAGATGTTGAACGAGATAAGACCATATTTAACCATTTTGCTGCAGATAATATTGGCTTACATGACAAAAAATAAGGGAATTGGGATATTACAAAAGAGTTTGTGGCTTTTACATTTTAGAAGTTTACTTCATAAATGTGGTCTGAACTTCTGCATATGTCTTTTCTTCCTATCTTTAGTTGTCAGACTTCTGGCACAGTGTATTGTGGATTATGTCCATACAGATATTCCTGTTGTCTCTCCAGAATGCATTTTGTGTAGTGTTTTGGATGGCTTTTAGACTAAGCTTATTCCCTTTACTTTTGTACATTCATAAGATTTATTGCTTTTCATTTGATGTGAAACTGCTTTCTGGTGGAGATGGATGGCAATTGTAAAAGGGTTGGGCCCTCTGGAGAGTTATATGCTAACCTAAATATTGATATTTTCTTTCAGACTTTATCACCCCCACATTTTGAGATGCTCATAGTTATAAAACTTCCTTAATTTCACTGGGAGACAGACAGAAGGTCAGAGTTTACCCCATGTGGAGCAATTTCTGGACTAATGGTTTTTATGGAGTCCATAGCCCTTTCTGTGCAGAGTTCATGAACTGAGATCCAAGAGAAGCATGAGTTTGTTCTAAATGATGGCTCTGTTTA